>NC_092817.1:149673298-150314131 GCF_023375885.2 Dermacentor andersoni
TCCCACTAAATTCATGAAAATGAATAACATACAAACACTTAAACTGCGAAGGAAAATTCAAAGGATTAAGTTCCTCCATCTGCTTCGGAATAGTCGGCTATCTCTTAATTCGCAGCAATACATGCAACCGCTAACAGGGCGATTGATAAAGCACCTGCACACCAAATCATTAACCCCGTATTGTGCCAAGACCGACACCTTTAAATACCCTTTGTTTCCTCACACAATAACCGAATGGAATAACTTGCCCATATCGATTCTTATTAACACTGAAAGCATTGAACGTGTCGACAGCTGAACATACGGCAGTTGAAAAATGTTTTTTTTTTTTTATCTTGTTTCGGTACAGTGTTTTTGAAATTATTTATTTTCCTACAATCATTCCATTGCATTTATTCCCTGTTATTTTTGTTTTGCTTGTCATGTGCGTATGCATTTTCTTGTTTGCTTTTTCTGTAGTTCTGCCCCTCCTGCAAGGGCCCCTACAAGGCCTGCAGTATGTTCTAAATAAAGAAATAGGGTACATAAAAAAAAAGCTTTGCACTCCATTGCCTTGTGCTCCTTCTATGTCATGAACTGCAATGAGTTTCTCCTAATTGCTATCCTGGTTTGCTGTCTGTGGAGAAAACGTGCAAATGTGCCACAAAGCTAACCTGTAAGTATTATGTTCACAGGTGTGTGGGCAGCGGCAGAGGAAAGGATATGTGTTAAATACAAATTGCATACTGGATAGCCGTGAAGGAGAGGAAGCCTGTCATGGAACTGCATTGAACTCCAAAGTCTAAAATCAAAGGAGAGAAGCTTTATGATGATTCAAAAGCTAACAATACACTGCCCAGCGAACGGTATACTCTTCGAACTTATTTAAGGGTCTGTATGCGGTGTTGACGAAAATCTGTTGATGACGACTGTTCATCAGTTTACTCCGAAAATAATGCACAGTATTTTCAGCATGTTCTTTTCTCATGTTAAAGTATATTTAGATACGTAAATAAGGATGTAGTTGCTGTTTCAAAGGCCTTGAAGTTTAATAACTGTACAAGAAAAGAAATAGGGGCGTGCAAATAGCAATTTCTGAGACAGTCAAATACGAATCGAATAATGAGCAGCTATTTTGACAATTGATGTAAAACATTATTCACGTCCTAGTATGAGATTCATCAGCTTAGCACTTTTTTTTTTCATTACGTTGCGCATTATCAAACGTTTATCAGAATGCAGAGATCTCCTAGCATTAGGAACAATTCAACAGTTCGCATATACAGGACTTATCGGAGAGTGCGTATGATCCCTGTAGCGTAGCCTGTTGAACTACGTGACTTTTCTAGTTTTATGCTTATCTTGTGCTCATAGTGATCAAAATTGTCATACTTTTGCTCCAATTTTATGTTTGATTGCACCCAGTTGACATTTTATAAAATATTCAAAAGCTATTCCAAAAATATTCGTATTTACGAGCATTGACTATTCGATTCGTTATTCGGAAGTTCAGAATATTTGCACACCCCTAAAGAGAAGTGAGCCTGGTGGTAGAAAAATGGCGAGGGTTGGCTGGAATCATAGACTTAATCCACAGAGAATAGAGCGAAAGTTGATTTCTCTTTATTTTGTATGCCTTCTTATGCCGTTTGCTAATTGTGCAGGTAGTGATGTTTTTCTGACTCATGTTATCCAAATTTCGTGCACTTGCCATGAAATGTGGCAAATAGTGTCTTTGAATTCATTTGACTCCAAAGAACACGCCGGTGAGAAGATGGACAGCGGCAACCGGATGACCACGGCGAGCGAAATTAGTCTTAAAACATTGCTCTCTTGATAAGCACCAGCTTTTGTTCTTCAAATTTCATTATTGAGCCTCTGTGCTGGTATTTAGCAGTCACTGGGTCAGCACTTGTAAGGAGCAATCAAAGTATTTGAAACCTGCAGCAATATGTATTGCTGTTCTGAATTTTATGTTCCACTCTCTGAAAAGTGTTAACTATAAAACTCAGCTTAAACAGCAGTTCATTTCATGACCCATGTTCAGCACACATTTCTCGAATTTGTTTCAAAACAAAATGTTTTTAGCAGATGAGGATGCGATCAGCACTGCAGCTTGACTTCTTTTGTGCAGTTGCAACAGTACATCTAATTGCTATAATTAATAATGAATTATTAAAAGCTAATTCTAATTATTATTACTGTTTCTGCACAGAATTAGCTTTTACTAATTTTATTTGTTTATTAAAAAATTTGGTAACATAAGTGTCTTAGAATAAACTTGAAACTTCATCAGTTTCTAGCCCTGGTTGACCCTGAGTGTCTGCGTGGATTTTGCCAATGTGTATCTTGTTTCTCAAGATACACGATACTTTGTATGATGTATAGAAAATTTAGATACTGATACACATTTTTCCAAAAATATCATCAGATGCAAGATGCCCAGAGTATGTTAAGATATTATCTAATACCTGTCTCACACGGGCGTTTGGAAGGCCTTCCAACTGATAGTCAGTTGACTCAAAGGTCAAGTTCGAGCTGCTACACGGGCGGTTTTGAAGTCTGCTGAGTCAATAGTCTATCGAGTCAACGGAGCACCTTACAACTCTATCGAAATCTCGATGGCCTTTGAGCAACGGAAACGGAAACAGCGCGAACATGCCCTCTCGTTCACAGTGTGCATGTACTCACGGTAAGAAATTACAAATCAAACCAAAATGCTCTAAAAATACTAAATACGAGTGTTATTAATTATTCAATAAAGTATTTTTGCCACTTGGTGTTTGCGAACTGCACATACTCTCGACAACAGCGACGTGCAGCGACGCAAACGTTGCCACAGTTTCGCCACTCAACAACTTAAAAACTAAACATATATGTATGGCAATGTATAAACAATCTTTTTAATGTATAAACAAACAAAAAGAAATTATAGTGCTTTTAAGTGGTTTTAATGTTGTTTAACCTTTCGCGACATGAAAACGAAAATAAAGATCCGCAGCACCACACAATTTGGCGAGAAACGCCGGAACCACTCAATGGCCTTTCAAAAGTGCCGTGTAGCAGCGTGACAACTCCTTTGAGTCGATAGAGTTATGGCGTTTCGAAGGCCGTCGACTGGAAGGCCTTCCAAATGTGCCCGTGTGACACAGGTATGAGATATATATATACCTTCTTTACTGCCCAGCCGTGCTTTCAGCTTGGGGAGTTGAGCAATTTTCAGGTACTTGGTGAACATATAACGGTTTCCAGCAAGTATGGACGCGAGCACAAGAAGTAGAAATGGACAGGACAACGCTGGACTTACAAATGAAGTTTATTGTGAATAAATTCCACAAATCCCCGCCACGCATGCGTATACACCCATGAACAATAACAAGGTTTGTAGTCAAAAGATACACACGTACACAAAAGCCAATTCACACCCCTTCCAGACAAAGGCAACAACACTTGGATTAACAAGATAAATTTAGAAATTGAAGTTCTTTATCATGAAAACGAAAATAAAGATCCGCAGCACCACACAATTTGGCGAGAAACGCCGGAACCACTCAATGGCCTTTCAAAAGTGCCGTGTAGCAGCGTGACAACTCCTTTGAGTCGATAGAGTTATGGCGTTTCGAAGGCCGTCGACTGGAAGGCCTTCCAAATGTGCCCGTGTGACACAGGTATGAGATATATATATATACCTTCTTTACTGCCCAGCCGTGCTTTCAGCTTGGGGAGTTGAGCAATTTTCAGGTACTTGGTGAACATATAACGGTTTCCAGCAAGTATGGACGCGAGCACAAGAAGTAGAAATGGACAGGACAACGCTGGACTTACAAATGAAGTTTATTGTGAATAAATTCCACAAATCCCCGCCACGCATGCGTATACACCCATGAACAATAACAAGGTTTGTAGTCAAAAGATACACACGTACACAAAAGCCAATTCACACCCCTTCCAGACAAAGGCAACAACACTTGGATTAACAAGATAAATTTAGAAATTGAAGTTCTTTATCATTGATATGAACCGCAGGTTCACTCACGCATCATATAAAAATATAAAGAATAAAGGTAACAGTTCTAATAGTGCAGTTTAACAGCAAAGATTTGTTTCTGGCTTGCTCCCCTTACAGTAAACGTGGCAAGGCCTGGTCGTAGAACTCTACTAATAACCTCATGGCAATCGCAGCATCGACATCTCCAGTGGAACAACTCAAATCCAGTAATGTGTTACAAAACCGAGTTTCCGTATAGAATCACTGGCTTCAAAATGCAAAAGTTGTACTATAGAGTAGTAATTGAAGTGTTGATTTGCGGAATTTTTGTTAAGCAGTTGTTTGACAGCAGCAGTTTGCTGTGAAATTTTCATTCTCCTCTTATGCAACAAGCCTGAAAATACTGAATCTGTGCATCGGCAAAAGAGAGTTAAAACACATGTTGCAATTAAAAATAAAATTGACTTCATGCACAGCTGCTACAGGCACTGGGGCCATTGTAATGAACCAGACTGTGGCTTTGTGCTTTCAATGGAACATCGGAGAAAACAGTGACTTAGGCCGTGATTATAAAAGAACTTGGGCTGTTCAACAAAACTTGTTGCTGAGCTAGTTGGTTCACAACTTAAAAACAAATTACATATAGGAGCGCTAACTTCCTACTGTTTGTTCACCAGAAACCATGCAATTTTATACATGAAACATAAGTGCAATGTAATCACAGTAGAAACAAACTAACAGGAGTGATATGAGCTAACATTGCTCGTAGGCCGGTGATCTGTACTGAATTGACATGGCAGGTACAGTGCTCACGGAATGAAGCGCATCAATTTAGGGCAAGGTAATGCGCACAATTTCTTTTCCACCCACTGCAGTTCGTATCACATGGATATTATGTTGGCGCATACATTTAAATTGGTGTCCGTGTCACCGTTAGTGACCAGATTCAAAGCGACTTGATGTGGTACTCTCAAGTACTTTGTACATATGCAGAGCTCTACTAAATGTTCCCTGCCACATTTTATTCCGTGAGCACTGGACATATGAGCACGCATGCATTACAGGCTTAATTCGAGTAACCAACCTAATGAGGCAGCTGCACATTCTAACCTTAGTGGCGATTACAAACTATTACTCCTGGATGACATTTCTGTGTAACTTAATGCTAGTGATGATGTGAAAGAGGGTGAAAGAGAGCGGTTTGGATCAGAGAGCAAACGGGTATAGCCGATATTCTAATTGACTTTAAGAGAAAAAAATGGACCTGGGCAGGTTACGTAATGCACAGGTTATATAACCGTTCAACCATTAGGGTTACATAATGGGTACCAGGAGAAGGGAAGCGCAGTCGAGGATAGCAGAAGACTAGGTGGGGCAATGAAATTAGGAAATTTGCAGGCGCTAGTTGGAATCGTTTGGCGCAGGACGGGGTAACTGAAGATCACAGGGAGAGGCTTTCCTCCTGCAGTGGACATAAAATAGGCTGATGATGATGATGATGGTGGTGGCGGTGATGATGATGGCATGCTAATGCACTTATTTTCTGCGCCTTCTGTGAAGAAAGCCTTGATTATCTCCCTTTCAGTGCAGTTTCTTGCTTTCCTTGGAAAGTTCATTTTGTCCAGGAGCGGCGCACCACCACAGCGCTTGCAGTAGTCTGCCAAATGCTCGCCCATGTTGCAGTTGACCGCCAATCAGTGCTCTCTTGCTTGTGCTGTTTCTGACACTGTAGCACCCCTCAGCAGCTATCGCCATTATAAACAAATGTTCTAACATTGGAGATAAAAATTTAGATATTAAGGGCAAAATAATGTTATCATTTTGCACGAATAAACAAGAATGTTTCTTTTTTAATATGTCATCACGACTTGTGTCAGAAGTGCGATGGACAAAAATAGTTCGAAATTAATTGAACTGTCTATAACCCGTTCAAACAACTGTATTTTCTGTTCTGGAACACAACTGAACTGTGAAACGTTTCACTTAGGTGCACTTGATGCATGATCCTGTAACCTTGCTGCCTGATATTGGTGGCCATAGTATTGGCAGAGTGTACTAGAAGCCTTGTTGGCCCGGCGCGTGTTGGGTCGTCAGTAGTGGTGGTGCTGCAGTCAGTAACTATTGAAAGGGCATCCCAGTGACATGCGTTGAGGCACAAGCCGTGCATAGAGCTACGATTTTCTGTATGTGTTCATCAGTTAGTGACAACGCCGCTGCTACAAGCAGCACTTTGTGCGAAGTACGTGATAAAGCACAGGTTGCATCAGTCAGCGCACTGCCCAAGTATTCTAGTTCACTGTAGTACTGGTGCAGTGGTATCATTCTGTGTCATCAGATGAGTGCCGCTGTCATAATGTGATGACGTTTCTCTGTTATTTTGCTTCTGCCGGACAAGCTGCCAATTTGTCATGTCCAAATAATCAGGTTTATAGCCATTGCATTTGTAAATGAGCAGGGGTACGTATAGGTGAACCTCGATATGATGAACTATTGAATATGACTAAGTAAACCTAAAATGTTTTCTGTGATATCAGCATGCAACGAATATATACATAAAAACTTTGAGGACGCTTGACTTTCGCCTTTAGAGGGGCCCTGAAGCACTTTTTGTCGAAGTAGAGAAAGGCATTTGTAGGAAAAATAGGCTATTTCAGAAACACTTTGCCGCAAAACGTACTTCGTGCGTTCAGCAGAAGCAGAGCTGTTGGCAATCAAACACAGCCTCCATTGTGCTCCCGTTCCTTCTTCAATGCCTTGCACTGCGAAGGCTACTGTGCGGTTGAGCGTGCCCACAATGCTCCGCCTTCTAAATGTCACCGTGGCACGCAGTTCAAATTTCATTTTGGATGTTAACGTAGATGCCACGACTTCTGCCTTTGGTGTCTACGACGTGCTAAACATAAGCCAAACGCGGTTGTTTTCAGCGAGCCGCAGTGCGCTTAGCCAGTGGACTCGTGGCGGCACCCCGCAGTGGCCACAGTATCTATGCCATGTAGCCCACAGCTGCCTGTGTGTAGCCATGTGTAGCCGACCGCAGCTTGATGTCATCTATCGGCCAATAGTAGCCGTGCAAAGGAATAACGAAATAGTTCGTCCGATGACGAAATAGTGCATCTAGTGCGATCCGCTTGCGGGCTCCACGCACCACATACGACAGCAAAACTTGGCTGAGATGCTACCCGCAGACTATGTTATTTCAGCAAGCCCGAGGGGTGGTTCAGGGCCCCTTTAAAGAGCCCCTGACCAGGTCTGGCCATGTTGAGCTGACAAGCGCAGAGCCTGCATTGCGTGATGATGATCGTGTCTCCAAAGTATTACATCGCTACGTGCCGCAGAAATTTAGGAAATTTCAAACCAAGTGCAGTTTTCCCTTCTCCACGCAGCCGCCGTGCTCCAAGCTGGAGGATGACGTACATGTGCTAGCGCGCCTATGTACACGTGTTTGCACTGCGACGTTGCTCGTGCTGACACGTGAATTCAAGAATTATTCAAGGCAACATCTGTTATCTGTGTAACACATTGCTAGAATAGGCGAATTAAAGCTTAGAGAAATAATAAAATACCCAAACAGAATGTCTGCTTGTTTTTGTTTTACTTTGCACTGCAGCAAGAGAGATGTACTTCTGTTTCGTCTGCTTGTTCCCGCGTCGTGCAGTTGCGCGTGCAGACACCGCCATTTCATTTTCTACCATGTTCCAGGACGGGATCATGCTCTGTGATCCGCTTGTGTCTACCTCAATATTTATATAGCACAGACTTGTACTGCTAGTCAGGTGTCCTCGTGCGCAGTGCACAAACTCGTGTGCTGCACGAAACGAGACAGTCGCAACCGCTCACCCGCAACGCCGTCGGCGGAAGTGTGCCACGCTGAAAAAAAAAGAGAAAAACAAAATGAAGGTGGGAGTGTGACGTGTGCATTATGCGATCCCCGATATCCGGTATGGAAGAACGCAGGGTATGAATTTCGCTTGTGGAGGCTAGACGGGGCAAGTGGAGAGAGTGTCTCTCTTGGCAGTGGAGCTCGCCTCCTGAAATCATGAGTTCGCAGTACTTAAATATTTCTATCTCGGCTATTAATGAGCCAACTTGAAACATTTTTGTGGCAGAACACTCCCTAGAAGATACATAACTTCCAGCATATAACCGTAGTTTGCTGTGTGGCCTGATGAGGGGCCCTTTAAGAGTGGAACTCAGTAGCGTTATCGGGCTGCAATGATGACACCGGCACTGGATATTCTGCGACACGGGGCCAGATAGAAAGCAATGGTGGGCCAATACCTGTAGCAGTGCAGGGCAGAGCAATGGCGTACACCCTGTTAAGGAAGAGGCTACAAGCAGTGACTCATCAATGGCTCATAAGCAAGGATAAAAGGGTTTGTGTGTTAGTTTCCACATAACAGAATTATGTTTTCTTGTATATACAAATTATTTCCTCGTATATTCGGATTGCAGTCTTATGCTATCATTCAAGCTCTGAGTAAGTCGGACTTTACAAATTTTCTGACGCATTTTGCTTTGAGAAATTCAATTAGTTGAGTAACACCTATGAGCCACGCGGAGGGTTTGCATGGTTGGGGTTCGAGATGATTTTTTTTTTCTGATGGACAACACGGCTGTCAGCAGACTCGCACACCAGATTTTCAGCTGCATGGGGCCCTTAATGCTATCAGGTTAACATGTGTAGGATGTAATGAAGGTTTTTTTCTTTTGTCAGGTACAGATTCATTCTCGCGATGTTCCACTGCACATGAAAAGTGGTAAGGAAGTGCAGGCAGTCTTTTCAACAAAACTGGAAGATCCTTATTCAAAGAATAATAGGTGTGATATGGTAACAGGAATAATATGATAATAGGAGCAATATTTGGCTTGGGTGTTAACAACACCATTGTCCATGCCCCACTTCATCACACAGCCAGCAATGCCAAGAAGGCACTTCTCTCACTGTTCGTATCCTTGACAAAAAGCAGGGTTTAAAATATAAAAGAAAGATACAGATATGCGTCATGTAATTCAATGTAACATGAAGGCTCGTACTATTATGTTGCAGGATATGGTAAGGAAGTGCAGGCAGTCTTTGGAACAAGATTGGAAGGTCCCTGTTCAAGGAATTATAGGAGTGATATGGTTGCAGGAATAATAGAATAATAGGAATAATATTTGGCTCAGATGTTCACAACAGCATTGTCATGCCCCACTTCATGACACAGCCAGCAATGCCAAGAAGGCACTTCTCTCACTGCCCGCATGCTCAAACAAAAAGCAGTGCTTCAAATATGAAAGATATGGTTATGTGTAATGTAATTCAATGTAACATGAAGTGTCATACTTTTTGGTTGTAAAATATTGTTACGTGTGGAAAGACACAGACGAGAGATGCTATTTACACGCTATTTACACTGGAGCCAGGCAGCCAGGCTGACACTCGCTCGTGCCGAGGGCACCGACCAACTTCTTCGTCGTTCTCGCGGCGGCTCGTCTCTCGCGGAATCATATCGTAATAATACGATGATTATTACATAGAAGGCGTCGTAGATTGGACATTTTCACCATCAAACGAGTGAAGCGATACATTTCTGCAACCAGCCACCACAGCACCCCACTTGCAATCAAAACTTCATACGTCACATGCTGGAAGCACAGACGTGCACGAATAATGCATGATTTGATGTAACTTTACGTCCACTAGTTGTAGTATATCAAGTAGTTATTCTTCTTTAGAAAGCATTGCAAGTTAAAAAACTGCTGCACTGCAAAACACGTAAAGTGAGACGACTACGACCATGCTACTTGTGTGGCTTCCGCAGCAGTACGTGCTGTGTAACAATTGTAGTATAATGACTAAGCAGGTTTGTTTGTATTAGTCAAAAAGTGGTATGGGGACCTTTTACCGGTATTTTGGATCTTCGTTAAGCTGCACAATTGCACGTGTGCTTGTACGAGGCAAAGGTCACTGGCACCCTGTTTGGCACCACAGGGCAAATGGAACCCTGGCAATAGTTGACTGGTTTTTAATGCCGTTGAATTTGGCATCAAGGAAATGTGGGCGGTTTTGTAGTGCAGGACTGTCGGGTGCCCAGCAGAGCTCTCTTGTGTGAAATGCAGGCTCCTTCGGAGGGAGCTTCCCAAGCAACTGACAGAGCGTGTGCAACAGCGCCGAAGGCCACGGGTGCGCAAGAACTGGTACAACTCGCTGGTGTTTCACCACCCATACTTCAGGGATGTCAACGGCATGCGGGCACCTATGAATGAGGACGAACGCACCAAGCGAGCCAACAAGGAGATGGACCCGTATCTGTCACCTTCATTGCCTTGGACCACTAAGGAGTGTCACATGCTGGTAGGTGCTCTACTCTGGCCAGCAATCT
This sequence comes from Dermacentor andersoni, assembly GCF_023375885.2. Lineage (NCBI taxonomy): Eukaryota > Metazoa > Arthropoda > Arachnida > Ixodida > Ixodidae > Dermacentor > Dermacentor andersoni. The sequence continues at coordinate 149,683,631 of NC_092817.1, forward strand.
GTGCTTGGCCATAGCAGGTGAACATAAACTCGCATGCTTTTTTATTAGCCCTTTGACTGCCACTCCATAGACCAACGACCCTCGTGCAGTCCCCGCCACTCCTGAGTATACTCGTTCTGCATTTTCAGCATGCGCCATGCCTCTCCAGAAGCAACTCGTGCAAAACACAACTTGCCTACCTGTTGTGCAGTCTATAGAGAGGTCATCTAAACACACGAAAGCTTCACAGGTCCATTTCCTGACAAGTGGAGCAATAGTATCAATGCTGTCCCTCTGTCATGGCCGGGATCCAGTGCGCCAGATCTGTTCACGCTACAGAAAGTAGAGGGAGATATATGAATACACTTGAAGTATTACGAGTCAAAAGAAACCATCAATGAAGAACCAAATTTTATGTACTTAGCATGAAATCTCTGCTGAGCCAACAGGAGAAAAAAAAAAAGGGGAAATAAATGACCGGTATTGATCAGTGTAGAAAGGATAGTCATGGCCATGACCAACACGGCATGTCCATCTATCCGGACTATGAGAGATGAAAAACATTTTGAACTGTTTACAAATACTGAAATGGGATAAAACGGCAACAAAAATGCAACTTCCATGTAGCATAATATGTCCACTGAACCAACACACGAAAAATACCCAGCAGGGGCTGTGCGGCAGTCGGGAAAAGAGAACTTGGCAGTCAAGTCAGAAGCTGCTACAAAATTTTGAATCGCATTAGAAGCCTAGTTTAAAATAGCGTAGATATAGAGCAGCTTCCATGCAAAATCTTGCGCTTGAAGTACGAGTGGATGCAGAAAGCTTGCAAAAAAAAAAAACTATTTTGATACTGAAACGGAGAAAAAGAAGAACATACTGACATTACCTCTTGCCAGAAATGACACATGATTGAAAATGTTGGGAACCAGCAAGGCTCTTCAACATGACCTGTGAGGTTGAATGAAGCTCCTAATGCACTGAAAATCTTGGAGGTGACGCACTTGGATTTGCATTGTATCTATTAACCACAAGATGCATGCACTGCCTGCTTAATTGCTAATTTTAGGATGTTTATAAGAAAATGGGACAGTTACCAGCCCTGCAGCTTTGCCAAGGTTGCTTCAATAGTACATGCTGCTCATTTATCGCTGATTTAGCCAGAGTGCAGTTTTGTTGCAGTTGGCCTTTAAGAGAAAGCTTTGGCTTGGGGGCTCCTATCTAAATACATAGGAAATGAGAAGTCGGTTTTCTCGGCAACCACTGCAATGAGGTTTGCTGCATTTAAATGAAATATTTGGAGGATGCTTAAGCTTTGCCTTTAAGAGTGGAACGCAATAGCATTCAAAGATCCCCGACTGTTTCTCCCGCTTCCCGGCAACTGCAGCGTATGTAACCGTAATGTTCACCGGGAAACGCTGGCGGCGAACGCTATGCATGAAGGCGAGCTTTCTGGTAGATAGAAATGTGGCTTCTTGCGTAGGCCGCGATGTGGCGGAGGCAAGCGCCATCTGGAGGTGTTGCCAGGAACCGGGTGCGCTGCTTTATGGCATTTGAGATTTGCGCGCGCAAATCTGGGAGGCCATGGCTGCTTATGAATCGTAGAAACGCTGGAAAAGAAGTTTGTGTTATTTTTTAGTTTTCGCACAACGGAATTACGTTTTCTTCTATATTCAAATTACAACCCGATGCTATCATGTCTGTGGACTGTATGTAAGTTGTACTTTAGGATTTTTGTATTTATTTTACCTTGAAATGTTTAATTACTTCACTTACTTCCTTGCGCCGCATGGAGGGCCTACATAGTTGGGGATGTGTGGTTCGAAATTCTTTTTGCCGAAATGACATCCGACTTTGGATGCGGGCCGCCGACATCAGATTTTCTGCGACACGGGGCCCTTATCGCTATTCGATTAAAATGTTCAAATCTAGTGACTGCTGGCAGCTACATTTTTATTTAGGCCATCAATGTTTAAATAAAATTTGTTGAAAATTCCAAATTTTCAGAAAATGAAAATATCAAGTATAGAACTCTGCAACACAGCAATTAAAATATCACTCTATAAACTGCGTCTAATAGGACATCTAAAGCGGACAAAATTGATGTATTACATAGGCCTCTCATTTAGACTACTAATAAGTGAGTAGGACTTTTGCAAAACTCTTGTAAACAAGGTAATAAATTTACGGAAGGTATAAATTGATATATAAAGTTTGTCTGCTTTCGATGCTCTAACGGATGCAGTTTACAGAACTGCGATACCTGCTTTTGGTGCAAAGCTACGAATTTGTCAACTTAGTGCTTCTATTTTTTCAAGCTTACTAATTTTTGACAATTGCTTTTAGAAAGTACAGGCATTAAATCAAAATTCCGCTTCCAACAGTCACTAGAATTTAACTTTTTCTTGCAAATGCAACTTCATTAAAATCAGCCCAGTGAATATCTCAGAAAAGCGTTTTAGCATTTTACATGTATATTTAAATAGGCGGCATCGGAGTTGGGCCTGAGGTAAAGCTTCCTCTTAAAGGGACACTAAAGGCAAATATCAAGTGAAGCTAAAGTGATAGATTAGTACCCGAGAATCTTTGAAATCTCAATATTATCACGAACATAGCCTTAATAATCAGGAAATTGAGAAGTGCAGGACATGGTTAGAGACTCCCCCAGGACATTCAAGTACTTGCCCGATGACGAAAGCACTCCTCTGTTAAATTCTGTCACTAGTACTCGACCATTTGTTGCGAAAAAATCCTTTTCTTGTATTATAAGATGAAATAAAATGCTACTTGTCCAGTTCTATTTCATTTTCTAGAAAAAAGAACTAATTGAAATTACCCTTGGCAACGACGCGGGCGTTCGAAAGGTTTCATTTTCGCTTGACTCTGTGCCGCCCACACTTTCACGTTTCACTAGTTCTGTCATTGCGTAGTGCTGTGCTGGTTTTTCTGGCTTGCGCAACTCACACCAACTGCAAGTAGCAGAGAATTCAACTTCCATGTGACGTCGCGGGATGCCTGAACTGTCTACGCCACTTGACCAAGAAGCAGCTGCAGCGGCGGATCCACTGTTCTGTCTTGGCTCAGTATTGCTGTCTGTCGGGCGCCCTGTATACTCACTGACAGCTGCAAAGGATGGTGATGGCGTATGCAGCATCACCACTCCCTCATTTGGGAGGCGGCAGATTTTAATTTCGAAAATGGCATTCGAACTCTTCAGATGCAATTTTCTCGTAAACTAAGTCTTTTTGTGGTGCGAAACAAGCATTGCGAGGTTTCTGCAATGGTATTTAAACAGTTCACGTCGACTTAGTATTTGCCTTTAGTCCCTTTAAAGGGATTCTGTGACACATATTGAGCCCATTTTTATTCATAGTGTGAAGAAGCAGTTGTGAAGATTGTGAAGAAGAAGACGTGTGTGTGATCCGATTGTGAAGAAGAAGACGCGCCTCGCGGCACAGCCGCATCGCCAACGCGCGGCTCGTCTCGGTTCGCGCTGTTGATTGCTGGCGTCCGTTTGGACAGTGCTTCGGGCTGCTTCGCCGTTCCCGGTTACTGTGCCTTTACATTAGGAGCCGCCGATAAACCTTTTCTCAATTGGTGGAGGTGCAGGGTACTCAAACCCCGTCGCTTGAAACCCTGGAGCTGAGATCAAGAACGCTACCACCCGCCATGACCGACAGCTCCTCCCAAACGGCACTGACGCCACAGTCCGTCGCCTGCACCGGCGTTCCACGACAACAGGACCCCAAGGTCTTCAGCGGTGCAGACGAAGAAGACGTAGAAGACTGGTTTGCATCATATGAACGGGTGAGCGCACACAACAAGTGGGATGATCCAGCCAAGTTAACTCACGTCATCTTTTATCTGGCTGGTGTTGCCCAACTGTGGTTTCACAACCACGAAAGTGACGTGCCCACATGGTCAGTCTTCAAGACAACCTTTACGGAAGTGTTCGGCCGACCCGCTGTTCGCAAGCTGCGTGCTGAACAGCGCTTGCGCGCCCGAGCACAGCAGACGGCAGAAACGTTCACAAGCTACATAGAAGACGTCGTGGACCTTTGTAAACGAGTCAACGCCGCAATGCCCGAAGCTGAGCGAATTCGCCATATACTGAAAGGCATCGATGACGGCGCATTCCAGATGCTCCTAGCCAGGAATCCGCACACTGTGTCTGAAGTTGTCAGCCTATGCCAAAGTTACGATGAGTTAAGGAAGCAACGCGCTTCGACTCGGCGTCCTTTGGGAAGCGACGACTTGTTGGCGAGCCGAGACGAGCCGCGCGTTGGCGATGCGGCTGTGCCGCGAGGCGCGTCTTCTTCTTCACAATAGCATAAAATGGGTCTTGGTGCCGGAACTTGCATGACAACACTGACATTGAGGATTTAATATATTTCAGGCATAAACAGCGCTAAGGACAAGAATGAGGTAGATGCACATAAAATGACGTTGCAATGCGCTGTCCAACAAGTTATCTTTTTTTATGTAAAGTGATTGTGAAACATCCAAGCCCCTTTTTCCTTTCTTTTTCTTTACCATAACTACCCTTGCAATTAGGGCGAAGTGCCATCCTTTCGGTAACAAAGCTTATCCCTGCTGTAGCTGCTAATGATTGTGCACATCTGACGTTTAGGTGGCCTGCGGGCCCTATCTAATCATTGGTGGGAAGAATGAAAAAGGGCGAGCAGGGATGGCTGCCAACTTCATGCACGCTGTCTTTCTTCCGGGGCTGTCTTTCCGTGCCCCTAGTGTTGCAGATCGCGTAGTCTAAGAGACAGTGTTAATTTGAAAAAATCGCTGACAGAGACCGTGTTGTAGTGGACACAAAAATTGGCAGATGATGACAACTTTAATTAGTGCAGTTGTGCTGAATGGTGCAGCTTTACGAACCGTTTGCCCTCGCTGCCAGCGTTCTTCATAATGGCAGCGTTGTGACAGTGAGTGCTCGTGGTCATCCAGTGAGATATTTATAGGTTTACATGGTCCGTGCATTACACTATGCTTGTTATTTAGTGAGTGAATGTTTACTACAATTTATGTGGCCGATATAATTAACGTATAGACTTGTGTAATGGATGCACTTTCTTATCATGATTTTAACGAGCCTTGGATGGGACCCGGCCATTTTACCTAATTTTTCCAACTATGTGTATGAAATCCGCCGTAAATCACTGCAATCAATTGCCTCCTCTTGCCATCTAGTAGAGCTGTGCGAAAGTATAATGTGTGTGAAAATTCACTGTTGAGCTTGATCTGAATCAGCGCACCGAACATGAGTGCTTCTCGGTTGGACTTTTTTTTAAATAGTGGCTGTCAAGTTGGGGGTGCGGCCCTTACATGGGCGCAGCCCTTACATGTATTTATATGGCAAGAATTTGCCTTCGTGTAATTGTTTTGTACTTCACTATCACTAATAATGCTTTGCCTTTCCAGCAAAACTGCATCCTCTTTTCTTCTTTTGTTTTCTCTGAAAGTCCTAGTACAAGCGATGATGTGCATGACTGCTATTGAATCTGATTTCGAGTGAATTCGGCTTGGCCATAGATGTTGTAAATTATTAGAAGAGGTTTTTTTTTTTCCGTGATTCATCGGCATTGCCTGCTTGAAAGCGAAGCAATACTGGGACACATATTGTTCACGTGCAGTTCACACGCCATTGATAAAATACTCTGCAGACTGGGTCACTGAAGTCTGCAGGTTTTTTTTTCAGGATCAAAAAAGCATGCAAAGCAATTTGAAGTGAGGTGAACATACAGCAACATATTGATTATCTGGACATAAGCTATTTATACCATTAGAAATAACTGTTAGTTGGCTATCTATTCTCTTGGGGAAAATATGAGACTTTGTCCTGTGTATATATTTAAATATATTGTGTTTGTGCATGGTGTTCAACGTGGAAATTTTAAATTACGTTAAAATAAAAAATATAGATGAGGTAGCCGCCGCTGATGCTTCTAATACGCTTGTCCTCTTATTGTCAGGATTTGTAGAAGTGAAAGTATGAATTAAAAGCTGTGAGTGTCCGCACCAATAATGATGCAGTAATCTTTTAGCCACCGTAAAAGTCTAAGTGAAAAGGTAGAGGAGGCAACTAAAAAGAAACCTGATGATGTGGGCAACAGAACTCTCGTAATGACACGTTAGGCATGTGGGAGGGCTTAAGCTTCGGCATTGCCGGGAGGGGGGTGGGGTGGATACGGACCTTTCCAGGAAAACTTCGGAGGTGGCTCGGACCTGGAGCTCCCGCGTTGGCAACGCCTATATGTCATGCCATCATCATCTCGGCTCATCGTCATGCTGTCATTTCATAATTGTCATTGCTTCAATAATATGATCTCATGGTCCTCATGCAGTCATCATCATACTGCCTTCCTTGTTCCATCATTTTTAATCTTTCTTTGTCATTGTACTGTAATCATACTTTTGTCATTCAATCATGATTGTGCTGCCCTTCTCATGCCTCTTTGTCAACCATCGTGGTGGTGCCATCATCGTCACTCCAGCTTCGTCATCCGACTCGTCACACCATCGTCGTGGTATAGGTTTCATGATAGTCATTGTCACGCCATCGTTACTGTCATCACGCACTTGTCGTCCTTCAATTGACCTCATGCCGTTGTCATGCCATTGTCGTCATGCATTTGTTGTCATACTGTCGTCGGGATACCATTGCAGTCGTTTCATTGTCATCATTGTAATTTCGATATCCGACTCTCATCGTGCTGTCGTACTGTTGTCGTCATGCCATCATCATCATCATGTCGTGTCACCAGTTTGATCACTTTAGTATCATTATCCTGTTGCCGTCATGCTGTCGTCATACCCATAGAGTGTCTCACTATATTACCTAGAGGGAAATCTGGTGCTGCTGCGCTGTGGTATGCAAGGGAATGCTGGTATATTGTGACTTTGGATTGGCATTGTTCTCAAAGAGCCAGGCAAGCACCGTTCCATCTGTCACAATGATTAATTTTCTACTGAAACAGCACGTAAAAAGCTGTTTTAACTTTATTATTACACAAAAACATGTTTTGTTTAACTATGAGAACGTGTTATTGTATGTACAATTATATAAAATGTAGAAAGTTTCAGTGGGCCGCAAAAGTTGAAGGATAGACAAGATTCGGGCTCTCTTTGGAACAGTTTGTCATCTATTCTTGTTTGTCTTTGCTTGGTTATGCATTGTAGGTGAGTAAACTTCACTGGAAGATGCAATATGCATGAATGGAAACACTTTATGAAGATTTTACTATAAGAACATATTATTTGTGTAGCCATATCCACGTTTTAGATGAAGCATCTTACAACACCAGCCAACACAAGCCACGCAGACACATATACTGTCATTCCCTTGACGGCACAGCGCCCCTTAGGAAACTCCCATAGACGGTGGCGTCAAATTTCCCTTTAGTTGTTATGGTGAGAAACTCTATGGTCATACCACCTTCATTGACCTATTGTGATTATGCCGCCATTGTCATGACATCGTTGCCATTGCATCGTCGCCGGACAGATGCTGTCATGCGCTGGCTTTCATGCCTTCGTCGTCATGCCGTCTTGATCGTGCCATCGTCATCATTCCCACTTCTTCAGCCAGTTGTCATTATGTTGTCATCACACCATCATCTTCATACAGTTGTCGTCTCACGGTCCTCTTGTCCTCGTCGTCACGTTATAGTTGTTCATCATCATCATCAGCCTGGTTACGCCCACTGCAGGGCAAAGGCCTCTCCCATACTTCTCCAACAACCCCGGTCATGTACTAATTGTGGCCATGTCGTCTCTGCAAACTTCTTAATCTCATCCACCCACCTAACTTCCTGCCGCCCTGCTACGCTTCCCTTCCCTTGGAATCTAGTCCGTAACCCTTGATGACCATCGGTTATCTTCCCTCCTCATTACATGTCCTGCCCATGCCCATTTCTTTTTCTTGATTTCAACTAAGATTTCATTAACTCGCGTTTGTTCCCTCACCCAATCTGCTCTTTTCTTCTCGCTTAATGTTACATCTATCATACTTCTTTCCATAGCTTGTTGCGTCATCCTCAACTTAAGTAGAACCCTTTTCGTAAGCCTCCAGGTTTCTGCCCTGTACGTGAGTACAGTTAAGACACAGCTGTTATAAACTTTTCTCTTGAGGGATAATGGCAACCTGCTGTTCATGATCTGAGAATGCCTGCCAAACGCACCCCAGCCCATTCTTATTCTTCTGATTATTTCCGTCTCATGATCTGGATCCGCTGTCACTACCTGCCCTAAGTAGATGTATTCCCTTACCACTTCCAGTGCCTCGCTGCTTATCATAAACTGCTGTTCTCTTCCGAGACTGTTAAACATTACTTTAGTTTTCTGTAGATTAATTTTCAGACCCACCCTTCTGCTTGGCCTCTCCAGGTCAGTGAGCATGCATTGCAATTGGTCTCCTGAGTTACTAAGCAAGGCAATATCATCAGCGAATCGCAAGTTGCTAAGGTATTCTCCATCAACTTTTATCCCCAATTCTTCCCACTCCAGGTCTCTGAATACGTCCTGTAAACATGCTGTGAATAGCATTGGAGATATCGTATCTCCCTGTCTGACGCCTTTCTTTATTGGGATTTTGTTGCTTTCTTTGTGGAGGATTACGGTGGCTGTGGAACCGCTATAGATATCTTCCAGTATCTTTACATATGGCTCATCTATACGCCTCATTATAGTTGTTATACCAACATTATGATTAAAATGGCATCTAATTGTCGTCATGCTGTTGTCATTATACACATTTCTCATTCGATTGATATCATTCTTTGTTGGTCATGCCATTGTCACTGCGTCGACGTTATACAGCCGTTGTCATGCCTCCATGTTCCTGGTCGACCTTGGCAAGCCAGTGCCATATAAAAGTGAGATATTAGAGTATGGGGCATATATCCAAAGCAACAAAAGTCTCATGATTACCACTACACGTGTCAAACATGACTTTGGGGCATATGATCTGTTGCGGCATTGCTTGATTGTTATTTCCATTACCTTCGACAGCCATCTTGAGATGAGCCCTGCCACAACTTTTCATTAATTTTTTTTTTGTGACAGGCATATGAATGCATTAAAAAGCTTTGCAGAGGCTTGAGAAGAAAGGCATAGTGCGATCACATTTAATGATGAATGTGCATGGCAAATGTGAGTGGTCACAGGTTTACAGATAGGCAAACAATTTCCTTGTCAGTTAACAAAATGAATGACACACTGACACATGGTTCTTTCGATATTGTTATTCGGTAAGCTTTAATAACTTCTCAGATCATTTGATTGCTGTTTTTTGCTATTGCTTTGCACTTGCCAAATTCAAACACCACTAACTTGACAAATGGAGACACCACAATACGACAAATTGGTACCTGAGTGTTCAATGTAAAGAGTGCACTTGCCAGCTCTGGATCTGACAAGGGTCTCTTTGGGTTATGCAGGACTTAACTTTTAATGTGGAAGCATTATTTGGTGAGTACCCTAGCCCTGTCACACGAAAAGTATACTGCCTTCTATCTGCACAAAAGTGTTTAGTTTGCAAAGTTAGGACATTTAATCGCTACATTAGTGTAAATGTAGGTGATTGGTAGATTTATAAGAGATAAGGAACAATTTAAACCAAAAAAATAACATGAAAAGAGAGTACCCCTAGAGATGCATAGGGCTCTTTAGAATATGCATTGGGGAAGCTTATAGTAGGGGTGGGCCAACTGAAATTTGGGGGTGGGCCAGCTTGAAGTTTAGGGGTGGACTAACTTAAATTTAGGGGTGAGCGAACATGACATTTGCGGTTGGGCCAACTCAAAATGCGTGGTGGGCAAACTTGAAATGTGGGCTGGGCCAAGCTAAATTTGGACATGGGCCACTTGAAATTTGGGGGTGAGCCAACTTGAAATTTGGGGGCGGGCCAACATAAATTTGGGGGTGGGCCAACTTGAACATAGGGGTAGCCAACTGCAGTGGAGTTTCTGCATTTTTTTTGTTATACCGCACCTTAGTCATTGGCTTTTGTCATGTCATGTGAACAGAGATCACTTGCAAAATGTATAATCAGAGTTTTCAGGTTTCCTGAAAGGGTATGTGAGGGTTGATGAGTTGGAAAAAGATTGCATGAGAAAAAGCAAAAGGATTGGAGTGTATTTTTCAGAGGCGAGTTGAAAGTATTGAAGAAGTAGTGAAGAGAAAAAAAAAGGATAAATAAGTGCAGGAATGCAGTGTGCATCAGATACTGAGATAAATAAGGAGATACCCAAAAACCTACCTTATACTGAGAAGATGCTTGATAAGCCAGAAAGGATGCAAAAATAAAAGACAGCAGTCAATGCCACCTTGACATTCCTGCACTAGCTTGCCATGACATCATGGATTTTGACAGGGTCTGATGTTGCCTAGTGAATTGTTTGTTATGGTAAAGATGGCCTGCATTGTATTCTAAAGGACTCAAAGACTGACCTTAGCATTAGAAACATTTGCTTCACCACGGTGTTCCAAAGATGAAAAAATAAGTTAGATCTTGATATAATGAACTTCAACCTAACAAGATTCTTGATATGACAAGGTATTTAACTATTTATAAATTCTTGGCCATAGAACACCATGCATTTTGATCCTCAATATTTATTTATTTATTTATTTATTTATTTATTTATTTATTTATTTCAACATGCTGCAGCTCTAATGACCCAAGCAGTAGGGGCATACAACATAACAAACACAATAGAAAAAAAGAAATACAACATACAGCATAATTCAGCGAGAACAAGCAAACAAAAACGGTTATAATTGTATAACATCCATATAATGAAGTTTGTTTATACCCAATTTCAATACAGTCAGACCTCAATATAATGAACCTCCATTTAACGAAATTCAGGATGTAGTGAACTATTTTAATTTCCCAATCTTAGTTCTGTTGAAAATCATGTACTTCTTTCCATGTTTTAATGAAGTAATTTCGTGACATGGTTTCGGTTTAACAAAGTTTACGGCTATCCCAAGCATGTACTTGGAGTCTGTATGGCTAGTAAATCTAGCGAAAAAAGAATACAAATGTTGGCCAAGGCAAAATTCATTTGCAGTTAAGCATCCTTCCGCATGAAAAGTTTGAGCGGCAGAAACGGAGCCAAAGCATGCATGCTTGGGACATGGTATGCAGGAAACACTGCTTCCCATACTTTAGCAAACAGCGCAAATAATGGGACACAGAAAAGGGGCACGCTACACAGCGCCTGTGTCATGTGCCCCTTTCCTGTGTCCCGTTATTTGAGCTGTTTGCTAAGGTATGTGTTCATACTGACAAGCCCAGCCAGCCACTTTACTGCTTCCAAATTTGCGGCATTGGTAAAGAACTTGTTGAGGCCCTGGGAGCATGGCAGCTCAGAACGCTCGTAGAGACATGGGAGCTGGCAGTTCCTTCAGCACAAGGGGGATGGTGCAGCAGATGCATGTTTATTTGCCCACTACCCCTTAGGAAAATTCCTCCTCCTCTACCCTCCTCTACCCTTGCTGTGGCTGCTCATAGCTGTCCATGCTCAGGCTACACACCATATCTTGGAGGTACTGTGCGGTAACTTCAAAAGTTAAGCCGAGATAGTTAGTGCTTTGATGCACATTGTGTTCCTACGCATCTAGAGTTGGTGATTGCATAATCTCAGGACATGTTGTGAGCATTCGCTCGCGTGGCAACAGCCAGTGTTCGTGGTCAGCAGGTGAGATCTGTTCATATTTGCCTGAGCGCGTGTCACAATGATGAAACTGCAAATATAACTTCGTATAGCTGTCTCCTTGCTATCGCCATCAATGCTTCACTTTTCTGGCAAAACTGTGACCTTTTGTTCTTCTCTGGACGAATATCTGTGTCTTCTTGCATTGTCTTTAATTCATAGGTGCCATCTGATGACGGCTGCAGGCACTAAGCGCGGTCAGGCATGGCATCCAAGATTTAAGGTGTCAACACATGCAAATCTTTGACACCATGATACGGATGAATTGCTATTCGCACAATCTGCACCACATGCACTGGCGCTCATAACAGTACTATTATTGCCCGACTTTCTTGCGATTTGTTTAAAAGTGCTTACTGACCGGATACTATCCACCAAGAATGTTCTGGAAATTTCTGAAATCATTTTTACTGCTGAAATTTTAAAAAATTTAGTTAGTGGAATTCGTCATTTAACAATGTTTTTGATTGCCGCCACGAAGGAATATCGATGCAATGAACAGAAACTGCTACAGATGGAAATGGTCAAATGGTTGAATTACATGTGGCTGCTTGCGAACGCACCTCTTAAATTGCATGCAGCTTGACAAAGAGCTGCGGCCGAGACGCAGCAGCAAGACCTTCATGTTGCCGTCACGTTTGCATAGAAAGTCCAAGTGCGATAAGATCATATGATGCGCCACGCACTGTATGCTTTGGGTGTGAAGGAAAGCTTGCGACGGTGAGCTTTAAAAGATAGTGGCTTGATGCATACCTGTCTTCCCGCACAAGCAGAAGGGCGATGGGTAGGGGAGGGAGGGGCATCTTCTCCTCTGGCCTGGCTGTAGCTGTGCATGGCTGTCAGCACGCCTGAGTGCACATGCGTCCTGCAACCCGAGAATGCTGTGGCTTCATGTGTGCCGTGTTCCTGCGTGTTTAGTGCCAGAGGTCACGTAACCTCTTTTTTTCATAGACGTGTTGAAATGAGAAGTAGACAAAGCATCCGCTCCCTTCCACCTGTTATCATTATAGTGTCATCCAACTGTGGGCAGCACTATCAGCTGTGGTGGATGAGAAGAATTTGAATTGAATCAAATACTGGGGTTTTACGTGCCAAAACTATGATTTGATTATTAGACACACCATAGCGAGGGACTCTGGATTAATTTTGACTAACACGCGACTTTAACCTGCCCCCAATGCATAAGACACAGGTGTTTTTGCATTTCACCCCCATTGAAATGCGGCAGCCACGATCATGATTTGATCCCGCGACCTCGTGCTTAGTAGCGCAACACCATAGCCACTAAAACCCCGGTCTAAGCGGGTCTAGTGGACGTGAAAGCTTCACAGGCTTCATTCCCTTCATACCGCCGATGTGAAGATATTGTTGACAGAGCACGAAACTGTCTCTTTGGTCGTAGACTTTCAAATTCAGTGAAAATGAATTTTTTTCTTGTTGAAATTAGATGTTCTTCGTTGCCTAATAATTCAAACAGCTTTACAGCCCCCTCCCTGTAAGAAAACTTTGTCATCTGCTGTACTTACTTGCTTAAACCTCAAATCTCAATATTAAATTTTGTTATAACGAAGTGAGGTACTGATGTTAGTGACTTCGTTATATATAGAGGTTTAACTGTACTTCAAAATCCGTGACATCATGCTGACGTGCCGCTGCGGGGGGTTTTGGTGTGAAGTTGTTGGAAAAACAAATTCGGCTTTCATATTTTCTTGGGAGTAATCAACTTTGTTCCACAACAATGGAATTTTAGAATTGTGCTTTATTTGTTTAAACTAATTTAGTGCTTCCTTTTAGTGCCCCTCTAACATTGATGGCAAAGAAAGACCACTCATTTGTTGCCATTGACTAGAGCATGCACTATTCCCATTTTTTTTATCCAGAGTGCCCGGCTTTGGCCAGAATGGTAGAGGAAGCAACTGAATTCTTACAGGTATCTTGCTGTGCCAGCAATAGATTATTTGTTGCACATGGTTTGTCAAATCTAGCTGCTGAGGGCAGCATCTGCTGGACTAGACCTATATTTCCTAGAATATACTGACTAGTGCACTGAGCTTAGGCACCACAGTGGCACTGCAAGCACGTGATGCCTGCTGCTGGTGGTTGCATGGTGCAAAGACCATGCAGGTTTCCTTGCTGCATGCTTGGGAACGACATGCCTGTGCACAGAGCATAGCTTTGGTTCTCTCTTTTTTTTTTCCCCACATAATTAGGCAATTATTCAATAAGGATAAGCTACATCCTTGCACTGATGGACATGTTGCCGTGGTGCCTAGGGCGACTTCCAGACAGCGTTGCTCATAGGGACCATGCCAATCATGCGTCCTCCAGGCATTAGCAGTGTTGCCTTTGTCTCTCATTGGTGAGGCCTGGCACTCGGCACACAAGTCAGTATATTCTAGGCATTATAGTATAACCACTGCCCTGGCACCAGTTGTGCTGGCAGTGTGGGGGACCGGAGTGTCAAATGCCAGCCCATTGCTGACTTGGCTCCATGCCTGATGGTTGTGCCAATGCAGTTAGCATAACTAAATATAGAAAAAAATTCACCGACCATTACGATACTCCCTAATGAGAAATTTGAACGCAGCTGTATACATGTTTTCATTTCACAATATATTGGCTGGTACGGACAATCTGTGTCATGTGGCACGTTGCAGAGCGAAGTGTGGCGCGACTGCCTCGCTGATTGGGAGATTGTGAGAGGCAGTACGTGGGTGACGCCTGGGTGCGATTCACAGCAGCCACCGCAGACAGACCTCTGCTCATGCAGCGCTTCGTTTCCAGATGCCTGACGCCCGTTACTCTGGCACCATATCGCAGCCATCGTCGCCGCAGAGCGGCACTACACTTTTCTTCTCACATTTTTGCCATACCCTCCTCCTTTGCATTCCATCACATGGTTCTGCTGCACCCTCCCCCTCCGCTTTTCTCCTCATGCTCTCTTCACTATCAGTGTCTTTCATCTGCCGCGGCACTTCACTATGCTCATTCGCTTGTTTACGCTGAGGATGGCGATGCTCGCCGCACGAACAGGTGCCTAAGAACTGCACTCTAAAAAAGCTCCCCATAGGGCCCATGCTTTGATTCAGCAACTGCAAGGGTGCCATAATGGTACATAAGTTTGATGCTTGTCAGCTTCTCGGGTGCCTGTCCCATGTTAACTTAAGCGAATAAAAATAACAGCATGCGACTTGACTGTGTACATATTGAGGATTAACAATAAAGGCTCATAGTATACGGTTAAACCTCAATATAACGAAATTCTCGATACAACGAAGTATAACTTTTCATTACCTCTTGTCCATAGAACACCAGGTAATTAGAACCTCAATATAACAAAGTGTACGTGTATGCAATTTCAGTATAATGAAATTTCACTGCCACCGCAAAGGGATGCCGAAACAATAAACAAACACTTCTGCGGACGCAGATGGTCAAATGATTGAATTACAAGCGGCTGCTTGCAAACACACCTCTCGAATCGCACGCGGCGCGACAAGAGCGACCGCTGTAGTGGAGCCACGTCATGTTTCGTATAAAGTCCAAGTGCGATAAGATCGCACCCTGCGCACTTTGTTATTTAGGTGTGAATGAGTGTGCGAGGGTGAGACAAGAGAGATGGTGGCTTCATGACTGCTGCCTACCTGCGCGAGCAGAGGGAAAGAGGGGGAAGGGAGCTCATTCGAGGTAACGCGATAAAGCACGCGCGAGAGACGGATGGGGGGGAGGGGGTTAAGTTGGTGTGCTTGTGATTTCTGGCACGCGTCTTGGCCATGGCTGCACATGGCTGTAAGCACAGCTGAGCGCACATGCAGCCACGCATGCTGCTTTAGAAATAATCTGCCGCTTGTCAAAAGAGTGGTCGTGCCGAGACCGTGTGGCATCCTGTGAGCTGTCGTCCTGCGAGTTTAGTGTTGGCAGTTGCGTAATCTCAAGTTTCGGTGACTCATTGGAGCGAGACGCAGGCGAACCATTCGCTCCCCGCTGCCAGCGCTTCTTATAGCGTTGTCCGCACTGGGACGATGCTATCAGCCACAGGGGCGGAGTGCACGCAAAAGCATGGTTGGCTTCGCTTAGTTTGTACCGACCATGTGAAGATATAGTCGACGTTGCATGAAAATTGTATCATTCGTCTCCGACTCCCAAATTCATGGAAATTAATTGTTTTTCATTCAACCTTGCTTTTTTCGATTGCCCGGTAATTCGGAAAATTCTGCGACCCCTTTACGTGAAAAAAAAACAAAGAAAGATTGCCGACTGTACTTATTTGCATAAAAAATTGAATTTCAATACATCGAAATTGCTATATAACGAAGCAAATTACCAATTTTACCAACTTCAATATATCGAGGTTTAACTGTATAACGAAGCTTGATTGTCACTTTCTAAAAGGGTAAAGTTGAGTTCTCAGTACGATTCACCAGTAAGCACAGATGACTAAATTCGATTGCGACAAAGACACGTGACACAGAGCCTTGTGCATGTCAGTGGTGCCATGTATAATAAGGGGCCTGAAACCACACCCTCTCATGCATAGCACATTTTAAGTGACCATTGGATCTTTCTCTAAAATACACGGAATTAACTTTGCATGCAGTCCATAAATATGTGCCACATGGAGATGGTTGTTTTCACATTATAATTTGAGTATATTTAGCAAGAAATTTTAGCCATTCTGAGGTTAACTGCGCTGGCCACAATAAGAATTACGTCATGGCCCTTGTGTTGTCACTTTTTTGCGCTGCTTTTCCCTAGAGTTGGTTACACCAACTCTATAGTTGTGCTTCAGCTGGCTTCTCTCCAGTGTTGTCCCCACAGAGGTGTCCAAACTCCCTCCCAGGTGGATGCAGTGCAGGCCAACCTTCTGCAGCAGACCCTCGAGTCCCTGATGAACCGCAAGGATGCCCTGGCCCAGAAGCTCACGCAAACCAAGGGTGCCAAGAAGAGTGCTGAGCTCACTGAGCGCATCAACCAGCTTGATGAGCAGGTGGGACCTATCCACCTCACGTTGTGACATGGCGTCGTACTGTGTGCATATGGGCTACAGATTTATTGGTATTTAAAAAGAAGTAACAGAAAGAATATATGAGGCAGTAGTCAACCATTGCATTTGGGGCCTTCTTTGTTGCTGCGCCCTACTTCTTGTGTTAGGTGGGGCCAGTGGTCCGTTGATGTTTACAAAGTAGGAGGCACTAGCTACTTGCTATCCTGGCACTCCTACCTTGTAATCGCTGCACTCCCGATGTTTAGAATCGTCTATATTATAGACTGCGCGAGCTTGTACTTCCGTTGAGTCTTGCAAAATGTGCTGCTTCATTTCAAGTGACACAGGTTTGCACTTTGTTGGTACCACCTTCTACTAACTGGGCTGTGCACTGCTTCGAGCCTATTCTGCGATGCAGTTCTGCGCTCACTAAGAAAGAGGGAGAGAGAGTGTGTGTATATATATAGAGTTAGAAGAACAGAAACACGTAGGAAAAAATAACGAGACTTTACTGAGGTTTTGGCTGCGGAACCAGCCTTCGTCGGAGTGATGCACACATGCAATGGTGGCAATATATATAAAGTAGCAATGATATATCATTGTGCGTATCAGTGGTGTATCACAGCATTGTTGCTGCCCTAAAAACCAATATGTGTTGAATAGAGTATCTCTGTATATGTTTTCTTTTCTTTCTCATAGTCCTAGTGCATAAGTTAGTGCTCTTAGGTCGACTCATCGTTATAACCGATATATTGTTATATGTAGTATCATTAAGTGGACTGCACTGTACAGCAGGCATCAACGTTTTCACAATAAACGCGCACAGTCGCTAAATGAGCACATATGCATGCAGAGTTTCCTTTACAGTACTTCACCAAGCACACTGTATGCATGATTGGAGCACGAAAAGTGAGAACCAGCTATCAAAATCAGCAACTACTGTAACCCAGTCACCATGTTCAAAGGAGCCTCTAAGGGCCCCGATCACTCATATCAGCTTGTCTTGGCTAGTGTGATACGATGCTGCTCGTGTGCGTAAATGTGCACGTTTTGCAATATTTCGCCATTACTAGTTCGTGTCAGCACTGTGCAGTTTACACTATTCTTGAAGTGTAAATAAATGCAGAAAGTTGTGCTCTCATGTTTGTTACTGCAAATAGGCTAAATGTTTTTTTGAGAATCGGTAAAACATTAGAAAAGAGAGCAGCACACGTAGAAATAAGCAGAAAAAATTATACGGTAGTCACTCTGGTGGAAGGATGGGACTGTGGTGTTGTTGCAGTGCGATAATGAAATTGTATGTCAACAACTACGCTTTCGCCTACATGGCCATCGATGCAACACAATTGTTGCGGGAAGTAAATACACCAAAATTGACATTGTGACAGCCTAGTGTGACTGGGACTAAACCCATCTAAACCATCCTAAACCATCAAAGAATGCTTACAGAACCTGCGGCTAGCCACCCTACTGCAGCAATCACAGCCTGATGATGAGGATTTATTGGCATTACGTTAGAAATGGGGCAGAGACAAATAGTCACCAAGGCTGCTTGAGTTTGTCAGGCATGCTATGTATGCTTTTCATTCTAGAATTTTTGTATACATCTCCTTAGTCTTCTTTTTTCTCTTCTTCAACATTTCTCTATCTGCCTTGCACTGCTACCTACGCCTGTAATAGATCCAGTTGTATCAATAGCTTTGCTGCTTTTTTTCTACCGATACTCTAAATGTCTCTTGCTTATCTCGAAGGCTGGCCGGTTGATGCTTCCGTCCACATTAAATGCAAGCACTTCTGGAAGGTGTACGTTACTAATAGGTCTCACTGGGCGAATCCCTTCGCATTCCATTGGGATGTGCTGAGTAGTCTTCAGATTTTTGCTGCAGCACACGGATGCCTCATATTGTTGCAAGTATTTGCTCTGGTAGTGCCCTTTTCTTCTGCAGTGGCATCCCTAGCAGCAGCTTCTGTCTCTATAGCAAACTTGGCCTGAAGTTTCGTGACTGTAAAAAACGTTATCAAAGGACTCTGCTGATATGAACGATGGTTTTAGAGTTGTCTCCTGTCTCGTGTTGTGATCTTATGCATAATGCTGAACATAGGAATACTAAAAAGTCGCGAAACATTTCTGTTGTTCCCGTATATAGTTTCCATGTATGCCTATGCCAACAGAGCCTTTGCTTTCGGTTGGATGCTATGGCTGCTTTGTTCCTTTGCATTACACATCTGCGGCATTACGTACTCAATGTCCTCTTGGGATCGTTTGAATTAACCAACCAATCACTTCCACCTAAATACTTACACACTACTGAGAATTTGATTGAGTAAGATACTGGCTGAGGCTCATGTGTCTGTCTTCTCATTCTATTGTCTCCTAGTTTGCTAGCAAAACTTGCCATCATGGTGAACCTGATGCCATTAGGTAATTAAATACTCGCTGGCACCACAAGACAAGTCTGAATTCCCTAATTGATGACTTGTCAAATTAAGGACATCTTACTGTAGAGTTCAAGCCAGAGGGAATGTGCTGTGATATCAAGATGAGAATAACAAGCTTTCAGTAGCACACAGAGACGTAATGGACAGAAGAGAGTTGATTTAACCAGCCCATACTGGTGCAGATGGCAGAGGCACGCAACCTGAGCCTGGAGGAGCTGCTGGAGCGGTCTTCCCGTCCAATCGACTGGCTGCGCATTGCAGCTGTGGACATGCGCTCACACCGGACGGCGTTTGGCTGCGAGATTCAGTGGCGCCACCTGCTGGACGTGCGCCTCAACCGGGATGCCTGGACACCCGCAGAGGACGAGCGCTTGCGATCCCTGGCTGCTAAGTGGGACGAGCGCGACTGGGACAAGGTGAGCTCTGTCGTATAGAGTCTCCAAATAAATTGCTGGAACCAACTCTGGCGCTGGTGTCTACGGGAGCTACAAGTATGGCTCTGTTAACCAGCATGTGAATATGGTGGTTCAAACGTGGATTTGCTTAAACTTCGTCCTCCTGGCTTCAAACACATTTACAATTATGCGAACTGATCGTATTTAAAGAAAAAATGCTTTAGTAGTGACAATTTGCAATGTTTATGCATGTTCACAGAGATTTCTTTGCTGTGTATAAAAAAAGAAAAAAATCGGCAGAGACACTTAAGACTTCTTACGTGTAGGAATAAAAAGCATTATACAGTCGAATCCACTTATAACGATACCGGTTTTAACAACATATCTGTTATAACAATGAGAAGCTGCTACACCATCAACTTCTGTATGTTTTCTATGGTAAAATAACCTGCTTACTACAATGCCCCCATGCCGCAGTATCAGTTAAAATGATGAAGTCTGGATACTGGGTGTCTGTGCCGAAAGGTAATGGAATGCAAAATCCTTGAAAAGAAAAAAAGAAAAACGTAAGCTCGAGCCACTGCATGCCACCGCGCTCTGTCTTCCAGCCTTCTCCGCATCACCAGCCTTGCGCGCCTCTTTCCCATCACTCTTCCACCCCTCGGAACACGAATGGGCTGCGCCACCCTCCGAAACACAAATGGACTGAGCCAACTTCACTGACAGTGCTGCGCTGCTCCCAGATTGCTTGCTGGCCCCTCATGCTGTGCAGTTATGTGAACGGATTAAGCTGCTCGTGCTCGTTTTTGGTCGAAGTCGTTTCTGGCCACGTGGTTTCTCAACCTCGTTTGACCTGCCGCTGAAACGAAAGATGGCTGATCCACCCGCTGATCATCGGCAATGCACGATGTTGCCGGTGTCAAGAAAGCTCACTGCTATAGATTTTGGAACGAAGTGCTTCTAATCGATAAGGTCATCGTCGCGAACATGCTTACATCGGATAGCGACAGTGGCAACCACGACAGCAGCGCTGACGCAGTAGAGCAGGCTGCCTCAGCGTTGTCCTCGCAGGAGGCCCTGCAGATGATTTAGTCCCCCTGGTGCTTTATTTTCGGGAGGGACCTTCTGCTGCACTACGTTGAGCACTTTGTTGCCTTGCAGAAGGATGTCGGCAAGCTTTGCATAAAGCTAGCAAAGCTGATGGGTACGAGGTTTTTTTGGGGGCAAGCCAGGGAGAAGTATGTGGCGAGGTGCTTGTGGCGATCTCACCTCAGCGTTGCTTCTGGGTTTCTCGACCAGAGAGGCTGTGGCGGCAACCTTCTCACCTATTTTAAAACTCATTTTTAAGGCCACCAAAGTGATACCTCGGTGGAGCTCGCATGTAACTTGCTGCCCATGACCCTACTTTGCAGTTATAGCCATGCCATTCTTGAACGCCGGCGTCCACGGCTTGTTACACACGATCAGAGCGCGCAGGAAGCCGAGTTAAACAGTTAAACGAGTCTACACAATCAGCAGCCGGATAGAGGTAAGTGGTGGGGAGGGCCACTGGTTTCCCCGCCATCGTAGTGTTCTCACAACAGTTCTGCCATCCCCCATTCTTATTTTTTTCATGCAACCCGGTTGTAACAATTGTTTACAACAATGGAGTTTTCGTGGCACTTGAATGTTGATATAACTGTAGTACGTTTTGTGAAATGTTTTCAATTGGTGTTCTAGATTGGGAGGCAGCATGCTCATTTTATACACTCGTGACGTGGTGCCACATCCTGCCCATTGGCTGCGCCATCACGTGCCCAATAACGCATGCACTAGGCCACACCTTTAGTCAGCCAGATGGCTGCAACATGACTTGTGCGATGATGCTCCGAAGTGCCCGTCTCGCACCCCGGATGACCGGATTCTGTTCTCACCCAGACCAAGATGTACCAAGTTTTCTTTTCAAAGTCATTCATTTAATTTGTTTACAGGAACCTTCCTGAGAAATTTGATGTCAGTCAGAGCATTTTTCTGTGTTTTTACTCTTTGCGCCCGCAGCTCTTTTTGGTACCATCGCTCGGTCACACAGCCGCCGCCGCCGGATTTTAATGTAATGGGACGTATAATGCTTTCGCATTAAAACCATAAGTGCTTGAAATTTTAGAAAGATAAAGCGTAATAACGTCACAAGAATGTTTCAAGCCTCAAGCACCAAGACGACCAATCCAGATACTAACCATCATTCCCGTGGTGGCTGACTGATCACAGCACCCGAGCGTTATTGAACAATTTTTGTCGGTAACTCCATAGTTTCAGTAGTGCTGAGAGCCAAGACTGAGTGCGCCTTGCTTTCTTGCCACTTAGTTGTATATTTCCGCAGCACTGGTCACAGAAGACAACAGGTCCACAAAAGAGTTTAAAAACTTGCGTCACTTGTCTCTAACCAGGAACTGCGCAGAGACAGATCAAAATGTGCAAGTGCTTGCGTTCTGTACTGCAAGCACCAACCAACTTGCCCCTACACCCATTCTTTTGAACAGGCCACTTGCAAAGTTTAGCATTGGTGGCTTGTTTCAGCACATTCTGCAGGGTGGCCCAACAACTTTGGCACTCTACAGTAAAAGCTCGTTAATTCACAACTCGTTAATTCGATATTTCGGATAACTTGAAGTAGCGGCCGCAGTCCGTCCAACAATGTATTTAACGCAATATCTAACACATCCCGCTAATTCACACTGAAATCCCCACCGCCATCGATAATTTGAACTCTGCGTCATCTCGGATGGGGAGAGTGCTAGTGCGCGGGAGCACGTTGGTGACAATCGTCGCCGCGCAGCTTTGCTCTTTCCATCTGCAGCCATCTGCTGCAGGTCGGTTCTCTCCCTCTCTCACGACCTTCAATATAAAAATGCAGACGTGGCCTGCCTGTTTTTATTTATTTATCGCAATAGCAATTATATGGACACTCCAAGTGCATTTCTGTCGTCGGCATGGGTGTTGGCATCACCGTGCAATCCATATAAAGTCCAAGGGCGATAACACTGTCACCGCGCGCCCTTTGCTGTATGTGCAAGTGAAAGAGTGCAAGGGGAGCCGAGTAGAGCGGCAAGCTGGGCTAGTTGGTGGAAGTGGTGGAATATGAGCTGCTTTTGTTGTCGTTCCTTCTATTCACTGCTTTTGCGAGCGTTCCCATCATCTGTGTTGTGTTGTCATTGCGACTGGTCCTGTCAACCCAGACGAACCTTGTACCGACGGAGGCGGACTTGCTGACGTAGCACAGTTCTGCGAATTGGGCGTTGTGTGTGTGATCCTCACATCGGGCTGATTTTGGGGAGCTCTCGCAGTGACTAAAGTCTGCTATTGCATCAGCTGAGGCAGCCTGTCCGCAGTGCACTAGGCGCTCCTTGTACACCAAAAACAAAGTGAAACACTCGTGAAATGGCCATTTGAGCCTTCAGGAGCAGTAAAAGGCATGCATTCATTTTTACAGTGAATCTGTATAGCTCTACCTCCCGTTGGGTTTGTCGTGTCCATAGGCAAAAGCTCAGGAGGCGTGCACTGCGTGCCCTACCTCCCAGTGGGTCTGTTTTGTCCGTAGGCAAAAGCTCGGAAGGCACGTGCTGCATGCGCCGCTGGGTTCCTCGCAGCACCGGCAGATGGCACTCGCCTCTGCACAGCTGGGTTCCTTGCAGCATCAGCAAATGGCACTCGCCTCTGTGGCAGCGGGGGTTCTGGTGGTGCAGGGGAAAAAAATAAAGAACCCAAAAGCTTGCCTTTGCACATAGCATTTGCCCCAAGCGTTTCCCGGCAAACATTACGGTTGCATAAGCTGCAGGGGCTGGGAAGCGGCTACTGTAGCTTATGCAACCACACTTTTGTGGCACCTTGCGTGCTTTGGGGCGCAGCAAAAGTGGGGTTAAGGGCATTTATCTTCTCTCTGGTCCGCTCTTTGTAGGTGCACAAATTAGTGGCACAAGCCAAGTCGCAGGTCATTGAAATACCTTAGGCTAAGAATTAGGTAAAGTGTATGTGAATGTCGCCATGTGAATAATTTCAAGCTACGTTTCAATGGCCAATCGTTCGAGTTGTCATCTGCAGCTTGGCTGTCCAACCACTTTTACAGCGGCGACTGGAGGTCCATTTTTTTGGGCTGCCTGAATTTTTTGGACGCTTTTGCAGCTCCTAAGGAGTCCAAAATATCGGTCATTGATTGTAGTAGTTATTCTATGTGCAAATTATTCAAACGTTCACTATTTGATTCGATTTGGTGGTATAGTAGAACCTCGTTCATACAGTTAGCAAAAAATGCGAGAAAAAAAAAAGCACTAACCGGGACAATGTACAATCTGAAGTCAATAAGAAAATTGGCAGACTTAGTTGTGTATGCAAGGTGAAGCGTTGCACGAATCGTTGCAGCACAAGACACCAACATGCACCCAACTGGTGGGGCCCGAGCAGCCCGAGAAGCACATAATGGTTTTCGCGGCATCAGCAAGCTTCCGTTTGCTTTCTTGGAATTCGGCCTGGGTCAGTAGCTTTTTCGAACTGGGCATTTTGGCAAGAAGTTTTGACGTGCCCACTTGGCGTGAATCGTTGCAATACAAGACAGCGATATGCGTGGACTTGGTGCCGCCCTAGCGACCGTTGTTCAATCACACGTCGTTTTCCTTTGCGAAACCAAATTCAAACCGAGCTGCTGGGCAAAGCCGCAAAACGATGCCTACAGTGCTGTCCGAGTGAAACGCAACGCTCACTTAGGAGCGCCTGCAGCAGGGTATGGCAGTGCATTTGGGTAATCACCCGATAAAAGTGTGCAGTACAGTTGCAATGGCACTACATCACATTCACTGTGGAACAGATGCTTATCACAATATGGTTGGTGGTGACAGCTGTGAAGGAAACTGAGTGCGTACGCCAACGTTCTCACATAAGATGGGTAGGCGAGTACTGCGGGGAAGCGGCTGCGGCAAGCCACAACTCTTCATGATCACGTGCACCTCTTGCCTTTTCTTGTTTACATGGGATCTAGCAGAGGAAAACATATCACATGATTGCAGTTTGTCAATGTACCGAATGCTGGTGCTGAAAGATCGTGTTCTCCGGGAACATATCAACCGGTAAAAAAGCTTTACTGTCTTGGGTCATTTGCTTGTTCTTGATCGTGAACATTGGCACCGGGAAATCGTGCGTAACAGGATCATATCAATGGTGTTCTACTGTGTTAGAGTTTTTGCACACCGTTACTTTAAATGCACAAATATAGGTATGAAGCATTCCGGTGTTGCTGTCATTCACATATGATTTCTGCTGATGTGTGGCCAAATGTGTCCGGATTTATGAGAGTTTGATTGTAATAAAGGGTTCCTGAACCACTCCTCAGGCTTGGTGAAAAAAACAGTTCGTGGATAGCATGTGCTGCTGTGAACATCTCAGCCAAAATTTACAGTTGTGCAGAGCGCATGGATCTCACAAGCGAAGTGCAAAGTCACCATTATCTCAAATACTCTCTTTTCAACAGAAGCCTGCTCTTCACTCTTTTCTAGGCACTTTATTTCGTAATACACCAGATTCCTATACGCAACTGCTATTGGCCAATAGCTGACATCAATCAAGAAAGGCATTTGGATCAGTGCACTTCTTCCTACTGTTGCTGTGTATATTTAATGACACAATTTAACAAACAGGCTGAAGTAAGCAAGCATCTTCTTTAGAATTTCAATAATAATTACCTTCTTCCAGAAGAAGTCGACTATCGTCTGCTCACGCTCGGCCGTGGCCGCCTGTGTAGGAATTGCACTTTGGCCACCCTGCTTTGGCCACCCATCTGTGTCGTAGCCATCTGGTCTCGCTAATTTCAACTAGTTTTGAACACTCAACTAGCCTCGAACCACGTGAAACCTAAGGTCACACCACATGCACACTTGCCAGCACGCGCTCACTCCTGGCTGCTCCTGGTTAGACGTCTTGGCAGACTTCGCTTCAAAATGATTGAGCTATTGATAGTGCTTCAAAATGGGCAAGTCGGGTGTAGATACTATCCGTTGTCCAAGCTGGTGCGAGACAAAACCAGTCCACGCCACGTAGCATAACAAGTCTGGAGCATATGAGAGCGAGTACGCACTCAAGCTCTATCGTGCACAAAGCAGACGCTGCACATAAGCACTGCAGGTGCATGTAACTGCGGTCTGCTATGTAGCGTAGATACCACGGCTGCTGCTGGGTGCCGCGACGAGCCTGCTGACTGAGCACACTGGGGCTCACCGAGGACAACTTCATTTGGTGCATTGTAGGCACCAAAATCGGAAGTAGTGGCGTCTATGTGAACACCGCGGATCAAATTTGACCTGCGCGCCATGGTGCAATTCGGTTGTGGGCAGGACGTTGTGGGCACACCCCGCTCCACTGTAGCCTTCGCTGTGCAAGGCTTTGGCAAAGGAGTGGAAGGACCACAGAGGGAGTGTTTGGTTCTCAATAGCTCCGCTTCGGCTGAATGCATTGAAGTACTTTTTGCAGCAAAATATTATTGAAGTAGCTTATTATAACGTTAAATGCATTTCTCGACTTTCAATAATGCATACACTGCCAGGATCAGAGGACGGGTCCGAATTATCCGATTTTCTGAATTAATGTGGGTTGAATTAACGAGGCTTTATTGTAATTCCAGAATGTCAAATCAACTAGGTTGCATGCTGCTATGGTTCGTGAGTGTCATGGCCGATCCTGTGTGTGTCTCTGTACGTGTGTGCAGGTGGCAGAGGAGCTCAACACTGGCCGCAGTGCGTACCAGTGTGCAGCGCACTACTCATCCCGACTCGTGACACGCCACAACATGGGCCTGTTTTCAAAGGAGGAGAACCACCGACTGCAGCAGCTTATCCACGTCTGCACTGAGGGTGACGACATCTCCTGGGCACAGGTTTGTCTCGTAGAATGCACAGGTGCACCCTCCATAAATGTAGTTTTTTATGTTGTGTGCTGAATTTCACACATTGTGGCTGAAGTAGCATGTCGATGGAAGCTCAAAAGCAGATGCAAAGTGTGCTTATTAAAGGCCAACTGCGACGAAATTATGGACCTTGTAGAAAGCCCTGTTTCAGATAATTTAGACATACAGTAGCCTCTGTGGAAAGTTTCATGCTTGAAATGCAAGGGGGCGCTTCACAACACGCTTGCAAAAATCGATGTTTTTCATGCCGAAACTGAAAAGAAATGCTGTTACCAGTCACCGGAAGTGACATACTTTGGAGACTAGAGAACCAGTGCCCGGGCCCTCTGCTTCCCTTACTTTGCTAGCTGCTTCGTGCGCTGTGCCAACACCGTTGCGTGCCCACGATGTTCTTATAATACGAAGTATTCTCCGAGTCCAGCCGGTTTTCCCTGTCTGGTTGTCTGCATTCAACAGCAGAGCCTTGACGCGTTTTACCTTTGCTCAAAAAAGAACGCATTGGGTTGGCCAAGCTAAAGGCGCAGATATGGTCCGGCTTAACACAGACGTGATCCACGCTTGGTGCAGTTACACTACATTGGCTAAACATCGGCGCAAATTGTACGCACTACTGTGAAGTGTGGCTGGCGTGGGAATAGAGCATGTCCTATCGCACGCCGGAGCTGCTGGATCAGGGCGCATTATGCGCTAGCTTGGCTGACCAGCAGCATGCTGGTTCACTGAAGCGAGTGTGTTACGTTTGCGCCTTAGACAAACAAAGAAACGCTCGCTTGCTGCACACTTGTGCACTTGTGCTGTGGCAACAACTGATCGCCGCACTGCTGCAGGTCACATTTAAAGCGCAGGGTAAAATTTTAGTGATCTTAGCGTCTCTGGCATGATGTATCCAACTTCACCGGCCGCCACCTGGCACACTGGAAATGCCAGATTCATCGACTGATCAGACAACTACCGCCATCTGTAGCAAAGGATAAGTATATATAGCTGAGGCTTGCCATGGCCGGGCTAGAGGGGCTCGGTGCTAATGTGCATAAACTTGCGGCCAGAAAGATCCGTTCAAACTTGCCCTAGTCAGCATTCTGTACTGCACAGCCATCACTCGTGTTTGACTACATGTTCAAGCACCCGACAGCCATGCAATGCATCAGCATTCTTGCAACAGCTCAACTAACGAGTGCAACAGGGAGAACGCATGCCGAGAGAGATGCCTGTCAACTCGCAAATGATGAGCGAGTAATGTGTCTGGCTACTAGGTGCAACTGAGAGATTAACAGTTGCGTACTGTTCTTCAATATTTAGCCCAAGTGAAATTTCGTTGTAGTTGGCCATTAATGGAAAGAAGAGGGCACGCATCAATCTGCCATTCTCTCGGTTCAACCTTGAACGCTTTTCCTCGCCTGCACAGCGTATGGTGCTTGGGCACGGTAAGATCTTATCCTGATGGGAATAGGGTCTTGCTGCTATGCTTTGGCAGCTGCTCTCTGTTGTGTGGCACATGATTTACAGAGGTGCGTTCACAAGCAGTCGCATGTAATTCCACCATTTGACCATGTTCGCCCTCAGAAATTTTAACGCGATAGTGTTAAGGAGCCGGTGTCGTCGGTGTCGGCGGCGTTGGCCGTGAGCGATAAATCCCGGCAGGCACTTCATAAATAAAAAACAACTTGCAAGGTGGGCTGGGTGGGAATCGAACTAGGGTCTCCAAAGTGTGAGTCGGAGACGCTACCACTCAGCCACGAGTTCGATGGTTCAAAGCGGTACAAAAGCGCCTCTAGTGAATGCGGTGTTGCCTTATAAACGTGCTGCAGAAAGTTATACTGCGGTGTATATCGGTAATTATGAGCATGTAACTTACAGAAGTCACAGTTACACGAGTGGCAAAGTACGTTTCTGCTACATTTCTTTTGCGCTCGGCGCACACATAGAGCCATCTTGCGGCAAACACAGAAGACCCCCTCCTCGCAATGTGCGGCGCTGCCCCGACACATGGCCTGCCACTCGCCCGCTTTTCCCCTTTGGGCCGTGCGGGGACCGGTGTGAGGATGCCCCATTACAATTGCGTTTAATAAGTTTTCTCGCTCTCTCCCCTTCCAGCTTCCAGCGTGCGTCACTCGAACCCTCGTGTTTAGGCGACGCGGCTCCTCTTTCCGCTCATAGCACGATTCGTAGGTGCAGCGTCCGATGTGGGACACCTCTGACGTGTTCGCTGCGTCGTAGCGCGTCTGGTGGGAAAGCGTCCCCTGCGATGTGTACCGAGCTGCTTCCGAGGAGTCGTGCGTCTGCGTGGTGCTCTCAAGCGAGATAGAAGACAATCCCATCGAGGCATCAGCCCCATGATCACGTCGGCCTTCATGGCGCGTCGCAGCCCGGCTGTCCGTGCCGATCACGGCGTTTGGCTCACGTAGGTAGTTTCTGCTTCCGGGACACCGAGTTCTTTGGTTTGTTCTGCTTGCTTAGGCGCACGCTTCGTTGCCGCGCCGAACGCTGCGTTGCTCGGCGCTCACTGCGTGATTGGGTGAGTCCGATGCGGGGCGCCTCATAAGGGATCGCTGCGCCGTAGCGCATTGTCTTACACCCCTTGGCGGGTCGAGAGTAACGCTATCGCGTTCCACTCTTGAAGGCGAAGCTTAAGCATCCTACAATTTTTCATTTACATTTACATTTAAACCTCCATATAACTAAGTCACAAAAATCAGCACTTCGTTATATAGAAATTTCGTTATATTGAAATTCAACCTTTTATGCAATAAGTACAGTCACTGACAGATTTTTCTTACTTAGAATGAGGCGTAAAATTTTCTGAATTATTGGGCAATCGAAGAAAAATATTAACTTCAATAAAAAAATTATCATTTGGTCATATTTGAGAGTCATTGACCAAGGATACAGTTTCATGCCGAGTCAATGATATTTTCACATCGGCGGTGCGAAGCAAAGCCTGCAAAGCTTTTGTGGAAACTCCGCTGGCCGTGGCTGATAAGTGTTGCCCGCAGTGGGACGAGGCTATCATAAAGAGCGCAGGTGGAGGGGAACAAACACTTTGTCTGCCTCTCACTTTGGTGCGTCTCTGAAACTCGAGGTTACGTGACCTCCAGCACTCAATGCATGGAAAGACAGTGCACATGAAGCCATGGCTATCTCAGCTAGCCCAGTCTTTGCTCCAGACTCAGATTTCCTCCAAGATAGTTGTGCATGAGCTGCATATGACAGCTATGTCAAGCCGAAGCCGTACTTGAGGAAGAGACGCGTGCTCACCTTCCCTCCACTTCTCCCCCCTCCCCCCAGTGCGTGTTATCATATTACTACACACTTGCTCCCTCTCCTTGCTTATTATGGCGCGCATCAAGCCGTTGTCCTTCTTGACTTACCCTCGCACGCTTTCCCTCGCACCCACAACTTATGGGGCAAGGTAAGATCGGATTGCACTTGAACTTTATGCGGAATATGATGGCACGAGCATCCTGCTGCTACTCTGCTTTGCTTCAGGCCCTGCACTCTGTCGTGCGGCGTGCAATTTGAGAAGTGCAAATGCAAGCACCGGCATGTAATTCAACCATTTGATCATCTGTGTCTGTGGCAGTTTCCATTTTTCTCCTTGGCATACCTTCGTAGCAGGAGTGAAATTTCGTTATATTGAAGTCGTGCATAAACACACTTCGTTATGTTGAGGCTCAAAATGCATGGTGTTCTATCGAAAAAGATATAGTAAGAAGTTAAATACCTTGTTATATCATGAATTTTATTATATTGAAGTTATATTGAGGTTTAACTGTATAAAACATGTCATCAAAAATTACCCACCAACGGTAAGTGGAATACAGTGAAATCTCATTAATTTAAACTGGCTTAGTTCAAACTGACGCTTTAGTCCTGACAAAATTATGTGTGTTTCAGTGTGTGAAAATGCCTTGTAAATAGAACAACTGCGATGGCAGCTGTGCTCTCAGTAGCGCACCAACTCACACGGCGGTGCTTGCGACCCGGCAGTGCGGCCATGTGCCAGCTGCTGCTCCAGTCTCTTGTTGCAGGTGCCGTATCTTGGTGAATATAACCTGCGCCAAAAATTCAGAAAAAGTCAACAGTGAAGTCGGGTTGCACGTCATATGCAAATTTTTCCTTAGGGTGTTGACCTCACAGCAGTGAAAATTTTGCTCAAAACTGTGGCTTCACGGCAGCACATGCTTTATTGCCGAGAAGCCACACTTTCAGAACTCGTCACTTGTGTGTCGGCTCGGTGCACATGAGCTTCCTAATGCAGTGCTGCACGTAAGTCATTAAGTCTTCATTAAGTCTTCATTAAGCTTCCTTTAATTCAAACAAATTTTCTGGCCCCTTCAAGTTTGAATTATCAAGATTTGACTGTAGCATTAAAGTCGCCAATCATCTCTGAAGGGTGGATGCATCGTCAATTTTTTTTTCTTATTCACTTGTCAACGGGTTACTCACCATCAGGCTTGTTTGATGTTGTGCGCTGCTCTTGGCCCAGCTTAGTCAGTGGTGCCTTCGTCGGCCAATTTTCTTTGTTGGGTAGACCTTGATCGTGGTTTCTGGCTACGCCTTTGCCACAGTTGCTGGTTCTTGCAGGTGACGCACTTCATGGGCAGCCGGTCCATGAGGCAGGTGATGAACCACTACAAACGGTCCATGCACCCCAAGATGCTACATGGTCCCTGGGCCGTCGAGGAAGATATCATGCTGCTCATGGCCATGAAAATCTACGGAGAGGGCGGCTGGCCAAAGGTAGGTCTCTCTTTGTGCAGGAGGCAGTGCTGGATACTTTGCAGGATTGCCAGTGGCCTTGTTTCTGCCAATGCTATCTAGAGGGAAATCAAGCACCACCATCTGTGTGAGGAGAGACATGCGTTAATTTTGATCCCTATTGTGTACGTGTGCTCCCAAATTTACGGTACCGACAGTACAAACTTGGTGAATGCCCCTCGTTGTTGCTCAACCCATCGCTAACTGTTGTGGTTTAATCAAGAAATCGTTTCACATTATTATATAAAAGAATCTCAATTTTACATGCTGTTTACTAAAAAGCAAACCATTGTGACAGATAAAATGCTGCTAGCAAAATGTGCCTTCGACGTGTAGTGTTTACCTCCCCAACAAATATGCCAGCCTGAAGTCACCACTTCTTAGCATTCGCATGCGTGCAAAAGCATAGCAGTGCCAGATCTCCCCCCAAGTAATTATGAAAAACTCTATGGCAAGGGCCATGCCGGCAGCTTGGTGTGCACTGTTTTTTGGTTGCACAGCCAAGAGCATGTCACATGCTTGCTGGGTGGCTTTCTCTGGATGGCCCCATGTTTAGTTAGTTGTCAAATGCTTGTCTTACTCGAGCTGTAATTTCACAGACTAAAGTGCACTTGTTCTGGCATCCCCGCATACTCTACAGGACCATTGTGTTTTGGACAAAATAAATATGCGTCGTGCCCCAAATGTTGAAGTTGTGCTCAATGGAAGTAAAAAATAATAATTGAATTGTGAGGTTTTACGTGCCAAAATCGCAATCTGATTATGACCCGCTGCATAGTGAGGGACTTTGAATTAATTTTTACCACCTGGTGTTCTTTAACTTGCGCTTTGCTCCCATCAAAATGCGGCTGCGGCAGCCAGGATTGAACCCATCTCTTTGAACTCAGCAGTGCAATACCATAGCCACTAAAGCTACCATGGGGGTGTCAACGGAAGCAGCCACATCTCTTGTGCTAGGATGATTTCTGGACTTTCAAAGTGCTGTTTAGATATTAGAGCACAACTCTTAGGCGCCTATTCCTGTGGCGACCATCAGTGTAACCGAGCAGACGCATGCAGCGGATGAAAGAGCAAATGCAGAGCACAGCGGGCGATGAAAAATGCAGTGCGAGAAAGGAGGAAAGTGGAGGAGGAGAGTGCAGTGGAAGCGTGAGGTGAGAAGCGGAGGAAAGTATGGCGAAAAACATCAGAAGAAAAGTGCAGTGCCTTGCAAGAGGTGCACTGCGGCGACGATGGCTACGAGATGCCGCCAGAGTAGGGCGCGTCGTCTGGGAGGTCTGTCTGCGGTGGCTTGCCTGTGAATCAAGCCCACGCATCGCCCGCATCCGCCTCTCGTGACCACCCGATTAGCGAGGCAATTGCGCCACGCTTCGCTCCGTTTGCAACATGCTGCATGAGGCAGATTGTCCACGCCAGCCAATATATGGCGAATTGAAAACATGTATAGAGCTGCACTCAAATTTAGCATCACAAAGTATCGTAATCGTCAGTAATTTTTTTCCAACGAGAACTCCCCGCATGTCGCCATAGTGGCCTCTTAAACTGTTGGGAACTCACATGATGCTCTCTAAAAAGCACTGCAGAAACTGCAGCACATGCTTTTGTATTCGCACGTAACAGGCTAGAAAGGAGTTGCTTTCTCCCTGCCAACGAAAAGTATATATAGCTACTGGGCATGGGACCGATGCCAAAACACTGCAGTAAGCTTAAACGACAGACATGCCTGTAGCAGTAAAGTTCCTAAACATTAAAGACCACCATGTTCTAGCTATATCAGGTGGAAGTTTGCAAGCATCATATCGCACCATATAACTTTATTTCCTTAACCCTTTAACTGGCAGCTCAACAATATTGTTGACCGTTCAAAAATATTTGCAAACACTAGACAAAATGAAATATTGGTCTGTGCCTTTCAATTTACCTTAATTTATGTACGTGCTCAACAGTGGTGGTAGTCACAAGAATGTTGATCGTGAGCAGCAGCAGATGTTTTGGTGACAAAATCCGAAGACCTCATCTATATTGTCTTAGTGGACGTGGTGGTCATATTATCACTAGTGTGAAATTTTTTTCCTTTGTTGTAGAAAGCAATTTTTTTTTCTTCATAGAGGTGCATCCCGAAAACACACATTTACCTTGTCAAAGCAAGCACCAAACACAAGTTTTGGACCATACATTCGCCTCTAACCATCTGGTCAACAATATTTTTGACCAACTTTATCTCACCTCGTTTTCAGAGAAACCCTTTCATATTTCATTTGGTATGTATTTGAACAATATCAAGAAGGAATAAAGCAATAAAAGCATTTCAGATCAAGTCTTTCTTGCCAATTAAAAGGTTAAAGACCCCGTTTAGGCGGAGACACAGGTCTTCTGGGCCAACAAACTCGCCAAAAAATACTTTTTGCGTGGTGGGGGGTTGGGGGGGAATACAACACAAATGTAACATAACAAACACAACAAGTAGGTAAATATAGAAGTGGTATACAGCAAGTTTGATTTGAAGCTTGAACAACAAAAGGATAATTTTTTTGGCTAGTAGTCAAGAGAGGTCGACTTATAGAACATTATAGAAGTGTGGCAGTTTGGGCGAGTTGGTATGTCATTACTTTTTTAGGCTTGTAGCGCAGCTCAGAAAGAGCAAAAAGGAAGGTGGAAGGGGTAATGAAAAAGTTTTGTGTTGTTTATTGTTTTCCACTCAAGTGTGGAAAACATTACGTTGGTCAAGCTGGCCGATGTCTGAATGACAGGCTGCACAAACATGGTTACAATGCTAAGAATTGTATTAACAGCTGGGGGGTTTCTTGCGCAGCACTGCAAAACGTGTGGTTGTGAACCTGTCTTATAGGAATGCGTTATTCTAGGTTGTAGTCGTAATCAGCTCACAAGAGAAATCATCGAAGCAAAGGCTATCATAGGTCTGGGCCATGCATGTGTAAGCTCACCTTCATTATCATTATCAAGCAATGAATTGGTGTATCTCTGACTGCAGCCACAGGCTGTCTGAATGTGTTTTCACATTGTTACTATCAGTTTTGTTGCTAGGTTTTGTGTAATCTCTTGATGTCACATGGTTCGCCGAGTGTATAAGTAGCCTTCTGTGTCACGAAATAAACCATCAATTGGAAGTTAGCACTCACTCTGTTCTCCGTTCCCCTTCATTACCCTTTCCACCTTCCTTCTTGCTCTTTCTGAGCTGCTCTACGAGCCTAAAAAAGTCTTGAGTTATAGAGATCACCTAGTTTTCAAGGAAGGTGGAATTTAAATCTGCGGTGAGCAACCATTGGCCAGTTAGTGTATGTGTGCCTAGAAAGCAAAACAAGAAAGCCCAAGCATTTAGGTTGACTTTCAGGGCTGTAATGCAATGAAAATCTTTGTGGCTTGTTCACTGCACGACGCAGAAATGGCGCTTGGGGTATATAAATAAATTATTTTATGATCTACCTGCCATCTTCTCATTTCACATTTTACAAATTTCATGTCGGCATGAGTGAGTCAAAGTGAAAGTCCACAGCAGTGTTTAGAGAGTTTAATTATGAAGGAGTATAATACTAGCAGTTGAATCTGTACCAACTAAACCCAGCTCACTACTCTGTTTTAATCATAGGAGCTGTACATTGTTTTGCCTTGAGAACTTTTTAACTCTAGTTCCTGTCTCAAGATGCAGGAGCGGAGAAATTGTTTTGTTTGGGGTCCTCTATACTAACTTTAGGGAGGTTCTTACATTCATGCCTTTCTTTTTGTCCCTGCTCTTCTTCCCATCTTTACTTCCCCTTTCCCCTCCCCTAGTAAAGGATAGCAAACCGGAGGCTTTAACTCTGGTTAACCTCCCTGCCTTTCTCTCATTTGCATCTCACTCTCTCTCTCTTTGTTACTTTCTTAGAAAGTAGTTCCAATCTCCAATCTGTTGGGAGAATTTTTTGAAAAATGTTTTAAGGTTTTGTGAGAAAGGAATGAAATATTAAGTTTGACACTCTAGCTTGGCAATAAAAACCAATATAATGCTGTTTACTACATCTGTTTGGTTGTGTAAATCAACCAAATTGATACATTATACATCACTCTGAATTATATGCCAATAATTTGGCAATTGGACTTTGCAAAACTCGCATTAACAATAGCGATTTCGCGCAAGCTGCACAACCAACAGGCGCAGTCTACAGACTCTTGAGATATGTTTTTGGTGCGGAGTTGAGACATTGTAAATGTTGCGCTTAAATCCTTTGCCTCATTTTACCATTCCTGGCCATAAATAAAAATTTTGCACTGCACAATTCATGTCCTTAAAATGCAGCTTTCTCTCTTAAGTATGATAGATGCTTGATAAATGCCTACTAATGAAAGCATTATGAAAGCATTACACATTTTGCATGCATTTGAATGGAAAAACTGGAGTTGCGAAGCTTGCTGTGCCAAACATGCTGCCATTGTTTTTGCCATCCTTTTAGTAGCAGCTGACCAATGTGGTGACGATGGTTGCAGGTGGCAACCCTACTTCCTTGCCGTACAGCTGGCCAGTGCAGGGACCACTACAAGGATCATTTTGCTCCCAGGATTATGTCGGGAGTGTACACTCCTGATGAGGACTACTGCCTGTTGCAGTTGGTGCGGAAACATGGAGTCGCCCAGTGGTCCAAGGTGAGCTCCAAGAGCAGATTCCTCTTAAAAGGCACGTCCGAATTGAGACGTACAGTGTCCAGAGCAGTGCAGAATCCCATTCAGCAGCAGTGAAAAATTTCGTTGGAAAGGCCCTCTTCGCGCCAATCGTTTCCAGACTGATTTCTGCCGCCTGAGTCCCTCGTGGGCCAATCAGAATGCGAGTAAGCAACTGAGTCGTCCCTCATGGCAGCCTACAAATGATGCCAACTGCATTCAAGCTCAGGATCTCACAGTCATCTCAAAAGGATGTTGTCAAGTCATGGGACAGCGGAGATGTTAATAGAGGCTGTGAGAATATACCTGGTTCTGTTCAACAAGCACCGCACCAAGCACCAGTATTATGTCATGAAGGATGAGCTGTCATGAAAGCTAAAATCATGCTAACTTGGTGTGAGTTCAGGAAACTGCATAAAAGTGGGGAAGCAGATGACTGCGTGGGTGTGTAATTTAGTGCAAACTCCGCACATTGCTTGTAAAATATTCTGCGCTGTCCTATTTTTCACCCTGCTTCGAGAGCTGGTAATAGCTCAGGCAACATAAAGAGCAGGCAACAGTATTTTCGTGGCAGGAACTTCCACTCCCCTCTAGACAGTGAATGTCCCAGTTTGAACTGAGCGATAAAGGGGGATGGAGGGTGGGGAGCCTAAAATCAAGATTTCCCCCGAAAATAAGCATTTCCCATTTTTTAAGGTTTTTGATTGCTCTCTGCACTATAAAAAGGAAGAAAATTATCTTAGTTTCAATTCACGAGGGTGCATGCTTGTTGTCAGAAGCACCCGTGAACGCTAGTAACGCCGTCGCGAAGTCTTAGAGAAACGGTACATGGAATGAATGCCCCCGTTGAAAGAACGTTCTTTGGGCTTTTTAGCCATAAGAGACCTATCAAGGCTACAGCGCAGTGGCAAAAAGTATTTTAGGTCGTGACAAATCTAGATTGACTGGCAGACCAAAACTAGAACTCTGTTTGATGGAAAGAGAACAACAACAAAAAAAAGTACTAATAAATCGAGGCAAGTTTGGATTGACTGGCAAAGTGATACAGAAAGTGGGACTCGGGAATCGATCAGATTACGATTGGTAAATGCCAGAATTACAACCAGCACGAAGCCTTGCTTGATGCTGGCAAGTTTTCAGAGCCATGACCATTGTCTAGCTTTCAGCAGAGACATTGCAAAAGAGTTTGTGCCTCTATACAACAAGCTTAATAAGCCAGAGCTCCTTGCATTATGCTCTAGGAGACTGACACAAAACACAAGTAAACCGTTCAATGTGTTAGTCGTTCAATGGTCATTCATTCAGTCATTCAATGCTAGACTGACAGCCTTTGTAGCAAAGCTCTCACATGCAGTCCCTTCTGTGTAAGAAAAATTTGTCAATAACAGTACTCAATTTAGCAACTTTAAGTGGCACATACATAAAATCAAATATTTTCTGCGGTGACAGAGCCTGGAAAGGAAAGACACTACATGACAGATGACAAGTTTCTGATGTTGCTGCAACATCCTTTCTGCCACAGGTGTCCCGAGAATGCGATCTACATCCGCCGCCAAGGTATGTGAGTAATGGTGCTGGCTAACATTCCCAGGGTTCTACTAGGAAACACAAATACACAAAAAATTGGATAGGGAAACGGCGCCGCGGTAGCTTAATTAGTAGAGCATCGCACACGAAATGCGAAGGTTGTGGGATCGTTCCCCACCTGCGGCAAGTTGTTTTTTCATCCGCTTTCATTTCCGTAAATTTGTCCTTTCTTTATTCCATTTATCAAGCACAAGTAATTTCCCCTATGTTGTCCTTGGTGTCAGTGTTTGTTGGCTTCTTATACAAAGGTGCGACTTATAGACTGGAAAATACAATATACCTCACAGGATGCAGTTTTCATTTCTGCCTTCAGCACTTTCTAAAGACCAACAAATCAACAGCTGGCACCTGATTATGTGGAAACAAAAGTGCTAGTTTAAGATTATCAGTGATCCCTTGCTCGAAAGAGCATTAAACCACTGATCTCTCAATTCGTGAATTTCATGAGAGCAGCCACGTGAATTGATTATTTATTACAGTGCACTTGAATCCTACACGTAAACGAAACAAGAAACATCGAAGTATTAAACAAGAAGGCGACAATAAGCTTTGACTGCATCAGGCAAAAGGTTCAGTCTCGTGCTACACTAGTTTTCGTAGGTATAAAATACATTACTGTGGGCTACAAGTGCTCGCGCTCATCAATAGGATGCAAAACAAATAGGACGCCGCTGACAGTTTCAGATTCAACATGCGCGCTCCAATATGCCGCACGCAGCGAAAACGCGTGAATAAAATGCGGCATCAGCCCATATCAGCCTGCACAATGCTGGACAGTGTCTTCCATTTCCAACATGCCAAGCTGCATGCAGGTGGCACGGCGGTCAGGAATCTTGCTGCCTATACTTTGTTTTATACTTAGCAGGCAATGCTATGTTGCCAGGCAAGTGACACAGTCATAGAGGTCCTATTCTGCGAGCTTCGCAGTGCACTTGTTTTCGATCTGCGAAGCTTTTTGCAATATAACTACTTTATGTTTGTAGTACTACAAGTAGAACTTGTGGACGTAAGGTTATGTCGAATCGTATATTATTTGGGCACCTTCGTGCTTCTAGCATGCGACACAATAGGCTTTGATTGCAAGGGGTGTGCTGTTTGGCAGTTCGTCACAAAAAAGTGTAACTCTGCTCATTTGGTGGTAAGTAGGTTCAGATTTGTAACTCTTTCTATGTAATAATATTTATTTTGTGGCATAAAAGTACGAAACCTAACATTACATTGAATTATGTGATGCGCACCTATGTCTTCTTTTTATGTGTGACACACTACTCTTTGCTCGCAAATACGAGCGGTAAGAGAAGCCTCTCTAGCCTTTGTCGCTTTGCCTGCTGCGTAAGAAATGGGGTGTAGCGAACTAGGGCATGGGTGGCCAAGAGCAGGAACCACGTCACGGAAGAAAGCCTTGGTTGTGGCTGCCATCCTTGGCTTCAATGCTACCCCTTAGGTCGACTGGCCCTCTTGGTGCAGGTGGCAGAGGGGATGCCCTGGCGGACCGCCGATTCGTCCCTGGCGCGTTACCGGCAGCTAAGCGAGACACTGGGCACCAAGCACCCAACCGTGGCCGACCTGCAGCGCACCCAGCCAGACCTTGCAGTCCCTGTGAGTGCAGCAAAGCGTGCCCGCTTTATGGGCCTGCAAAGACGCCAGGAGGTGTTCCGACGCATCATCCACCGGCTTTGCACCCCAAGGCTGAGGCATGCTGCACTGCTGATAGCCAAGGTAACCACACTGCTGCAAGTAGGCTGGCCAATGCCCCAGTGTGGCGTGCTAGCCAAGGGCAGATTGTTAATGCATTAGGATTCTTTAGGTACTTCACACACTTTTCAAGTGATATCTATCTGGTTGTTTGTATATTTGTATCTGTTTTCCCGCCTACCTGGGTCACTGGGTAGTCCGTGGTTGGATGGGTAGTGTATCGGGCTGCTGTGCTGAGGTAACAGGGCTTGAAACCAACCATCGGACCAACTTGTGTCGCTGAGTATGCGACAGTGTGTACATGCATGCTGCTCGTCAATGATCCTCTTTCCTGCTGACATGGGTCACTGTAGAGGCAAGACCGGGTAAGTGCAGCTGTTCAAAAAAACTCTTTGACGCTGATGCCGGGCACTGGGTTTGTGCCACATGGTATGTTGTACTGGTCTTCTAAGAATGTCTTTGATGCAGACTTGGGTAACTAGGTAGGTGCGGTTGGGAATCTGCTGCCTCTACAGTGATGAAAAGATCCCTTAAATTTATTTGATGCTGTGCAGAAACGAACCCGCATCACAAGGGTTCCTCAAGGACAGCGAGATGCATTTAGCAGGCTGTGCCGCAAGTGCGCTGGGTATGTGCCGCTTTTCAGTGAGCGCTTTCACGCCAACTCTTTAACGAGCTGCGCCATTAATGCACTCTGTAAGTGACGCTCTTCGGTGAACCTCTCGCCAACTTGGGTCACTGTGCACGTGTCAGTGTGCAGCAAGCAAGGGAATAATCCTCAGCGTTTGCATGCACTGGCGTGCCACGTTTCTCGTCTTGGAGGCCATGGGCGAACTTCTCGGCAGTGCCACTAGATGCCGTCCATACCAGCTCGCCCATTTTTCACTTCTGATTAAGTTTAACTTCTAGTGCAAGGGGCTCTCTTCGGCATCTTAACTCCTGATTCGGCGTTGTGTCTTGTCTCTTCTCGTGCCTTTGCTTTTGTCCTAGTAGCTCGCACTCTGAGTTAGCCGTACACTAGATGCCAACTTGGAGCAATGCATGTGTGCCACTAGGAATGTGCTGCTCTACAATGGCAAAAGAGATCCCTTAAATTTCTGCGATGCTGAGTGGCACCGAAGCCGCGTCACAAGGGTTTCCCTAGGACAGCAACCCAATATATTAGCAAGCTGCGTCACAAATTCACTGCACATATTACACTTTTCAACGAATGCCTTTCACATAAACACTTTAGTGAGCTGCGCCATGAACGCACTCGGTATGTGCTGCTTTTCAAGGAACCTCTCGCTAAGTTGGGTCACTGAGTGTGCGGCAAGCGAGGAGTCCGCAGGCACTGGCATGCCAAACTTCTTGTCTCCAAGGCTACGCGAGGACTTCTCAGGAGTGCCACTAGGTGGTGCGGCATGTCCCGAAAGAAGCGAAAACACTGCAGAAGGCACCCGGACACCGACCGAACTTCAGCAGACGACAGGTGCGAGTCCGTGCCCTGACGTCACGCGAGTGGCGCTCGCAGGGCCCCTGTAGTTTGTTCTCCGGGCTAATAGCGCTTACGAGCTGCCTTTGTAAGCTTTTTGAGAAAGGGATCCATTGCCGTCTCATACATTTTCTAGAGTCCAGCAAAATGCTTGACCCATTTCGATATGGCTTTAGGGAAGGACGATCTACAACCGACCATCTTGTGCGCATGTGCGCGTCGAAGCAAACATTCGCAATACCTCGTTCTTATCCATGTTTCTTGATATGGAAAAGGCGTACGATACAACTTGGTGGTACAGAATTCTGCACGACCTGTCGGTGCTGGGCATCCGCGGCAACGTGTTAAACATTATTGAAAGCTACCTACACAACCGTACATTTCGGGTAAAAGTAGGTCATGCTCTGTTGCGTACATTCATTCAGGAAACTGGGGTACCCCAGGGTGTCGTACTCAGTTGCACTTTTTTTGCCATTAAAATTAACACACTTTGTACATCATTACCAGCATATATTTTTATTCTGTCTATGTAGACGACATGCTAATAGGTTTCAAATCTTGCAACCTTACAGTGTGTAAGAGACAGGTACAGCAGGGCTTAAACAAGGTGTCCAAGTGAGCAGGCCAAAATGTATTTAAAATCAACCCCCCCGAAAGTTCTTGTGTTCACATTACAAGAAAGAGAGGCCTGGTTCCAAACCCTTTTGTAGAACTGTGCAGACAACAAATACCTGTCAGCAAAGAGCAAAAGTTTCTAGGCGTTACATGACTCCAGGCTTACTTTCGTTCCCCACATAAAATGTCTTAAAGCAAAATGCCTAAAAACAATGAACTTACTTAAAATCCTATCCCACACAACATGGGGTAGTGACAGGAAGTGTTTATTGAATCTTTACAGGAGCCTAATTCGGTCACGATTGGACTATGGTGCCGCGGTATATCACTCTGCCGCCCCAAGCGCGCTAAAGATGTTGACCTCGTCCACCATCTGGGTATCCACCTGGCCACTGGCGCATTAGAGCAAACCCTGTCGAAAGTCTATACGTAGAGTCAGATGAGTGGTCACTCCATTTTCAGAGAACATGCATCAGCTTCACTTATTTTCTCAGAGTGAACTCTAGTAAGGAACATCAGTATTTTATAACCGTTAGCGACTTGACGCTGTGGGGTTGCGCGACCCTCGCGCCTCCCCTGATGTTTTTCCCGCATAGCGCGTCTCCTGTAGTGCGGCTTCGCCGCACACGCGGCGGTCCGAGTGGTACAGGCGCAGTCCGAGAGATGGCGCTAGTGTTGCGCGGCTGCGGGGTTACCCTCGGCGGGAGAGACAAGGCGCGCTCTCTTGGGTTGGAGACAGCAAGCAGCACGGACGTGCCGTGCCGCGGGTGGAGCGACCCTTTTTCCCGGCGGGTCGGGCGCACGGCGTGGACGTCCCACGCGCGCGCGGCGACCCATGCTTCTGCGAGACCGCCTCGCGTGGTGGCCTTCGAGCGCGCCTCCGTTGGCGTGACCGAACACGCGAACGACCAGGCGTTGGGATCCAGCATGGGGCGAACATATTCGC
The DNA here is from genome assembly GCF_023375885.2 of Dermacentor andersoni. NCBI lineage: Eukaryota > Metazoa > Arthropoda > Arachnida > Ixodida > Ixodidae > Dermacentor > Dermacentor andersoni. The sequence goes on from NC_092817.1 coordinate 149,725,810, forward strand.
TCGCTCGCGGTGAGTCGGACTTCTAGATTTGTCGCGCGCCCATCGGCATGTTTTGGGGATATGAACTCGGCTAGCAGGCATTGATCTATGAAAGGTGCAATAAATGCCCTTGTGACTGTTTGCACTACTGTGTTGTCGTTCCTTTGTACCCAAGAGTACGGAGGAGAACCCCATATCTCCCACATCTGGCGCCCAACGTGGGGCTCTTGGGGCATCGGACGATAATTTTAAGTGTTGCTTCGTTCAAGACCTTTGTTTGAACCGAAGCGTAGGCCTAGCGTGGATTTTGATCGCTAGCGTCGGCGGCGTGCTTTCTTGAGCGAGGCGACGGTGGCTGTAGTGTGTTTGAACTTATCAGCATGCTAAGCCTTTTCGCAAGTGTTTTTTTTTTAATGACATTCGTCGGTACGAGAGCCACGTGGTCTGCATCCTGGGAGAGCGAGGCTGAGTGCCCGCGGAGCAGTGGCAAGCCTGAAGCGAGTGAGTACGGAAGCCTCGTGGGTGGTCCGAATTTCTTATGTAAATAGCTTGTTCTATCTCTTTGACTCGGGTGAAGTCGCGGCTCTGGGAGCCGGGTGGCCGCGGGCCACGGGTGCCACGACGGGCTGACTGGTATTGCGGCCTGGCACCGGGCGCTCCGACACCGTCTGGGACGGTGGGCGCCGTCAACTCGGATGCTGTGTGCACCGAGCGGAGTAGGACCACCTCACAGAGCTAACGTCTCCTCGCGGCTGCCTGTTTTGCGCCCATTTTGGGTGTTGTTTTTGGATGCCGGTTGTTGTCAGAGTAGCGACGATTTAGGCCTAAGGCTTTACGAAGCTGCCTGTCGCACGTGGAGGGACACAACCTGGTGGACCGTGGCGTTGAGGCGTTGCAATTTGCTTCCCTCATTCTATTTAGCCTCGCACGAATTGAAATTACTCGTTCGGCTCAAGGAAGCGAGCTTCGTTCACGTGAACTTAGCATCTGAGTAGCTGCCCGATCTTTTGCTAGCCGAGTTGAACATCGTACCACGTGGGCGATGCGCATGCAGAATTCCTCTCCCTTGCACTACTGTAGTGTTTGCCGAGTGTGTTGAGTTTACGCAGCGTGATTGGAGTCACCCCTGGCTTGCTGTCACCTGCACATGGTCTGCGCTGCTGCCCGGAGTACGATCGAGTCACCCCGGGCGATGGTGATGCTGTGGCCAGTTCGGCGCAGCGACTTCGGCGGCCTCCTGCATCCAGCTCACAACCCTCGGCGGCGGACAAAGGAGCCAGCGGTCACCGACAGCTACGGCGGCTCTTGCCAGCAGGGCGCGTCGGCGCGAGCGACGCTTGCTCGTACCGACTGCTGCGTCGTCGTCTCCGGAGTCCTGGCCTGGGATCGTGCCGTCGAGTCGCAAAGCTGCTGCTGTGACCGGCGGACGCCAGCGGTGTACCCAAGGACAGTCGGCTCGCATGTTATGGACAGCTTGTGGACATTTCCCCGGCGCGGCCACTGTTGCATGTACCACCTTGTTCGCGAAGCACGTGTTGATGTTAGACCGTGTCACATGTTTCGCCGGAATAAGAAGTGATTTAAGGTTGGGGGGATGTGGGGTTGCGCGACCCTCGCGCCTCCCCTGATGTTTTTCCCGCATAGCGCGTCTCCTGTAGTGCGGCCTGTACCACTCGGCGGTCCGAGTGGTACAGGCGCAGTCCGAGAGATGGCGCTAGTGTTGCGCGGCTGCGGGGTTACCCTCGGCGGGAGAGACAAGGCGCGCTCTCTTGGGTTGGAGACAGCAAGCAGCACGGACGTGCCGTGCCGCGGGTGGAGCGACCCTTTTTCCCGGCGGGTCGGGCGAACGGCGTGGACGTCCCACGCGCGCGCGGCGACCCATGCTTCTGCGAGACCGCCTCGCGTGGCGGCCTTCGAGCGCGCCTCCGTTGGCGTGACCGAACACGCGAACGACCAGGCGTTGGGATCCAGCATGGGGCGAACATATTCGCTCGCTCGCGGTGAGTCGGACTTCTAGATTTGTCGCGCGCCCATCGGCATGTTTTGTGGATAGCCACTCGGCTAGCAGGCATTGATCTATGAAAGGTGCAATAAATGCCCTTGTGACTGTTTGCACTACTGTGTTGTCGTTCCTTTGTCCCAAGAGTACGGAGGAGAACCCCGTATCTCCCACAACGCATGCTACAATTTTTCGTAACAGACCCTCTATGACGCTACCTTTCTCACTGCGTGTGAGAAAACTTAGCGAAGAAATGGGTGCCTCAATTCACGACTTTAGTATAGCATCGCCCTGTCAGATCTCTGTGTCATCGCACATGTATGTTTTGTAATTGCTTAGCTAGATGGCGCACCCCCCTTCTGTCATGTGACAAGCTTGGACCAATCGGGAGGTGCCATCTAGCAGGTGAAGCCTTTATAAGTAATAAACAGCCGCAGGTCGGCGGAGTCTTCGTTCCGGTTTTCATCGGGAGCAGTTAGCTCCGTGTCTCCTTCACTGCGCCGGCGCTAGCCGCGCGTTCGCCCGTCGGGGCCCCCCGCTTGCCTGCCGCTGCCGACACAACATCTTTTGGCGACGAGGATGGGATTCCCGCAGCGGTTCCGACCGAAGCCCCGGGACACCAACGAGCTTCGTAAGTGAAGCGACCCTTCCCGTGTCCGCACGGCAGGCAAACGCCGCCGACGCACTCGGCGTCGCGAGGCTTCCGAGCCTAGGCCTACTCGCCCCTTTGTTCTTGCCCCATTCCTGCGGCGAGCTCCGGCTTGCCTCCTGCACGCTACCCGGCATGGCTTTTACTGCGAACCTTCCCGTTTTTCTTGAAGTGCCCGGCCCACCGTTAATCCCTTGATATCGCTGGAAAAAAATTTTTCAGGCCCACCTCGAAGCGGCCGGCGGTGGCGACTGGACGGACGCGCGACGAGCGTCCGCGCTCGTCAGCGCTCTCGGGCGTGAGGGACAACGAAAGTACTTTGCAGACGAGGAGCAGGAAGCAGCAAGGCAGTTAACCAGCGCAGCGTCAGCTTCAAGCGAAGCAGCAAGGCAGTCGACCGGCGCAGCGTCAACGTCAAGTGATGCGGTCCCGCCAGCGTCAGAGTTCCAGAAACTCTTGCAGCGGCTTGACCGGCTGTTCGCCGCGTCAACAAATGTTCTGGCGGAGAGGCACGAATTCACCAGTCGAAGGCAGTTCGAGGGAGAAGGATTCCTGGAATTCGTGACCGCATTGAAGGAGAAGGCGGTACAGTGCAACTTCGGCACAGCCTACAACGAGCGCGTCCGAGACCAGATAATACATGGCGTAGCGAACGTCAGCGTTCGCGAAAAGTTGCTGGCTCATGGCGAAACCCTGTCCCTGGACAAGGCAGAAGAAATTGGACGCTCGTTAGAAGCCTTGCATCGAGCGAACCGCGCGTTCGGCTCCGAAAATGTACGAAGAATCGAGGCATCTCAACTTGGCGTTCCGTCGACGGGCCAAGATGGCAGACTTCTTCCAGGGAGCCGCCAAGATGGTCGACGTAGTCCGGGAGGCCATGAAGATGGCCGACTTCTTCCGAGAAGCCGCCGAGACGACCGACTTCTTCCGAGAAGCCGCCGAGACCGCGGCCTTCTTCCGAGAAGCCGCCGAGACCGCGGCCTTCTTCCGAGAGGCCGCCGAGACCGCGGCCTTCTTCCGAGAGGCCGCCGAGACGACGGACATTTCGCACATGGCTTCTCCGGGAACCGTGGTGCATGCGACCGGTGTGGCAGCACGAAGCATATTGCAACGTACAGGAATTGTCCAGCAAGAAACCGGCGGTGCAACGCCTGCCACACGTTGGGCCATTTTGCATCAGTATGCCGAAAAACCCGTACTGTTCAACACGTCTCCTCCGCAGAGACGCTGTCTTCAACTTCCGCAGGGCAGCCGTCCGCGTCTGTCTTGACGGTAAGCGCTTTTGAAACTAAAAAAGATTTGGAAGTTCCAGTCGTAGTGAACGGCGTCTCCATGCGACTGCCGGTGGATACGGGAGCGTCTGTCTCAATGATGACGGTCGAAGATTTTGGAAAGCACTTTGGTCGACAGCACAGACTGTCACAAACAGAGGACTTGAAAAATTTCTACAAGCAACGCATCGACATTCAAGGCCTGTTTCAAGCCACTGTCCAGTTTTTCCAAAGATCATGCTCCGTCACGTTCCACGTAACGACTACAGGAACATCACTGCTGGGTTTAGACGCCATCCAACGCTTGGGCATACAGATCGACGGTACGTCGCTGACATGTCGTCTACCATCGCTTCCTTCAGTACAGAGCCCCACAAGTGTGCCTCCGGGTTTTGATCACCTTTCTAGTGACGAGTTGGGTCTCGTCAACAACTTTGTGCACCGAATTCATCGGCAGCAAGATGCGAAACCAGTATCTTCAAAGTTGCGCCGACTACCCCTGGCCCTCCGTGACCAGGTGACACATGAATTGCGACGTCTCGAGGACTGCGACGTCATCGAGCGCGTCGAGGCTACTGAGTGGGTGTCTCCACTCGTGGTGGTGCGCAAGAAGGATGGAACCATGCGGCTCTGTGTAGATCTACGAGAACAGGACAGTCTTGTGTCTCAAGTGCAAGAAAGGGTCTTGCAGAAACAGTGGCAGACTAAACAGTACGTAGACAAATGTAGAGGTGCTCGGGCAACTCGTATCAAGGTGGGAGACACCGTCAGAATAAGATTTAACAGAAAAGGATTTTTTAAGTACAGTAAACCTCGTAAAGTCAAGGCCCAGATAGGACCATCTACTTTTCTACTCAGTGATGGGAAGACGTGGCATGTGTCTAAGTTAACCGTAGTGAGGAAGGATCCAGCAGGTAGTACAATGTGTACAAGTGATAGAAACTTTTTGTACTCTTATTCAAACTTGGATAGTCATTCCGATGACTTGTCTGTAGTGACATCGTCCTTTCATAGGCATCAGTTAAGTAGTTCGTCTGACTGTATCACTTCAGAGTCTGCACAGTCACCAGTCGTCTGTGATTCCGTGGGGGAATCGGTAGCCTCCCAGGACTTGCTGGAACTTCGAGAGGAGCCTCCTGGGCAACCCTCTCCAGCTTTGAGCGATAACCACATTCAATTGTCCAACCAGGGGGAGGGAAATAGTAGTGGGACGACTGGGTCTTTGAAGTCGACCGATACGCGTCGCAACCCCCAAAGTTCTTCTGAGGTACGCACGCGTCCTCATCGTGACAGAAAACGGCCTCCGTGGCTCGATGATTTTGTTTATGTAGTGTAGAGTGTATTTCCGTCTTCGAAATGCCACGGCTAAGGGCCTCGTTGTGACATTTAGCAGACAGTCCACATGTTTCATTAACACAGGTATAAAATGTGCTCCTTGTTGCGGTGCAGTGAGTTTTGTGCGTGTTCTTTGTCAGACTTAGTGACTGCCTGTGTTTTGGTGCCCAAGACTGGTGCACGTGTATGTGAACTTGGGCAGCGATGGATTGAATTTGTTGTGGACTTAAGTGCATGCCTTGTGTGCATCTGGTGCACGCGTGTGTGACCGTGGGGCGGAACGAACTGAAATTGCCTTTGGACTTAAGTGCGCGTCATGTGTGCGCGTTTCACCGTATGCTTACTTTGTTTCCAGGGGGGGATGATTTAGTATAGCATCGCCCTGTCAGATCTCTGTGTCATCGCACATGTATGTTTTGTAATTGCTTAGCTAGATGGCGCACCCCCCTTCTGTCATGTGACAAGCTTGGACCAATCGGGAGGTGCCATCTAGCAGGTGAAGCCTTTATAAGTAATAAACAGCCGCAGGTCGGCGGAGTCTTCGTTCCGGTTTTCATCGGGAGCAGTTAGCTCCGTGTCTCCTTCACTGCGCCGGCGCTAGCCGCGCGTTCGCCCGTCGGGGCCCCCCGCTTGCCTGCCGCTGCCGACACAACAACGACCATCGCCTAATGCCTCCAGGTAAACCATTGCCACCCTGAGAGTGGCAGGTGATAGAATGTGACGTATCCTTTGTAGAGGTCACAAAGCATGCTCCTGAGCTCGAAATTGCTATGCATTTACGTGAACTTCAATCAAAGTACCCTTGCTCAAAATCTGTTGTTGGTCCCTCTTTTTCTAAATCTGACGTGTTGAACCCCCTAACAAGTATCTTCACTGCAGAAGCTTATGCAGTACTGTCTGCGGTAAAACATATAAAGAAGTTAAAACTTGACAGAGAAATAATATTCACAGACTCGTTAAGTCTTGTAAAAGTGTTAATTTTTTTACAAAAGCACACAAATCCTGTCTTCAATAGACTTTACTCACTCTTATGCAACATTTATCACATAGACATGTAGTAATATGCTGGGTACCTGGCCATAGAGGCATTGGGGGTAATGTACTAGCTGTCAAAATGGCCACATCACTCACATCGCTAGCTATTATTCCTACGGCTGCTGTCCCTGTCACAGATCTGAAGCCCTTCTTACGAAACTGCAAAACTGCAAAGCCGCTAGCAACGCTTATAGGATGCGGAAACAAAGAATAAGCTTCATTTGATTAAGCCACAGTTAGGTTTCTGGCCCCCAAAAACGCAAACACGACGAACTAAGGTCCTATTCTGTCGACTCAGGATAGGACACACCTGTAGCAACCATAATTTTTTTTCTGACTGGAAATGAGCCTCCAATCGGTGGTAGATGTAGTGAGAGGCTGACCATCCTCCACGTCCTCCTGGAGTCTGTGGAAGCCGAAGCTGAGATAAAGAGACATTTTCCTCTTATATATTGCCAGTACAGTGCATTTGGCAGGCATTCTGAGATCATGAACAGCAGGTTGCCATTATCACTCAAGAGAAAAGTGTATAACAGCTGTGTCTTACCAGTACTCACCTACGGGGCAGAAACCTGGAGGCTTACGAAAATGGTTCTACTTAAATTGAGGACGATGCAACGAGCTATGGAAAGGAGAATGATGGATGTAACGTTAAGGGATAATAAGGGAGCAGATTGGGTGAGGGAACAAATGCGAGTTAATGACGTCTTAGTTGAAATCAAGAAAACGAAATGGGCATGGGCAGGGCATGTAATGAGTATGGAAGATAACCGATGGTCATTAAGGGTTATGGACTGGATTCCAAGCGAAGGGAAGCGTAGCAGGGGGCGGCAGAAAATTGGGTGGGCGGATGAGATTAAGAAGTTTACAGGGACAACATGGCCACAATTAGCACATGGCCGGGGTAGTTGGAGAAGTATGGGAGAGGCCTTTGCCCTGCAGTGGGCATAACCAGGCTGATGATGATGATGATGATGATGATCAAAAACTAAACAGGGCCAAATGTGGCTGTGACACTGCATATTGATGATGATGATATTGATGATGATGATAATGATGATATTGCCAGTAGTACACCCCTCTCCATCTCGCAATGCTTCTTGGTGCAGAACCGTTCTTCGACACCAAAGCAGTTCTTGGGTTTTTGAATGAAGTCGAATTGCATGTTTTTAGCCTCATAAATTCATAGGACATCCTTTTTCCAGAGGATGCCACTGTGATTGGAGTTTTGTATAGCACATGCCTCCAGGCCCTTGCATCTCAAAGACTCTGTTAAGGCAGTAGTGCTTCTTGCAAATGTTTATCTATGACACATTTTACTATATCGTCATTATTTCACAATGTATCTTTCAGGTCCATTGTACAGCTCCTTAACCATTGGCATAATTTTATCTCGTATAGGTTTTATGCACTTTACAGCGACTGTTCTTTAGGCCCCTTTACAGCCATGTAACATCTACCTCTCGTTACTCCTTGGTCACATTTGGCCGTTGCGCCACAAAGCACCACATTCATCATCATCATCACCAGTAAGTACTATTCCAATTTCTATGCAGGTTATGCTTCTACTTGAACCATGAGCCAGCTTGAATCTGTCCTCTTCATAATTATTTTGCAGTGAGATAGGCAGGAACGATAGTGTTTTGAAATTATGTCTACCTCCAATGCTTCCAATAGTACTTCTTCACTTCTGTAGGCACTTTTCAGTTTAACATCAACCGAATTCATGACTCTTTCATTTTGACCTCCTCCGAACAAGCCTATCGAGTCTTTATTTTTCCTCTAACTTTACAGCCAAGTTTCTCAGACAAGCTTTTCCAAATGAATGATCTTTGGTTGGCAGTATCCAGTAGAATGTGACTATTAACGTGATTGCTTTCTATCTTCCGCCAAATAATTGCAGTCTATAGAAACGCTTGGTGAGATGTTCATAAGCTGGCAAGTAGAAGTTTTCTCTTCCTGAGTTTACTTTCACCAGGAGTAGCTGCTGCTTACGCTCAGTTCTGTTGCCGTAGCTTTCTTTCCTTTCTGTCCACAATTCCTTTCTGCACTCTACTTGATCATCTCTGTATTTCATCAAACGCCTAAGAGTATCTTCTAGATGTGAAGCCACATTCTGATCATTTGTTGAAGATCTACTTACCACTTTTCTCTTTGTTTTAACTGGAATCCAATGTATGTATCCACTGGCAAAGCTCTTTTCAGGATCCGAAGCAACATCGATGTATAGGACTTGCTCTTCAAGCCTAGGGATTCCAATCGATACATGTGCATTTGCACCTTTTGTGACAGCTTTATTAAACCGTCTTGGTCGTTGCAGCTTGCTACTGTATTCAAGTTAGTTAGTGCTTTCATTTGATCTTCTACCAGCACATCATCTTCTCCGTACTGCCGCTTGAATAGATCAATGGCTTTCCCATGGTTGCTGTCGGAAAATTGTAGTTCCTCCACGGCAGCTGCCGCTTTCCCAGTAAGCTATGATGAAATGTTCGTGAATTTCTTATTTTTGTTCAAGTAGGTTCTTTTGTGTACAGCTGTTTCAAATTGCTGCCAAAATCTTTGCCATTTCATTTTATCCCTGTCAAACTTCATTATTTCTAGCTTTGGTAGCTTCACTATTGTTGCTTAGTGCAGTTGCCCAGCTTCGTCATTAACGTTGTGTTGCTCCCTCGCTGTTTCCCGCACTTCTTGCCAAGAACGATATGTGTTGATGCTGTGCACTTATTCTATTTAACTGCTTGTACGTAGTGGCTTTCGCAAACTCTGAGCCAGCTGTTTCGGGTGTTATGAACTGCTCTGTCTGCTTTCCTTAGCGAATCTGCTATACCTTTAGTCTTCAGATTTATTACAGTAATGTGGTACCGTTTAATAGGTGCAGAATAAATAGCATGGTAGGGTGTACTAAAGTTAAACTGTCCGGGGGGGGGGGGAAAGGGGGGGGGGGGACACCTTAATAAAAAATATTAATATTATTAAATTTTCACATGCAGCAGTCAGTTGCTTACAGTTATTATACATAATTTAAACAGAGCTTTTTATACAATGAAGCATCGGTCTAATTCAGAAATGACATTAGCATAATTACTCTGCTAAAAAAAAAGACATAAAGAGAGAGAGAGAGAAAAAAAGAAACCAATAAAGATAAGTAGAACAACAAGATGTGTTGTAACAATTAACCAGGTATATTTTCTAACAATAATTTTTTCAGTAAAAAAGAAAACGAATGCCATGGGGAATGTGATTTGAATTCACATGAAATGCTATTCCAGTTTGATATCCTGGCAAAAAAGGCGATTTGTTTCCTATACATAGTTAGTTCTAACTTTTGGGAGTAGTAGGCTTTGCTGCTCTGCAAATCTGGTTTTATTAGTATTGGTAAGGTTTTCACCAGTGAAACCTTCAACAGTTACCTCTTTGTGTAGAAGACGAAAAATGAAGATTGGTAGCTTATAGCAAAACTCATAGAGAGGAAGGACATTTAAATACTTAAGGAAGGGAATTGCGCTAAAGTTGCGCTTTTTTAGCTCAATTCCCTTCCTTAAGTATGTACGACCGACTCGCCCAACAACGTGCTCTCCGAAGGACATTTAAATGTTTATATGTGGGAGGAGAATGGCATATAAATGGGCTAAATGTCATAAGTCTTACAGCCTCATTCTGTAAGGGCTGAAGGGGTTTCAGATGTGTGTTACATGTTGCCCCAAGATGATACGCAATGAGAAAGATGACTATGAATGTAGGCATAATATAATGACAAAGTAATGTGGGAGTCAAAGTAGAAACATGTTTGATAACTACATGAATTCTGAAAAAATCTTTTTGAAGAAGTGGTATGACATGAAGTTAAAATATTAGGTGCCTATGAAGGGTTACACCAGGAAACTTGCTACTAGTAGACAGAGGTCTTTCACTTGGCGTAATTGTCAAGCGAAACTGCTAAGCTAGAGCTTATGCGTAACTGGGGAGAATGTAATACCATAAATGGGGTCTTAGGAGGATTAATATGCAACAATTTGCTTTGCACCAGGACTGGACATTGTGAAAGTTGGGTTGAGTTTAAAATTGTGGGATTTATTGACAGCAAAAATTGAGGATCAATATCTGGCTGGCTGTCAGCGATATCGCTTCAGTATCTTGATTCTCCTCCAGTTTCTTTTCAGCATTGCTCACTGGGTTTGTTATTTGCATCCTCGGCATCTTTTGCTTCTTCGAAATCATCTCTCCGTTCATCTTGAATGACTGAGGAAACTGCTGGTCACTTACAGATTTTAGCAGCGAGATGTCATCCATGTCTTGGTTGCTCTCTGTCTCTGTGTCGCTCCTTGCTGTGAATGTTCCATCTCACTGCCAACTGTTTGCTCCTAGGCCTCCTCTTCACCTTCTCCGTCATCCTTGTATTCCGTGGCCACTCGGAAGAGGAGTAGCCACAATCCTGGTCATGGCACCATGTCGCAGAAACGAGACGAGACAGCTATGTTCGATGTGAATGAAATCAAGATTCCTCTTTTTTGTTTTATTACTTTTACTGCAGGCACCCTTGGTACCTGCAGTCTTATTTCTCATCCTGCTTGCTCCTATCAGTTTCGAGAACATGGTCAAAGCTAGAAAGAACACGAAGGTACCGGTCAGCCATTTGTCGTGTTGCCTCTTTGTTGTGTCTGTAAGTTTACACTGTACGCTACAGTAATCACGTTGTGTGTGCATGTGGAGAAATGCTTGTTCTTAGACAGCAGCGTGCTCTTGGCTGCAGGGTCAGGAGAAGGACCTGGATCGGGAGACGTGCCTGATGTTTTACCGGAAGATGCTGCGGCAGTACCAGACAGGCTGCACACAAAGTCACCCTCAGAGGCAGGCCCATGCGCTGAACAAGGCGATCTCCCAGTACGCGCAGACTGGGCACCGACCGACAGTGCCCAACCTGGCTGCATACGAGCACCAGGAGTGGCAAGCTGTGGCCAACGGTATGCGCTGTTAGTTCGCTTGTAATGTATCTCAACCTTCATTTTAAAGTATGTTACATGCAAATACTCGGAACGGAGAGAGACCGTATGACCAGCTTTAATAAGAGCACCAAACACTACAAATTGGAAAGGACCCATTTCCCCCAGCACACTCCTCGCTAAGTAGACGGCAAGTGATGGCATGGCACCTGTTACAGATACGTAACCGAACCCAGTGGCCTACCAGTACAACTACCGGGACCTTTACACGGATAGATGTAGATTATGTCAAGAAAGGGCAGACCTACAACATATGGTTTGGTCTTGTCCTCGGACGCCCACACAGAATAAAACGCACGAGACCAGAGAGCAGTGGGAGACCTGTGCACTGGAAGACCAACTTAAGGCAATCCAGCAGGACAAAGATACTGAGACGGGTACTTGTAGGCTTAACTTGGAACGGGTTCACTTTTATTGTGAATTAGGTTTTAGATGTGTGTGGCCAGGCTGCAGTTCATGGCTTGTTGGGAGCCTCTCACGAATCCCTCACGTTGGTGTGGTCGGCCCATGTAAAGCCTGTCCATCCATGTGCCAACCTTAAATAGGCACCACCATCCCCTGTCATCACTCACACCAGTCTGGATTCTGTAAATTCCACTCCCGCCAATTCCGCTTCCGTAAGCTGCACTTTCTGAATTTTGCAGTTTTACAGTAATAGATGGCAGATGATGTTGCTTCCACTTGGAACCAGATTCTCAGATGACCAGATGACAGAAGTTTCACTCAACACCACAAGCTGAGTGGATGAGGGAGAGAGAAGAACGGAGGTGGAGAGCTGGTTTGTGGTACTTGACCTGCTCAGTAAAAAAGTTTATGGAGAGGCTTTAGGCCTCAGTGCTAGAGTCACTCGGCTGTTACAGGCTCGTCACCCCACTGCACCTATTGTTGCTGTAACCCGAGAGTGAGAGCACCGTGCCTAGGGACATAAGCCACAGGGCCCGCTACGATGCCAATGGAGGGTCAAGCCAGTCTCTTCCAGTGGATCATTACTCACTTCCTATGCTTTGCTCATGCACATGCTCAAGCCACTTGATGCCAGAGGCATGCTGGATCTTGTTCCCAAGAGCAGCTGCATATAATTCTATTGTGGGCACATCAGTTCCACTGTGAGCATGCACGCAACCACATCAAAGAATGTGGCGTGTTTCTCAGTGTTTGAATGCACCACTGTGCCATGCATTTCGAAGGCCATGAGCAGGCTTCGCAGCGGCGGCGCTAGATATTGGTGCCAAGTATTCTTAAAGAAGCTTGAAAGAGGAGTCCCGCTGCAGCACACACCTCATAAATAACTCCTTTTGATGGTGGCAATACGTTGTTGTGTCGCTATATTGATTCAATGCTAAATGCATTACCGTCGACAGTCCTTGTGAGATGGGTTCTGCCGAATAGGATTTTAAATGTTTATCTAGAACAATTTGAAGCTTTGTCCTCAAATACCTTGCCCACACTGTATGTACCTTCCTGCCTTTCCTTCTTGTCTCTTTCTCTCTTTGTGTTCCAGAAAGACTCAGTGTTGAACAAGCTATACTTGTGAAAGGTTTTGTTAGGTGCTGTTTTGACATCTCAGCAAGAGCAAAGCTTGGCAAAGAATGTGCTAAGGCATCCAGCTGCCTCAACAGCTCGAAACTAATCAGGGCATGCCAGAAAATAGGAATATTTGTTATTAATTTTCACATCAATTATAATTACTTCTTGCATTAAAGCATTATTTCACACACAGAGTAAGTATTCATTTAGTTCCTAGTACAAGGTACTGTATATTCAGAAGCATAATCCGTGCAGTCTAACTGCCAACACTGCAGGTTGTATGCAGCCATGGTGCCTCGCATGCTTCCTACATGGGCCCGCTTCGATCGAAATTTGTGCTTGTTACGTGCTCTCCGCCCCGATGGCAAGAACTAAATGGTGAAATCCACCATTACTTAGTCCCATCTCATGCTGAGGGCAGGACATGAAACATATTTTGTCGTTATTGAGATCAGCTTTTTGTTTTGACACTGTTAGGCCTATACAGAAGATGCCGAGGTGTAAAAGCGGTTTAATTTCAGCTTAGCAGTTGGTGCCACAGCATTAGTTCTGGTGATCGCTGACGATGTGGAACACTAATTGTTCCACTGCATTATTGTTTTACTACTCCACTCTTGTATGGTACGCGATGACGGTATTGAGCAAATGCCAACGAGATGCCGAGCAGATGACACGGAGCTGGTGAACATATTCAAAAGGACGTTCGCTCCGGTTGTTGGCTAAGTTGGCTGCAAGGAACTGCTGAGAAAGAGTATACTGCAAATCAAACAAAACACCACTGTAGTATTCGTGTAAACACATATTATAGTTACAGCATCAAAACATTTGTTGCTGTGATGTATCGCCGATACCTTCATCCAGCTGCATGTTCGCATCGGCAGCCTGGTCATACAGCTGTTTTGGGGCTCTGACGCGGGCTATATTTCTCTCTAAAGAAAAGTTGCGTTGAGTCAACTTGCTCTTTATCGTAAGCTGCGTTTAGCAGAGCCAAGGCTGTGAGGCATGGGAACACAGGTGAACAAGCACCTGCGTTCAACAACAAAGCACGAGCAGATGCATTTTGATGTGTTCGCCTTCTTCATTGGCCAAGGCACCTTTTGCTTCTACAGAGCTGCACAGAGCTTCTGATGCAGAATAGTGCAGCAATGTGTGTCGTTTTATGCAGCTGCTGTGACACACTCTAGAGCACTGCCTTATGTAGTGGCTACGACTATGCTTTCCTTCAATTAATCTGTCAAAAATCCGTCCAAATCATTGGCACATGTACGCTAGTTTTGAGCCTTCCGCAAAATAATAAATATCACTGCTAGCCGTTTAGAACATCGCCTGCAAGCAATGTACCAATCACAGATGCGAATGAAGGACGAAAGATAAAGTAAGTGCAAGAGTAAGGAGGATGGTGCAAAGACCAATGAATAGCGCTACCTTGGAAACCATTTTATCTAGGGATACTAGCCAAGACCTCCTCACCGGCTCCACCGAGGATTGTGGGGCAGCTTGATTGTTCATATCATCCGTAACAGTGCAAAAAGCAGTTCACTACCTTAAAAATTTAGCACATTGTAAGCTAATTAACTTGAGTTGGGACTTTTGAAATTCATATCATCCCGAAATTTGTATCAGGCATGATACTGTTGTGGGTTTGACTTTATTGCCACAAATTTTACGATAATGTACTATCAGTAACGCTCAGTTCAAGTAATTGGGGAAAGGGAAACATTGCCAAGCTTATGTTGCAGTGCTTTCGTGTAATATGTCACATGATTTTTTTTTGCATTATCAATACTGTGCTATCGACGATAGGGTGGTATTGACAGCACTATCGATAACAATATTGCACTATCATTAGTGCACTTAATCATACCATTGATATGAACAGTATGCTATTGACAGTACTATCAATAGATTTTAATGCGATTAACATTCTTTGGGAACGTCACTCAGTTTGCTGTATGTTTGCACGTGTGTCTGTCCATCCGTGGCTAACTGATTTCCCCCCTGACCTGGATCACTGTGTAGTCCACGGTTGAATGGGTAAAGCATTGGGCTGCTATGCTCTGGGAACCAAGTTCGAAATCAACTCTCAGGCTAACTTGGGTCACTGGGTACGTGACACTGAGTATGTGACACTGAATATGTGACACTGAGTATGTGACACTGAGTATGTGCTGCTTGCTCATCAGTGAACCTGTTTCATGGAAACTTGGGTCACCAGGTATGTGCCGATGTGTATGTATGCTCTTCAATCATCATTAACTTCTTGTATGCACAATGCACTTGATTGTGCGCTGTTAAACTTTATTACAATGTTGATGTTCTTTTGGGGAAAAACTGCTTAGTGCATATTTATTGCTTTAATCCTAGCCTGGAGGATGTGCTTTGTTTTTCTTGTGTGGGTACGTGTGTTGTTACAGTGCACGTGTTCTCAAAATATTGATTCTTTTTTTCTTTAAAACACAGTTGTCCCTTTGTAATGCCCACCTGCTATGCTCTCAACTGAGAGCTGCAGTATTAAGTATAAATCAACAAAATAGGTAAACATTTCACGCCATGTTGGGTCACCGGGTGTGTGCTGCTTTATAAGGAACCCCTTTGGTGCCAACTTGGGTCACCGAGTCACTGGATATATGCTGCTCTTCGTAATGATCATCATAACATGTAAAACCTATCATCACCAATTACACATCCATAACAAAATGTATTGCTAAGTGCATTAATGTCACTAATCTTCTCCAAGGGATGGGTGCCCCGCCAATTTTTGTACCATTGATAGTTTGGTAATTACTAAATTATGCGTACAGTCGAACCCGGTTATATTGAACTCGCGAAAGAACACCTACTAGATATAGGGCATAATTCAATATAAACATTATAAAAAATTGAACAACATAAGAGCTACCATTTGTAACAGCACTTTATTGACGAAATAGGTTAATACTGGTGCCAGATGGCCGCTATCAATTGCGATCGAGCCCGATACGGATTGAAATTCTCAAGTGCAATTGGCTCCCTCCCGCAGTTTGCGCAATGGAGCCAATCACGATGAAAAAATTTTATCCAGATTGGGCTTGATCGGAATCCAAAGTGCGCCGTGTGGCACGTATTCTTTCGGTTTACTGTGGCACAAAATACAGTCCAATCTTAGTTAACGAATCATGCTAAGAATTGTTCGTTATTGTCAAAGGTCGTTATAGTGAAAGTCCCAAAATTAACCATTCTGCCCATCAACCCATCAATTTGTAAGGTGTCCGACGGACACACGCAACTCCTACACGGTTCGCCCACTCCCGCGGAACATGAACCCCGCGCACCATCAACCCAGAAGGCTGGCACGCGGATTGTTCATCCTGCGCGAAATAAGTGATAAAAAGATCTTAGCCTGTTTCGTAGGTGCGGCACAGTACCCGACCAGGAAGGCCTTCGTTGCCACCACGATCAATAAGCAAGGTCACGTCACAAACGCTCTCACAGTCAAGACCCACAAGTCCGAGATAGCAGAACAGGTTGCCATCGCACTCGCGCTCACAGACCCGACCAGCACCCACGTCTACAGCGATTCACGCTCGGCCGTCAAAGCCTTTCAGAAAGGAGCAATTGCAAGCCAAGCTCTACAAATAATCAATAGATCCGCACCGCTGCAGCATCACACCATCTGCTGGTTCCCGGCACACCTCGGAGATATCGAGGACGCCCCTCGCAATCTCAATGAGATGGCTCACAGGAGCGCGCGAGACCTAACCCTCCGCGACGCCACCTATTCTGGTTGTGACCATCCCAGCAAGAATCGGGACCCTCCCTCCACATATAACGAGATAACAAAGCACTTTTATCTAGACTCTAGAATATACAGCACACCTCACAATAAGCTCACCAGGCCTCAAGCCCTCACATTCAGAATGCTTCAAACAAACACGTACCCCACGCAGAACAGACTACATCACTACATGACTGACCTATACAAAACATCATATTGCGAAAATTGCCATAGCACACTAGATGTACATCACTTGCTCTGGCCGTGTGGTCGGACCCACGCAAACAAGGATCAAGACTCCGCCAGGCTACAAGAAGCATTACGCAGCACGGACCTGGCGGAGCAGCTCTGGGCCGTCCAGCGAGCCCATGATGCGGCCAGGGAGTTACAACTCCCGGTCCCAACGTGGGAGTAGCCCGCTCTATGGGACCTAGCGTCCCGTAGCTCGCAGGACCTTTCATTAAAGTTATTCAATCCAAAAACTATTTAAGGTATCCGCAAAAACGTCGTTGGCTCTTGGCATGCGCTATTGTATTTTTCCATAGATTCTGCCGCCACCCACCACCGAAGCACCATATAAGAGTAATGCGCACAAACCAGACGCTAATGCTGAGAAGACTAATGGCAAAAAGGAAGCTCCATGTTGCCTCCAAAGTGCAGTGTTTCTTGTTGCTCGTTTGTCTTTCACATTCCTTGCCGTGGACACCGCAACCGTCTCACTCAAGACGGATACCTGAACTTTTGAAAGCAAAGCACGTGTAAACAACCCCACCCGGAAAGTGCAAAGTGCAAGTGTGTGGCATCCCCACTAATACGGAGGTTACGTTTCTCCGTGTGTCTAGCTAGTACGGCCACAGAAAGAAGCACGAAAGAAAGGGCATGCGCAGAAAGAAGGGTGAAAGAAGGACTGCTGCTAGGCGACTCTTGCCTAAGCGGAGCATGCATTTGCAAAACCCCATGCATTGTCGCCTCCGCAGTAAATTAAAAAAATTATCTCCCACATTCTTTTATTGAGGGCCATCTCGGGTTTTCTGAACCCGTTCGCTGCGCCGTGTTGCTTTCTGTGCCTTGTCGTCTGCTAGCTTACTGTTTCGGCTGCCGTGGAAGATACACGGAAATCTTAAAATCCCCAGATTTCTAAATATTAGTTCTTAGTACTGAGGCATAGTTAACATGACACGGAAACTGAATAACGATTGTTATTCTGAAAAGTTTGCTATTTCGAAGTTTGTAGTAGTGAAATATTTTTGCATTGAAACCATACGAAGTCAGTAGGGGATTTCTGAAAAGTTTGTTAATCTGAAAAGTTTGTTAAAGTGGTTTTTGTAGTAATGAGGTTTCACTGTAGTCCCAAGTCTTCTGCGTAAATATCTTCATTACCTGGAAGAGCATATATATTTATGCATTGTCCAAGGACTCGGCCCAGCTGAGGCCACAGCCTTCCACGTTCACGCGGAAGTTCACAGGGCGAGCACACACCACACTTCTTGGAAACTGGCGACGGCTTCATTGCATTTGTTGGAACACTTTTTACAGTGGTCTCTGGGAGCAGGGAAACTGGCAGGACAGAAGCACTTTTGGATCGTTTCCTTCTTAATGTCAGCCCAGATGCTATGACGGCGTCATAGCTCGTTTCTTCTAGTGCTCGACTTAACAACTTCACAGTGAATGACATATTCTGTTGCTTCGTACTGGCCATCACATAAAAACAAAGACAACACATGCGAGAACAATACAACAGAACAATGGCGATGGTTGTGTGAGCAAGCGTTGCAAGTCAGGCCAGAATTATTTCTTGTAGGGGGATGTGTGCCCACCTACAGCACGATAAAGCCACGCTGCTGCAAAGGAAAAGTGCCAACATCTGGGGCTGTTTTGCACTGTTTGGGGATCAACATATTGATAATGGCTGCTATTTTTGTTTGATGTAATCATATTTCTTGCTTTATATATTTTGCTTTATTTAACAGCGTTAGAAATTCTTCAACATAAGGAATAATTTGATGTAAATGGTTTCGGTATGGTCAGGTTTAACTGTACTAGTGACACCATATTTATTCCAATACAAGGCAAGTTTTTGTTCTTTCCCCGATATCTACAGCCAAAAAGTCACCCCCCCCCCTCATTTGCCTTATTTACGAGGAACAGTAAAGGTGCATTATGTGCAAATTTAGCATTATAGAGTGGCTTTACAGCAGCATGCACTGCAATGCTGTGAAGCCACACTATAAGCCCAAATTTGCATATAACTCATACTTCGCACATTGAAGTTCCCTTCGCCCTATTTCATGGTCACCATGTTGTGTTATGGCAGGGTTAATAATACATTATTTTGGGTAATCCCCGCCAAGTCTGAATAACTTGTTGTCTATTCTACATTGGCTTATTCTAGTCGGCATACACATCTTTTTTCTCTTGGGTCTTATAACTGCACCCTTGCCTTATAATAGTGACTGCCTTATAATCGAATAAATACAGTAGTTGTGCACTACTGCACTTCTTTTTTCGCAGTGCTACACAACCTGCATGGCTTGCCGAGGCCACCTGTAAATCCCGACATCGAGGAAGTGGGCACCCTGCCAACATTCGAAGAGTTTTTCTCCAAGGTGGTGGTCGGGGTGCCAGATGGATACCAGCCCAATGCAGGGAACCTGGTGCTTCCCCTGCTGCCACCCAACGAGGTATGTGCTTTAGGCAGAGATTTTTTAGAGCAAGGCTCCGAGGCGCCCGTTCCTGCAGCGAGTGTTGGCGTCGTCTCTCGTAACTGAGCAAATAAATACAGTGAAGGGTGAAAGTGAACGTGGAGCCAACATGCCCGATTTTTAGTGTTTTATCGTATTGACACAAATGTTTTCTGATTATTCATTTCCGTATAGTTTAGTGCAAAACCAATTAAAAAAAAAAAAAAGCAAGTACAATCGGTCACGTTTACACTCAGTCAGACAAATACTTTCACTGAGTGATTTCTTATGGCCAAATTTTTCATACCATTTGATCGCATTATGCAGACTCATCCACCCAGCAGTGCAACTCGAAAACCAATGTACAGTGCGGTCCACTTATAACAATATAAAAAATAAAGAGAAATTCTATCATTAATAACCAATCATCGTTATGTCTGGACTGCCGTAGAAAAAAGCTGCCAAACATATCTCTGTAGCTCCAAATCCAAATTTGGCACTTGCGCTAAAGAACAGATGTTATAGAAAGTATGCTGTGAAAAATAAAACTTTTATTCATACCTCTTAACAGCGTGTCAAGTGTTAGGCACATTAATATAGGAAGAAATCTGCACTTGGCTTGCACGGCAGTTTGAGATTCACAACCGCGGTATGCATTGCGTTCAGCTTCTGCACGAACACTGGTGGCAATCCTTTAGCGTGCACAAAATCGGCAAGCAACTCGATCTACGACAGTGCATTTTGGATGGACAGTGCATTTTGGTTGAGGTCAAGGATGGGCGATTGTCAACGTTGTCATAACTGCCACTGCTGCTGTCACCACCACTGTCGTACAACGTCTCCCTCTGTCACGACAACACATCCTTGCCGATCGCCTCTTTAGAGATCTCTTCACAGAATGAGGCAGTACTATCTGCACTCAGAAACTCCTCCATTGAAGGAGCACCTATTACATTGCTACTAGTAAAGTGTTCCCAGAGCTCGATAATGTCAGTGGCTTCCACCGTGTTGGTTTCACTGTCGTGGGGGATTTCACTCGGGTGCATAAAGATCGCCTTTTCCATTGATTGGCATGGCTACTTGTTTCAGCCTTCATGCTCGCGGCACTCCCAGTTTTCAGAATCGTCGATGTCGTCAACTGCACCAGCTCATACTTTTTGCAGGAGTGCTCGCCTTAAGACCACATCGAGAGTTTTGCAAAATCTGCAGCTTCGTCTAAAGCGATAAAGCTTTATACTTTCTCTGTGCCATATTCTACATACTGGGCTGTCCACTGCTTCAGGGCTGCTTCTACACTTGCTTAGAGAGATTATAAAGGACGAGCGCCACCACACCACTTTGCTTTTCACTTCTCGCTTTTTTTTCTCTTTCTGTCAGGGCGAGTATAGAACATGATCGTGGGCAGTGCGTGACACAGATGGAAAGCAACTGATGCCATTTTGTCGCCAACTTGCAATGCTCTCTGTCTCTTTAACAATCGGCATGTGGTATGGCAGCTGCGCGGTATGTCAGCAGTCATGATTTCGCATAGGCAATCCTATATCTGCTTACCCGCTGTGGTTGCTCAGTGGCTATGTTGTTGGCTGCTGAGCACAAGGTTGCGGGATCGAATCCCAGCGACAGTGGCCGCATTTCAATGGGGAAAAAATGCGAAAACGCCTGTGTACTTAGGTTTAGGTGCACATTAAAGAACGCCTTCCAGCTGGTCCAAGTTATTCCAGAGTCCCCCAATAGGATGTGCCTCATAATCAGATCGTGGTTTTGGCATATAAAACCCATAATTTAATTTTTTAGACTTTCGCCCCGTCACCATCTTGTTTGTTAAGGAGAACTTAGCAACGCCAATGTCATGCTCAGTCTGCATGGAAAGCGCCATCCTGAAAGCAAAATTTTGATGATTGTGTCCAATATGCGGTCCATAACATATCGCTATACAATTAACCCTCAATATAATGAACTTGAATACCATATTTACTCTATTTTAATGCACCCTCGATTGTAACACACACCCGTTTTCTGTGACCTAAACAAAAAAGTCCTTTATAATATTGCGCACCTCATCCTTTCATACAGAAATATATCTTTCTCTCATTTGCAAAAACAAAGATTTACTCCCAATGCACGGAAGTTGCGATAAATAATAAGGTCGCAGTTTCGCCCGAAAGGCGAAGCATCGATTGCGATGCAAATTAGTAGACAGCTATACGAAAAGTAAGGATAGTAGTTTTATCAACCATATAAACTTTTAAGCATTCGCTACGAATTGACCTTTGTGGGACCTCTTGCTTCAACGCAACCTAAGCAACAACACAGCACGGTGCACCTAGATGCGTGGACTGTCTCCATCACAGATCGCTTTCTAGATAAGGGCCACACCGTACGCAGCAGCCGCCGCCGGAGTTGAATGCCTCTCCTGTTCGTGCCAGTCCCACACACAAGTTTCAGGAACTATGAACGTCCGTGATGCGGCCCGATTTTTGTCCATCTCCGCACAGAGGATGACTTTTCTTATAATTGCGGCATCATGATGAACTCGACATGTCTTTGCAGTCGGCACTTCCATACTGATAGAGTAAACGCAGAAAATGGGAAGAACGATGGTGGACTAACCTACGCACACATACTACAGCACATGGAAGAAGCTATGGCTGCTAAAGTCGAAGCACGTACGATGCGGCCATATTGAAATGCCGATGGCAATATGGTAATGCAGATTTAGGCTCGTACTCAATTCTGACGCGCGCACAATTTTTGGACCCGTTTTATTGTAAAAAAAGTGCACGTTAGATTTGAGTAAATATGGTATAACAAAATCCTTGCTATAATGAAGTCTTTTAACTTTTTATGACTTCTTGTCTTTAGAGCACGACCTAACTAGAAACTCAATATAACAGTGTGTGTTTATACCTGATTTCAATATAACAAAATTTTGCTGCCACTGTGAAGGAATGCCGCAAAATGGATTGAAACTTCTGCGGATGCAGATGGTCAAATGGTTGAATTACAAGTGGCTGTTTGCAGATGCACCTCTCAAATCGCGCTTGTGCGAGCAAGGGGAAAGGGGAGAGGGAGCAAGCCCATGGTAACGCAACCAAATGTGCGCAACGGAGGAAGAGGGGAGAAGGTTGGTGCGTCTCTCCTTTTCTAGTGCGGCATTGCATGGCTGTCAGCACACAGCCCTCATGCCCTGTTTAGAGGTAATAACCCGCCGCGGTTGCTCAGTGGCTATGGTGTTGGGCTGCTGAGCACGAGGTCGTGGGATCGAATCCTGGCCACGGTGGCCGCATTTCGATGGGGGCGAAATGCGAAAACACCTGTGCGCTTAGATTTAGGTGCACGTTAAAGAACCGCAGGTGGTCGAAATTTCCGGAGACCTCCACTACGGCGTGCCTCATAATCAGAAAGTGGTTTTGGCATGTAAAACCCCATAATTTTTTGTTTAGAGGTAATCTGCTGCATGTGCAAATGTGGGCAAGCCGAGATGGCGTAGCATCATGTGCTGTCTTTCCGCGCTTCGAGTACTGGAGGTTGCGTAATCTCAATTTTTGGAAACACGTCGAAACGAGAGGCAGATAAAGCATGCGATTCCTGCTCCCAGAGCTTTTCACGATAGCGTCGTGAAAAGTGAATATTTTCCCCTGATAAAGCAGGTGGCTGATCGACAACTCATTCCTTCTTAGGAAGAACCTATTCACATACATGGCAGAAAAGGTAATAAAGAAGGGCAATGTTGCATCTGCATGTCCATAAATAGAAGAAATGAGGAATAAAACAAGGTGAGAGTGGTGAAACATAGTAAAATTTGTTGGACAGGTGTATTAGATACTATTTGTAAGCAAAATACCAAGAAAACTAACAAGGAATACAGACCATTGTAACCTGCTAACAACCAGAAAGACAGGAACGAAAGTAAAGGTGACTGTGGTAGAAAGCAGATGGTATGGGACATGATTCGCAACACCTAAATGAATATAGTTGTCAAGATATGAAATCTTTGTCAAATAATACAACAGATGGTAACCTGATGCTCACAGAAGGTTTCTCTTTTTGTTACTTTTTTTGATGGTGTACGTCTTCCAAATTTCGCATGCTCGCCTCTCACGATGTCAGCACCTGTGTTTTGTCTTTCGGTCAGGCTGTTGCTGCACTGCTTTTCATGGACTTTATTTTTTAGAGGCACACCAAAGGACAATATTAAGCTGAGTTAGATTTATAGAATATTCATTTAAAAGTCTATCAGCATTTTCTCTGTCCCAGTATATGAGTTTACTTGTTAAAAATTGCCTCCGAAGGTCCTGCAGCAGCTCCTCTTGTTGAATTGCTCATGCCAGAATGGACTAGTTGATGTAATTCCTATGTGACGTCCCTCTCTGCTGCTGTGTGTAAATAAGCCAGTGCTGACCTTGCATGAGATACCATAGTTCACAACAGGTGGCACCACTCAGGTTTTTTTTATTATCATCATTTTCTCGCTTACAAAAGCCCTGTTCTCGATACAAATGATCAACTTCTTATCAGTAGTATGCAAGCTTGATCTTTCAGCCTAGCCCGACTTAATAGTATTTTCCTTTAGAGTCCTTATAATCATGTACATATTAGACTGCAGACTTAGCAGGGACTTTCCTACCCTATTTTTTTCATTGTTGAAACAAATTGCATAGCAAGGGGGCCATCTGATGACGGCTGCAGGCACTAAGCACAGTCAGCCATAGTGGCCAAGATTTACGGCGCCGCGCACTGCAGTGCGTGCAAATTTCAGATGCCGTGAGCCATGTTGATGCATCGCTCTTAGTGCGATCTGCACCACACGTGCTGGCGCTCATAAGCACGCTATTATGTCCCAACTTTCCTGCAATTTGTTTTATAAGTGCTTACTGACCAGATACTATCCACCAGGATTGCTCTGGAAATTTGTTAATTTGTTTTCTGCCTGAGTCAACGTCTCATCTCACTGCTCTTCGCGCACACGCATTTCTTTGTTTGCCAGATGATGGCGCTGTCGTTCGCAGTACAACATCATATTTAGCACCACGTCATTAAAGTTGCCTACAAGATTTTTCTGCTTGAGCCTATGGTGCAGTCTGTGCACCCATAGAGCATTAATATATTTTTTACACATTGATAATGGTAAAAGAGACATGTTTACTTCCTTATATTATATACTTTTGTTATGTCGAGGTTTGACTGGGCACTCTTCTATTATAGAAGGCCAATTGGTGAAACTCGTTCTGTTTTGTTTAGCCCGGCAAGAACTGCAAAGCTTCATTTCTGCATGAGCTCATCAGGCAGTGTCAGTATGTAAACACCACCTTGCACGTGTAAGAAAGTGGTGAGAGAACTCTTTGTCCACTTTTCTGTGTTTCAGACAACGGTGGCTACCTTTGGGCGACTATTGGATCGTTTCGCCAATGGTGACCTTGCCAATCCTTTTGCCACTCTGAAGGATGGCAGCTCATTTGCCGAGTTATCAGCCGCTTTCGACGCAGAAAGCGTTGAGGACATCCGCTGCACTGAGTGCTCTTCCAGGAGCGTTCTGGAAGATGGCCCCTCGTCGTCAGTCAGCCGGAAAGCTTCGCAGCAGTCATGCAGTCGGTGCGAGGGGCTGCGAGCCACCCGAAGGAACTACGAGGTGCTGCAGGCACGCTTCCTTTCGTACTTCTTCTGGCCTTCGCTGATCGATGCTATGGATGTTTCCAACACAGTGGAGCTTCCGGTAGAGCCTCCCAAGATACCCACCAAGGGTCGCCGCGGGCGGCGTAAAATGAAAAAGCCGTGGGTAAAGGAGAAGTGGAAGGAACGCAAACGGCTGGCTGCCGAGAGAGCTGCCGCCAGGGACTGTGCTGCCTCAGAGGAAGCGCGCGACGAGGGCGGCGCTGGTGCTGCTCCGGTGGAGAACGGCACTGGGGTGGCCGCTGGTGCACCCCACTACGTGGAGGATGCTTGAGCTCACGATCATGCACTTGCTGCTCCATGCATTCCATGTTTATTTGCATAGTAGGCAGAAGAGTTGCTGTGACGGTATACTTCCCTTCCCTCAGGTTTGGGGATAATTCGGAGAATGTTGGGGATAAAAAGCTTGATTTAAGCGCAAGGATTCTAGTCACTTCAGTTATTCTAGTCATTTGTTTGGTAGTGGTTGAGAATTATAAATTCTCAAATAATGGGAGGGGGCCATTTTTATGGGTGGGGGTATTTGATCAGTATTTTATAGGATTATGAATATTGTGAAAAAGCTGTTTTGCACTTTCAAGTTATGAAGTCTGCTTTCTCCTGTGATATGATTCTTTCAATGAGTGAACAAAGTGATTAAGTCTACTTTCTCCTGTGATATGAGGCATTCAATTCATGAAACAAGTGATGGTCTACTTTCTCTTGTGATATAAGGCTTTCACGTGAGTGAGCCAACAACATCGTCTGTCTACCAGAAGTGTCACATTGCTTTCGAAGTTTTGGGAGTGTTAAATAAATTTATTTATTGTTAGCAGTTATTGCCATTGTCTGTACTTTTGAGGTCATATGCTCATTATCATTCAAGATGCACCTGCTTGTCTAGGCCAGAGCTTTCGGATTTGAAAAGGATACTCTTATGGGACTCGTGAAACATTATTTTGTGTGTGTTTTGTGGTGCAGTACTTGTTTGATTGTGTCTGTTGCAGTCTGCATACCAAAGTGTTGAAATTACTTTTTTTTCGTTGCTGTTCAACAGAAATGTTTTGGCTCCAGTCGAACTTTGGAGGTTAGGAAATAGCCGGCTTAAACTGGTTTATGTTCATTTGCATAAATTAAGATTAACATTTTTGTTTCTTTACAGACTTGAACATACTTTTGAGCTGCACAAGAAGGCTAAAAAAATTATGCAAGTTCAGGACACATAGAAAGTGGGTTCGATAATTTACCTACCTGCCCCAGTAAGAACACAAACTTTTGAAAAATTTATGCCTTTAGTGTTAAATACAGCCTAGTGAAAGTTGTAGGCATATATCCATCTACGACATGCTGCAGGCATACCTCATAGCATCTGCTGCAGTGACCTTAAAAAAAGGATATATATATATATATATATATATATATATATATATATATATATATATATATATATATATATATATGTATAGTTGTATGTTGAGAAGCCAACAAAGATGCTAAGGACAGCGTAGCGGAAATTACATGTACTTACTAATTAAATTAAAGAAATAATAAATTAATGAAAAAACAACTGGCCGCAAGACAAGTACTCGTGTGCTTTAATTTAGGTGCACATTAAAAAAAATAAACAGGTGGTCTAAATGATTCTGGAGTCCCCTACTACAGCGTGCCTCATAATCAGATTGTTGTTTTGGCACGTAAAACACTAATATATATATATATATATATATATACATACACTGTGTACTATATAACTTAGCATTGTGGCCAGGCCATCACAGCTTCCTTAAAAGCTTCGGCATTTGAAACCCTTTTAAGATTCGAATGCACAATATGGTATGCTCGCGTCTGTCTGGAAGGGCGCATTAAGTTTGCTTGACAAGGGGCAGCAGTGTGCGGTTTTGATGACCTTTCGTTTAGCTAAAGCAATACGTCAGTGTAGAGCGTGCCATTCTACTCAATGTGTTAAAGCATACAAGTTTACTTCAAAACAAGGTGGATTTATAAATTTCAAGGATACTGCAAATTCTATTGCTCCCAACGCAACTTGGGTGCATTCAATCGAATCAGCTGCCGTTTTAATACATTTGGATTGTTACTGCCTTCAAACATAAGTATGGTTCGATTGCAGCGGGTGCCAGGCTACCACAACATGTTTTTTTAAAATGAAATGGCCAGCACTCGCACTCATCTTCTTTGATGGATCAGTTTTGTCTGTTCTGTTGACTTTGGCCTGTGTCAACGTGGCCAGGGTTAGGAAAGCTTTTTTTTTTTTGAAGATAAGAAAAACTGGCAGTTCCCAAAATTTCATTAACACTCTAAGACACTTGCTTTTTGACATGGAGTGTCCCACGCTTAAATTGGAAATCTTTCACAAAACTGTGCTGCCATATTCTATCATTAAGTTTTTATCTGTGTCATCTCTTCTATGCCATATATCTGCAAGGAACCTTAAACTTGACCATTTTTGCTTAGCCTACCACTAATTTGCAAACCAGAGAAAAAAAACTGTCAATTAGGCATTCAATATTTATAACTTGACTAGTTATATTAATTAGGCATATTCAATTAGGCAGTTAGCTATTCCTGAAAATTCTCTAAATATGCTCTCCTTCGAGGCTGCTGCAGTAAACTCTAGCCACAGGAACATCTGCATGGCCATTTGCGAATACCTCTGCAATGCAAAGATAGTACAATGTTAGTTTCGTGAATTAATAATAGCATCCCGCACAAACGCAGATCGTACTTGAAGTTAGTTTAATACTTTCAAGTTGGCCGTCTTTTCTGTATATTGACACGTGTACTTTTCTGTATATACCACGTGACAATATCATACATTCTCTTTTAAAATATTCAGTCTAAAAGTAGCCCTATTCAACATTCTTTTGTAGAATTTCCACCGTGCCCTACCTCACTTTCCCTGTTTTATCTCCACTCCTCCCTTTAACCACCAGGAGCTGAATTCACAAAACCTTTTGTTTGCAAGCGCTCTTTGCATTGACGAGCTGCCTTCATGAATGATATGTCCCACATCAGGATTGGCTGAAATTTTCTCTTGCAAATAACTCTAGCGTTAGAGCTTTTTGGGAATACGGGCCCAGATTTTTTACCATTCCCCTGTTCCATAGATATCGCATTGCTCTGGTTAGGCATCTGTGCTCAAACTTTCAGTGGGGCCCTTTCTCTTCAGACGACGCTTGTAAGGGTCTTTAGGAAGCTGCTGCAGAATGGGTCCGACATAGGGTCGACTCCCAACTCTTGAACCAAGTCCTGGTGGCGTCTTCCTGGAAGAAATGCTACACGTTGTGCAGCTTGTCTTTTTCGAAATTCTAGTTGAACGTAGAGACTCTTTTGAATGTCTTGTTTGGGTTTCAAGGTGTTCAAGGTGGCTGTGAGACAATGCTCCACGCGCAATCGGTACTGGCTTTCTGGGTTGTCGCAGCACGACCGTTCCAGGTAATGCTGGAGCTGTCGTCGTGGCTGTTGACTCTTCCTTATTACATTACAAATATTACAGCAGGACCCATACTCCTGCTGTAATATTTCTAGCCTATAGCTATAGCTTGCTGTTTCGTGGTGACATAAATTTAGTGGTGTATTCGCGGCCTGTCGGTGCTGTTCACTATACAACAAAGAAGCACTTCCAACAGATGTCACATTGTCGTGACTAAAAAAAAAATACACTGCCATAAGTGCAAGAGAT
The DNA here is from genome assembly GCF_023375885.2 of Dermacentor andersoni. Taxonomy (NCBI): domain Eukaryota; kingdom Metazoa; phylum Arthropoda; class Arachnida; order Ixodida; family Ixodidae; genus Dermacentor; species Dermacentor andersoni. The sequence continues at coordinate 149,754,389 of NC_092817.1, forward strand.
TTTCTTGGGAAAAAGTGGGCATGCAGACGTGGATGCAAGAAAGAAACGGGCAATGCAGAAGAGTTTGTGTTGTTTGTTTCTCTCTTCTTGTGTCTCTATTTGCATGCTTAACTTTTATCTAACATGAGTCCCTACCAACCTCCTTAGCCTGCTGTCATTTTTATAACTTCATCTCTTTCTTGGGTAAACTTGTGCCCAGGTCGAAACACAGCTCTAAAGCTCAAGTTGCATTCATTGACAACGATGAGTACACGGTCGTCAAACCTAAATCGAGGATCGAGTATGTCCACTATTTTAAGATGCATCTTTCTTTCTTTGTTTACTCAAGACAGTTTACAAAATTGTCTTCTAAGGTATGGCTATACGTGTAATGACAAAATAAGGATGCCTAACAAGGCCACGTCATCCGGCTCGAGGGCACAGCAGCAATGCAGAACGTTGAACTGAAGTAAGATTACACAAAAATGGGGGCGAAACATACTCTCGAAATTCAGTTGCAGCAGCAGTAATCCACATTTAATTATGGGAACCACACAAAAGGGCATTATACATTTTGTATTTAGAAATTATATGTACAATGGAGTGTCTCTACAACAAAATGATCTGTATAACAAAGAAATAATTATGTCCCAGTTCAATCATGAGCTGTGCAGTGCGTGACCTTTAAAACAAAGCGGCTTGTATAACACACTATTTCGGAGGCCCCAGGCATGTTGTTATAAAGGCGTTCGACTGTGTATGAAATTTGCGAGCATGCTATTAGATTCGTCGGGCGGTCCTACCGCTGTCGACCAGATGTAGGAGTCGTCGGACTATCTCGCCGCTGCCACCATTTGAAGGAGATGAAGGTCGTAGACAGGAACTTGGTGAACAGGATTTACTTACATATTAACAGTTTTAAGCAAGATACATTGGCAGTCCAGCGCGACTCCCATATGGAGCCCGCAAAACTAACATACAGCAAACAGTTTACGAGCACACAGCTCACTACTACATTTCAAGTATGACAGAGCACTCAGCTCCCGACAACGATCACGACACGAGCACTCCCTAGCAGCCGGCAAACGCTGCTTATAAGCTCTCCGCTTGACGTCATAGTTCGACGTCATCGTTCGGTCGTGGACGGAGCACGAATGGTCGGGAAGGTTCGTCCAAGCATTGTAAACTTGCCGCCGCTCCGCACTATCGTTTACGCCCACACACACGCAAACACACAGGTGCGAACCCATACACACAAAGGCTCCGGAGTCGACGACCGAGGGCTTCGTAGAACTGTGCTCCGTCTCGGGTGGTGCGGCCAAGTACCAATTTCCGGAGTTGATCGCGCGCCACGTGGCCGCCGGCCGTCCGCAGTTCTCGGAAGGCGCCCCGACTGGTGGGCTTGGAACACGTGCAGCGGGCTGAAAGCTGGCATGTTGCCACCCCGTATGGCCATTCTTAACAATGCACATATTGAAGAAAAATAAATACTTTGTATGTTATTGACATCAATCTATGATGAAAGTCGCACATGTATAGCGTTAAAGATGGCTTCTTTAAAAACAGTTTTGTTTGGTCTTAATATGGCAAGCTCCAAGATAATTGGGTGCTTATTTCTGGTATTTGCAAATTAACCTGACGTTTCATTGACGAGGCTTGATTATAAAATGCAGGAGGACTTCTTGGACTAGTTTGTGTTTTCTTAACGACATATTGTAGTGCAAAGGCACAATTACAAAGAAGACACGTACAGCAGTTGACCATCAAGCACATGTGACGTGTGTCTTTGTAATTGTGCCTTCATGCTACGATGTCGTTGATTATAAAATTCTGTCTTAAATTATAATCGCTATTTTTTTCATTGTAGCTAGGTTAACTTATTTAAACAGAATTCATCTGTTAAGGTGCTGACAGAAAATATATAACATGCTGTTAAGTGTCTATAACTCAATTAATTGGTCATTATAATGTAGCCAAAACAACTGACAATGTTGTTCATGCTTGTTTTTCTGATGACCGGGACTAGTCTTCATTGTACACATACTATATAATTAAGGTTATTGGTTCATGGGCGTGCATCCATTTTAGATTGAGATTATATGGGCAACTATTCGCGCCGCACGTGCCGTAGGTTAGACAGGACTCTCTATAAAATCAGCAACGACACTTGATTTCGGATACAGCGTCACGTGTCAAGTAATACATATATAAACTGTATAATAGTTGTGCATGTATCGATCCTTCTCCATATGGAAATTGTTCATCATACACGAATCACGCTAAGAGCCCCTGCTATATATTGTCCCGAAAAACAAATTCTTAGCCACACTCACTTGATGCAAGGCTTCAATAAAGAATTAATGGTTTTTTCCATACAACTTCGTTACCATCCTGGACAGAGTTGGCAGGTGGGTGTGTATTTTTTGCTTCTCAAACCTGAAAACAAGGGGAATGGTGGATGAAAGAAGTGCTTTGCTTCTGCAAGGGAAATTACTGAGCAGTAATTGTAAATTTTTAACTGTCCAGTTTGACCTGTTGAAAAAAAGCAGCGAAGCAGGCGTTGTCCGTTTTTACAGACGGCACTACTTTGTTCCAGGCCTCTGTCCGCAACGCTGAGTTTGTCATGATAAAGAGTGGCGTAGTAACAGAGGGGTGGGGGGGTCATATAGGTCTGAAAACCCCCCTCTTTCCACTGGCTTGACTGGGCATAAATGGCAAAGAATGCTCTGGGAACCAGCAGCCTGAGCTCATGTACATGATGTACTAGATGTGTAGTGCTGCAGAATTGCCTGATGCAGTTTTATCAACATCTTGGGTTAATAATTGAATGAATATGTGCGGGCTAATAAAGTTGCTTCACTAAGTGGTCACCAAACTTAACGCCTTAACGGAATGTTTCATGTGCGGTGCACTAGTGGGGTTCGCTCATGCTCGTGCATCGTTAAACGTGCAGTCTAGTGATGTGGCTCTTGGGTCCTTATTCCATTCAGTCCGTGCTATCTTAACATAGGATGTACTAAGTACCTCTTTAATTAGGAATTGTAGAGGAAGTGTTGCATTTCTGGAATTGAGGACCCAAAGCCATATTAACAAAACTTCTCTAAACAAAATTGTCTTGGGTGCTAGAGCCTGCAGTACTTTGGCACTGTGGATGGTCCAGTATGGCGGTACCGAAGTAAATATGAAATAGTGCACCAGTGACGTGGATCCCACTTCCTATCCATTGCGAGTGCGGACCAACAGTAGTGCAAGCTTTCGCTGGCACGGGTTTGATGGTGGCTTTCTCGCTTTTTGTCTGTGTATGTGTGGTGACGCTAGGAATCGATGCGAAGCGTGCTCCATTCTGTTCCCAACCTTGTTACGGTACTGCAGCTTGGATAATGACGTTTGCCAATAACAGCAAATACTTTATGGATCAGAATGAAGAGAACTTGTAATTGTCATAGCGTGGTGCCCGTGCAGTAAGGAAGCAGGTGGCGTTTTCCAATGTGGTGGGGAGATCAGAGTCGCTGACATGATATTTCATTTTTGTTTGGGTTCAATGCAGCCAACAGCCAAAGTACTGCACGCCTACGACTACTTATGTGGAGTTGTTGGGCAATATGTGATGGTCGGGCTTAATTTTGCAAGTGCAATATTGCCTCCAAGATTGCTATAGTTGGATGCAACTTTAAAGAACAGCGGTTGTCAACAAAGGCACACGGACCGCACGCCATTCTTACTCGGCCAGCCAATCGCAGAAGCAAACAAAATCATCTTCATGCGACCATTTCAAAATAGCATCATACTTGATATCCTCGGAGCATCTGCTGTTCTTGAAGAGAGTTTTCATCGGCGGAAGCGATGAAAAGACACGAAAAGATGAATAGGCACGGACAAAGTGTATGAAGTCTGAGATTTTCACTCTTCAAAAGTCGGCGGCACATTTCTTTTCGCCGCTGACCCCATTTTACTCATGAAACTTCACTACCAACTGAGGTGAAACTTGACAATAAATAGTTGCAGCGATGCTTGCATTTTGTTTCAGTTCAATAAAGAATTAGGCTTTCACCGTTCCACTATAATAGACAAAGTGAAAACGTACAAAATTACATACAAATAATTTTATTTTTATGGTTACCGCCTTATTTGGGTAACAGGGAAAGTTTGAAGTCTGAACTATTTGCGGCCTCGCAGAGGAACAGTGGCTGACGGTTATGAGAGCATGGGCGGGGCTTCACTGCAGACTTGAATGGTATCCGACTATAATGAAAACTTTAGTAAAATGTTTTTTTTTTACTTGTGAGTCATATTCTCCACAATGTCGCATCTCTATTGGCCGCCAAAGCTTGCACTCTGACAGCAGAAATAAAACAGCATTCGCGATCTCTGGGAACGAGAGCGAAGTAGACAGGGGGGTGTGATGCCTGGTGCTGAAACACCAACACCCCCTCGCAGGAAATTTTCGATATCCTCGGCTTCCTGACTCTACCCGCGTGTGAGGGTGACAGAAGACCCATATTGTTTTGTACAGTAAGAAATTATATGAGAATACTTATGGGCGTAGGAGCCACAGATACCCACCCTTTTGCAACGATAATCGTCATCTGCCTTGATGCGTTTCCTTTCTTTAACGCTGCGAGCCCGGTACTTTCCAGTAACGAACGGCATGCGCGTTGTCAGCATGACATAGCATTCCCGACAGCAAAGTAGCGGGCGCGGCGTTTTCAAGAAAGGAAACGCATCAAGGCAGATAACGATTATCGTTGTGTGGCAGAGATACACTCCAAAGGGTGCAAACTTCTTTTAGAATGTGTTGTATGGCAGATATACACCCCAACAGGTGCAAACTTTTTAGAGTATCCACTCTAAGAAAACTTTACACCCCTTGGGGTGCCCCTCGTTGTGTGGTAAAAGGGGCACCCCAAAGGGTGTAAACTTTTGTTAAAAGTGTCGATGTGTGCACTCTAAAAACAGTTTGCACCCTTTGGGATGTGTATTTGTCACACTGATAACGCGCGTGCCGTTCGTGACTGGGAAGTACCGGGCTCGCAGCGTTAAAGAAAGGAAACGCGGGCAAGACAGACGACGATTATCGTTGTGGGACAAATATACACCCCAACGGGTGCAACTGTTTTTACACTCTTCACTCTTAGAAAAATTTACACCCTTTGGGGCGTATCTTGTCCCACAACAATAATCGTCATCCGTGCTGCCCGCGTTTCCTTTCTTTAACGCTGCGAGCACGGTACTTTCCAGTCACGAACGGCATGCGCCTTATCAGTGTGACGCAGCATTCTCGACAGGAAAGTAGCGAGCGCCGAGTTTTCAGGAAAGGAAACGCAAGCAAGGCAGATGACGATTATTGTTGTGGGACAAATATACACCCCAAAGGGTGCAACCGTTCTAAGAGTGTTAGGCATAGTTACACCCTTTGGCTTGCCCCTTCTGCCACACAACAACAATCGTTATCTGCCTTGATGCGTTTCCTTTCTTTAACGCTGCGAGCCCCGAACTTTCTAGTAACGAACGGCACGCGCGTTATCAGCATAGAACAGCTTACACCCTTTGGAGTGCCCCTTATGATAACGCGCGTGCCGTTCGTTACACTCTAAGAAGAGATTACACCCTTTGGCGTGCCCCTTCTGCCACACAACAATAATCGTCATCTGCCTTGATGCGTTTCCTTTCGTTATCGCTGCGAGCCTGGAACTTTCCGGTAACGAACGGCACGCGCGTTATCAGCATAGAACAGCTTACACCCTTTGGAGTGCCCCTTCTGATAACGCGCGTGCCGTTCGTTACCGGAAAGTTCCGGGCTCGCAGCGATAACGAAAGGAAACGCATCAAGGCAGATGACGATTATCGTTGTGTGGCAGAAGGGGCACGCCAAAGGGTGTAATCTCTTCTTAGAGTGTACTGGAAAGTTCCGGGCTCGCAGCGTTAAAGAAAGGAAACGCATCAAGGCAGATAACGATTGTTGTTGTGTGGCAGAAGGGGCAAGCCAAAGGGTGTAACTTTGCCTAAGAGTGTACAGTGTGGCAGATATGCACCCCAAACGGTGTAAACTTCTTTTAGAAGGTGAAGCCGGTAAATAATTAAAACACTACGCAAAAAAAGCCTTCCATGCCACTAAATTTGTCTTTTGTTTTACTGCAATAATAAACGGTTTCATTAAGGACAGTATGAGTATTTCTGATACCAATTTATTGCGCTTGGCTAGTTTTAGAGCGATATTTTTTGTCCAGCTCCCAACACTGACAAAAGCAGAACTGAAGCAACATGGCGGCTATGGCAGCTCCCACAACGCTGGTTGCGAAGAGACGAAAGCATTTTCTTGGCGTTCCGGCACCCTTAGGATATGTTGCCGGCGTTGGAAGAGGGTAAATACTTCCTACTACTTTGCATTTCGCCACGGTCTCCGCTGATTCCGGGCTTACCAGTCCGTTTTGCCAAACACCCGTTCGTTCTTTCATTGCAGCGCTACTGGCTTCACCACACGTTCTGATATCGGTCCTGCCCGCGATGCAAGTGATGTTCCGTAAGTATAGCGAGGGCAGCTTCTAGCTCTGCCCTTTATATTGCATGTCCTACTTGAACCTACTGTTTTTGAGATACATAGACGCCTGTGCGCCTACACTGCCGAACGTAAACAGTACGTTCGTACTGTTTACGTTGTTTTCGGTTCAGTTTGCTCGCATTGCGTGTGTATTACCTGACAAGTAGATGAGCTAACCGGATGAATGAAGTATTTGGCATCAAGCGCCATGCATCGCGTGGTCGTTGCCGTGCGTCGTTACTCGACACATTTCGGAGTACATATTCCCGATTGTTTACATGCGCAGCGACGATCGCCACGCGCCACCCACCAAGCGGAAAAAGAACCAGAAGGAAGAGGAGGAGGACGACGAAGAAGATCTTAACGACTCTAACTATGACGAGGTGAGCGGCAGGTCTCTGGGTTTGTTTGGCTTCAATGTTCTGTCGCCGTGCGCTCGGTGAGCCAAGTAATGTGCAAGCTCTTTTTGCAGCTCGCGTCTAGTCCAGTCCATAAAGTTTTTAGCTTAGAGAGCAGTACGACTGCTCTCTAAGCTAAAGTTTGGTTATGGTAACAGTGCCCGGCTTTGAAGTCATTAGATGCTTGCGTACCCATTGTGTGGCTTAGTCGAGACATTGATGTCTTGTGTGCTGCGTCAAAATTCCCTCTATCATGGCCCCTCGGTATGGCTTTGCTCATGTGCATAATCTCAACCTTTTATGTTGCTTGTAAAATTGTAGATGTCAGGGGCACAGGCCGTCATAAAGCAGACATGTCATTGTATTGGTACCTTGTTGCTGACAGCGTGGTGAAAAACTTTGTGTGAAAGCAGAGTTACCGGAACCCTCCTATGCACAGTACTTAGCTGCCTTTATCAGACCGAGGAAGTCAACCGTTTCAAATGGCAGCAGCTGCTGCTTCTATAGGAATCTGACTACATGAGCAAAACTCAACTGTGTTTCCACTTAAACAAGAAGAGCTCCACATGACTGGCTCATGAGCTCTACATTATGCAACATCAGATACAGCATCAGAGGCCTCAGCAACATGCGTACTTGAAGTAATAGTACTGTGTGTGCTGCAAATATCAAGAAACTGGTAGAAAAAAGAGAACATGAACTTTTTTCAATGTGTTTATTGAATTAATTACTCTTTGATTAAAGTTGCAGCAGCAAATTTGTTTATGTAAATAGTGTGAAGTATCTCATGTATATATTGGCATAGGTAGTCCTAAACTAAGCCATAAAGAGCTCCACTTATATGCCAGAAATTGAGGTATGGCAAACTGTTCTCATTGTGACCTGGCGATTCCAGTTCGCAGGATATGGTGGCAGCCTGTTCAGCAAGGACCCCTACGACAAGGACGATGAGGAGGCCGATGCCATCTACGAGGCCATTGACCGCAGGATGGATGAGAAGCGCAAAGAATACAGGTCAGCAGCATATATCACAAGCTGCCTTTGACAGCTATCACCTTTAGTCATTTATTTTGCATACCTACCAACTATCTCAACTTTTCTTTGAAAGCTTCTTGAATTTGTGCTCGTTTCATGATTTTCTGAATTTCTTGTCTGTACCTACAAAAAAAAAAAAAATCTGCTCTGGAAAAATTCTTAGCCATTGGTCTCTGAAGAGGCTCTTCTGGTGGTGAAAGGGTGCTAGACGGGTACTTACTTCGAGCACATTTATACACCAAATTTCTGAAGCTGGCGAAATCGGAAACAGCAAAATCACTGCGAAATTCACTGCAATCTAAAAACAGTGTGTTGCTTCTCAGTCTTTGTTTGAAGTTTGCTGCTGCTGCTTGTGTATTATGTGTAAAGGCAAAACATTGTTAATAAAGTGCATCTGTATGCCTCGAAAGGCATGGGCTCAGAGCAAGCTTTTCTTAGGAAATGCTTGCTGCATTCTGGTGCACAGTAGAATGTTAGAATGCTCTTGCACGTAAATATATACCATGCATATTAAAAAACAACAGGTATCGAAGTTCATCTGCAACCTAACGAAGTCAGTAAAATCGGCAATTTGCTTCATTATATTGAAATTTTGTTATACAGAAATTCGACCTTTTATACCAATAAATAAGGTCACCAATGGAACTTTTATTACATGAAAGGGGCCCCAAAATTTTGATATATTGGGCTATCGGAAAAAGCAAACTTGAATAGTAAAAAGTTCATTTTGTTGAATTTGAGAGTTCGCGACAAAAGATACGGTTTCATGTCATAGTGACGATATTGTCACATAGGTGCATGAACCAAAGCCAGCCACACTTTTGCATCAACTCCACCCCAGCAGATGCTGTTGCCGGCAGTAGGACAATGCTATCATGAAAAGCACCGGCAGGGGGGAATGAATGCTTTTTCTGTGTCTCACTTCAATGCGTCTCTGAAACTCAAGATTACGCAACATCTAGTACTAAATGTGTGGGAAGACAGCGCACCTGATTCCACGCCATCTTGACATGCCTACTGTTTGTACATGCCACAGATTACCTCTAAAACAGGGCACACTTGCGTATCCATGCCGACAGCCATGGAAAGCCATGGCCGTGCTAAAGAAAGGATACATGTGGCAACCTGCCTCCCCCCTCCTTGCATCTCTTGATCGCATTACAGCGAGCTCACTCCTGTCCCTTCTTTCCTTTTCCTCACATGGGAAAACAGGGTTTATCAAGCCGCCATCCTTCTTGGCTTACCCTCACCAGTGTTCACTTTCACGCAAAGCATACAGCGCGCAGGGTGTGATAGGGTCTTATCGCATTAGACTTTATATGGAACACGACACTGCTCCACTTTGACGGTCGCTCTTGGTCACGTGGTGCGCAATTTGAGAGGCGCATTTGCAAGCAGATGCTTGTAATTCAGCCATTTGACCATCTGTGCTGGCAGAAGGTTCCATTTATTGTCTCGGTATTTCTTCACGGCGGCAGTGAAGTTTCGTTATATTGAAATCGTGTGTAAGCGCACTTCTTTATAGTGAGGCTCTAAATACATTGTGCCCTATGGACAAGAAGTCATAGAAAGTTAAATACAGTGGACGCGCAATACCGTATTTACTCGGTTCTAACGCGGCCTCGATTGTAACACACACCAATTTTCCGTGACCAATATAAAAAAGAAAGAAAGAGTACAATACTGCGCACCTCGTGCTTTCATATAGAAATACTATTTTCTCTCATTTAGAAAAAACAGATTTATTCCCAATACACTAAAGTTGCGATGAATAAAAACCAAATGAAAACCTTGCCGCCAAAATTTTCACTGCGCCGGTACGAGTCGTGTGGGGCAACAGATATCACTTGTCGTCGCTATCAGACAACTCTTTATTGCTATCAACAGACCAAAGCATTTCATCCTCGGTGCCGTCCATGGCATTCGAAATCCTGCACTTTTTAAAGGCCTTGTTGACCATGGCAGACGGGATCGTGCACCATGCACCTTTCACCCATCCACCAAAATCCTGCAGCGAGGCACGCTTCATTTTATTGGCGGGCGTGAATTCGTGGCAGCCACTGACAAGCCATTCGGTGTAGATCGCCAGAGTTATATCTTTCACTGGCTTGTTCAAACAAACATCGAGCGGCTGGAGCTGCGATGTCATGCCGCCGGGTATCACGACAAGGTCGGTGTTGCATGCAGCCAGCTTGTCCTTGATGTGCTGGTCAAGGTGGCACCTGAACGCGTCGAGCACAAGCATCGCACGCAGACCCAAACTGCCACCAGGTCTCTTCTCCCAAACGTTATCAATCCAGTCAGCGACCAAGTCCGTGGTCATCCAACCTTTTTCATTTGCACACACAGTCATGCCACTTGGAAACACGATTCCTTTCGGGAACATCTTCCGTCTGAAGATAAGATACGGGGGCAGCTTGTGCCCATCCACAGCACAACAAAGCATTGCAGTGACTAGTTTTTTCGTGGCCAGAAGACAAAACGCGCCCTTACTTCGCCCCGTTCTTTTTGATGGTTGTGGTGGCAGGCATGTCAAAGTAGAGCGGCGTCTGATCAGCATTTCCAATCTGTTTGAAGTGGTAGTTGTTTCTGTGGTGCAACTTCAAAACCTACCGCTGAGAACTGTGCAATTTCTCTTCATATTCTTCGGGCAATTTTTGGTATATTCCTGTCCGCCTTTAAAGAAAAAAGCTTTTTCTTTTCATAAAATTTGATAGCCAGCACCTGCTCACTTTGAAGTCACTCTGCATTAGCCCTTTCTGTAGGGCTAACTGCATCGCCCGTACTTTGAGCAGATCGGTCGTCACAGGCCGCTGTGCCGCTCGCTGCTCTTACACGTATTCTGCGAGCAGCTCTTCTATTTCAGCGGAGCGGCCCTGCTTCGGTCCACTGAAACCCTTCTTTGTTGCGTTGCTGGCGAATATATTCTCCTTCTGTTTGCGCCAGTCCCTCACGCAAGTTTCGGGAACTCTGAGTGCTCGGGATGCGGCCCAATTTCCGTCCGTCTCTGCACACATGATAACTTTCGTTTTAAACGCGGCATCATGGTGGACTCGGTATGTCTTCGCAGTTGGCGCTTCCATGCTGATTGAATAAACGCAGAAAACAGGAAGACAGGTGGTAGACTACGTTACACCAGTGCCTGGTTACACATACACAACATGGAGGTATGCACACGAAGGAAGCTATGGCAGCTAGGCCAAAGGCGCATACGAGGCGGCCATTTTTCGAATGCCGATGGCGATATGGTAACGCGGATTTAGGGTTGTACTCCATTCTAACACGCATGCAATTTTTGGACCCATTCTATCGGAAAAAAGGCGCGCGTTAGATTCAAACAAATACGGTAATTCAAATTCTGATAATTCAATATTTGAGCTACTTCAAACAAATTTCAAATTTTCGGTTGACCCGCTATGTTGTCATTGTATATTAAAGCCGCTTAATTCAAACCGCTTCATTGCATTAATTCAGCTAATTCATACTTTTTGCTTGTGCGGGCTGGAAAATATCTGCTGTCTTTTAACTTCTAGCTGAACATTTGCATTCTTATGTGACTAACAGTCGCAAATAAAGCTGATTGCCTGCCTTTACGTGTCAAAGCAGTCAAACTAGCCAAACTGTGTGCACCAACGATCGCGTATTGATTAAGGAAGAAAGAAAGAAAAAAAGCCGAGACGGCAGGCGCGGTGTGTACGAAAATGACACGTGTGACCCTTGGCCATCTCCTTTTCCTGGTGTGCACACATGTCAAAGTGGCCAAACGACGTGCGCTAACAGAATCGCGCGTTGATAGAGAAGAAGGGGGAAAAACCAGACCACCAAGGTGCCTGAGCGTGCTTTATGTTGTATGTTCGAGTGAAAGTGTGCAAGGTGTTGGAATCGCACCGCTGGCACGAGTTGTTGGGGTCTCGGTGCTGACGCCCGTTATTGCCAATGGGTCGCAAGCCCCAAGGGTAGCGTTGGCCTGGCGGCCTGAGGCACTGGAAGCATCCGAAGGTCCCGGCAAAGCATGAGAAGACTCGTAACAGAACAACTTGTTTATTCTAACATAGCAAAAGAGCGGCCGGTCAGGTCGACCGAAGTGGAGAGACGGGAGAGCACGTAACTCAACAGTACAAATCGGAGCCTCTCTCCTGGCGTCCGGGGGCAGCTGCTCTTATACTCTCGGCGTCGCGGTCCAAAAGGGAAGGTCACGGGATGAAGGTCACGGGATGAAGGTCACGGGACGGCGGAGCATGAGCCCACGACGGCGCGCACGGTCGAGCCGAGAGACCTGCTGAACCGAGTGCAGTGACGCATCGCCAACCCGCCCACACGACGGCGCGAACGGTTGAGCCGAGAGACCTCCAGGCTCCTCATTCGGGGAACTCCGCTCCCCGGCTGCCGCGCTTTGACAAGCGAGGGCACACACGCACACACGAAGACACGTGGCACTGAAACACGCCTGGACACGCTTGGCGGGTAGACGTTGCGGCGGCGTCGAACGGGCCAAAATGTCCGCCGCTTTGAACAAAGCCCCGGCGTCCGTTGCATCCGCGCCGGCATTACCGCGCGTTGTAGGCGAAACGTAACAAAGGGTGAGCCGGCGATCACGGGTCAATCTCATGCATGCAAGGGAGGGAAGCGGGGAGAAAGCGCATTGTCTTTCGTCGTGTGCAAGGCTCTGTGGGGGGGGGGTAGAGGGGGGCATTATTGCGGGTGACATGCGTTATTTGCCCATAACGCTCCTGCTATCGGGGGGCATTTAACTGCGGGTGACCACACGGGCCTACCAGGGCCGCTGTATCTTGAAAGCCAGCTGCGACGAGGACAGAGCCCGTTGCGCACTGTTTTCTCAGCTTAGTTCGTGTTGATGCGAGACACAGCACGAAGTTCAATTCGCTTGCTGCTGCTGCAGTGCTTCCTCACTCCAGCATTTTTACAGCGGGTTTCATGTGTTCATGTTTGCTTGGGTGCGGGACACCGTGCTTGTAAATTCTTGACCACTGTGGAAAACTTTTGCAAAGAAGTGGCTGCGCTTGCTAGCATAGAAAACTCTGTTTTGGTGTCTCATGCAGCGACAAAGCAATCATCCATTTGTGATTTTCCTTTTTTCAAAATGTGAATAGTATTTGAATGTTAGCAGTGTGTTCAAAGAGGCTTGTTGGTGAATCATTGTAATAAAACAGAAACAGCGCAACACAGTTTGCTAGTCAGTGCTCTGTCCTGTCCCCTTTACTCGCTTGTCCTGTGTCGAGCCGTTTCTGTTTTATTCCTGTATTTTAATATTGTGTGGGAACGTTATATATTGAATATATGTGAAAATTTCATCACAACACAAGTTGGTATGGTTCCCCCGAGTCATATTTATGAGAACTTCTCGTAATTCAAACTACTGATAATTTAAACGAAATCCTAGGTTCCCTTCGAGTTTGAATCATCGAGAGCCCACTGTACATTTTATATAGAGAATTTTGTTATATTGAAGTTTGTTAGATTCATATTTAACTTTACATGCATTTGCAAGTTTATTCTGCCTTCATAAATAGGGAAATATCAAAACAAATGTAATATGGGGCCGCTAGCTTGAGTTTGTTGCCGTCTTTTACAGTGTTGCAACTGACCATAACAACTTCAGCCACTGCATGTCAAATCCAAAGGCCAAAAGCAAAATAGTGCCTCTCCTGTTGAAATGGACGAAGAAAAAAAAAATGAGGGAGCGTCGTGTAATAATCTTGAAGCGTAGTCATAAAATATATATAAAAGAAAAGTAGGCCCTCATCACGTGATAGACAAGGGGTAGTTTCTAGTCACCTGCTTTTACCTGAAGAATTCTGGCACCATCTATTGCACAAGCACACATCGGTAATATATGCCCTCTGAGATCTGGCAGCACACCTGGCTTGGCCCGGGTGCCGTAACTTCTCGGAGGTCATGTCCAGCTAATACAGCTGCTCTTGCTAAGCCCAAGAAATGGCCCAAGAATGGCCCAAGAAACCGAGAATGGACCTTGAAAGCAGTGCCTGCTTGTCACAAATATTTTGCTGTCATAGCATCATCGCTCGTATCTGAAGCAAATACAAGTATCTGTTGGGAACAATTGGGTGAAACAATGCGGGATGATGACGATAGATCCTAAGCGGGCAGCTGTCACCTCATATTAGCTTGTGTAAAAGTTACCGCAAACCGAGCAGTCTCTTGAATGTTCTGCCAACCTTGTGGGCCTATTCATTCCCTAGAGCCAGTGCACATGTGGAGGCCCTGGAGAGAAAGGTGGCGTCAGAGGAGGTTGGCTTGCTGTGGCTAGCTGAGTGATGTCGTGCTTCTTCCTGGTTTATTTTTCTTCCTCCGAGCGTGTCGAAGCTGTTCCAATGCCGACCTGAGGAAGTTCGCCAAGTACAACTCTTGACAGGAGCATTGTAGTTGATAGTTATGTATAAATTATTTTTTACTTGATTGAGGCTGTTTTACGTAAATCAATTGTACTGTACTGCACAAGCTACAGTGTTTAGAATGCATTTCTCAGTCAAATAAGTTCCATAAAACACTGAATAATGAAAGACATTAAGGCAAATGAGATTAGGTTTGTCTGTGCAGCATCACGCAAATGGCATTAAAATTTAAGGCATTAGCAAGTTAATGTCATTTTCTGTTCCCGTGTGGCATGGGTATAACTTGTGAGAATAGATGGTCCATTTATGACTTCTTTTCCTTTGTCCTATAGAGAGACGAAACTGAGGAGGGAATTGGAACGCTACCGTCAAGAGAGACCCAAGATCCAGCAACAGTTCACCGACTTGAAGGTCAGTCGTGCTTGCCAGCAGTGAATGCATTTCACCTTGCTTTCACTCATGAAAGTATTTTTCTATGTGTTGGCTGCCAACAGTGTACTGAGACGTTTTCTGCTGTGGTGACTGCAGTAAACGCCTCATCTCATATGTCGTTTACTTGAATAAATATATATTTATTTTTTCATTGTACAGCTATTTGTTACTCCAGTAAAAGAGATTATTGGATGCACCTTGTCAAATTAGCACAGCGCAGGCCGTTCCACATGTTGTAATTTTCATTACTGTGCGACTGCTGCTGTCATAACGCTCCTGCTATCATCTTGAAACTAGCGTTCACCTAGTCAGTGGCTGAGTTATTGCAGTCAATGAAATTCGTTCCTCAAGCATCAGTGGAAAGATGAGTAGTATGAGTGTATGGCATGACGAGAGATGGTGGGGTGAGAGCCCTTAAAACAAGGCAATCCTTGCTGTGCTGCTGCCTTTGCTCAGCTTACTGACTGTTGCTGCAGCCATCAGCCCTCTTGTGTATTCATGGACAACTTTCTCTGGCAATGGAAGGAAAGCCGCAGGAGCGGAACATCTGCGCATGTGTTACTGCAACAAGTATTCTGGCATCATTTGACCATTCTTTCGGTTTCTCAGAACATACCGAATCAGCATAGGTCTCACGTGCGATGGTTTCGCATTTGCCCAAATGGGGCAGAGAAAAGCAGAAAATATAAGTCAAACATGACATTAAGTGGTGTGTTCTGTCTTGTTTTGCTTTTGTAAATAAGATGCTTGAAATTTCTCTTCCCCAGCTTAAACTAAAGCTGAATAAAGTGTGATAATTTTTTCCAAGAGCAGTCTCACTTGCTCGCACTTTTCCTCCAAAATGTTTCCTTCATTGCCACAGAGAGTTTTCCGCAAGTGTAGAGTTGGATATGTGTTAATATACGCATACTTCTTATAAAAGTTGGAACAGCTATACTGTCGACGTTCGATTTTTCGGACTCACTTGGAGCCGTGAGAACCTCCGAAAAATTCGACAGCCTGAAGAAATGGATGCATGCCTTTTACTACCCCCCAGGGCTCAGGTCGCCACAGGCACATCCGAAATAGCTCTGCAGTCCTGCGAGTACACATATTAGGTGTATCGGTGCTCATACTACGATAGGAGTTGAGGTTGCATGCATGCAAAGTTAAGGAATGCATACCGTTTCCCGTGACAAGTGCCCCTTCTCATTTTTGGTATGCTTCACCGTGTGGGGATCTCACCTGTACTCTTGGGACAAAGGAATGACAACACACTAGTGCAGACAGTCGCAAGGGCATTTATTGTGCCTTTCATAGACAGGTGTCTGCTTGCCGAGTTGCTATCCACAAACACAACAAATCGTGAAAGTCCACTCACCGCGACCGGATAGAGAGCAAATACAACCTTTGTCCGTAAAGTTCCGAGACTGAGTCCTTTAAAAAAAATTCGTTTAACATTGAAATCATTTGTGCAGCACCCCTTCGAAATAGTCTCCCTTGCAATCTATGCACAGCTTCCAACGCTTCGTGAGGTCTTGGAAACAGTTGGAAAACGCTTCTTTTGGCAGGGCTGTCAGCTCCTTTGTCTTGAATGGCCTCCACGCTCCCCACCGAGCGACCTTTTAGGGCTCTCTTCACACGAGGAAACAGGAAAAAATCACATGGGGAGAGGTCAGGCGAGTATGGCGGATGGGGAAGTACAGTAATGCTGTGCTTGGCGAGAAATTTTGTCATGCTGAGAGCAATGTGCAGCCTTGCGTTATCGTGGAGAAGGCTCCATTGTCCAGACGCCCATAAGTCAGGGTGATGGCATCGCACTGCATCATGCATTTGTTGGAGCATGCGGATATAAAACTCCTGATGCATTGTCTGCCCTTGTGGGACGAACTCGTGGTGTATGACACCTCTGGCATCAAAAAAAACTATCAGCATCGTCTTTGTTTTGGTCTTCTGTCGCCGCACCTTTCTCGACGTCGGAGAGCTTGTGGACTGCCATTCAACGCTTTGCCTCTTTGTTTGAGGATTGTATTGAAAGCACCATGTTTTGTCTTCAGCAATTTTAAACAAGTGATACATTTACACAGCCTAGCGTGACTCCCAAATGGAGCCCGCGAAACGAAGCATACAGCATACGAGCACGAAGCTCCAAATACACTGACGAGTACGCAGCTCACAAGCAGGACGACGAGCACACTCTAGCAGCCTACAACAGCTGCTTATAAACACTCCATTGGTCCCTAGTTCCTTAGGTGAGAGAACGCGGTTTTCTCACCCTAGGTGAAAGAACCGTTCGACCAGTCATCGATCCGAGCCGCCTTTGAACGGGAGGGCTTGCACACACACATACGCACTGGTTTCCCCGAACCCGAGTTGAGCGCGTCCCCGTAGCCAGGTGGTCACGCCTGACCCCAGCTGGCGCCTCTAAATTCAAGAGCTGCCTTTCTCCTGTAGACGCTACTAGTGTCAGCAGACTGTGACGAATCCTGCGGCCCACGCACTGCAAAGCACCCTTTTTGGGGGGGGGGGGGGGAAGCTCTTCTTGCTGCCGAGAGAGACCATGAAGACCCGGCAAATGAACCAACAATACGTTGGGTGCCAAACATGGCTCGCCCGGCTATCGTCACCGATTCTCCAAACGAGGCGCATGGTCGGTTAGCGCTGTCGTCCTCGCTGGTTCTCCGAAGGGCGCCAGCACCGTGGGTCGATCGAAACACTTGCAGCGGGCTGAAATAGCTTTGCAGAGCAGTACCCCTGCAGGCCGATCCTAACAGGGTATAGCACACAGCAAGTGTCATCTGCTTGTGTTACAACGTGCTCCATGTTGACAAGAGCTCCGCAGTTAGCATTGGTCTCAGTCTTTTTTTTCGCGAGCACCATAGTTCACCTTTGTTATGTTGTGGGCTGCAAGCGTAGTGACTGGCAATATGTCAAGTTGCGACATCGTGTGCCTCTGCAAGGGTAGCAGACGAGTGGAGTGGCTACAGTGCATCGGACTGTCGGCATCCGATTGGCGTCAGGATTTAGGTGTTTGCAGCCGTCACTTTACACCGGAGGAATAGTACCACAATAGTGTTTCGTGTGCCCAGTATTCAGGTAAACACAAGCGCAAGCGGACTGGGCCTGGCCCTTTCACAGGATGAGCAGAAGCGCAAATGTGAATGGTCTGCATGGTGCTGCCACCTGGTGGCACAGAGCTTAACCAAACACAGAACTAATGTAGCATTAACAAAGTGTACTCTACTCTGCTGCTGGTGTAAATTTTTGGCAAGAGCGCAATTGGGAATACGTTGTTTTGAAATGTTTAAGATGTTTTTGACTTGTTCAAAGCAATAGATCTTTCTTTGGCTGGTTAGGCTCTGCACCACTGAGCTTGGCTGGACTATGCAGACCGATCACGCCACTCACGTACGTCTATGTTAGAGCTCCTTCATCGCAGCAGTAGTAGTATGGAGGGGCTTTAGTTTATGTCTCCACCTATCCGTCAAAATGTCCAGCTCGCCTGTGGTTACCAGAATACCGGACATGCTCGGTGCTGCGACAGAATGCTCGCAACACACGCTGTGTCAGGCGGCTGGCGGAGAGGTTGGAGAGGCTTCGCACGCTGGCTCTAAGACAACCAGAAGTAGACGACACGACGTCCCATCATAATGCAGAGCCAGTGAAGGCGGAGCTTAGCCCCGATCCCTCGGCGAACGAGTTGAGGAGGAAATGCATGGCTATGAAAGCGGGTAACTTGTAATCATCCATAGCTCTCTTAATATGAGGCACTTTGCAGAAATTGTGGTGCGAATGATTTACTGTAGCTGTACCCTATGCGTCTACAAAATTTGTCCGAACCATTTCAAGGACTCTTTAATATTCGTATTGAATTTCAAAACTTGGTACTATTCAAAAATTTTTGAATATTCGGTTGGATACAAACATTTGAAACAAATAGAATATTATTGCTGACTGTGTGGGAGCAAAGATTGTTCTTAGCATTTGTTTCGATCTAATCTAAGAATATGTGTGTGATTTTGTGATAATTTCGTGCTCCTGGTGAAGTTTTGTTTGTAAAAGCTTGCTTAGTCACTGGATTCATTAAGTGTTGCGGGAAAGCTACCCTTTTAGTAGCAAGGCGCATGGGTTTGCGGTCAGATTGGGTGCACTTTTTTGTAATGCTACCCTGAATTCTGAGCTTATTGCTTGACAGCAAATGCAATGAGTGACTGCTGGCACAGGGTGAAATGCCTCTGAGTAG
This sequence comes from Dermacentor andersoni, assembly GCF_023375885.2. Classification (NCBI taxonomy): domain Eukaryota; kingdom Metazoa; phylum Arthropoda; class Arachnida; order Ixodida; family Ixodidae; genus Dermacentor; species Dermacentor andersoni. The sequence goes on from NC_092817.1 coordinate 149,773,367, forward strand.
GAATTAAATGTGTAATAAGACGCAGGTTAGTGAGAACTGACAGTTAGTGGTAATTGCTCAATTTTCGAAGCCAACATGAGCCAAATAGAAAATATTCTAGTCTAATTTCTTACAGTTGACCATGTAATTGAATTTTCCAATATGTTAAAATAACCATGCTTGCTAATAAATGCATGTGCATATCATTATTTGATATTCGAAGTTGAGTATTCGTATTCGAAAATTTTGGCATTCGCACGCCGCTACTGAGAAGACAACATGTGTGTGAATAAACGGTTAAAGTGTGGCAGCTGTCAAACTATGTTCCTTTTATACAGTTTTTTTTTAATTTTGAGTAGGCCTGTATCTATAAATGTAACAAAGGGGTTGTGCATACCTGCCATGGTTGCTTAGTGGCTATGGTGTTGGGCTACTAAGCACGAGGTCGCGGGATCAAATCCCGGCCACAGCGGCCCCATTTCGATGGAGGCGAAATGCAAAAACACCTGTATACTTAGATTTAGGTGCACGTTAAAGAACCCCAGGTGGTCCAAATTTCCAGAGCCCCTCACTATGGCATGCCTCATAATCAGATCGTCGTTTTGGCAAGTAAAACCTTATAATGTAATGTGTAAGGGGTTGTGCATATGGGACCTGATCTTCTAATAAGTATTTGGTAGGCCCATACCTACTTTTGATATATTTCGTGGTGACTTCTGTGCATTGATTCTCCTTCCTGTTTATGCTTTCACTTCGGTGCAGAGAGATTTGGCACAAGTCACTGTGGACGACTGGAAGAGTATCCCTGAAGTTGGCGATGCCCGCAACAAGCGACAGCGCAACCCTCGCCCTGAAAAGTGAGCGCTTTCTTAGTTTTCTTGATTACATTACGTTTGGCTGTTACAACCTTCTATAGTGAGTTTAGATAATGCCATGCAGACAGATAGTGTACTTACCTATATACATATCTGTAAATTTTTAGTCTGGTATTGTAAGATGCCCGACATTTAGAGCTTCTTTATGATCCCTGTAGTGACACCGATAAATTTATTATCTTTTATTTGCATATAAAATTGCAAAAATTATTTGCACAATCGAGTTCAATAGAGCACAGGTAAAGTGAACTGATTTTTCAGTGCTGATAGATTATTCAGATTTATAAACAGCACTGCCACCTATGCTGCAGAACTAGTGTATAATGAGGACAGGAATTTTCGCCATCATTGCATCAACATTTCGTGCACCACAGAAAAATAAAAGAATAATTTTATTTTTCTGTGGTGCAGATCATTCTAGCTGTGACAGGCAGTTCCTTAGGGTTTGGCAAGGACGTGGCATGTTACAGCGTAGCCAGACTGTCGTTCAATTGTTTCAGTTAAGTGCACTTGTAATTCCACCAGGTTCACGCCCATGCCGGACTCCATCCTCTCCAAGGCAGGCATTGGCTCCGAGGCTGTGACCACGCTGGACCCACGGCAGCAGGTGGGAGGCTATTTTGCAGTAGATGCCGAGAGGGACGTTCTAATGATCAGAATGAAGAAGATGGCAGGCAATCATGCCTGTGCATTGCTAGTTCTGAGTGGGATAAGGGGAGAGGCAAGGTGGAACGGAGGTGGTATGATGGCAGGGGAGCCTCGCTGTAATAAAATTGGCTGTAATATATATAATGAACAAATTGAAATTCCCTCTCAGATCACCGTAGGTGTAGTGCTGGCATTCTTTACTTTGTTTTACCAAAGCAAGGTAACAAATGTTCTCCGCTTCGATGCTGCATGCTGCAAGTAGTAATGTGCTTTTGACATGGTGCCACGGTAAAACATCCTGGCTGTGCATGAGCGCCTTGCGCGCAGCTGTCTGCATGTATTGCAGACTCTGTGCCTGTTTTTCTCACATGTTAGGACCTGTTGCCTCAGGCTGGACCTTCTGAGCGGCATCTTGTTGTCACCAAAAGATGAGGGAGTGTAGCGAACGTCGTGATAACAAAGGATTAACACCAAGTCATGAGTGCTTTCACTGGTTCTCGTTAAAAGCGTGAAGTTCCAAAGGTTGCACAAAAGTGTTTACATTGTTAGCGAGTGAAGTGCTGCACTGGATTGGGGCACATGATAGTGGTTTCAGCAATGCAGCCATGGTAAAGGATGTTTTTTTTAAAAATCTTTTTCCTTTTATTTTCTTCTTTCCTTTTTAGTTTCAACAAGCTTCAAAAGCCACCTTTAAGTTCTGCTGGAACATGTATGCGAAAAGAAAATGACAGCCAGGACATGCATTCTCTTGCTATGCTTGTTCTTCGGTTGAAATGAATCTAGTTGCCAGGCAATTTTTCAGACATAGCAGATGTTGCAGACTAATTCGAAGAAAAGTTGCTGAAAACAAAAAAAATGTCTTCAATTTCTTGCACCGCTTGAAGCGGGTACAGGTCATAGTTTTTGCGGCCACTGAGACAGTGCTTGTTTATTTCTTTCTTGGAACTGTGGCTCATTTATGAGGCACAACCTGATGGGCCTGTTGATAACCGTTGTGCAGGCTTATGGTGGAGGGCTGACAACACCATTCCCAGGCACGGCCACTCCTGGCTGGGCCACTCCGTCGGCCGACCTTGACCTGCGCAAGATCGGTCAAGCTCGGAACACCCTCATGGACATCAAGCTCAACCAGGTTGGTACAGTAAAACCTCATTCATTTGAAAATTGGATAATTCAGACTCATTCTCTGGTCTGGGGAGGCATATGCTTTATTTAACAGCATCAAACTCTTGTTAATTTGGACATATTTTGACGCACGCCGGTTAACTAGGGCAACCCATGGAGTGGGGCAAGCACAGAGCACCGCAAACGTACGACACAAGACAGCTGAGTGGCGGTGGTGTTCAAATGAAACTGTATAGCCTGCATAGCCATAGTTATTAGTGGTAATTTTATGGGAAGGGGATGACAGGAATGCCGGAATGCTTCGTGCCTATTTGGGCCTTTATAGCCTTTATTCTTGTGTTTATGCCATGCATGATGTTGTGATGCCTTCGTGCCCTCAGAACACTGTAGTCGCCATTCATGATCGTGTTAACATTTTCGTCCACAACGGTTGTGACAAACTGTAGTTTTGTTTTGACTCAGTGCATATTGGCCATGGCATGCCTTCAGAACGGTGTGGGCGCCACCCATAATCGTGTCGATAGTGACCACGATTTTGCGGTCGCTCCCAATTTCTCTTACAACTTGCGCTTGTGCAAAAGTTTGGGAAAATACGAGAAAGAAGCTCTCGTCTAGGCAACACCTGTCTCAGCGAAGCATGCACTCGCAAAACCTCATGCCTCGTCACCTCTGCTACGATAGAACTGAATGGTGGGAGGGCATCGAGTCTAGTCCAGCTATGCCTCCGCAACCAAAAAGAAACCCATTCCTACACTGTCTACGGTTCTTCGATTCTATGTGATGCGCCTCCCTGGAAGCATATTAAAGTTGTATGCTCTTTACACTGAGTCATCTGCTAGTCTACTGCTCTGGCTGCTGTGACGGATGCACAGAAATCTAAGGATACCCGGACTTTGGAATATGAATTCGTAGTACTGAGGTGTTGCCAATGTGACACAGAAATTAAATAACAGTCGTTATTCTGTAAAGCTTGGTGTTCTGAAGTTCATAGCACTGAAATATTTTTACATTGAAACCATAATCAGACAGTGCGGGAGTTAAAAAAGTTTGGTAATCTTAAGAAGTTTGGTAATGTTGTGTTCATAGTAATATGGTTTCACTGCAAGGAACAGATAGCATGTAGACAGAGCGCTCTGTCTAGCATGGATTGCTTCCATGAAAAGAAAGTCTGTTTGCAGTAAGAGCAAAACTATTGAGGGGTTGGAACACGTGGCATTAAAAGGTATGTAAACTACATTACAATATCCGTGACAGTTCAGACTTGCCAGACATAGTGAAATGAATTGCCAGGAAAAAAGAACCTTCAGAGTCAACAGGCAGAACTTGTCCTCCTTTCGGTGCAGCATGGCAGGTCAAGTGTAGGCTGTATTCAGGGGTTAAATAATTAATGTAGTCCAGCTTACGACATTAAAACCAAAGCTGCTGCTCTGCCTTCAATTCCTTGCAGGTGTCGGACTCTGTCAGTGGCCAGACCGTAGTGGATCCCAAGGGCTACCTGACTGACTTGCAGTCCATGATTCCCAGCCACGGGGCCGACATAAGGTGTGTGGAAGTAATTTTGCTCTCCTACCTGATTTTCTTGCATTACATCTTTTTTTTTTTACTTATATCATCAGCCACATTAAAAGAACAGCGGGATGTAAAATTAAGCCAAGGTGCCTTACGACTTATTTGCTGCGTGTTCATTCCTCGCATTGCATGCACCATGAGTCTTTGTTTGAAGTGCACCCAATACGATTTTACATACAATTGAAACTTGACACATTGAATTAGAAAAGGCTAGAAAGAAGCTTCATACACTCAGAATATGATACACGAAAATGTGCTAATGTAAGCTGAAATGCCCACATGTCTTGGATAGTTAAAAAAACATATAGTAGCAAACGAAGCTGAGTGGCGCATTTGAGATATCTCCATTGCAAGCTTCTGTGTAAGGACACACTTGGTACCATACTTAGTGCATGCAGTTTGTGATGCACTGTAATTGAGATCTTGCACTTGCACTAATTTACTATTCACTTTTGTAATTCTCTGAAGGAACTGCATGTTAACAGGGCAAGAAATTGTGGTTGCTCAAGTGGACAGTTTTCCTTACTCAAGTGTTGCAAGCGATAGTTACCAAAAAAGCTTCAATGAAAAGAAAGTCGCAGTTTCACCCGAAAGGCGAAACATTGATTGCGATAGCAAAGTATTAGACAGCTATAGAACACAACATTGCTTGGCTGCACACAAGCAATGTTGCTTATGCGGGCTGGATTTGTAACCATGGCACGACTGGATGTAATAAAGATTATTATTATTATTATTATTATTATTATTATTATTATTATACAGAGTAGGGGTAGTACAGTAGCTGACAGATTTTTTGGGCAACAAAAAATTTGGACTTGATAGATATTCCAGACTTCCTAAATGCACCCTCAGGGTTCCCATAAAGCTAATGCATTTTCACGGTCGTTTTTTGAGACGAATTTAGGCCCCAAAGTTTGATTTTCCAAACTAAATTGGGCATTCCGAGCCATGCTACCCAATCTTGGAGGCCAACATGTTAGATTTTCCACTGGCTTGATCAGGGTTGGCTTCCAGTGGCCCGCTCGATAGCCTCCAAGTCTAGGAGGCACACGCTTTTGATAGACCCCTGCTGACGTACGTCACACCATGCCAGGAAGGAAGGAAATCAACTTTATTCAGGTCCTGCAGGCCACGAGAGCTTTGGGCTCTCATGGAGTGGACGTCTCCCATGACGGAACCGGGAGGTTGAGTTTCCTGGCGGCGTCGTGGACCTGCTGGACGGCCCAGAGTTGGGGAGCGAGTTCTTCGCTCCTGATTGCTTCTTCAAACTTGCGCTTGTCCTGTTCATAGTTTACGTGAGCTTGCGAGCACGGCCAGAGTAAATGATAAACGTTAAGGGATGTATTGCAATTGGTGCAATAAGACTTGTCGTAGAGCTCAGGCATGTAATGGTGTAATCTGTTTTGAGTGGGGTATGTGTCTGTTTGTAGCATTCTGAGTGTAACCGCTTGAGCTCGAGTGAGCGTGTGGTGTGGCGTGCTATATTGTCTGTGTTGTAGGTAGTAGTGTTTAGTGATTTCATTGTATGTAGTGGGCGCGTCCTTATTCTCCGAGTTGTCGGGTGAAGCCGCGCGGTCTGTAAGCGCGCGCGCAGCCTCGTGTGCCGCCTCGTTAAGGTTGGGGATGTCACCGAGCTTTGGTCCTAAGTGTGCCAGGAACCAGTATATGAAGTGGTTCTTAATCTCTTTCTTTGAAACAATTTTGAGAGCCTGTGCGCAGACCGTGCCCTTTTGGAAAGCTCTGATAGCGGCTATGGAGTCGCTGTAGATATGGGAAAGATTGTCGTCGGTGAGCGCAACAGCGATCGCAACCTGTTCGGCCTGTTCAGGCTTCCTTGCAATTACCGTGGCTGCATATCTTGTAGATCCGCGGCCGTCCACAACCACCACTGCGAAAGCTTTGTTTCCCGTGTATGCCATCGCGTCCACAAAAGCTGAGCGTTCACGGTTCGCCAAGGCTTGGTTAAGAAGGAATTGTCCTCTCGCTTGTCATCTGCCCCTGTTGTTTTCGGGGTGTACGTTTCTGGGTATAGGGCGGACTGTGATCCTGGCGCGTATGTCCCGTGGGAGGTCCGCAAAGTCTTTTTCTATGTGTCCTTGTGCAAAGCCTAGCTTCTCTAGGATCGTGCGCCCCGGAGGCGTCGTCGAAAGCCTAGCAAGCTGGGCGCGCTGCTGGGCTTCGGCAATTTCTTCCAGGGTGTTGTGCATGCCCAGGTGCCCCAGCTTCTCGTTGCTGGTGCTGGCTGGAATGCCGAGGGCTTGCTTGGTGACCTTTCTGATTTGGGCATTCAGTCTGTCTTTTTCGGATCGTGTCCAATTGAGCATTGCCGCAACGTATGCGAAGTGACAGGTGACGAACGCGTGTATGAGTTTGATGAGATTATGTTCCTTGAGGCCCCTGTGTCTATTGGCAATTCTTCTGATGAGCCCAATAGCGTTGTTGGTTTTGTTGATGAGCTTCTGAACCGTAGAGGCATTGACGTCTTTAGCCTCTACGATCATACCCAGGACTCTGAGTTTGTCGACGCACGGTATGGCGTGTCCCGAAGTGGTTCGTACGATAATTTCTTGATTATAGTCGAAGTCTGACGAGTATGGCCTGCGGCCTTTCTGCGTGGGTCTGCGTACGAGCAGCTCCGACTTGGTAGGCAAGCATCTGAGTCCTGTGGGAATTAGAAATTCTTCTATGGCGTTCACTGCTTCTTGCAAGATGTCCTGCACCATGCCTGGGGTTCCTTTGGACACCCACATGGTGATGTCATCTGCGTATATGGTATGCTCGAGCCCGTGGATCTGCCCTAGTTTCTCAGCAAGTCCCGCCATGACAAGGTTGAAAAGCATAGGGGAGATGACCACGCCAGTGACGTCATAGTGTGATGTCATCAGCGCACATGCAGTGACCCTGGTTGGCAAAACACCACCTGTGCCAGCTCGCAGTGGGTTGCAGTCGTGCAATGCTTGGTGTGGGTGTGCACCACGTGGACACCCTTTTTTTTTGCTTGTTTTTGTGAAGCTGTACTCATATCAGTCAGATTAACAGTACAAACAGATAGCAGTAGATTAACAGTACATACTGTGTGCCAGAGAACATCAGTGTGTGACAAACAGTGTGGTGTAAAACTGTCGACGCTGGCTTTTTATTTTTACTTGCATAAGTTAACAACATGGTGGCTTATTGCTGACAGCGACATCGGCTTTTCTTTGGAAATGCACTGCGTTTCTTCTGTCATGATATAATGTGTGGCAAAAAATGACGACAGTATAAGCTCATTTCTGCGTAGGAAAAAGGAGTACATTGCTGTGTGGACGTGTGTGTGGTGTAATGTGCAGCTAGCAGTGCATTATGTTTGTGAAAATGCGGACGTGCTGATGTGTAATAGGGGCAGTCTGAGTGACCAGGCATCGGCAGAACTTCAGGACCCATCATTTTTGTACAGGTGGGGATGAATGAGCCGCATGATCAGTGAGTGCGGTTACCTTAGGGCCATCTGCGCTGTGTGGAGAAAAATTATTTTGGCACCATCTATCGGCCTAAAGGCAGGACTGTAAATGCGCTCCTCGCATTTCTATCTTTACCATTTCCAGAACAGTGTATGCCTCGCCACAAGGAACGTTCATGCGCTATAAGCATGTTTTTACCATTGCCGAAGCTGCGGCCATAAGCTTCGTCACAGGGATTGCAGAAAAGGCAACCCACTAACCTTATTGCGCTTTATAGCAGATATCATGAGTTTTAGCTAAAGCAGTGAAGTTTCTTATTTTATTTCTTGTTCTTATACTTACGAAACAAGATTTAAGCTGTGATGATCCACATAAACACATAAAACTGGGTCTTCTAAAATTAATACCAGCAAAGGGAGGCCGCAGGCACCACGAAGTTAAAGTGCAGAACGAATTCAGTATGATTTATATACGCTTCGTGCACCTGCATTCGGGTGGCTGAGAGGTAAAATTAATTAAAGGGACCCTGAAATGATTTTGACGATTTTCTACAAACATACTGAGTCGTTAGAGTAGGTCCTTCTGATCATTGACACATCTAAGCGCTCCGCTTAAAGCGTGTAATTTATTATAAGGTTTTAAAAATGCACATCGCTGCCAATCGCAGCACGCTGCTCAGCGGAATTTTAAGCCGCCCCTACCCATATGACGGAAATCACCCATATGACGTCAGTGGGGCGAGCTATCCGATTGGCTGGCCAGGGCGCGTGATCGATAATTTTTCCAACTTTATGGTAAATAAATGATCTTTGTAATAGTTAATGTTAATAGTTAATAGGAATGTTAGTTAATTTGTTTTTATAAAAAGAAAGTAACATAAAGGGAAGGCACAAGAACAATTTTTCAGTACACTTAAGCACTTCCGGCACACAGCAAGCGTCGTCTGCTTGTGTTACAACGTACTCCATTTTGACGAGAGCTCCGCGGTCAGAGTCGGTCTGTCTTTTCGCGAGCACTATGATTAGTACTTTGTTGCCTTGTGGACTGCAAACCTAGTGTCTGGCAATATGTCAAGCTGCAACATCGTGTCCCTCTACAAGGCAGCATACGAGCGAACTGGCTGCTGCGCATCGGACTGCCGCTATCCGATCGACGCCAGGATTTGCGCGTTTGTGGCCGTCACTTTACACCGGAAAATTACTAACGTAATAGCGTTTGGCGAGTCCGGTATTAGGGCAAACGCAAGCGCAAGGGGACAGGGTCTGGCCGCCTGACTGTGCCGGGATGAGCAGAAGGGCAAATGTGAATGGTCTGCACGGTGCAGCCACCTGGTGGCACAGAGCTCAACCATACACAGTAGCAGCAACAAAATGTATTCATCTTTGCTGCTGGTGTGTATTTTTCACAGGAGTGTAATCATCAACACGTTGTTTTTATAAATGTTTAGAATGTTTTACACTTGGTTAGAGCAATATTAGCGCTTTGTTTGACTGGTTAAGCGCTGCGCCAACAAGTGCCTGGACCGTGCTGACCGATCAGGCTGCTCACGTACGTCTACGCTAAAGTTCCTTCATCCGCTTGAGTTTATGCCTCCAGTCATTTGCCGGAATGACCAGCTTGCCTGTGGTTACCGGAATACCGGACACGTTCGGCGCTACGACAGAATGCTCGCAACGCACGCTGCTTCGATAGCTCTTGGTCGACGGCCAAGCGGCTAGCGGAGAGGTCTTACGCGGGAGGGGGCGTGCTCCAAAACAACCGGAAGTGGACGATGTGACGTTGCATCGTAACGCAGTACCAGTGAAGGCAGAGCTTAGCGCCGCTCGCTCGGCGAGCGAGTTGAGGAGGAAACGCATGGCTAGGAAGGAGGGTAACTTCTAATCGCTTGTAGCTCCATTAATACGTAACGCTTCACTTAAATTGTGGTGCGAACGTTCTAGTTAAGCTGTACCCTACGCGCCTACAAGATTTGTCCGAACCGTTTCAGGGGCCCTTTAAGATACAGTCGAACCTCGATATATTGAACAGCGTGGTGACTGCGAAATAGTTCCATATAGTCAGAATTCGATATAGAAAATCATGTAAAAAACGCGTCAATAACTTGTGTAAGTCAATGAATGAACCAAGGGCGTGATTCGGGATCATTGTACGGAGCGCACATTCGGTTGCACCACGCACAATTGGCCTAGGCCGCACAGACTTCGTCAGCCGTGAGTGCGTGGTCGATTGCGTTGCTCGCAATTAGCCAAGGCAGTGCCGACTTTCTCAGCCACGCAAAGTTGGCGTGGCCTAGGCCACTCGCGCACGACGCAACTGAACGTGTGCTCCGAACAACGATCCCCGATCGTGCCCCAATCGTGGCACAGTAAATGCTCACTTGAAGCTTCGCACAAAGTATTTATTTCTTTGGCTGAAAGTACTGCAGCAGCGTAGCCTGCTTCTTATTGGCAGTCGCGCGCTTAAACATGGAGCCCTCAACCTAGTCTAAACTGTCCATAAGTGATAGGCCGGTGTCCTCTATTGCACCGCAGTAATGCCGTAGAAGGGCCAAAGCAGCTACAGCCCTAGTTGAAGTTGGGAGCGGGGCAACATCGGAGCTTGCGGGATCAACCTCGGCAGCGTCTTCGTTCGGTTGCTACTTCTGCTGCGATCTCCATGTCCGGCAATCGAAGCATATTGAAACACTGTCAATAACAAAGTATTAAGAGGCGTTTGCCAAGGCGACTGTGAGTGAACCCAGTGAGCGCGAGCTGTCGTGTGTTTTTGTAGGTGCAAACCGTCAGTCCTCGCGAGGCGCAGCAGGCGCAGAGTGCCGCACCGAGGAGGAGTCAGTGCGGCAAATGCAATGCGTCGTTGATGTTGTCGAACTGGCCAAGCCGTTATGTTCAAATGGTGCCTTCGGCGCGATCGATGTGTGCAGCTATAGTGCGCAGCAGTCGGAAACGCCGGTCGCGCCACTGCTATCTTAGAGGGTGTTGGGAAAACTCATAGCCTGTCAGAGCGCACGTAGTCTGGGGTGGCGGAGTTCGATATATCCATTTTACATCCAACCCCGCTTGAAATAAAAAATTAAATATACATGCGATTTTCCATGTGATGGAGAAAGTGTTCAACATACGCAATAATTCGATATAGCCATGCTCGATATATTGAGGCTTGACTGGTGTTAAACATTCCTATTCAGCAGAGTGGCTTATGAAGAATGCTGTAAGAAAGAGCTCCAGTTTGGTTTCGAACACCTGAGTTATTTCACTGTGTATCTAAAGCACGGTAATGACTGTTTTTGCTTCCCACCCCCATTGGAATTGAAGCACCACCACCGTGTATGGCTGATGGTTGCAGACCAAATTAATCTTGTATATCGTTTAATATTACAGTGTAAATAGTGTAAATTAAGTGCAGTCACGTCAATGCAATGTAATTTTTTTTCCCAACGACGATGAATTTAAGCGAAGCGTCGTTTCGGCACGAGGAAAATGTTCATCTTCTGCGGCAATATATTTGCTTTCACAGAGTAATGTGATTTTTGTGGCTGTTTGATCTACGGAAGAAGCATTCTTACAAAATCACCATATGCTGATTTAAGGGCACCATGCACTTGGCAACAACGATACGTTGTTGTATCAGTAAAATGAGGATGGTTACTCTCTGAGCACAGTTCATAGGTGCTGCCACAAACAGCAATATGCAAAAATTTAGATCACTTAGGTGGTAGCCGCTTAGATACAGGCAGCTCTCCTATGCAGAAAACCGATCGGCTGCATGTTTTTTGCCAACAAGTGCCCACTTCAGAGGCGTGGCAGAAGGGAGGGGCACTCCTTGTGATGTCATGCTGCTTGCAAACAGGGAAAGGTCTACAGAGAGCGCATACCATCCTTCAGTTTCGGAGTCCATGCCTGCTCTTCCTTAGCTGACAAAACGCTCCAGGGGACAGCACTTTTTCTTTTTTCGGTCAGCACTATCATCATAATCACTTAATGCGGGATCAGCTCCTTTCTTCTTTTTTTTTTAAAGCTTCGGTTGCTATTTTGCACATATTGTGTCCATAGAGCGTGCGTGTCTCAGAGACGTTGTCGCATCTTTGTGTGTATTTCTGTGGCTTTGCATTTGTGTAATCGGCGCCACCTCCTATGCCTTCGCGAGAGCCAAGTGGTCCGTTTCTTTGATCTTCATGGCGATCTCTGCCAACAAAGATTTCCAACGCGGTGACGCTCTTGTCAACTGTACACGGAGACAACGTTGCTCTTTCGCAAATCAAAGCAAATGTGATCGCCTTCAAGCCTAGTGTGAGACAGGGCATCATTAGAGATTTTTGGAGCCACTCAAAGCCTGATCCTTCTTTTTTTTTTTTTGTTTTTGAGTGAACGAGTCTTTCGGACTATTTCGGACCATCCAGAATAGGTGTCATCAAAAGCAACTGAGGCTGTTTGGTAGAGGCAGCAGAAATGCATTATCTGAAGCCTATTTGCAACAGGAAATGTCTGTGCCTTGGATTTTGCAAAGTGCACTGGCCTGATCTCTTATGCGTTTCTTTCCCACTCTGTCCATCTTGCAGTGATATCAAGAAGGCACGGCTACTGCTCAAGTCTGTGAGAGAGACCAACCCCAACCACCCTCCGGGTTAGTGCTTTCACAATCATACCGAAGCACAGTTAATTCTTCCTGTCTTTTATTCACTCCTTTTCATTGGCTCAGTATGCTGGAAGCAGCTTTGTGCACAGCCTTTATCAATATGGGGACACAACACCACATTTACTTTTGTGCAACAATTGCTGAGGATGTACAAATGCTCAAATATACGAATACAAATTGAACAGTGGATGTTTTAACAATTGGATTTGCGAATCGAATATTTCATTTGGTTTTTCAGGTTATAACATGCTGTCCCTAAGCTGTTAGGTCCAATTGGTCCTGCTTCATTGGGTGTCCGTGGCTAAGGTTACAGGTTGTTGCCAAATTGGCACAGATGTGTTTGCAGAGGCTATGTGACATTTGGAAAGCCGACAAACCATCTTGCCAACAAAAGTGACTGTGCAAGATGGTATTAATGCAGTTTGAGGCCTCCATCTGTACAACACACCGCACGGCAGCATCTCGTTATGGATGCCATTTGTCAATTCACATAGGTCTCTTGTAGCTTCGAGCAACCAGTCACAATACAGTCGCTAACCGATTAATCGAACACCAATAATCCAGACATGCTCGGTAATTCGGACAGCCTTGCGGCACCGCCGATGGCCCCATCGAGTTAATGTCTAAAGACAACCAATATTTTGGACAGCTGCCAGCTCTACATTTTATTATCCAGACTCTGTCCGTGGCTGTAGCGTACGCTGACTCTGCCACCATTATATCCTCTGGCAACCTTGACAAGACATCAAGTATGACCTCAGAGATTGGATGTTAGATGGTGATTCCTGAGGCCTTGCCTTGGTCGCAGCACTGCGCCTTTGAGATTGAACTGCGAATGCCAATCTTGGAGGCTTTGTGTGAATTGTGAGGTCGCATCAACATCACGATCATCACATCCATTTCGTCACGACCGTGCATGGCCCACTCTTGTTTGTTGAATTTGCCTTCTGGACAGTGTTCAGCCATTCTGTGCTTGTTTGTGTGTTTAGCATCCATTCCAGATAGCGCTCTACTGGCTCCAAGAAGTCTCTTTAGTGATGTTATCGACAGTCCATGTCAAATGGCACCAACGGTACCCTCGCAGTCCGAATGAGCCCGGCTCCACAACTGGAGAGGCTGAACTGCCGCCTACCACAACGAGCTCAAATGTGCATATCATTGATGACCTTCTAGGCTGTAGTGTGCCGATTCCTGCTGCTGTTACATTTGAAGGCTTTGCAGACGTCGACAGCACAGTCGTCGTGGGCCTAACTGAACGATGACAAAACAATTGAGCAAGTTGTCCCACCATCAAACTGCGACTCTACCTCAAATGATGATGATGTGCTGTGTGCTCTGGAGCCTTCACATGCGGATCTGACTCGAGCCTTAGCAGTCCTTGCATTGGTGTACAGTGACAACACAAAACTAGCAGAAAATACAGGTGGTCCTGGTTGCACGTAAACGGAAGTGCATGCAGCAATGAATCTTCCATTTCTTCCTTGCACAGGGGCCTTAAAAAGTAAATAAAATAATCTTTTTTGGATACATTAGCTTTTCGTGCATTCGATAGTTCAGACTTATGTACGTTTTCCTTGGAGTCCGAATAATTGCTCGTCGACCGTACTAGCTTTGCATTTACATGGCAGGTGAAAAAATGTCGCATGACACCGTCCAGGCACCTGGAGGTGGATGGAGCGTGGCCCTTCTGATTTTATAAGCTTCCGCAGGTAGCAAATGACGCTGACTCTAACAGTAAAAAGGCACCTGCTGTTTACCGCCAGTGTGCCAAACCAGGTCAGACTGCATTGCGCCAATTATGGCTGCATGGGGAGCGGGGACATTCAGTCACTGGATGGTTGGTTCGCGCTCTGCTCTGTCGCACACATTGACCGTAGTGAGCTGACGATAACACACAGAACCCACCTGCCACAGACATAGGAAAACCCTTCTGTTTTAAGGTGAAAAAGCTTGCAGACAGAGCTTCCTAAGGAATAGCAGATTCCGTGAAGCACTGTATGGCCCACTAGTATTAGACTGAATGCCTCAGTGGTATTCAGGACAGCATAACTTCCCTATTTCTTCCACTTCAGAGGGTAAAAAAGGACTTGGTATTCCATTCAAGAGACATTCTGTCAATAAAGAAACATTATTTTCCAGGCCGTCATATACGGTATCGGTACTGGCATACCTATTTGGGCTTTGCTTTAAAGTGTAAGGCTAAGTTGAAAATGAATTTTTTCAGAAAAGTCTATTCTTTTTTTCATTTATATTATTTTTTGCTTAGCTATGGGATTGATTAATCGGAAAACGTTAAACATGTAGCAGAAAAAATTATGTTACAGCGGTTTTTCTTTCAAAAGCTGTAACCACAACTGGTTCCTGTAAAAGTGAAAATGAAACTATGTACTGGTTACGCTCCATTCTTAGTCATCAATCCATTAGGCCTCATGCTTGAATGTAGCCTGAAGTGTGGATTCATTCGTACCAGAGTTGTGTGCAAATCCACCGAGCAGCTTGCAAGCATTGTGCCAGTTACAGTGTGGTTTCTTATACCTTCATGACTGTACAGCCTGGATTGCCTCGGCACGTCTTGAAGAAGTGACAGGCAAGGTCCAGACTGCGAGGAACCTGATCATGAAGGGGGGCGAAATGTGCCCCAACTCAGAGGACATCTGGCTGGAAGCTGCTAGGCTGCAGGTGATTGTATTGCTTCATTTATGTGTTTCTTCTTGGTACCGAGCACACCTCCACTGAGACAGAGGATGTGAAGGCCTAAGAATGCCTCAGAGCACAAGAGTGCAGCAACAATGAATTTTACAAATTGCTGTTGCAGTGTTTGCATGAAATGGGCCTTTATGCTTGCTTTCAGTTTTGTCCCCACATTATGTTGCATGGCAACCTGGGTATGAAAAAAAAAAAAAAAGGCCTGTGTAAAATTCAATTATTGTCTGTTCTGTAGAAAGGCAGGGGGTGCAGAAATGTAGAGGGAAAAAATTTCAAGAAAGAAATTAATTTTGGCATTTGTTAGACACTAGCACTACAGTTATTTACATGGTAATGTAATAAAAGCAGAAAGTGCTGACTTATGTGCATTTACATATGTAATAGAGCAGACACAAAACAAAAAGAAAGAATAAAAGAAACTAGAAGCCTACCCTAAACCAGGAGATTAAAAAAGAAATGAAGGGAGACTGTGAGTGCCCTGAGGTATCTTGTAAAAGATAACACGTGCTGGCTATTTGACAGCCATTGCATCGGGCCACATGCTACTCCAAGAAAGATTGCTTCGAAGGATTAACAGGAGGCTTTCCTGGTTCTGTATTTTGCAAACATCAATTATTTCTTGGTTAATACGGTAGAACTATGTGGCGAGCTGCACTGAGAGAGAGAAGCGAAGGACACTGGTCTTTTCTTCAAAAATGTTTTTTAAATGCGGGAAATAATTTTTTTTTTGTTATTTGTTCTGGAGGCAACGACGCATTGGGTTTTGTGAGCGCATGCTCCTCCCAGGCAAGTATCGTCTAGCAACGGAGCCGTGTCTCTTCCTTCTTTTGCCCTTCTTTCTGTGCACGCCTCTTCCTTTCGCGCTTCTTTTTGCGGCTGTACTAGCTACCTGTGTGGAAAAATGTAACCTCTGTACTCGGGTGCCATACGGTCACACTTTGCAGTTTCCAGACGGTGTCGTTTACGCGGGCTTGCACTTTAGGATAGTTCAGGTGTCTGCCTCGAGTGAGACAGCTGTGGCGTCCACGGGCAAGGAATGTAAAAAACAAACAGCAAGAAACATTGCGCTTTGGAGGCAACATTAAGCTACCTTTTTTGTTGGTAGTTTTCTTGACTTCACCAACTGTTTTGCGCACATCACTCTTATTATACGACGTAAAATAACAACAGCGTGGGCCAAGAGCCAATAGCGATGGTTTCGTGGATAGCTCATATGGTGACAACTTATGAACGGATGGGTTGATGGGCGGAACGGTTAGTTTTGGGGCTTCCACTATAATGACCTTTCAGAATAACAAACAATTTACTGCAGTCCTCTGAAGTTCATTATATTGAGATTTCGCTGTGTCTACAACTGAAAACTTTGGTTTTCCAAACCCATGCGTCATGGCATCCACTTTGCGCGCCTTGTCATCTACTGGCCTACTGTTTTGGCTGCAGTAAAGGATACACGAAAATCTAATAATCCCCAGATTTCAGAATATTAGTTTGTAGTACTGAGGCGTTGCTAATATGACACGTAAACTGAATAACGATTGTTAGTCAGAAACGTTCGATACTCTGAAGTTTGTAGTACATACTGAAATATTTTGGACATTGAAGCTATAAGAAGTCAGCAGAGGATTTCTGAAAAGCTTGTTAATATGAAAAGTTTGTTAATGTGTTGTTTGTGCTAGTGGGTATTCACTGTAGTTCAGGAAATCGGTTACTATTTAATTACTAATTACTACACAATGTAATTTCTGTGGCTAGAAATAAAGGTAAAAAATATTTTTTTTAAGTTTCCTTCATGTGGAGTTACGTTTGGGTTTTGTGGGGTTAAACATCTTATTCTCTCTTGTGTCCCCCACTTTCTCTGTTCCCGCTTTGCAGCCAATAGACATGGCCAAGGCAGTGATAGCACAGGCTGTGCGCCAGATCCCCAACTCAGTACGGCTCTGGATCAAGGCTGCCGATCTGGAGAGTGAGCTGAAGGCAAAGAAGAGGGTCTTTCGCAAGGTACGCTTTGTCTCTCATATGTGTAGCTGTACAGGATGCCACTAGTAGCTGTGGAAAAAAGAAAGGATGGAAGTTGGGGGACAGTGCAACTATCACTGTGAAGGGTAATGGTAGGCATGACCTTAAAACGGGCGTTGCTCACTTTAGTCAGAGACATAATCTTTGATTTCACCTTAGTCTGTGTGCAGAACCCAGCTCCACATAAATCCAGTTGAACCTCGGTGACACTTTTCCAGTTCATTATGTTTTCCCAGCTCTTACACTCTGAAAAACTGGTCCCGTTTAGTTCCCAAAGAATCATGGGTATACAGTTAAAATTCTCCTTTTTGGTTGTTTGGTCCGCAGACTGCAATGGCAGTCCCCGAACACAGTCACCGAGGTGATGACTGTCGTGGTGTCGTAATGCAGAAGGTGGCCAAGTGTAAGCAGGCCATCGTGACGTTTTTAACACTTGCTCCAGTTTGCTCATTAGTCTTTTGTGCTGCTACATTGAGCCTCACAATGAGTAGCAGCACAGGAGGTGACCGAGCGAGCCATAACGAGTACCAAAACTTGAATGCCCTGCTCAGACGTGGCCACCTTCTGCATCCTGATATCTTGACAAAGAACCGAAACTGTCTCTAAAAAAGCTATAATATTAAATAATTTAGGGTGCTTTGAGGCTTCCCAGTATTTTTTCTAGAGTTTAGAGTCCCGGATCTTCATCTAAGAGTTGAAAACATAGTGTCACTACCCCCTAAGGCAATGTACAACACTGTAATAGTGACAGGCAGTGCGACAACCTTTTGTTATAACACCCTCTGCACAGGCCTTGGAAAGCATTCCAAACTCTGTGCGTCTGTGGAAGGCAGCCGTGGAGCTGGAGGAGCCAGAGGATGCCTGCATCTTGCTCAGCCGTGCCGTCGAGTGCTGCCCCACCAGTGTTGAGCTGTGGCTGGCCCTGGCCCGACTCGAGAACTACGAAAATGCCCGAAAGGTATTGGGAGACCTTCTCGTCCTGCATGCAAATGCTGTCTGATTTTGTGTATTAAAGCAAAGCCTTCTTTTTCTACTTTCTCGGGTTTGGCTTGGCTGCCTGGTTAGTGGGTCAGTTGCTATTTTGGCGGGTATATTTGGGGACATACATGCAAAGGTTATATGTAGGGGTGTCCGAATACTGAATAGTAGATTTCGAATCGAATGTCGAACCAAATTAAGAAAAAAGAAGCCTAACCGAATATCGAATAGAAAAAGAAATTCACAAAATTTAATGCTTACAAATTTTGGGCATAAAAAATGTGCCACTGCACATGACTGGGAGTCTCCTCGCACTGTGTAACAAGAATGTATCAAGGTATCAATAACATAAGTACATAGAAATCAAGATACACTGTATGGTCTACGCTTATTAAAGGCATCCTCTGGTGGTCAAAATTAATCTGGAGTCCCCCAATATGGCATGCCTCGTAGTAAAATCATGTTTTGCACGTAAATCCCCAGAATTCAATTCAATATTCCAATACTGATTATACAGCTCAGTTCTAGTACATATGTGAAGGTCTGGAAAATACTTTCTTTATAAATTTAATTTCTTTTGAATAGAATCAAGTGCTTTTTTTCCCTCTGAAACTAAGGAATTAGTGATGTTCTGTTGTACTCAATACCAAAGAGATTCTCTGTTTAACAGTGGGCCTGTGTTTTGTGGCAATATTTTATTTATTGCATAGACTTGTTTTCCAGTTTCTCTCCAAAAATATGGAAGGGCTATCCAAACTTTACGGCGGGTAGATTATCGTAAGGCCAATCTGCATGACACAGAAAAAGATTGTGCGTCGCGTGACTCGATCACCGCTGGCACCGACGCTAAAGAGCAGGCGTCATCTGCGCCGTTTCAGTGTTAGGTTCAGCGTGATTTGCCACCTGTCAAAGAATCTCAAATCTAGAGATTCGCGGCAAGGTAGTTCGATGCTTGCTACTACCACCCCCCTTTCCCATCCTCCTCCTTGTTTATCTGCCGTCTCTAGCCTTCATTTGCGAGGCAGTTTGTCGGCTTTCTGAGTGTCGTGCGGCTGCTGCAAATGGATCTGCGTCGACTCCGTGCAGATCTGCATCAATTTGGCATTAACAGTCTGCTACTGCGTCAGCCGGGGTGACCTGTCCACGATGCGCTCGGCGTTTCATTTGCGCTGAAAACGAAGTGAAATGCTCACTTGGGAGGCATATCATGCACAAGGGGCTCCGCGGCTCGCACGACATGTGGCATTGTGCAGGTCTCTAGCTCGAATACATTGAATATTTGAAAAATTAAATAGCAGATGTTCAATTTGCAAATCAAATTATTTGAACGTTCACTATTTCATTTGATTCAGTGATATTAGATATTGGCATTCCTCTAGTTATATGAAAGTACCCGTGAAGTGACTTATATAATCCTTAAGAAAGGAAACCGAAGGCCCAATTTTTATTAGTCATATCATAGGAAGCAAAAAAACAAAGACAGCAAAGGGAAATTACATGTATTTAAGAATTGAATTAAAGAAATTTTGAATTAATGGAAATGAAAGTGGATGAATAAACAATTGGCCGCAGGTGGGGCACCAACCCACTTGTTCGCATTATCCGAGGGATGCTCTTACCAGTTCAGCTACCACAGCGCCATTTTCCAATCCACTTTCTCCTTTTTCCTGGGGTATTTATGTTTATCTACTAGAAGTAAGTCTTGGTGTGTTGGCCAGTGCCACACCTCACTGCCTTGACAGAGGATGGGGAATTTCCTTTTTTGTTGCAGGCACCACATGTACGAGATCTTTTTGTGTGAAGGCAGCTGGTTAATAAACCCAGACAAGCTACCTGAAGGCATCAATGCTGCCAGATTCGAGGCCTCGCTATGTAATGAATGAGAAGAAAGCGGGGGCCCGATTTTGATTACTCGTATCATAAGAAGCCAACAAACAGACACACCAAGGACAGCATAGGGGAAATTACATGTGCTTATTAATTGAATTATAGAAATGATAAATCAATGTGGCATTTGCAAGTCATTACGCCGAATCTTGAGTTTCGGAGTCGTATTGAAGCAAGAGGCAGAAGAAGCATTTGCTCCCACAGCAGGCAATACTGTCAGCCACCATGGCAGCATGGATACAAAAGCTTCGCAAGCTTTGCTTCGTGTTGCCAACTTGAAGATATAGTTGGGACAGCATGAAATCGTATCTTTGGTTTTCCATTTTCAGGTCAAACAAAATTTTTTTTTTCATTGAAATGAATCCTTTCCATTTGCCTGATGATTTGGAAAATTTTACCGTCCTTTCTGTGTAAGGAAAATCCACCGGCGACTGTATTTATTTGCATAAATAGTCGAATGTAAATATAATGAAATTTTGATATAACAAAGTGCCGGTTTGTTATATTGAGGTCTAACTGTTCTGTGCTGTTCAGATACATTTCCTGTTGCCACTGTCCCTTCTCATTAGTCTGCTGTCTCGACAGTGTATATTGAAATATTTTATATGCTGGAGAAAGTTTTCAGTTGTAGATACAGTGAAATCTCAGTATAATGAATTTTGTGGGACAATGTGCACATATAATGTGTATGTGCGCATTGTTTAACTTTCTTCAGGGACCGTTCTTCTCTGGCTAAGAACTGTTGCAGAGTTAACATGTACCTGAAATTCTACATGTTCAGTTCTTCTCATTTGTCTTTCCTTGACAGGTGCTGAACAAAGCGCGAGAAAACATTCCCACTGACCGGCAGATTTGGATCACAGCTGCGAAGCTGGAAGAGGCCAATGGGAACACACACATGGTTGAAAAGATCATTGATCGAGGTGAGACGCCAATGCCTTGGTTGCTTGTTAGCAGCTGTAGTTAGGAAGTTTACTCTTCTATGGTTACTCTGCTAAGGCAACATGGTGCTTCCAGTCAGAGTACAGTCAGCGTCCAATTTTTCGCACTCCCGAGGAACCGCGAAAACATCAGTAAAATTGGGCAGTTCTAAAAACACGAATGCATGCCTTTAACCTGCCCTAAAGTGTTCAAATTGCCACAGCCACATGCAGAATAGCTTAAAAGGTCTGCCAGTACATCTATTAGGCATCTGAGTGCTTGTACTGTGACAGAATACGCCGGGTCCACGACGGGAGCCAGCCACAATGCTCTCTGGCTTGGTGTCGAAATGATGTTAATGTTAATGTGGCTTCACCCTTCCAAGTGCACTCTGCATTTGCGCTTGGAGGCTATTCTGATCTCTTAGGCTCGTTCTTCTGCCTGGCCGACCTACAGCCGTGATTACCCTACAAAATATGCAGACACTATGTGTTAGTCGATACATACGCAATAAGCTGGTATGATTTATTCTGATACAAAACGCATTATGTTCAATGGCCACTGAGTTGGGCATTTCACTTTACTACTTTCGAAACTAAATTACTGTTTAGGCGGGTACAGTTTAAGAAGGTTTTACTGTACTCTGGTTAGAACTCTCCATCACAGACTTCATACTGACAGCAAGGACAGGAGTTGTGACAGATCTTGTCTCTGGAAAATATAATGGTAGTGAGTGGAGCCATCACAGCGCTTAAGTATTGTAGTTCTAGAGACTGCATGAATAATTTTTTGATACAAAAGTATCAAATGGTCCCTTGAGTGATAAAGCTGGCGTCTGTAATCTGCAACAGCGAAACAGCACCTAAAGTCCCATTGGCTGCTATGCCACATCACGACGCGACGTCGCGAGTGCGTCTCGATGGAGTTTTCGTTGGCTACGACGCCACGTCACAAGCATGCCTCAATGGAGTTCCCATTGGCTACGACGCCACGTCACGAGCGCGCCTCGATGGAATTCCCATTGGCTACAACGTGACGTCACGAGCGCACCTCGATAGAGTTCCTAATGGCTACAACGCCACGTCAGAAGCCCGCCTCGATGGAGTTCCCATTGGCTACGATGCCAGGTCACAAGCTTGCCTTGACTGAGTTCCCGTTGGCTACGATGCCAGGTCACAAGCTTGCCTCGACTGAGTTCCCATTGGCTACAACACATCACGAGCACACCTCGATGGAGTTCCCTTTGGCTGTGATGCCATGCCACGAGTGTGCTATGACAGAGCAGAGCAGGTGAAAGGGAACACTTGCTGCTGCAATAGCGCGCCAGATGTTACGGAGCAGAGCAGGCGAAAGGGAACACCTGTACTGCTGTGATAGCACATCAGATATTGCTTAAGGGGAGAGGGCATCGTTGCGACGCCATGTCATCCTCACTCTCAGAAGCCTGCGTTGTCTGTGCAAACTCTTGCCTGCATTATTTAACTGAGCTTCGATAAGGCTAAATCAAAATGTGCCAAAGGTCTCAATGCTCTCGCTTGCCCTCGAGGAGTTCATACCTCGAAGGACAGCTCAGTGAAGTTCAACTGGATATTAATGCTTTCGCATTCACAACTCATAAGTGCTTAGGTGTTCTCGAATTTTTTTTTTTTACTCTTCTTGTGCGCATAAATTTTTTGTATACTTTCCTATGCGAATAATTTTATTTTTCTTCTCTGCTTGTACATGTGAAATTTTTTGCATGTTCCCCTGTGTGATCAATCCATACATACTGTATTTTTGCGCATATAACTTGCACCAAAAATGTGAAAAATTTGACATTAATGTCTGGGTGTGGGTTAAAAACCTTACCATGAGCGTGGTCTCACGGTGCATGCAGCTGTGAAGCCACACCTCAAGGCAACATAAATTGCGATTTGCTCCGTCATGGGATACAGCATAGCGGAAACTGAAGATTGTCAGCATCATTGAAAAGGGGGGGAACAGAGCTGCTGGCTAGAAATACAATGTGCATAAATTGTGCACCTGTGAATGGCGACTGTTTTTTGGAAAGCTTTGAGCGTTGCTGTGCGCAGTTGTTTCCATGCGTCATGCGCACTTTCTTTTAAATTTCCTGGCTGTTGTAATTGAGGTGTGGGTTATATTTGGCAAAATATGGTAACCATTCCCATGCTCTAGTATAGGAGCAAGGCCACGCACACCGCTATTTGGTGCATCGTTCTTGCACTATCTTGCTGCAGCAGCACTAACAGAATATGTAAAATATGTGTCAGTACCATGTCGTGCTGCTTAAAGATGAATTGCCTCCAAGTGGCTTGCATACCAGTTGAAAGTGAACAATGACACCCTGTAGCAGATGCTCGCCGCTTCTCACATGCTAACCAAGTGCAGGCAGCCCTTGGTTTCACCACAGCAGTGCCGCAGTATGGCTGCTCACCACAAATGCCTCTAACATAGGCTGCCACTTTGGCCACTCTCCCAAAATATTTCTACTACATTCTATCGGTGTCCAGCTGCTGAAGTAAAAGCTTTCTACAAAAAATTCTGATACGCCTTTACATCAATAAACTGGCACTTAGTAAACCAAATAAAAAAAAATACAATTCTTTAATTACAAAGGTGAGAAAAACACAAGTCATCAGAGATCTAATTAGAGCATTCCTGGCATCAAGGCGACACTTTCGGTCCCAAATCGAATGCAGATGAGTTCCGTGAACCCATTTGACTGAAAATATTGTTTTGAACAAATGTCATCACATTTTTTTTGTGTGTGTGAAAGCAAATAAGTGATATGAAGGAATGTAATTAGTTGTAAATTACGTTAGATTTGCAGCGTGACTGGGGTATTACTCAAGCGCTGAATGTGCTCTTGCCCCAAGAAGACGCACCCATGGGCGATCACACCCACATCACATGCAGTGACAGATGAGATACGTGTCTTTCAGTTAGTTTTCTCATGTTTGCAATTCATTCTGGCATGTCCTGTTGCAAAACATGCTAAGACCGCGTGCATGCCGGCCTGTGCAGCGATTGCATCCCTGCGTGCCAATGGTGTGGAGATCAACCGTGAGCAGTGGTTCAAGGACGCTGTCGAGTGCGAGAAGTCCCAGTCGATCCTTACCTGCCAAGCAATCATCCGCTGTGTGGTGGGAATCGGCGTCGAGGACGAGGACCGCAAGCACACCTGGATGGAGGATGCCGAGGCGGTATGCTAGCTCTAGCCCGCCTTGGGTGCCCCATCATCAGCCTGGCTACGCCCACTGCAGGGCAAAGGCCTCTCCCATACTTCTCCAACTACCCCGGTCATGTACTAATTGCGGCCATGTTGTCCCTGCAAACTTCTTAATCTCATCCGCCCACCTAACTTTCTGCCGCCCCCTGCTACGCTTCCTTTGGAATCCAGTCCCTAACCCTTAATGACCATCGGTTATCTTCCCTCCTCATTACATGTCCTGCCCATGCCCATTTCTTTTTCTTGATTTCAACTAAGGCGTCATTAACTCGCGTTTGTTCCCTCACCCAATCTGCTCTTTTCTTATCCCTTAACGTTACACCCATCATTCTTCTTTCTGCACTGGTACGAGCCTCTGCATTTGAAGGAGTGTAAGCTTGGGCTTGTTTCCATTCCATTTTAGCCAGGTAGTGCACAAAAGAACACAGACAGCATAGTAGATTCACTGTGTGTGTGTTTTGCAAAGTACTTGAAGGTACCCCTCACCAGGCCACATAGAAATTTTTTTTTTATACGCTGGAAGGTGTTACGCGCCCTCTAGGGAGCGTTCTACTCCAAGAATTTTTCAGATTTCAGTGCCGCGAACCCATGATTTCAGGAGGCAAGCATCCCCGCCAACATAGACACTCTTTTCACTTGCCCCATCTAGCCTCCGCAAGCGAAATTCCTTCTCTGCGTCCTCCCGTACCGGAGCTCAAGGATTGGGTGACGCATATGTCACAGGCCCCGGCTTTCTTTATTTTTTGTTTGCTCGCTTTTTTGCTGGGTGGCGCACTACTGCTGAAGATGGTGCACTGGGCACAAAAACACCCGTCTAGAGGTATAATTCAGCGCTACATGAAGACCGATGCACACACAAGCGGATCACAGAGCATGATCGCGCGCTGGAACACGTTAGAAAATGACATACCGTATTTACTTGAATTTAGGCCGGCCCGATTCTAAGCCGACCCCAAAAGTCTGAAGCCAGAAAAAA
Source organism: Dermacentor andersoni (assembly GCF_023375885.2). Taxonomy (NCBI): domain Eukaryota; kingdom Metazoa; phylum Arthropoda; class Arachnida; order Ixodida; family Ixodidae; genus Dermacentor; species Dermacentor andersoni. The sequence continues at coordinate 149,798,351 of NC_092817.1, forward strand.
AAAAAAAAGGAAATCTCGAATGTAGGTTGAACAAAAAAGCGAGGACAGCGTACACAAAATGAAAACACCATTTGTTGAATAATAAACATGCTAAGCTCATTCTATGTCATCATCGCTGCTAATCTCGTCGCTATCTTCCTTATTACTGTTATCTTCAAACAGTAAATGCCATCCGCGTTGCGGTGCACACAAAAAGCATCTCCCATTGTCCCCTCCAACGACGGACTTTTTTCTCATCGATGTCGAAGTCCTGCCCGGATGGAACGTCTGACGATGCTTCTGCAGCTAGCACAACTTCATTATGCTGTTGGTGTGTTTTATTTTTTCTAAACTTTAATTCATCTGTTGAAGCAACAGATTACACAAATAGCAGATGTTGCCTTGAATAATTCTCGAAATCACGTGCCACTATGAGCGACGTCACAGCACAGACATGTACGTATTCGCACTTTTGCATATATGTCACCTCTCTGGCTGGGAGCGAGGTGCCCACCAAGAGAAGGGCAAACGGTGTTTGGATTGAAGTTTCACCTCTTTCCACAGTGTGTGGAGATGTAATACTTAGCAGACGTGATTCTTAGTGCGCATTGTATGCACTGCTCTTGTCAGCTCAGTATGGCCAGACCTGGTGAGGGGCCCTTTAAGCACTTCGTTTTGCATCTTTTGAACAGTTTTTTTTTTTTTTGTCCTAGTTGGCTCTGCATTTATCGTACCTAATTATTCTATCTTGAATATTATGGAAGCACGGAGTGAGAGATAGGCCAGCATTGGTGTGCCCCTTTTGTGCCTTAGCGTTATTTTTGCAGGGAGAAGTCTTCTCTGTTTTGCTGCAAAACGTTACTTCCGGCTGTTGATCCCAAAAGCCACATCTGGTCAGAAATTTCTGCTACAGTAACCTGGAAATTTACTCTTTCAGAGGCTTATAAGTGGTAACTTTTAAGTGTTATAACCCTTGAAATGCATTTTCAGGTACGTGTGCCTACAGAAGATTGAAATTTAAAATCAAAGATGCATAATCTAGATTTGAATTTATTTCAAGTGCGAAGAAAATTTGCATCTGAAGTTCTCCTAGTGAAAAGGAAAGCTTACAAAAGAAAATTATGTTTATAATTTCAAGGTGATGTAGGGGTCAAGAGGAGGAAGCTTTAGCTCAGGCGCTCCTATCTAAATACATCAGAACAAAGAAATTGTTTTAATCAAGTTTGTTACATTTCAAAGGAATTTAAATGTAACTAAGAAGTGAATTTTCAATTTATGCCATCAATTCTTTAGAAAAATTATTGAAAGCTGCAAGATTAAAAATAAAGAAAAGCTCACATATAAAGTTTGCAACTCCCTATCTCCGCCATGAAAAATGATATTACAACTTCGTTAAGTGCACCTGTTAGTAAATATAAAGTGGACAAAACTGAAGTAATATACACTACTAACAGGGGCGTAGCCAGGGGGGGGGGGGGGGGGGGGGGCTTATGGGGCATCAGCCCCCCCCCCCCCCCCCCCCCCCCCCCCCCGAAATTTTTTCGTGCTGTCCATGCACCGCCGACAAAAGCAACCCCCGGCGCCGGAAATCATTCTGGATTTTGTCTAGAGCGTCTTTTTCACGCTCGAAAAGCCATTTCACCGCGAAAATTGCGAACTCGGGCTGAATTTCGTGGCAACGCCCACGCACCGGGAGTCACATAACGCAAGCAGCCCCATCCGAGCACAAAGTTTCAAGGATGTTTTCATAGCGAACGGGCTCGCCGCGGCATTTCGCAGAGGCCGCGGAATCTACACTCTATCATGGAATTTACGGAGCGCGTGGATATCAATTCCGAAACTTTATGGGTATAAAGTTCTCATAAACTTTTGATGTGAAAGGTGCATTGACATTTCCAAACGTGCTTTAGATTTTCAGTTGCGGAACTTTGTAAGTTTAATGCTCCCATAAATATTTGATGCCAAAGGTGCATTGACTTTTCCAAAGTCGCACATCGGGCCATACAACGAGACAAGCCAAATGACCACGCTATCAGACAAGTTGACAAAGCCCGTAGCGAGGCCCGATGAGACGAAGCGTTGTGGTAGTTCATTCGTGCCGTCATGCCACATAAAAAAAGTATATTTTTTTTCACCTGCGCCAAAGCATCCAGTGAAGACACTAAAGCCAGCCAAGGCAACTACGTTCTTATTTATTTTTTCTACTTTGACTTTTAATCGCGAGGACACATTGAGCCTCTTCAATTTTTTTGTGCACGCTCCCCTACCCGCGCGCCGCCAGAGCCAGTCAGAGCGCATGCGTTTTTCTCGTGTTGCCCCGACCACCGCGCGGCGCCCTTCGGTGCGAGTTCGCTTTTCTCTGGCCGAGTGCATTTTCGCCTGGCAGAGCCTTGGACGCTTTCTAGCTAGCAGACGAGAAAAAGAAACAATGGTCGCTTGAGCGCAACCTCTCCAGAAAGTCTTGTCTCGCCGGTGTAGGATACCGAGCAGTATGCGCATGGTTCTTGGTGGACCAAGCGTCTCGTGTTTTCTTCGATATTCCTTTAATAGCCATATCAGTTGCCCAAAGTAGGCATTCTATTGTGACCAACATACTTCGCGTTTTTTTTTTCATTACGGTGCCGCCGCCCCACAAAAGGAAAGAAAGAAAGCGTTGTTGCGATGCAGCGACTTGTCGCATGGTGAAAGTGCTATTTTGTTTCTTCTTTTGCGGAAAGTAATGGGCCATGGGACGCTTCAGCTGCCGGATAGTCTTATTATATTATTGCGATAGCAATTATATGGACACTCTAGGTGCATTCCTGCCATCGCCGTCGCTCTCATGTTCCGCATAAAGTCGAAGTGCGATCGTGACCCCGCGCCGCACGCTGCATGTGCGAGTGGAAGCGGGGGGAATGGGTGAGCCGACGATAGTGGCTCAGTCTTGTGTGCGCAAGGGAGAAAAGTGAGGAGTAAGCGCGCCGCCTTCCGTCGCGCGCGATACATCGGGGGGAGTGGATGGGGGCAGGATCTAGGATTCTGTGAATCTGTGATTGCGCAACATGTTTATTTGCCTTGTTTGACGCATTATATACCGTGACTTCTTCTTAGATACGTAGATTTATTGGAGACTTACTTATACGTATGTTTAAATATCTTGTTGCGAGGTTTTGTGTATACGTGCAGTGAACTTCGGTTCCAGTGGCACTTTTTTGCCCTTATACAAGCTGTATCTTCGCATTTGTATATTCCATTGCATCTTCGCATCTCTAATGTACGAGGGCGAGTCAAATGAAAGTGAGCCTACCCACCCCGTGCAATTATGGTTCTGTTCATTATCTGCAAGGCCTGCGCGTAGCACACAGGCATCTCTCATTTACAAGAGTGACACGCAGATGTGAGGGTAAGTATTCTTTAATGCTCTCATACACTGGGTTGGACATGGTTGCGTGCCGTAATGGACTCTCCAGAAGTTGAGCAGCGTGGTGCCGTCAGGTTTTTGACAGCTGAAGGTGTTTCCCAAAAAGAAATTAGTCGCCGTATGGCTGCCGTGTACGTTTAACATTGCATTTCATTAGCCACTGTGAAGCGTTGGAACAAACGCTTCAAAGAAGGACGTGAAATTTGCAAAGACGATCCCAGACCGGGCCAAAGCCATCGTGCCAACAACCCTAACAAAATTGCAAAGGTTGATGAGCTGATGAGACAAGAACGGAGGATAAGCATCGATGAACTGGCAGAGCGCGTGAACATCAGTCACGGTTTTGTTCACGCCATAATTCATGAACATCTCGGCTATCGGCTCTTGTGTGCGCAATGGATGCGCACGATTTTGAACCACCACCAGAATACGGAGAAGATTAGCGCTGCCTTTACTCATCTGATCCGGTATCACAATAAAGGTGACGATTTCTTGTCTGCAATTGAGATCGGAGACAAACCATCATGCCACTTCTAAGAGCCTGAAACACGACGGCAACGCTTACAATGGAAACATTCAAATTCACCTTCCCCAAAGAAAGCAAAGGCCGCCATTTCCGCCAGAAAGGTGTTGTTGACTTTTATTTTTCGATCGTCAGGGGCCATTACTGATAGAATTTGCTAAATCTTGAGAGACTATCAATTGTTTCCGATATTGTGAAACGCCGGATCGGCTGCGTGTCGCAATCAAGAACAAACTACGTGGAAAATTGACGAATGGGGTCATCTTGTTCCACGAAAATGCCCGTTCCCACGTCGCTGATGTGGTTAATACAAAACTGGCAAAGTTCAAGCGGGAAACGCTGCAACATCCGCCATACAGCTCAGACCTGTCGCCTTGCGACTTCCACATTTTGGGGCAACCGAAAAAACAGCTCAAGGGAACCAGATTCGTCTCGGACGATGTCGTGAAAGTCAGTTGCAGACGTTTTGAAGCAGCAACCCAAGAAGCTTTATGAGACGGGAATTGCGCGACTCTTTAGTCAATGGGACAAATGTCTAAATGCTCATGGGGGCTACCTTTAATTAAAGTACCCCGTTTGTTATATATTCGCATTGGCTCACATTCATTTGACTCGCCTTCGTATATTCTGCAGAACTCCTGCTTGTTATACGTGGTCTCTGTTGCAACTATAATTTCGGTGCAATTACTCAAGATACACGACCGGTGACAGCTGCTGCTGCGTAATACATTGAAACAAATGGCAGCGTCATTAAGAGTTTTCACTGGCCGTTGCATATGTACAAGACTGTAAACAAGGATCTTGAATGACAAGGTGTCATTAACATATTTGTTCTCAACTTGTTCATTTCATGGCCTTTACATTTTTCATATCAGCGGCATGCACTGCTTTGCTGGCTTCGAACTGATGTAGTTCTAAAGTTCGTGAGATATTTTATTTACTTATTAAATAGACAAAATACATGGAAGCATTGACATCAGTTATGTTAGGCACAATTTTTGGCACATACGAGTATATTCTTTTATAAACAAATACATATAATACTTGTATTGACAGTGCGTAGCGTTCAACACTTCGTTTGCAGCATCTTTGGCAATGGCAATGCAGTTATTATTCGTGTATTTGATCCCTAGGCAAATTGTTTAAGAGGAAGTTTTAGCTCGGGCCCAACTCCGACGCGGCCTATTCAGATACATGTAAAACGCAGAAACGGTTTTCTGAGATAACTCCTGAATCGCTTTTAATAAAATTTGTTGCATTTGAGAGAGTATGTTAAATTCTAGTTTCTGTTGGAAGCGGAATTTCGATTTAGGGCCTGAACTTTGTTTAAAATATTTTGAAAAATTCGAAAAAAATTGAATCACGTAGTTTAAATATTAATAGCTCATCATCAAGAAGAGATATCGCGGTTCTGTAAACGGCATCCATTAGACCATTCAAAGCGGAAAAATTCGATATGTCAATTTGTATCTTACGTGAATTGGTTGTGTTATGTCCAAGGGTTCTGCAAAGCCGTATTTCCATAATACTTAATTTTTAACTCATGTGTAACAAATCAATTTTGTCCGCTGTAGATGTACTATTATGTGCAATTCACAGAACTGTGATATCAATTTTCAATGCTGATTTACAGAGTTGTAAACCTAATTGTTTCGTTTTCTGAAAATTTTCGATTTTTGTCACTTTTCAATAAAATATTGACGATCTAAATCGAAAATTCGAAACAAACAGTCACTAGAATTTAAGTTTTTCTTTTAAATGCAACAAACCTCGTCAAATTTGGTGCACTGGTTGCCGAGAAAAACGAATTCTCCTTCTACATGTATTTAGATAGGAGCATCCTACCTAATGTTTCCTCTTGAGGAGGAGGTCCACCTGCAACGTGAGCCCCCCCCCGAATGAAATTTCTGGCTACGCCACTGACTACTACTCTAAAATATACTACTAATTTCGGCGTAGAACTGTTTCGGTAACCTTGTAAATGTTGTAACAATGTTATGTAAACTGTAAATTAATGTATCACATTTATCTACTTTAGATGCTCTAATAGATCCAGTTTACAGAACAGCGGTACCTGTTTCTGATTCTATTTGTAAACTTTATACTCTTAATACTTTGGCAATATTTATAAAAATTCTAGGCCCTAGATTATATATTCTTGCTTTCTAGATTTGCTAGAATTTAAGTTTCTTTCTCCATTGCAACAAATATAATTCAAATCAGGCTAGTTGTTGTCGTATGAAAGCGTCTCTGCATTTTACATGTATTCGAATAGGCAACATCAGAGTTGGCCCCAAGCTAAAGCTTCCTCTGAAGCCTGTGAAATTGTTACATGTGTTTGTGTAACCAGTGATGCTGTAATAAAGGTTCAGGGCAAACATGAAATGCTGTTTGTACATGATAAACCTGAGCCAATAATGATCTTTCATTTGTAACAACCAGATTTCAGTCATACTGCGAACTCAAGACCCTACTTTTTAAAATTGTGTGCTTGTACTACAGCCAATTCTTTTTCATATGGGTAGAATAGACTAATCATCCTCATTTGTCAAAAAAAGAGAGAGTAAGAAAGAAAGGGGAGTACATGCATATTAAGAAGAAAGGCAAGAAGCACCTCTTGGAGCCTTGAAAATGCTAAAAGGCACTCCCATACGCAGATTTATGTGCACATTTAGAAGCCTCGATTAGTTTAAATTATACTGGACCCCTCGTGTGCAGCATCCCTCATGGCCCCTGTGTTGCTTCGGTATGGTAAAATCAATCAATCAGTTGTTCAATCAATCAATCAATTATTCAGTCATTCAATCCTCTCCCAACAGGTGGCAGCCCAGGGTGCCCAGGAGTGTGCTCGTGCTATCTATGCGCACGCCCTGTCCGTGTTTCCCAGCAAGAAGAGCATCTGGCTCAGGGCCGCCTACTTTGAGAAGAGCAGCGGCACCAGGTGGGCTGTGCACTTGTGCTGGTTGAAATTAATTCACAAGTGTAAAGCAAAAAAAAGCACGCTGGCCTTACCATGGCCATACCAATAAGTTGTGGTGAAGCCTAGACTTAGGCACTGTTTAACACCCCCCCCCCCTCTCTGCCAGTGCTGGCTTTTGCTATCTTGCTGAGTGTACAATAACTTTGGCCATTGGTTATGTGCAACTGGGCATGTAGCACTGGCTGAACATTCTTGGTCAATCACAGAACAGGTATGACCCGCCGTGGTTGCTCAGTGGCTATGGTGTTGGGCTGCTGAGCACGAGGTCATGGGATCGAATCCCGGCCACGGCGGCCGCATTGCGATGGGGGCGAAATGCAAAAACACCCGTGTACTTATATTTAGGTGCACCTTAAAGAACCCCAGGTGGTCGAAATTTCCGGAGTCCTCCACTACGGCGTGCCTCATAATCAGAAAGTGGTTTTGGCACGTAATACCCCATAATTTAATTTAGAACAGGTATGTGCCACTGAATAGGTACCCATATAGACGAGCAGAACAAGGGGCAAGGGGTGTTGGAGGGGCAACAGAAAATTGAGGAAGTTGGCTACAGAGAAGTGAATAAGTTGGCAACTAAAGTCGCCAAGTGTGGAGAAAGGTGAACAAAATCGGACCAGAGCATGCACTGAGTGAGGAGCACTGAGCTACACACAAGTCAAGACATATCAGTAGACATGAAAGAAATCGTCCGTTATCGCTGATTCCCACATTATGCATGTGATCTACAGGTCCCTCTTTTTGCGTGTGTTCAACCTTTCTTTCTCTGGTCATTTGGCAAACTGACCCTTTTCAACCCTTCTCATCCTTGAACATTTGGTAAAGTCATCTGGGCTCCCCAAAGCAAGGTGGGTCATGTCATGGGGTGTCCTGTGCTCTGTGTTTCTGTAGGGAGACGCTGGAAGCCCTCCTGCAGCGAGCCGTGGCCCACTGTCCCAAGGCCGAGGTTCTCTGGCTTATGGGAGCCAAGTCCAAATGGATGGCTGTGAGTAATGCACTTTTCTGGCACATACATATATCCCTTTTAGACGACAGTTGCAGGGTGTCTACCAACCAGGAAAACTGGAAATTCTCACGGATTTTCAGTACATTAGTCTGCAAATACTCAGGGAAAACTCGGGGAATTTGTGCCTTCTATTAGGGAAAATTAGCTGTAGTGTTATTAAAAGGGAATGAAAGTCACGGTAAAGCAGGCTCGAGTGACAGAGAGTAATCGTAACGAATCCTCTTTTGATGCCGTGTTGTTGCCTGTAGGAGTTGCAAGTGTGCAGTCACTGACTGACTTTCCAGACTCGCGATAATTCGGATGGCTTCGCGGCACCACCATGTACCTCCATATAGTCAGTGTATAAGAGCGTCTGAAATTTCGGATGCAAGAACCCTTCGCCGTCCGATTTTCTGGGCTTTTTGCCCTGATCACAGATCTGAAACAGCGTTAATCAAAGCCATCACCACCGCCATTTTGATTACCTCGCCACCTCAAACCGGCGCTCTTGCACGCAGATCCGCTGGCAGCCGTAGCCACCACTGCAGCAATGCTAGGCCTAGCAGCTTCGACGTTCGCTGTTGAGCTTCTTGCCATTCGGTGCGGTGTTTCTCATTGAAAGAATTCGCTGCTGTCAGCAATGGCACCGACTCCGCCTTCGTAATCCTCGCGATTGGCTTCAAAGCTCGGAAAGCACGGCGCATCGCATAATGTCGCTTCCCAAAAGTCAGCTTCGCCGCATTGCAGCACTGTTACGCGGTGAAGCATACGCGAGAGTATTGCGGTGAAGCATAACAAGCGTGGGAAGGGGCAATTGTCACGGGACAGTGTGTATTCCTTAATTATACACGCGTGCACCCGCCATCACCTGTCACAGTACAAGCACCGATATGCCTAATAAGTGTACTGGCATCTGCGTACATCGCCTTTTTATTTGTACTTGAGAATGTTCAACTATATTTGCAATGGGTCTTACCTTTTTCTTTTCGAATATATTTTATTCACTGTGCGTTTTACTTTTTGAATAAAATGAACACTTACTATTAAAACTGGATTAAGTAGTTGTTTTTTTTTCATTTTTTAACATGCTTACTGGAGAGTGATAGCATCGTGTGACATGGTGTCAAGCCATCTTCACATGAAACAAAGTTCTGTGTCACTCAGGGAATTTTGCAAATGCACTCAGGGATAACCTCAAGGAATTTGTAAATGTTAACTTGGTAGACACCCTGAGTTAATTTTGGCGTAGAAAATTTAATTTTACCACATTTCTTGCACCTTCTAGCTCAATAAAATCGTACTGCAGATTACTGTATGTCAGTGAAAGAATTCTATGCCTTGGTCTTGGCATAGCTTAAATGACAAATGTTTTGCTCAGAGTTTGTGTAGAAGCATTTCTCAGAGGAAGCGTGGCCATACTTCAACTACGGATAGTACCTTTCCTTCATTGTGAAAAGCAGTATCTTGTTTTTTTGTTTTATTTCTAAGTATAATGAAAAAACGAGTTCAGTGAGAGATTAAGTGTCCCAGCAAATTAACGCCATTACATTTTTCACGATGACAGGGCGACATCCCGGCGGCCCGGAGCATCCTGTCTCTAGCCTTCCAGGCTAATCCCAACAGCGAGGAGATCTGGTTGGCTGCCGTCAAACTGGAGAGTGAGAACAATGAGTTTGAGCGTGCACGTCGACTCCTCGCCAAGGCACGCTCCAGTGCCCCCACTGCCAGGGTGAGTACTGCCCAACTGCGTCTGGCAGATCCATCTTTTTTTGAAAGCAATGTCTTCCTCGGCAAGAGAGCTCCACCTCTTCGTATCGGGTGTGTCTGTTTCTAACATCTGTTTCTAGCCTCTTTCATGGGCAGAACCCTAAGTTAGTGCATTCTAAAAATGTGACAGAACTGATGATGATTGTGATGGTGGTGTGATGACGATAACTTATGAGAAACAGTTGGAAGGCGATTCAACCTCTACTTGATGGCTCTCAAACGTTGTCATTCCAGCACGGTTATCACGATAAAATTACAGTTCATAAGCCCCATTATAACCTTCAGCTCGCCCAGGAAGACAATGTCTTTCGTTGACTTCAACTAGACATTGAATCGCCTTCCCACTTTTTCCTTTCTTCAACTTCTTTCTCTTCTGTTTGCCGCAGCTGGGTGTTACAAGCTCTGTAAGGACAAAATGCAGTTTCACATCAAGGAAGATCACAACAACTTGTTATCTTTATTTGTACTGATGAAAACACTAACATGTTACTTTAGTAAACTATAATTAAGGTAGTAAATAATTAACCCCTCACTGCATGGTGGTTCATATTTAGAACATGAAGAACAGCTTCTTTTAACTTAATATAATCGGAATAACCGAAATTGGTGCCATCTCTAGCAATAAAACTCACAGCAACTGTAAATTTTTCAGTTATTTTTCTCTTCAGAAATGCATGCTGGCAGCTCGTCACATAGTGCGCAAGAAGTTTGTAACCAAACACGTTATTTTCATATACCTTAAGCTCAAAAGAAGCGCAGCAAAATACGCAGGGGGATCGTTTGCTCTTCACCATCCCACTGGGATATCTTTAGTGAAAAATATAATATGCTGATTCTGTGAGGTGAGCATTTATTGCTGTATCATATACAGTGGAACCTCGTTAAACCGTAGTCGGCCGGAGCTCGGAAAAAGTACGTACTAAACGGTAGTACTGTTTAACCGAAATAACATGAGATCGCCCACTTACCTGTCGAAAACGGAACCCAGAGAGAGTGCGATGAAAGGGGAAATAACATGCAGTATTTATTCGCATTGCGCGACATAAGTGTTCTTTTCGTTTGATGCCGCGGCGGCCTAGCACAACGACAGCAGCCTCAAACTTACTCAAGCTGCGTGCCAGCTTCTCAGCCAACCCCCCTCCTCTCGGCAAACACTTGCACGGCAGATTCCTCGTTGGTGTTACATATCATATAAGTTCCGGGGCGTCTTTTTCATTGCCGGGTGCCGGAGTTCGGAAAGCTTTTCGTTTGGAATAGTTACGTTATCGCGCCCCTGTTCTCGTTGCGATGATTGCATTCACGAGGCTGACGTAATGCGCAGCTTCTGCCACTGTTGGGCCCGAATCGCCCGTGCTGTCACTTTCCGTGTCGTCCTCATCACTGTCGCTAGTCGATACTTCGGCAACAACAGAGGCAACGATGGCGAAAAGTCGAGCCTCGTAGCCGACATCTCTTCGCGGTCGCAGCAGCGCTGCCGAGCAACTTCATGCCACACACTGTAGTCAACAGCAGATCCATGTCGCGGGCCAGCGCCGACTTCTTCGTATCACGTTCGATAGCACGGACGATGTCTAATTTTTCTTCTGTGCTGAGCACCCGACGTCTTTTTTATCCGAGCTTTGGCATGACGCGAGTCCTCGCTTGTACGACGCCATAACGCTCTCTCACTCTCTGGCACGGCGTCGAAATGATGTTGATGTTCATGCGGCTTCACGTGCAAACGCACAGGGCGCTTGGAGGCCGTTGCACCGATCTCTGAGGCTTGTTGTTCTGCCGGACCGCCCGGTGGAGACGACGCACCGCCGTGTTTGCGCGACGAAAAGTGGAAACGCTACGTTTTAACCGATGCGTGTGCAATAAGCTGGTACGGATTATGCGGATACAAAATACATTATGTTCAATGGCCGCTGAGTCGGGGAATTGACTTTACTATTTTTAAACCGAAACTACTGTTTCGGGTACGGTTTAACGAGGTTTTACTGTATCAGCATGCAGTTATGGGTTGCTTTGTGGGTGAGAGCAGCGATTTGTTTTTTTGCAAGAAAAGTTTGGTGGCAGAAAAATTGGCGGACGCTTAAGCTTCGCCTTCAAGAGTGGAACGCGATAGCGTTATCGCACCCGTTCGCACCGCCCACTCATTCGCTCGGCATGCTCTTGACGAGACGAAGGGGAGAAGCGAACGAGTGGCGCACCACCTGTCGGGGCAGTGCCGTACATTGCGAGGAGGCAGTCTTCTGTGTTTGCCGCAAGATGGCTGTGCGTGTGCGCCAAGTGCAGAAGAAATGTAGCGGCAACATACTTCACTACTCGTTTAACTGTGACATGTAATTTACATGCTCATAATTACCGATATACACCGCAGTATAACTTTCTTGGCATGTTTCCAAGCCAACACCGCATTCACTAGAGGCGCTTTTGTCCTGTTTTGAACCATCGAACTGATGGTTGAATGGTAGCGTCTCTGTCTTACACTCCGGAGACCCTGGTTCGATCCCAGTTGCTACATTGTTGAGCGAGAGCGTGCCGTGTGTCATTCTCCGGACGCGTTGCGCAGGTGATGATGAAGTCCGTGCGGCTGGAATGGGCACTGAAGGACCTGCAGCAGGCCCAGCAGCTGCTGGACGAGGGGCTGCGCCTGTACGCTGACTTCCCGAAGCTGTGGATGATGAAGGGGCAGATTGAGCAGAGCCAGGGGCAGACAGACTTGGCTCGCAGCACCTACAACCAGGGGGTGAGTGGCACCAACCGTGGTGGCTTGTTTCCATCCTGTCGTTTGTAAGAAGTAGCCCTGACATAGATGAAGGACAGGCAGTTGAGCTTGCGCCATCTTGAACTGGACAGCACTTTGTTGTCTCCTTGTCTGGCCACAACTGCCTCTGCAATCACCATCACTGCCTCCTCAAATGGGGCTGCACTTGCCTTGTCATTGACAGTGTCACTCGCTCTTCAAGGTCTTCTTCATTTGGGTGCATGTTTGTCGGTCTAGTCTGTTGGTTTCAGCTGAATCGCTGAAGCTTGTTGCGCTACAATTGCGTTGCGAGCTACACTTTTTTATAAAGCGAAGCTTTCTTTACGAACTACTGCTCAAATAATCGCCGTTGTTTTCACTGCTTATAGAAGCTGATTCCATTGGTGGAAGTGCGCAAGAGAATGTTCAGTCCATTGACGCAAGGTTCCCTGCTACACCCCCTCATGGTCTTGCCTTCTGTACATCATGGGCAGCAGGGCCCACTGTGCACCGACATTTTAATATTAATATTTGATTCGAAAAATAGATATTCGGAAACGCTCGAATATATTGCTGGCGCTGTGAGAGCAAACACGGTTCTTAGCATCTGTTTCTACATAATCTAAGAATATTGGGGCGATTTTGTGCTGAATATTGCGATTTCGTACTGCTAGCAAAATTTTGCATGTAAAGCACACTTAGCCACTAAACGTCGAAACTCTACGGAAAAGCCAGCCTCAGCCGCAAGGAGCAGGGGTTTTGAGAACAGCGAGGGTGCACTATTTCTTTTTTTTTTTTTGCAGCACCACCCTTAATTCTGAGCTTATTGCTTGACAGCAAGTACGATGAGTGACAACTGGCGCAGGGTCAAATGCCTCCGATTTTGCGGGCATTTGATGGGGTATAATAAGGGATAGGCTAACGAGGACAGCTAGTGTTAATTACTATACTTCCCAAGTTAACATGAGCCAAATACACTATGCTTCAGCATAACAGCTTACTAGTCCAGTTCTTTAATATTGACAATGCAGTTGCAATTTTCCGACGTAACAAATTAACCTAACTTGCTAATAAATGAATGATGCATATCATTTTTTGGTTCAATATTTGAAGCTAAGTATTCGTATTTGATTTATATTCAAAAATTTTGATATGCGCACACAACTACCAGTAACACATCACTCCTTCCACGTGAGGAGGGTGTCAGCACGGGTGCTTGCCGCTGATCTTACACTATGGCTGCCGTATTGTGTTCTTGCTCACAAGAAACACAGCATGCGGTTGCAACCAGCAGTTTTTCTGATGCTGTGCCAGAAATTCTTTCGTACGTCTACATTTATGCATCCGTTGTAGAGACATGCAAAATCTCTTGAATGTTATGTTATGTTATGTATGTATGTTTGAATGTTAATACTGCTTACCTTGGCTCTTTGTATGCCATTGTAGATCGTGGCTGTTATGAGTGACTTACAGGATGCATTCATCGCAGATAACTGCTGTGTGTTTCTTAATGTGGTGCAGTTTGGTGTGTCGTCTCATCAAATCTTTGTTTACATAGATTCCCACAGTGAGTGAGATCTGCCTTGCTTTCCCTTGTTAAATCTATGCCCAAATTTCTTGGGTGCAATCCAAACATGATAAAAACTATGTAAACGTGTGTTGGCCATGGCAAACCAACATGGTTGCTGCCGTATGTAGCAGCCATGAAAACCAGTTATTTTTCGCTTGCCAAAAGAAGCTCAATCACTAGCTTACTCAATTGATCGTTACATCATTCAATGTCACCAGTGTGTGAACTCAAAAATGGGGGTAATTTGGTTCATCAGAACTATGCTCCCGGAAGCTGAAGCCATTCTTGAATGGAGGCCCAGCATGCAAAGTTATGCAGTAAGGTAACTGTGGGATCATGCGAAATGCAGACAGGTTGTTACATTTGATACAACTCTCGTACGTTTAAGGCATTATGCCCCAGTCACACAGGCACTCGAAAGTCTTTTGAGCAAAGAGACTTCTCCAAAAAAGGAGTTTCGCCCGCAGACACACAACAGGGAGCGATCTCTTTTCAGAAATGGTCTTTTCTGGAAGCGGAGTTCGTTGATCTCTTTTACAGCCCAAAAGGAGTGGCCTTGAAATCAGTGGGGGCCAGCAATTGTAATTTATTAATGGAAGTAAGCAAATACATATTGTTCTGGCTCCTAGACTCATCATAAAAAATTACGGTATGTCTCGCAGAAGGTGTAGTAAACCCAGTAAGGCTCGTTTTCTTCTGTACTCTCATAAGCAGGTCAAACAGGTCGGGGATGTCATATCGGATGTCATGTCGGGTGTCACTACAATAAATCCTTAGGTTGAAATTTCTTAAACTGGCATTAAATTTATTTCAAAATATAAAATGAAAGCTTATTGTATTACACGTTTTTCAGATACATTAGTTTATTTTGGCTGATTTTGTTTCCAACGCTAGTGCCATGCTTTCGTTAGCGTGCCCAGAACGAAACACTAAAAAGAGATCGTCAGTGCTGTGTGTCAGCTGCACGACGCCTCTTCATTAAAAAGTCTTCTAACTTGGTAAAAGACCACTTAAGTAAAGGGGTTTTTGCGTGCTCGTGTGACAGAGGTATTGGTCTTGCTTTGCAGCGCAGTGTTCCACCATGTCTTGCGGACTGTAGGCAAATGTGTGGGCGCAGGTCAGCCAGACGTACCAAGGAATCATCCAAGACAGAGAGGAATGAATGTATACACGGACAGCAGACATGGGACTAGGCACAAACTAAATACAGATAGTACATTGCCGTGCTATTTTCACTAATCTCAGTTCATTACTGCGCCACTCACAGCTCCAGTGGTAATCTATTCGAGCCGCAGAGGTTAAGTAGCGTTGGCCGGGGTGTAACTCAGCCACAAGTCTCTACAACAGTCACTGGAGCAGGAGCGCAGCTCGGCCTCGGGAAGGCAGCACGTCAGTGAACGCGGCAACACAGCCTGCCTCGGAGCGTCAGGAGCCGGGGCGCAGCTGTCTCGACAGGGCAGCACAGCGATGAACGCCGCAACACACCTTGCCTTGGAAGCGTTAGGAGCCAGGGCGAAGTTTGGCCACAGCAGGATCTGCCAGTTAGCCTCCGAGCACAGTGCTGTAAGCCGGGGGAAAGCCTGGTTCAGCAGGGGCTTGACCGGGGTTGTCGAGACGTGGCCCGCCGCTCGATCGGCAGTGCTCAACGAGAGCTTCTTATGCTGTCCTTCTCCGCTTAGCTTGTCGGCCCGTCGCTTGATCGGACCACGCGGGACCCGCACAGCAATCACGTGCGCACTCGCGCTTTTCGACCCCGCACACCGGCACAAGCACCGATTCCAAGGCCCATGAACTTCAAATGCCGTCCTCCTACTACGAGGACCAGCTATACATTAATACATTATTTAAAAGAAGCAATAAAACGCCCCTTTCTGTGTTTGCACTAGGGTCTGTGTGGTGCCCTTGTTTGCCAAGGGTGCTAAAGACCCACACTTCGAATGCTGCTCAAGTAGGTAGGTCATTGCCCTGTGCGCTTCCATGCAGCTCAAGAAGTGTCCCACATCGGTGCCCCTGTGGCTGCTGCTGTCTCGGCTGGAGGAGTCGACGGGCGCACTGACCAAGGCCCGCTCTGTGCTGGAGAAGGCCCGACTCCGCAACCCTGGAAGTGCAGAGCTCTGGCTCGAGGCTGTGCGGGTAGAGGTCCGCGCAGGGTTTAAGGAGATTGCCCAGACCCTTATGGCTAAAGGTCAGCATCTTGCACTGCCTTTGAGAGGCCCCCTCTTTTTTTCTAACTGACTAGCAAGCTGCCGCAACTAATAGCAAACATGACTTATAAAAAGACCGAGGACCCTTCGCACGTGAAAATGTCATGCCACATCCCAATTTCAGTGTTTTGCTTGTGCCTGGATTATATAGAAATGGCCAAGTTTAATTCTGTTTAACTAGATAACCAGCTAGAAGGCTCTAAGCAGCACTTAAAAATAAAACGATTCTTAAAGGGGTCCAGAACCACTTTTTATTGAAGCCAAGAAATGCACTTGACGTTAAAACAGATGATTTGAAAAATACTTTGCCACAAAAATTACTTTAGTGCATTCAGCAGAAGCGGAGTTATTGGCAATCAAAGATTGCCTGTGATCTTCTTCGCAGTACTCCCAATCTTTCTTCAGTGCCTTGCACTGCAAAGGCTATGGCAGAGCAGGGTGGTCACCACAATTCTCTGATTACTGAATGTCACCGTGGCACACAGTTCAAGTTTGATATTGGATGCATAGTACTTGTAGCAAGGCTATAACATGTTGTATGTGGGTACCCAGATAAGTGGAAGCAGCGGCATTCATTTGTTAAAACTGTTCTGTCCCTGTCATGCTTTGCACAGCCATGCAGGAATGCCCAGCCAGTGGCATCCTTTGGGCCGAGGCTATCTTCATGGAGCCCCGTCCACAGCGTAAGACCAAGAGCGTGGATGCACTCAAGCGCTGCGAGCATGATGCCCATGTTCTCCTGGCTGTCAGCAAGTGAGCCAACTTCTTTTACTGTCTCTTGCTTCGACCTGTTTGAGTATTGGAGGAGCCCTGTTGCAAGAGGCTATTACTTTGTTGGATAGAGACTTCTTATGCAATTTCTGATGTATTTATCTTGACCATCTGCACTTTGGCCATTGCATTTGTAACCTGTCTGTGCAAGCTTCTGTTGCACCATTGCAGCATGTAACTGGCCCCCATGCCTCTAGGGCTACTCTACCTAGAGGGTTGCTTCGGTTTTGTTTTTGCATCTGTCATTAAATGCACTGAATATTCTAACTTGCTTTTCAACAATTGAGGCCCTCTTTGTTGTTTACTACAACATTCCCATCAGTTGTTGAGCTTCACTCAAGCATGTGTCTGATGTCTGGAAATTTTTTGGGAGGTGGGAGCCTGTGTTGGAACCTGTGATCATTGAGGCACTGTTATTAAGCATGAAATGCTTTTAGCTCCCGTTGTCGGCGACCTTCAAGTGACCTTGAGCCAAAAGCCAGAGCCGTTATCCAGGCACTCAAACGAAAACATCCTGAGAAAACAAAACAAGATCATCTGGGCAACCAGTCAAAACATTAAAAAATGCGGTCTCTGGCCCACAACCCCTTGTACAGGACCACATTACATATGCTAGTTACTGCCCAAACAGTTTTACAAAAAATATTATTTTCGAGTTCCTCCTAAAGTTTGTTTACAATATCACTCAAGCTATAACTTCTAGTGCACTGAAGTTTTATTTGTCACTTCCACTGGCGACGTTCAAAAGGCACATACAGTGCACCACACACTTGATTGTCCATCTTAGGGTACTGAGACAGGTTTGTCTGTGCTCTTTGAACACCAACGGTTCGTGAGTTCCCCGGTGCAGGTTTTGTGTCACCTCAAGTGATGGTACCACGCTGCGTGGCGCCTCCTTCAGGTGATTTTCTTCTAGCTGGGCAGCGTCCCTATGGACCAGTGCACAGTATGGTGTGGTGTGGTGTGCCGTTGCAAACATGCATAACACCCATTTTAAGATTGTGGCTAGTATGATCACCAAACAATGTGCTTTGCTGGTAGTCATTTCACGCTTACATCAACTCTCGATTACGGGAGAGCCAGCAGTTTTTCTGAATATTGTGCGTTTGCTTCATGACTATTTAAAATTTTCAACTGTGATGACAAAGAGATTTGCTGTAGTGTATGAAAAGACCTTGCACGCTATAAGATAGCAAGTCCAAATCGCACATGCGCAGAACACTAAGAAGGTGTTGTAGGTTACACGTGCACACTGGTTTTAGGGTTTAGCATTGCAAGTTTTATCTGAAGCTTGAATAGCTAGTGTGATAACATGGTAGCACCCAGCGTGACCTCCTCGGTCCAGATTCACCTTACTACTTGCAGTTCATCACCTTCATGGCAAAATTGGCTTTTTCTCAGTCCTGTCTCACTTCTCTTGACTTCAAAAAATAATCATGCCACTAGAATTCATACGATCGATAACAAAACCAGAAACAACGCTATAGAGAAAATAAGGCATTCTTGTTTATATATTGTTATTAATTTTGGTTGAAGTCCTTTTTATGGCTGTCTCCCCTGAAACTTTATTCCCTCAATGCCCCATCAAGAAATCACTTCTTGAATTCCTGAAACATTGTGCTTGTTTCTTCATCTACATTGTCAGCAGGTACTGCATGCTGCAGTGAGGGCTTTCGAAGTGTGTGGGTCTCTGCCATGGAAGACACCAAGATATCACATGATATCACATGTTAACTTCATGAACATACACTGCCCTGAGAGGTGTTGTGACAGCTCAGAAATATGCATCATCCACCGCTTGCTGATAGAGCATTTGGGTCATCCCGAGCAAGAACACGTGCTTAATGCTCCTTGGATGAGAATTTTGGAAAATTCTCATCGCCTGGAAATTCGGATGAATCGTCATGGTATCATTGCGATTAGACTGTATATCCAAAGTTGTTTAAAAAGACCTGCACATCAGCCTTTTGTTTCCATTGTTCCTTGCAGGCTTTTCTGGACAGAACGCAAGACAAACAAGGTCCGAGAATGGTTAAACCGCACTGTGAAGATTGAGCCTGACCTGGGGGATGCATGGGCCTACTACTACAAGTTTGAATTGCTTCATGGCAGTGAGGTAGGCGCTGGGATGCCAGCCTGCAGTTTTCAATGATTTCATTTGTTGGCAACTGTATTTTACTTGCATAACAAATGCAGTTTAGTCTCCTAGAATTGATAAAGTATATTGGGGGACACATTGGTTATGGGGGGCTAAAATTTTTAGCGAACATTTCAGAATGTGTCTGCAAGCAGGATGAGCAGTTTAGTGAGTCCAGTAAAGGGAGATTTCCTTTTTCCCCGATTTTTATAAATTAAGTTTGAACTTCTTAATTGTTGGTCTAACTCACAGATGTGTTTTTCTTTCTGTTGTAGTTTCTAAATGTCACGGGAAGATTTAAGTGCTTCAATTTAACACTTTCAGAGTTTTTTTCTTTTTCTAAGTGACGCACCTCGATTACTATAGAAAGAACAAAACGGTTTATTTTTTGGTTATGCAAAAAGGAAAAAATTGGCACGGATGATGGCAAATGTCATCCTTACTATGGTCGTCATGTTCCCATATTCTGTTTCCCATCTCCTACCTAGTTTCGTTTTGTTTAGCATGTGCAAACGTGCTGGTAGTCAGTGACACTGAAAGGGTGAATGAGTGAAAAATTAAAGGAACATTTAATTTATGCATATGACGGGGGCTGTACATTAGTATTGAGTAAATCACTATGAATTCAAAATAACCTGCTGAATAGAAGTACTAAATCCTTGTGAACTTTACTTACAGGAGCAGCAAGAAGAGGTAAAAAGGCGATGCGTCATGGCAGAACCCAGGCACGGTCCAAACTGGTGCCGGGTGTCCAAAGACATTGCTAACTGGCGGAAGAAGACCGAGGACATTCTTGTCCTGGTGGCAAATGCTCTCCCGATACCAACGTAGTTGCAGGAAACAGGAGTGTTAGTCGTAATCTCTGCTGTAGTCTCTCATTTTTTTTTTCATCTTCTTACAGATCAATTTTAACTTCTTCATTTAGAGGCATTCCAGCAGAAGGGGGACACTTGGCAAGGTGCTTTTGTGGCCACCCTGAGAAAAGTGTGGTGCAAAAGAAGTGTATTGAAAAAAGTGTATTGCTTCATATATTAGTGGGGTGCAGTTCTCAAGCCGTTGAATAATTTTAGCAGCCAAAAAATGTAAAAATTACAAGGCGCTGGCTGCATGACTGCATGAGAGATTGAAAGACCTTGTCTCTTTTACACTGGTTTTGTGTCCACAGCGCACCTTCTGGCACTTGTACAGCTAAACCTGTGATGAGACAAGACCATTTGACATCACATTAATTCACATGTGGCTTGCAGAAAGATATTATATGCTGTACATTACTGCAAGATGAGTCAAGACTACCGAAATGCCTGAATGTAATAAAAACGATCTTGCTGACCGAGTCTGCTGCTGTATTGAAATGTACCTGGTTGCTTTTTGGAAGCTGAATGTATTATTCCACGTAAAAGATGCTTATACCAGCACTTGGAATCGGCAAACTTGAACAGCGGTAAAATGTGGTTGAATCTCATAGAGAACGTGGATATCTCAAAATATTGAATATACAGCTAAACCTCGATACAACAAACTTCAATATAGCGAAATTCTCAATATAGTGAAGTATTTAATTTTTCATGACCTCTTGTCCATGTAATTGGAACCTCATATAACAAACTGTATCTGTATGTGATTTCAGTGTAACGAAATTTAACTGCCGTCGCAAAGGAATGTTAAGACAATAAACACTTCTGCGTACGCAGAAGTGGCTTTTTTCCCCCATTTTTTATAAATTCGGTTTGAAATTCTTAATTGTTGGTCTAACTTACAGGTGTGTTTTTCTTGCTGTTGTAGTTTTTAAATGCCATGGGAAGATTTAAGTGCTTCAATTTAACACTTTCAATGTTCTTTTTTGTGAAGTGACGCACCTCGGTTTTATAAAAACAAAACGGTTTATTTTTTGGTTATGCAGAAAGGAAGAAATTGGCAGGGATAATGGCAAATGTCATCCTTAGTATGGTCCTCGTGTTCCTATCTTCTGTTTCCTATCTCAATTACAAGCGGCAGCTTGCAAACGCAGATCTGAAATCGCCCGCGGCGCGTCAAGAGCGACCGCCGAAGTGGAGCCGCGTCATATTCCATGTAAATAAAGTTCAAGTGCGATAAGATCCTATCGCGCCCCGCGCACTTCGAGTTTATATGCGAGTGAAAGTGTGCGAGGGTGAGAAAGACAGGTGGTGGCTTCACGCAAGAGTGTCGCCACCCTGCGCGAGCAATGGAAAAGGGGGAGGGAGCGAGCTCGCAACGATCAAGCGCGCGCGAGAGGCGGGGCAGGGGGGATAAGTGGGCGCGCTTCACGGCCGTGCCTGCACATGGTTGTAAGCGCAGCTGAGCGCACACGCAGCCGCGCACCCTGCTTGAGAGGCAATCTGCCGCGTGTGCAAAGAGTGGGCGTGCCGAGACGTCGTGGCATCATGTAAGCTGCCCTCTCGCGCGTTTAGTATTGAAGGTTGCGTAATGTCGAGTTTCGGTGACCCGGTTGGAACGAGAGGCAGACGAATCATTCGCTGCCGGCGCTCTTCACGACGGCGTCGTCCCAGTGCAGGCGACGCTGTCAGCCGCAAGGGCGGAGTGCACGCGAAAGCGTGGCTGGCTTCGCTTAATTCGTACCGCTTATGTGAAGATTTCGTCGACGTGGCACGAAACCCTATCGTTCGTCGCCGATTCCCAGATCGTTTTATCTTTCGCATTTCCTTTTTTTTTCGGATTGCCCGATAATCCGGAAAATTCTGCGGCCCCTTTCCGTGCAAGAAAAATCGATCGGCGACTGCACTTAATTGCATAAACGGTCAAATTTCAATACAACGAAATTTCGATATAGCGAAGCAATTTCTCGATTTTTTCCTACATAATTATATCGAGGTTTAACCGCATCTAACTCTTGCTTAAGTTTCATACAAATTATGTGCATTTTAACCGTTCTGGTATAGCGAATCTGCTAAGGCATGCAATGGATACAACGAATTCCCCAAGCGTCTTAGCACGCTCCAGGATCGTGCAGAACGCATCTCTGCAGCACACCTGCAGTCGGAGATGATAGGCAGACAACTGCAACCCCATCTTTTCAATGCGAGTCCATTTTTCGGGTCCCGAAGCAGCAATTTCAGAATAACTGCCTGAATAGTTTCATAGCATGGTTTCGCATTCTGTAAGTGTTTCTCTAATCCGAGTATCTCGGCAGTAGACGTGCTGCCTTGGCCCAGCTGAACCTGTGGACCCTGAGGGTGCTTCGGTTGCAGTCATCTGGTCGTTCTTCGTGCGTTCTTCTCCGGCGGCCGTACCTTGAAAGCGATCCGCGATGTTGTTGTCCTGAATGGCCGTGGCACATACCCACAGTGGGGGATTGGCCAAGAATGTGGCCAAAGTACGCGCCCGCGCGGGCCTCAGCTTCGTATGCGCTGTGCTTTCGGCGTGTCGTTAGCGTTGAAGCGAGATGCACGAAGGTCAATTCGCTCATTGTTGCTGCCGCATTCCTCACTCTAGCGTTTTTACAGCGAATTCCCGGGGTCATCGAGCGAGATGTGTTCATGTTTACCTGTGCGCGCGTGACACCGTGCTTGTTAATTTAGTTAGTAAGCGAATATTTACAAGTTTATACGGCCGATAAAACTACTACATCTTTACTCCGTGTAGCTATCTAATAATTTGCTGTCGCAATAGATGCTTCGCCTTTTGGGCGAAACTGCTACTTTTTATTTTTTTCTCGTTTTCCTTTTTTGTTGCTACTTTGACGTGGCGACGTCGTCAGTTTATTTTTAATGCCACCAATCATTTATTATTATTAAACTGATCACATGTACCAATCAGTTATTCCTATTTTTATACTCGGCAGCCCCCGCAGGCTCCTCTGCACACACACCCGTAATGCGGAAAGGTAAGCTTTCAAGTCGGCCTGACGAGAACGGTTTTCTCTCTGCTCAATTTTTTTTTTAATTGTTCTTTGTCGCTTGTAAAGCTACGAGTCATCAACATTTGCACTATTCTAACGATTAAATGCATTGACAAATTACGCATTTTTGTGCAGGTTCAATGAATTAAACTTTTTGCGTGACAAACATTTTGCTGGGGGTACTCGCCAAGGAATGACTCTCGCTTCAGCGCGAACGAAGTGGCGAGAACACAGCGCAGACGAAGCTATCAGCCCTCGGCGCACCTAGACTCTGTACTCGTCGCTTTCGAGATGGGCCCGCGCTCAGGCAGCCGCCGCAGCCTAGAGTAGAACCAGCGGCCGCTAGAATTGAACCCCCCTTCCTAGCGCCGTGCGCGCGATGGAAGACCGCTTTTCCTCCCCGACCTCCTGCCTTGCGCGCGAGATCGAACCGCTATCGTCGGCTCACCCTCGCACGCTTTCACTCACCCCTAATAATAATAATTATTATGGGGTTCTACGTGCTAAAACCACTTTCTAATTATGAGGCACGCCGTAATGGAGGACTCCGGAAATTTTGACCACCTGGGGTTCTTTAACGTGCACCTAAATCTAAGTACACGGGTGTTTTCGCATTTCGCCCCCCATCGAAATGCGGCCGCCGCGGCACTCACCTCTACAGCATACGGCGCGCGGCCACGATGCTATCGCACTTGAGTTTTATACGGAACATCACGCCGACGGCGACAAGAGCGGTAATGTGCCTGTAGTTTCCATATAATTGCTATCGCAAACAACTAACATTGTTGAATTAAACATTATAGGGTTTTGCGTGCCAAAACCACGATCTGATTATGAGGCACGCCGTAGTGGGACAGTCCGGAAATTTGGACCACCTGGGGTTCTTTAACATGTACCTAAATCTAAGTACACCAGTGTTCCCGCATTTGGCCTCCATCGGAAATGCGGCTGCCGTGGCCGGGATTCGATCCTGGGACCTCCTGCCTAGCAGCTCAACACCATAACCACCAAACAACTACGACGGGTTCAAATTTAGCATTGTGAGCCCTCTCTACGGTATATGCGGAGAACACATTCTCGGTGTATTTCTTTGTTCGTGCCATCAGATTGTATGTGCCCTAAAATGCTCTGTTCCACTTAATTTTTTTAACAAAACGCTGTTTTATGCATTGAAGCACAAAAGTAACTGTAACGCCCATGTATTTCGTCCCACATTTCGGGAAATATCTTGATACTGCTGTCATCCTGGAAATTCAGTTCAAGTGGAGACACTTTGCAAACTCACCGGCTACATATCGGAAATTGCAATATGTGTCGTAAACTAACTAAGAAATTAATTATTGTATATTTGTTAATTAGTCGAATACGTGTTTCGATTTCTCGTGCTAGTAATGTTCACCTCTTCGAATAATTCAGCTCAAAGACAAGAATTATGCTATGTGCCACAGGCAATTCTTAAATATTCCCGAAAACTTAAATGTGGTCACCCTGTATATACAGGGCAAGTGACGGTGGTCTGCTCCGGACCACCGTCAGTTGCACTTCCCTCTTCGAAGAGGCAGAACGTGTGTCGAGTGAGCCCCTGAACAACACTTTTCAGTATATTGAACGCCGTTTAAATCATGGATCCGGGACCTCGAAGAGGTGCGACATATTGCTAACGCATTTCTGTTGCATTCACCGCCAAATTGTCACTGAATTTTTATCTTGGTCCGCCACTTGCCGACGTATCGCTGGCCGAGTAAGTCGACACCCGCCGTTTACTCAACGTTTTGCCAATCGTATAGGCCATTTGTCCTTTGCGCTTGGGAATCTGCGCTCGGGATATATGCGCAGAACCTATAAGTGTCTTTTATAGAACGACTAGAAGGCGAACCTTTAAGCTTCCGTAGCCTGTTACGGTGCCGTAACATCGCGACGTAACAAAATCTGTGACCCTACTGAACGTTGTGCCGGAGCCAGAGCCGAGTGCTTCTTCGTTCTTTATTTCATTCGCCTATTGTATGGTAAGCTTCCCGCCACGCGCCGCGGTCTAGACGTTGACACGCTGGAGAGTTTGCCTCCTATGTTTTTCGACTTTAGAAAATGTAAACCCCCAGATTTGTCAACGATCCGCGATTATTTATTGTCACCAGAAGGTCTTCCCTGGGGACCAGTAATTAAGACACCTTTCTTTTTTTCTTGCATTGATTGCCACACGACCTAAGTGAGAGGAAATATAAAAACGTACAGCTCCTTTTCATACATATAGTGCTGAACGAAACAGTGAAACTTGTGTGCAAGCCCTTGCTCAGACGGTCTGGCCTCTGCAGTCAGCGTGCAGATTTCAGCAAGGGGAGTAAAGATGGCTGTAACTACAGAGCCTTGCTAGATTTCCTGCATGGTGCAGGATTACGTGCATATATATATATATACACGATAGGTATAAGTCTCGTATAAGTCGTTTTCTATTTCTTTCCTATGCCGTATGGTAGCTCTTCTAAAAACACACACGCATTCGCATTGACACAGTTTACAACAGAAATCACACATAGTCATCTCACATAAATGTAGATGAGACAACTCTGAAGACAGGTCGCAGGTTACAGGTGGAGCCAGCTCTCATAAATGCATTAAATACGGAAAACACGATGAATATGCCTCGAATTTCTCAAATTTTTCAGCCCGAATTCAATCTTTGGAGTTAGTGGCACATTGAGAATTCATCGGAGTTGCTAAATATTCGTCAGGATCGTATTCATAGCGCGGGTGCAATGGGTAAGCACGCGACGCACACGTATAGCTTCTGTGCCGCGAAGAAGAAGAATTCTCTGTGTCCCAGATTCGGCCGCGCTGTCTTGAGGCCGCAACTACATTTCGCTGCGACTCGCCGGTATAGTATACTTCCGCACGGTAAGTAAGCCAAAGACGGCTTGCGACCAGATAAGCTTGTGAAGTTCGCACAGAGTGGGCGAGAGCCGCATTTGCAGCGCTGACCGTTCGTAGGTACTTCAGCAGGCGCGTTATACCGCAACGGCAGAAAATTGTGTCGTAAGTTTGGACACATTACCATCATCGCAGAGGAAATTCTTGAGCTCTGCTGTACAACTTTACGACTGACCATCACGACAAATTCGACGCTTTGTCGTGAGGGCAGTTGTAAAGAGACACTAAAGGCAAATATTAAGTCAAGCTAAGGCGATAGATTAGTGCTCAAGAATCTCTAAGGTTTTAATATTATCGTGAAAAGAGCCTCAGTAATAGAGAAATTGAGGTAGATCAAGGAAACGATTAGAGACTCCCCCGGGACATTCAAGTACTTGCCCGATGACGACAGCACTCCTTATTCAAATTGTGTCGGCCACAAGTACTCAACCACTCTTTATAAAAACATCATTGTATTGTATGATAAGACGAAAGAAAATGTTGCTTGTCTAGTTCTATTTCATTTTTAGGGGGAAGAAAAACATTACCCTTGACAACGACGCGGGATGTTGAAAGATTTCGTTTTCGCTTGACTCTGCGTTGCCCGCGCTTTCGCGCTTCAGTAGTTTAGATATCGCGTAGTGCTCGGCTGGTTCTGCTGGCTCGCAAGACTCGCACAAACTGCAAGTAGCAGAGAATTCTACTCGATGTGATGTTTTGGGATGCCCGAACAGTCCACGCCACTTAATTGACCAAAAGCAGCTGCAGCGGCGAATCGACCGCTCTCTATCTTGGCTCGGTTTCTCCATGGCCGCGCGTTTGTGATTTGTGAAACAAACAAACAAAAAAAAAAAACGCACCGCTGTCTGTCGGGCATCGTTTTACTCGCCATGTAACCTATGTAACGCCACCGCTCCACGGTTGGGTGGCGGGAGATTTGAATTGCGATAAAGGTATTCGGACCCTTCAGATGAAATTTTCTCATAGACTAAATCTCTTTTTTTTGGCACAAACGTTGCGAGTTTTCTGGAACGACATTTAAACACTCCTCGTTGAGTTATTATTTGCCTTTAGTGTCCCTTCAGGCCTAGGAATAAAAGAAATCATGGCGATACAACCGTACGTGTTGAAACCTGACAAACGGAGCTTCCGTGAAGTAGTTAAATAAATGTCATGCAACCGATTAGATTCTGCACAGCATTTTGCATTACAGAGATGACCGGTCGGTAAAAGACTGACCAAGCAGATGCACCTAGCCCCATACCCTAGAAATGTAGGCGAGGAAAATGACACTTTATTAAAGGAATTGTGCACTTGATAACCTATATTTGTTGCACTGAGGATATTTATGGGTATAGTTTACTTTATCACTGAGGAATTTAGAAAACAAGACCAGCAGCCAGGAAATTCGTATGGGTATAGTAACGATGGCATTGCTGTCCTGCGTGTAATCTATTCGGCAAGACAGCAGCACTCAGCCACAGTCGATCAGAAAAGTCCGGAACGGTTCGCAAACAAAGGCTTTGCTTAAAAAGAAATTATACAGTCGACCTTCATGCCGACATGCTCATGGGTCACCTATATGCAAGCGAGTACCATCGCAAAATGAAGCAATACTGGAGTATGTCGCATACAGCCTACGCAACCGAAGTCTCGGAATGACGACTATACAGAGGATAATTGAACATGACATCAGAAATACGGTCTGTTGCTACCTAGCTTGCTCAAACGCTAACCGCATCACCATCCACAATCATATCGTTATACACGAGTTCTGCCGTAACGTTTTGTTGCATTTCGCCTCCGTCCAAATGTCAACGCTGTGATAAGGAATCGAACTCGTGACCTCGGGCCCATAGCAGCGTGCCGCGCACAGCCACTGAGCCACCGTGATCGGTAAGCCAGATATGCTGTCGTGAGGACAGTTATGGCGAGCGGTGCCACGATAAGAAGAAATACACAAGGTGTTAGACACACGAAATTCAATCACAAACGGCACTCACATCGTCATTTTAGCTCATACTGAGCGGAGGACGACAAAAGGGGCCCACTCTCGTTCACTCCGAGGAGCGCATTTTTTTCTGTAGCGCATGTATTATTATAGCACGTACGATGCAGTCGGGAAGCAGACGTCGCGAAGATAGAAAGCCACGTCTGGAAGTTTTAGAATCAAGCTAAAGCGTCGTCCGTGCCCATTGCAGTGCTTAAGCAAATCCGTGACGCGCACGATCACAGGGTGCGAAGTACGATGTCGTCCGAGGAAGGCAAACGGCAGGATCACGCCCCGGTGATGTCGTCACAGTCCACCAGCGACTTGAGCGGCCAGGAGTCGCTGAAAAGGAAAAAGAAATCTCCCGAGCTGGAGCACAAAGGTACGCGTCCCTTGTTCATGTGTAGTATACACGCATGAGCGCCTTTGCTTTGGGTGCTATCCTGTACATGGT
The DNA here is from genome assembly GCF_023375885.2 of Dermacentor andersoni. NCBI lineage: Eukaryota > Metazoa > Arthropoda > Arachnida > Ixodida > Ixodidae > Dermacentor > Dermacentor andersoni. Next base: position 149,826,617 of record NC_092817.1, read on the forward strand.
CAAATGCCGCTATCTTGGCAATTTGAGCCAATCAGAACTTATTATTGAATTATGGAGTTTAACGTGCCAAAACCACTCTCTGATTATGAGGCACGCCGTAGTGGAGGACTCCGGAAATTTCGACCACCTGGGGTTCTTTAACGTGCACCTAAATCTAAGTACACGGGTGTTTTCGCATTTCGCCCCCATCGAAATGCGGCCGCCGCGGCCGGGATTCGATCCCGCGACCTCGTGCTCAGCAGCCCAACACCATAGCCACTGAGCAATCATGGCGGGTAATCAGAACTTAGGGCAACATAATAATTGCTTAGGGCAACGTAATATAGGCGAATTGAACGAACTATATGCATATGTACCATCTCGAGCAATATAAAAGAGAAACTGCTGTCATGCTTCCAGTTTGCTTTCTTTTCTTTCAAGAGGCATTAAAGACTAAGCACAGACACCACGCATAGGAGTGTCCAATGAGGCTACTTGGAAAGGCTACTTTCTGGGTATTAACGTAAGGTTTAATCGTTGTTTAAATAATCGTATATCGTTATATCGTATATCGTATATATAAGTAATAATCGTTGTTTAAAAGGGGCTTCAGTGTTCTTTTTCAATTTTCTCACGTCTGTGTATATTTGCCTTCTGATACAACTGATCAGTGCCTTCCTGTCTTCATCACTGCGTTGTTGTGTGCTGAAAGTCATCGTTGGGCGCGCATATGTTGGATGAAAAAACAGCAATAATAAAACCCTTCATATTCTTGTTAACATAACGGGTTGCTTTCAAAATACCAAAATAATATAAACATATTAGGGGTGTGCGAATATTGAAATTTTCGAATACGAATCGAATACGAATAAGGCAAAAAACTGCCTTCGAATATCGAATATGTGTGTAGTATTAAAAAGATGCAAAACGTGGTAACAATAGCTTTATTACTTAAAAAAAATAATATTGTATATTACAAAGCTGCTGCAGGTTAAAAAGACACTCATTACAGATAATGCGCTCAGGTAATGACAGGTAATGCCCTCAGTCAAGTAATGCACTTGATAATGAGTATCATGAAGGAAAATTACCTGCTCAACATGTTCAGAAAGTAAACGATCTGTACGCACTGCGACAATATTTCCAACGGTAGAAAATACTTTCACTTGGAACTGAGGTAACAGGGATGGCGAAGCACTTCTAGCGAGTGTAGTTAAAAACGGATACGTGAAGCGGCCAATGGACTGCCACCACTCACAAGGATCCTTGCCCCTTTCAAGAAGAAGCTTTTCCGTATAGTCTGTAACTTTTCTCTCAGAGGCAGATGCAAAATGTGCGTTCTCCTTGTTCATCACTAGACCGTCGAAAGCTTTCCATACAGTGGATAGCACTAGTGAACATGAACTCGACGCTGGCACGACAGTGTCCTCACGTTCTACGCCAGCTGCCTGTAGCTCCCTCGTTACAAGGTCTTCAGCCAGATCCTCTGACCAAACGCCTGATGAACTGTGTCCTTAAAAGCGCGGATCAAGAAACATGGCCAGGTTGGCCACTTCGTCAAATTCGCACTCAGCAAAACGAGTCTTGATGCATTTTGCGAGATTGTTAGCAAACGCTGAGTTGCCTTTGCAACCTTCGAGGCAATAGAGCATTCCAAAAATAATTGGAATTTGACATGGCAATGAAGGGTACTTTCCAGCACTTAAGATCACAGTTGCGTCAAATAAGGCCTTCAATGCCCCGAAAAACTCCACTGCATCTCTTCACTCTGCAGAGTTAAAGGTGTGTACGCTCATGTCCGAAGTGGTGAGCTCAAGTCTGATGAACTCTTAGAGTTTAAGGAGCCTTGAGAGCATAAAGTACTGACTGTTCTATCTTGTGTCAACATCCCGCCAAACATGGAGCATATCTTTGTTCAGCTACGTCTACAGATCGTTCAGTCTTTTCTGTGCACTAGGGCTATGCTTCTAGTGCCCTACAATCGCTTTCGCCTTCTTGCAGAGTCTGTTGATTGCCGGAGAACACGACATTTCATTGCTTATCACCAGGTGCAGTGTGTGCGCGAAGCAGGCTCGCTGGAGTCAAGGCAGTCTCCTGGCAGCCGCTCGGATATTGCGGCCGCTGTCCGTCACGGTGTACTTCACGCAGTCGAATGGTATCTTCCAGTCGGTGCATAGCTGCTCCAATGACGCAGCTATGTTCACAGCCGCGTGACTCACCGGCATATGTCGCGTGTTCAAAGCGAACTTTTTCATGTCGAACTTCACCGCAGGAAAATGACGCGTGAGGCTTACAAAACCCTCGTTGGCACGCGTCGTCCAGATACCGCTCGTAAAAGCGAGAGTGCTTGTTCCGTGTTCAAGTGCTTTTCGCAGCTCGTGTCGTACGTTTGCTCTTGTGTCGTTGTACAGGCGCGGGACGAGCACACGCGACAATTTTGTTCGATATGGCCGTCTGTAGCACGACTGTACAGTTGCTTCGACCAGTACCTTGAACTGATGTGGCAGAAATGGTGAAGAAATGAATGGCTGCCACATCCTGGTGAAGTGCGTTTTCTTTTTTCTGAGGCAATGACTGCTTTCTCTGCTGAAGTATATCATGCAGTATCGGTTGATTCTTCAACGGAGCGTCTGCGGTGGCATCTTTTTTGTATTTTTCCATCAACAAAGGGTGCTGTTTCGTGCGATTTTGAAGAGTACTGGTTGTTCCCGTTGGCATTTTAAGAACATGTTCGCACGACTTGCACCATGCTGTCGACGGCGAGAGCTTTGTGTAGTGCTGCCAAAGGAGACTTCTTCCGGCTTTCTTTTCTTGCTTGCGCGGTGGCTCGTCATCTGCAGTTGATGCCGTTCTCGAAGAACACGCTTGATCGAGGGCTGTATCACCACTGAGATAGTTGCAAAGAGCGCAGTGGCGAAGTTAGTGTGTTTTGCGTTTGTCTCAGGGAGCAGCAGCGCAGCAGGTAGCAAAGAGCCGGCGATTACATGAGAAAAGCGGGAACGCAAGGCGGGAGTCGTCGATGGCGACGCAACGTTCTCATCGGACATGTTTTTTTTTTTCTTTTTAATTTACAAACATCTAAAAATTGTCCAGGTAAAACTTTTGGGATACATATTTTATCGCATATAGTTACAGAGCCCTAAAGAACATCATATATGGTTATGAAAGAAAGAGCTATAGATAGAGCTTGGTAAAAAGAAACTGAAACTGATTGTCTCACGGGCGTCATGCAGTCGACTGAAACAGAGCATACAAATTATGAGCCGGTTATGCGAAGTTCTCAGTGAATAAACATGTTCTTAGGAGAATGCGGAGCAAGCATGTAATTCGTTACTTGCTTAATTATTCAGTCTGTCAGAATATTCGCCGTTTCTACCGTTATTCGGCCCTCTTCGAATATTCGGGAATTTCCGAATATGCATTTCTCGAATCGAATACGCTTCGAATAAGGAAAATATTCGATTCGTATTCGAAATTTCGCATATTCGCACACCCCTAAAAATATCAAAATAAATAAATAAATATCCAAATAATTACTGTAGCCTGAGTATCACTCGAGGTACTGCTCAGGTGACATTGACATTGCAGTGAATGAATTTAAGGTACAGATTGTTATTGCCGAATAAAAGTGAGTCTACATATTCGAAACATAACTTATTGCTAGAAACGCTTTGCCTTGCGGATGTGTTCAGTAGTAAGTGATCAATCGGCCACGAAGTGTATTGCTAGGCTATTGTTCTATTAATGTTCTACTGAACATTTTTTTTCGTGCTACATTCTTTATTCTAGAGTCCAGAAACATCAACTGGAACAGCAGTGCATTCCGGCGCAACTTTTAAGTACTTATTTATTGAAACTAATATAAGGCGGATACAGTAACACACTCCTAACTCATTGTTTAAGAACTGATATTTTAATCTTTGTGTTTTATTATTGTATTGGCGATTATACGGCCGTCCAGAGGGCTCAGGAAAGGGCGGAGGCTCACGGGCTTCCCGTCCCAACGTGGGTGCGGCCCGCGACCCCTGCCGGCCACTAAACCAAGAGTGGGTGGGGAGGGGTTCCTCAGGACACAATAAAGTTATTTCCTCCTCCTCCTCCTCCGACGCTGCTATGAATCCCGGTTGGTAGAAAATGACCTTTTCTCGAATCCCCTATCTTTATTAATCTGAGAGAGTTACAGGAACTAGCGATATATATATATATATATATATATATATATATATATATATATATATATATATATATATATATATATATATATATATATATATATAAGTGCTATATTGTTACGAGTACGTTGAAGTTGGTGCTATAGTTTGAGCCTTGCATATTCGTGCTGTATGTACGAGGATTAAATGAAAAAAAAAAAGCATATGTAGTAGAGCCAACGAGATAAAACCATCACGGCGGCCATTACTGTTTATTTCTGTTCTAGAAACCTCCACTTGAGTTCTTCAGGATCATATTTTTCTTGCTTTTTCTACTTGCTAGTTAGCCTACACTGCTTCCCTTTTCTGCGTCACTGCTCCTTTGCTGATAACGAAGAACGTTTTGCTTATGTCTGCGCATTCTAGCCGTCGTTCATCCATGTGGCCCACAGTCTCGAGTACGACTTAATGTGCCGATAACTTGACCACTTGAAAAGGTGGACTCTTAGCTTCGCTTGCCGCTAGTCCCTTCCGAACGAGCACAAGGTCTTGAGAGTCCAACTTGTGGTATATGTCCTTGACGTCGCGTGTGAAACTGAAACTTCATGGCTGTTCTATATATGCAACGCTTCTGAAAGGTTTAGAAGCGCTCAGCCAGCAGTAATTTGCCTGCTATCCCAAGCTTTAATCGCAGTTACCTTTGGAACCTCATCGCAGGCAACAAAATACAGGCTGAGCCCAAAGCTACTTCTTGGTGCCCTGTTATGATGAGCCACGGCTGCTTCTAGGCAACGTTTCTAGCCACCCTTAAAACTTCAGTATATCGACATGAATTGTTTGAAATTACGCATCACCCTTTCCGCCATCCTACCGGCTTCGCTGACAACTTCATCCGTATGTGGCACCGGGAAAGTGAAATGTGCTTGTTATCTGTCTCTAATCGGCGCGGAGGGAATACGTTCAGTCTTCTTTGGGTGTAACAGTGATGGGTGACCCAAACGTGGACGTCGACGGGCGGGTAACACTGGCGTCGAGCATATATGTGGGGCTTATTAATTATTTCAACCTTATTTATTTATTTGTTTATTTATCACAAATACCCACACAGCCCTAGTGGGCATTATCGTAGAGGGTTAATAAGAAACGTAAAGTCAAAAATAGAACGTCGCAAAAGATAAGCAGCATCAAATAAGATTAATACTAAACATACAATCATCCTGAGTAAAGAGGAAGACAGCACATCCAATACCAAGCATAAAACGTCCCATTATAAGATTTATTGCGCAATGCATAAAACAGTACACTGCAAGCATTATTTAAAACAGACTCATGTTATGTTCCTTGCGGCAGATGAAAAATTGAGTGCAGACACTATGTCATCCCGGAGCAGATTCCATTCTGCAATTGTTCGCGGAAAGAATGAAAACTTAAATACATTCAGACGACTTTTTCTTCTGCGTGTTGATGTCGCGTGTTTTCTGCGATTATTTTTCTGCGTGTGGACAGCGACTTCCACCCCAGATTTTTCTTTATTTGAGAACCTCTAATTTTGTAGTCGTAGATGAGTATGACGAATCTTGCAGCCCTTCTCGCTCTAACTTATCGTCAAGAACATTTGTGAAGGAGTCCCACGCTGCGCGTGCGTATTCTAACACCGGCCTAATATCAGTAAGGTACAAAGTTTTCGTCAAAACAGTGGGCGCACACTTGAAGTTCCTCTGGAAAAGGTGTAAAAGGCGACACGCTTTAGCGCTTGTTATGTTAATGTGGGATGTCCAGCCCAATGTCGCAGTTAAAGTGGCGCCCAGGTATTTGACCTCGTGAACGCATTGCACTAAAACATTATTTAGAAAGTATGAACTGGATACCGTTTTTTTTTTCGTTGGTAAACTGAGCATGATAACATTTTGCTATGTTCGAATCCGTCTTCGATTTAGCACACCAAGAACGAATTCATTCGAGATCAAACTGCAACACACTTGTAGATTCGGCACGTGACACATGATGGTATACAACGCAATCATCCGCATGCAGTAAGACATTCGAAACAAGGCCTTCACTTAAACCGTTGATAAAAAAAAATTGGAGCACGCTTAAGCTTCGCCTTTAAGAGGGCAACGCGATAGCATTCAAAGATCCCTGACTGCTTCTCACGCTTCGCGGCAACTGCAGCTTAGGTAACCGTCAAGCTTACCGGGAAACGCTGGCGACGAAAGCTATGCACGAAGGCGAGCTTTCTGGTAGAAACGCGGCCTCTTGCGTGGGCCACGATGAATGGCTGGATGGATGGATGGATGTTATGAGCGTCACCTTTGGAACAGGGCCGTGGGTTACGCCACCAAGCTGCGGCACGATGCGATGGAGGCAAGCGCCATCAGGAGGTGTTACAAGGAACCGGGCGCGCCTCTTAATGGTCTTTGAGATCTGCGCACGCCGCAAATCTCGGAGGCAGTGGCCGCTTTATGAATTTTAGAAACGCTGGAAAGTGGGTTTGTGTTTGAGTTTCCGCGTAACAGAATTATGTTTTCTCGTATATTCAAGTCACAATCCGGCGCTATCACGTCTGTACGCGTTGTGTTAAGTCGTACTTTACGATTTTTCTGACGCAGTTTACTTTGAGACATTCAATTAGTTCAGTAACTTCTTTGTACTACATGGAGGGCCTGCGTGGTTGGGTATGCGTGGTTCGGTATAACTTTTGCCATAACTATGGTCGACGCTGGACGAGGACGACGGATTTTCTGCGATACGGAGCCTCTGAGGCACACCTGATAAAATATTAACCGTTCGCGAAGTCGCACCGTTCAGAGCCACTTTCTGTTGCCATTCGTACAAATAATCTCTAAGCCAACGGCAAAGTGAATCGGAAAGACCAAGAAAAGGACGTTTGTATAAAAGTAAGTTATACGGCTCTATGTCAAACACCTTTAGAAAATCAATGAAATTAACATCTATCTTTGTACTATTGTTAAAGCCGAGTGCAACGTCATGCATGAATTCAGTAAGTTGAGCGGTACAGGATAATCCCATGCGAAATCCATGCTGGGTCGGCATGCAACCAACCATGGTCATGAAGGTGTTTAATAAGACAAGAGTAAATAATATGCTTCAGAGTTATAAACTTCTTATCTCCAGATAAGTTACAGCGCTTGTATTTCCCAACTGTCGCATAGGCCAAATGGTACTTTGCAATTGAATGTAGCCTAAGGATAACCGTGGCGTCTTCCACTCGAACGCTCTCACTAAGTATGAAGAATAGACTTGTAAAAATTATGGGGTTTTATGTGCCAAAACCACTTTCTGATCATGAGGCGCGCCGTAGTGGGGGACTCCGGAAATTTTGACCACCTGGGGTTCTTTAACGTGCACGTAAATATAAGTACACGGGTGTTTTCGCATTTCGCCCTCATCGAAATGCGGCCGCCGTGGCCGGGATTCGATCCCGCGACCTCGTGCTCAGCAGCCCAACACCATAGCCACTGAACAACCACGGCGGGTTAACAGACTTGTACACGTTACAGAAAAAAAGGTAACCGAGTTACTTCTTTCAAAAGTAATTGTTTGCAGCTACCAAATACTGCCCTACGGAAGTAACTGAACAATTCGTAAAGAATAATTGATTACTTTGACGTTACTTTCCTCCCTACCTTTATGAACATTGCACAAATAAAGTAAACAGAACGAGCTGGCCTGGTTATTTCAGTGTATCCTTTGCAGCCCTTCACACGTTGTTTATCTTCACAAACAAGTGCTTTTCATAATTTTCTTTCGTCAGTTGCCCTCGTTTTCTTGTGAAGACATCTGCAGCCACACTTAAAACTCTCTCTATATGCGCGCTGGAGAAAAGGACTGTGTTGTAACGTACCAACACCTTTCGCACAAAACTGTGGTTACTCAGGGCCATATGATGCTCTGGTTTGGGTCCTAAATGAAGCGCAGCGCTTCGCTGTTGAGGAAGGCGCTTCGGGCACGTCAAGTGAAAATTTGAGAAATCGTCCATGGGTGATTCCCTGGCATCAACGTCCGCAATGGCCATCGCTGTCGAGCCATAGAAACGCCGTTTATATTTGTAGGCCCACATCGGGTGGACCTCGTCGCGGCGCTCTTCACTCATTAGCCATTTAAGAATGACAAGTAATGTACGGCAGCAATCGTTCACGTTCCTTGAAAATGTGGCCAGATGAGTAGTATTTTTGTTGAGATAGCAAGTATACCGACACTCCAGGCGAATTTCTGCGTCGGCGTCGCCGTGAGGTTCCACATAAAGTTCACGGGCCATAAAATCGTCGCGGCGCGCCGTATGCTGTATGTGCGAGTGAAGGCGTGCGAAGGGGAGCCAGCAATCGCCCCTCAATCTCGCACACGCAACGGCGGAAAGCGGGGAGGAAGCGCGCCGCCTTCAGTCGCGCGCAGGGCTTCGAAGGGAGGGTAGGGAGGGGCGGGGGCGCGTTGTATTTCGGGCGGCCGCGCGCGCCTGGCCGGGACACTGTATCTTGAAAGGCATCTCCGACGGGTAGAGTCCGCGCTGCGCTGTGTTTTCAAGGCGCATAGTTAGCGTTGACGCGAGCAGCTAGCTGCACGAAGATCAATTCGCTCGCTGCTGCGGCCGCGTTTCCTCACTGCAGCGTTTTGACAGCGCATTTCCGCGGTCATCGAGGGAGATGTGTTCATGTCGGCTTGTGCGCGCGTGAAACCATGCGTGTTAATTTAGCTATACTAGCGTACAACTTTCTGTGACAATGAAGGGAAAACTACGGAGGCAAAGCGCGCACGAGTAAGAACGCTTCCGAAAAGATTTCCGCGTTTTAATCCACGTTCGTTTAGGCTGGGGAAGAGAAAACATGAGCACCTTATTAGCAACAGTTAAATAAGAAAGAACACACCCCTGACTGTATAAGTTTACTTATGTTGCGGCTTTTCCCTAACGCGTCTGGGCAAACGTGAAACCGTCGCACGTGGTCTGTCGGTCTGAAAAACATTTATTTACATAAGTTTTGCACCAACACTAGGTGGGCTCCCCCTTACGGGAGCCCATTGGCGTCGGCCGCCGCCCGGGCCCGCTCGACCAAGGCCCGTTGGGCCATCAGGTCAGAGCAGCCGAGCAAGGCTGCCTCCCAGGAGTTACAGGGCTAAGCGCAGCAACCTCCAACTTCACCTACAGTCCCCGCCCACAATCATAGCACTTCAAGAAACACAAGGGCCCGCAAAACTCCTTAATTACACACCTTTCGAGATAGCCAATGCGACCTCCAGCAGAGTAGCCACATTGGTACACCGAAATTATACAGCCACGCTCCATCCACTTGATATTCCGAACATTGATGGAGTGCTCATAGAACTCCTTCCCCAACACAGACACGACACCAGTCTGTTTGTTCTCAACATCTACAGCCCCCCCAAGGGCCCTGCATCCCCGCTAGTAACGGCGATACGTGAAACCTTAGACATTTGCGGAAGGAACCCATTAGTAATAGTGGGCGACTTCAACGCAAACCACACTGCCTGGGGATACAGAAAGAACTGCCGGAAGGGTACCACGCTGTGGACGCTCATCCAAAATGAGAGGCTCTCGCTCCTCAACGATCTTAATTTTCCCACAAGGATCGGCAACAGTGTCCAACATAACACAAACCCGGACCTTACTCTCACTAAGCACATACCCAATGGTACATGGCTCAATACGCTAAACTCATTGGGCAGTGACCACTTCATCCTTAGCATCTACATCCCTACCCGTGCGCTCTCCAAGACACAACGCCGCCAAGTCGCCATCACTGACTGGGACAGGTTTCGAAGGATTAGAGCAGCCGCACCTGAAACCATCGATAACCTGGACACGTGGGTGCAGCAACTAATGGCAGATACCACAAGGGCCACATCCCAGGTACCAACCGCGTCAGACTCCGAACTCGCAGACAGTAGGCTATTACACATGTGGGAGGCACACAACAGTTTACAGAAACGCTGGCTAGCCAATAAGCACAATCGCAAACTCAAAACCCAAATCGCGGCCATTGTCAAGGAAATAGAAGAGCACGCAACACACCTAACACGCCAACAGTGGGGGCAGCTATGCGACCGCATGAGTGCGAATTTAGGCCTAAAGGACACGTGATCATTCCTGCGATGCCTGCTAAACCCCGAAAATAACAAGATCCAACAGCGCAGGAGTCTTTCGCGGCTGCTGCACAGCAACCCAGCGGAAGACAAAGCACTACTGGACTCTCTGCAAACCCTATATCTGACGGACAGCACAAGGGTCCCCTTACCTCCTTACACCGGCCAGGACAATTCAGAACTAGATGCAGACATCACTGTCTGGGAAGTCCGCGCAGCTTTACATAAGCTCAGAACCACATCCGCTCCAGGGGAGGATACTATCACGAACAAAGCCCTTCGAAACCTTGATGACAGGTCGATACAGGCGATAACCCAACTCTTTAACTCGCACTGGGCCGCAGGAACCCTCCCACCACAGTGGACCCATGCAAAGATAACCTTTATTCCCAAGCCAGGGAAGCCGCTAAATCTAAAGAACCTGCGTCCAATTTCACTCACTTCATGTCTATAGGTAAGCTCTTCGAACATGTAATACTAGAAAGACTCCAACAGCATATGCAAACACATAATCTCTTCCCTCACACAATGATTGGCTTCCGCGGGCATCTATCCACGCAAGACGTCATGCTTCAGCTCTCTGAAGAAGTCCTGCACCCCCGGCATGCCAAACGCACAAGAGCCATACTAGCACTCGACCTGACCAAGGCCTTTGACAATGTGGAACATACCGCAGTGCTGAACGCCTTATCCGATCTACACGTAGGCGGGAGAACTCACGCCTATGTCACAGCCTTCCTACAGGCTAGGACTGCGGCCCTTACTGTGGGAGAACTGACAACAGACAAGGTCCAACTGGGTAGCAGAGGCACACCGCAAGGGTCAGTGCTCTCGCCACTCCTCTTCAACCTTACTCTCATTCCCATGGTCAGGGACCTGGCAAATATTCCCAACCTCTCGCACTCCCTGTATGTAGATGATAGTACCTTGTGGACCACTACAGGCAGCATAGGCGACATGGAGGCGACCTTACAAGCAGGGGCCGATGTGGTGGTGGAGCGGGCTATGGCAATAGGTCTCGCGTGCTCCCCCACCAAGTCGGAACTTCTTGTTATTCACCCCCCGAAGAGTCGCACAGACCCAACTCCAAACCACAGCATCCGTATCCACATGAGGACGTACTCCATTCCAGAGGTCACACAGCTACGAGTGCTTGGCATGGTCATGCAGAACAACGGCAGACATACGGCGACCTTGAAGAAACTCACCACCACAGTACATCACACTATGCGCCTGATTAAGCGGATAGCCAATAGACGCAATGGGATGAAGGAGCATGACTTGAGAAAGTTAGTGCAGGCCTTTGTCATAAGCAGAGTACTATACTCCCTTCCATACGTACATCTCAACCGGGCGGAAACGGAAAAAGTGGATGCCCTTATACGTCAAGCGTATAAGACAGCACTTAACCTCCCCAGGCACACGCTAAACGAGCGCCTCCTTCGCATGGGGGTACATAACATACTTGATGAGCTCACGGAAGCCCATCGCACAGCCCAAATTGAGAGGCTGTCCTCTACCACCACAGGTCGGCACATCCTGGACAAACTAGGACTAATCCCGACTTCCAAGACCCATCAGACATGTCCTTTACCATCGTACATACAAAACTGCATCACTATTCTCCCCCTGCCTAAAAACATGCAACCCGTGCATCACGAGGCACGCAGGCAGACCAGGGCAAAAGCCCTCTACAAACAACACCAACACGACCACCTCACTGTATGTGTCGACGCCGCTAGCTACCCACAGAAACCAGCCTATGCCGTAAGTGCAGTGTCACATCAACTTGGTTACATCACAGCTGCCACAATACAGGCGCGCACGTCCATAGAGGCGGTGGAGGCTGCCATAGCGCTGGCCATCTCAACCACCGCTGCAGAGGTTATCCTTAGCGATTCCAAAACTGCAATCCGCAACTACTCGAAAGGCCGAGTTCATGAACCGGCACTGAAAATTCTCAATCATCAGACCCCCCTCAGACCAATTAAGCTCATCTGGGTGCCCGCGCACGCAAGCCATCCAGGCAATGAGATGGCCCATTCTATCGCTCGAGTAGCCGTCAACCGAGCCACGCCGTCCGATGACCTGGATAACGCCAGAGACCGATTGGTCGAATATCACGAGATCACCCTCCACTACCGAGAAATGCGGTTGAGATATCCCCCCCCCCAGATAAATCCTTAACAAAATTCCAACAAAGTACCTGGCGCCAGCTTCAGGCACAAACTTTTCTTTCTACAGCTTTTCTCGCCCTGGTTCATCCAGGCCTATATCGACAGGAATGTGCGCTCTGCGGCGCGCCTAGAGCCAACTTCCATCACATAATGTTCTTATGCCCTGAGCTCCAGCCACCCTCTGAGTGGCAACTCACCGACGTCGAGGGATGGGAGACCGCGGTGTCTAGCTCCAACCCAGCCGACCAAATACGGCTGGTGGACTGGGCTCTGAGGGTCGCCGAGGGCCACAACCTCCCGGACACCCTACGCGCTCCTGAGCCCCCTCACAAGTAATGTTGTAAAAAGGCTCAAGTAATAAATGTTTACCACCACCACCACCACCTCCCAGTCCTCCCGGGAAGGGTTGGGTAGGGGGGGTTAGATTTGGGTTTTTTTGACATGCCCATACCATGTGGAAAATTTCTGAGGACTTTTCCCCACAGAGCGGGCTCTCCCCCGTGCGGGGTCAAAGTATTTTAAGGCTGCCGGGCACAGCAGAGTTTTGGTATAAAGATCCTTCAGCTCTACCAATCTGGCCATGCCATCTATCCCAAGCCCTGTAAGGGTCTCACAAAGGCGGAGGAGCGCATTCTCCTTCGCACGTAGAAGCTGCGTCGATTCAGCGTCTGTTCCGAGCAACCAAAAGCACTGTCAAACGCTGCCGGTCTACTTGGCGCGGTAGCACATGTGCAGCAGCCACGCGCCCGTATAGCTTTCCCTTCATAGCCACCGAAATTTGTCCGCGAGTATAGTATGCCTATGTTAACAAGTAGTTTGTACAGCCGGTAAAACGACTATCGTCACTTCGTATAGCTGTCCACTAATTTGCTATAACAATCAATGCTTCGCCTCTCGGGCGAAACTGCGACTTTAAAAAAAATATATAGCTGTACATTATTTAGCCCTAAACATACTGCTCGTGTAAAAATAGGTGTATACAAGTGACGTATATATCATACAGATAGAAACATACGTGTTTAACGGCCAAGAAATTCTGTCTATATATATCAGAGAACTCATAGACTGCACTAAGCGAAGAAGAATTACGAAGCTGCTCTTACCGCCTATGAAGGGCGCCTAAAAGCCCTTGCAGGAGAGAGAGAGAGAGAGAGGGAGAGAAATTGATTATAAGAGAAAAGCTGAAAAGCTGACATGTTGGACTTCAAAGAGAAGAGTGCAAATCTGCAAGCCCGCCATGTTGAGATGATTGAGGTGTAGCTGCAGGACTCTCATTGGGGGTAGGGGGTAACCCATGTACATCTACATCCCTTTGGATACTGTTAGTTCCGGACAAATTCAAATACTCAAAGCTGCGTCGCCTGTTATACCTTGTATCGTGGAAAATGTAACTGGTTACATGTAATATATTGTTGAAGAAAACTAACTAAACCACAGCGAGGGCTACCCAGTAAACAAAGTAATCTTCAAATCCCTATATTACCAAAAGAAGAACGTAGTTGATTACAATTAACTAATTACATGTCATTCGTTGCGTACGAGTCAGATGGAGAATGATGCTGACTGTCACTTTGATGGGTAATTTGGCCATCGATCCCAATAAACATTTAGACGGAGCTTTTGCATCACTGAGACGGACAAAGCGTTCTATAATTTGCACCATCAAGTACGTCAGTGCTCTTGTCGTGTGTACGTTTGCCATGACACCTCCACCCACTTATTGTGCGCTTGATTTTTGCTCTTGTATCCATACACGCTGACTGGAAAGTACTTTACTAGGTTCAGGTCTTAAATATGTTGCTCGATCACAGCAGTGATGAAAGCTCCACTGTCAACCGACGCACCGACATGTTTTCCATTTACGTGCACCCGAACTTGCACCAAGTTGCCACGCTTTTCAAGAAATGTTTTGATTGTTACGAGTGGTGACCATATACCCGTTTAGCTGCTTTCCTGCTCTCCTTCTGATTTGCGATTTCTTTACTACATAAAACCGGTTCATTTTGCGGTTTCATGCTGGTGTACTGGCCATGTAACGGTGCCGCTCCGCATACCTTGCCGACGCTATCGTAAGTGCTCGCAGGTTGCTCATCATGAGAACGCTGCTCTTACATATTTTGTAATAGTTGTTATAAGCTGTGTGATGTTCGAAATCGAACACTATGCCGCATGTCTTCATGAAGTCCTATACATAATCAGCGGCCCTGGTAAAGACTGTGATAAAGCAGAGCCTCTTCTTCAGCAGTCTCCACATGTCAAATAAGTAGTGGAGAACGAGGTTCGAGCTGAGCTTGTAGGATATAGGTCTGTCCGAGCTTTTTGACTTGTTCCCGCCGAACGAAATTAGAAAGCTCCGTTTTCACTCATTCTACGGACACTCAGCTTTTTCAGGGGCTCGAAACCAGTGCCGAATCATTGCACTGCTTGCCCTAGTACAGCCTTTACAGCCGCATGTTCATCACTTTGTCGCCATCTTCCCGCCAGCAATTTTTGTCGCTGGCCTACCCGTAAAACTAGAACCATTCCTGGGAAGTGCCTGTGGATGCCTCGTCGTAAACGTCCGACCTAACAAATTTCGTAGGTGCCCTGCCAGGTTGCCTACAGTGACGGCCTCATGAGGATACGCTGTCAAGATACGTGACGTCACGGACAGCTTCAGCGGGAACTTCAAATGGGCGTCGACAGTATGGTGTTTTTTTATTTTTCCGTATTAAGCCTCCACGCGTGGTAATAGCGCTGCTTTCGCTATTCTAAAATAGCGATGCGTACTGTATGTTTCTCTTTAGTGTCCACTTAAGGCAACTAAAGTGCGTGGGAGGGAAGACTGCTTACGAACTTTCGCACATTCCGAGCGTTTTCAAGTGAGCAGGCTGTTCCGTACACGGCGCTCTTCGGAGGGCGTATCCAAAGAGCAGTCCTGGCTTCACCATTGTCTTGTCTCGGTTTGTACAGGACGGCGACACTTGCTGGCGTCCTATTTGAGGCGTATTCTATGGAGGCGCAAGCCCGAAGGCGTTTCCTCGGCGTCGGGTCCCATTAAGTCTCCAAGCGGCGAGGACCACGCGACCGTCCCGGCCTTCGTAACCGCCTCTGCCACGATGACGCCGTCGGGGGCGCCAGCGGAATCGGGCAAGTCGTCCGCCGTTTCTGCATCGACCACCAGAGAGTGAGACACAGGGAACGCATATTCTCAATGGTTTGTGGGAGTACGTGGCGTAAAGACCCGTGTAGCGGCCGCATCCCAAACTCTGAATGAGTACTCCCTCCTCACCCCCATTCCAAGAAAAAAAAAAAAACGCCCTTATGTTTTACGCGCTTGAGCCGCATTCCTACTTCTGGAGCTTGTAGGAATGTGAGTTTGCCGACTCGGCCGTGACCCCCAAGAAGACACCGAGACCGGAGCGTGCGAACTTTAACCTTCTTCCCCTAGGCTAGCTCTGACCGAATGGCGTTCCGAGCGCGCGTACGAGAGCTCGGGCCGTGCCGCGCGCCACGGCCATTCGTTCTCCGAGCAGCCGCAGCGAGACATGCCCCCATAAGGTGAAAAGAGCGACAAATCCAAATTTTAACCATTTCGAGTCAAAACAATTGTCGAACGCCGGTGAGTTTGATGCTTGCCGGTGCGATATTCTGGACACTGACAAATTCCGTCACTAGTCGTCACATTCGCCATCTTGTCAGCCTGTGATTGGCTCCCGACGCGAACGCGGAGGAATTCGGTGATACGCCAGAATTCAACAGTTTTGCTAGAATAGAAGCTCCGAAGTCATTGATCTCGCCGTTTGCAGTTCGATATAGCTTCATCTTCCATAAGCTAATACTTCAATGATGAAGATTATAACTAAGGCAATACAACAATTGTGCGTCGTTTCCCGCAACTTTGCTGGCGAAGTCAGTCTTGGGCAAGTTCGTCGCTTGACGGCGTCACGCAGTGTCACGTGCTATTCTAAAATTCTGTTCCTAAATATTTATAGAAAACAAACTTCGTCTTTAAATACTAGCGGGCGGAAGTTGGAAGTTTGAGGCAGTTGTAGAAATTGAGTTAATAAAGATGACCAGGAAGTTGCGCATGAACATACTGAATTAAGGCTTGTTAAAGACGTTGCTCAAGACATGATACGCTTTTACTGCGATTTCCTCGACCCTTTCTGCACAATGGCTGGCCATTCTGGCCGGTGCTCCACGCGTCGAACTGTACCAGCGCTGGTTTACTCGTCAACAGGACAAACACTACAGTCACAAGGGAATGGTTATAACGTAGCCCTTTTAATCACGTTGTTCGGACCTGTATATCTGTCTACCAGACCTACTCAAGAAACATTCTGTTGAAGAGGAGGAGGGACGCTCTGATTAAAGCCATTCTGATTATCGACAATGTTATCACAGCCGTCTTCCCGGGTTGAAAGTAACACACACACCTAAGCCATGTTGTACCCGCGCATTTTGCACTTACCGCGGTGTTATGCGTCTTACCCTTATAAATAGCGAGTATTCGTTTCCTGGAGAAAAAAGGTTTTCGAAAGACAAAAAAAAAAAAAAAAGAGAGAGAGACAGACAGAGAAACTGAGTTTTTGCCATTGTGATAGCTGCACACAGACTCATAGCGCATTTTTCTAAAAAAGGAAAGCGCACTATTTTGCAAACTGACATCAAAAGTGTTTACATTTGCGGAAAATTGCTAATCGTCATTTGCTAATCACCATTTGTTAATAAGCAATTGTGGAAATTGCTAACCTTTGCTTCCTTGTAAAATGGCCGGCGGGGGGGATTGTCCGAATCTCTCGAACGACGTGTCACACGAGAACAGTTGTAGTGTTTTCTTTTTAATCGGCACGCAAGGCCTATATGTGTCATATCACAGTTGTCCGAATATCGAACAGCAAGCCCGTGCACAGTCGCTTCCGCAAGAAGAGAACTGAGCGTTTGTTCGCTGCTTTTCTGTTCACAAGGGCGGATTAACTCATCGAGGGAGTAACTGTACAGAGGGAAGATCCCCAGGTGGTGAAATTTAATGCGGATCCATCCATTATATTGTCGACCTGTTACAGCTCCAGTGCTGCTTTGGGAAGATGGCCCAGTCACTTAAATTTTTCAGCAAGGTTGTGATCCGCTGCATTTGCATATTTTGAAGTGTAAATCGATACCACGTGCATTGCAGTTCGTGCGCTGCGCGTTATACGGCGGCACTGGGGCGATGACCAGCGTGTATATCCCTTAGGCATTATCGGTGAATCGATGTAATCCATAGCTATATTTTTAACGCGTAAATATGTAAAGCTGCACGCCCACACTTTCCGCCCCTTATATCTAATCTTTGCGTAATGATGGTGAAGGCCATGGCTGCGGTTATAACCATTGATCAAGGCATGCTTCGCAATCTTTGTGCAGACATGAATGCTTCTGTAGCAGATACATCTTATTGCAGCTACGTTATTGTTAAATTATAACGTCACACGGAATGCACGCAAAGAGCAATGTAGGGAACATCGTTGCCTAATATTAGGTGTACAGCTTCGGAGTGTTATCGAAAATGTGTTGGGGATTTATTATTTATGTTTTTTTGTTGTTGTCTCAGAGCTTCACTCTACCGTTGGCTCACTTTTCCCACTTGAACTGTGTTGTGTCAGCTTAAGAGCTCCTCTCCCGCTTTGCTAAATTTAGGTACTGACACAGCCCTTTTTTTCTTGAACAAAGAACTTCCGGCATGGCGACTGCGGTGACATCTCCGCCTGATCCGGAAGGAACATCGTCAGAGCAGGGCCAGCTGTCGAGCCCGCAGCAATCACGATCGCAGCGGACGCAGAGCCCGTCTCCACCGTCCGATTCACGTGGTTTCGAATGGACACCGGCGAAAAGCTCGTCGACCGGGAACACGCAGCAATCACGATCGCAGCGGACGCAGAGCCCGTCTCCACCGTCCGACTCACGTGGTGTCGAGCGGACACCGGCGAAAAGCGCGTCGACCGAGAACACGCACGCCGCCGAGCAGCCGACTTCGATGTCGAAAACGCTGTCGCCACTTTCGTCGCTTTCGCAGCTGGAAACAAGCCACCGGAGAACAAAAGAGACCGCCACTGAAAGCACGGGCGAATTCCTGATCTCGATGAGTTCGCCCCCGAGTTTTCCCGCTCGCGCCACGGAGGCAGAAGCCGCGAAGACAAAGACAGACGTCCTGTGCGGGCTGTTCGGCTTCCACCCGGACTTCCTGCAGAAGTACGGGACGCCCCGCTGTGCGCTGACGGTGCTGTGCCTGGTGTCGTTCACGCGCAGCTTCTCGATGAACGGCGTCATGATGGTGGTGCTGCCGACGCTCGAGCGGCGCTACCAGCTCATGAGCTACGAGAGCGGCATGATCCTGAGCAGCAACGACGTGGCCAGCTGCCTGACCATGCTGCCCGTGGCCTTCCTGGCCACGAAGCGCAACAAGCCGTGCTTCATCGGCTATGGCATCGCCACCGTGGGGCTGGGCAACTTGATCGTCGCGATGGTCCACTTCCTGTCGCCGTCGTATGAGCTCGGGGCTGCCGGCACCGACACGTGCCCCATGGTGGACGTCGAGTCCGCGTGCACAAAGTCCGGCAACATCAGGTGAGCAGCGTACTATCCGAGACAACTGCACGAGAGAAGCAAATGCTGGGAGTAACTGTTCGGCACTTGTTTCCGGATGTGTAGGAACTTAAAACCCATTCTGATGCATGCAGTGTGAGTACAGTTTTCCAACTGGATTTAATTTTGTATAGTATGCTGAATTTTAGGTGCGTAGGCTTTCGTGGCATTGCTTTGCAGCTTCTGACAATATATGCATGAAGCAACAGTTTACAACCCCCCCCACCCCCCCAGGCCGTCTTCCTGTACTGGAATCTAGATGAAACACCAACTTTTCTAGTGAAGAAAGACAAAGACACCCACCTAGATGACGAAGCACAAAAAAATTCGACGCTTCAACCCCTACACGGGAACCCTCTTCACAATGGTTGAATAAATTAAATATTGTGAACAAGGCTGTCGTGTGGTGTCCTAAACATCAAATTCTCCAGTATTTCACCACCTTCGTCGACGTCTGTTTTATTTTTCTTAATAGAGCGTTTTAGAATAGGGGCCCCAAAAGTTTGAGTGTTCAAAGAGTTTTGCGGATGTTGCTGTTGGAGAACGATGGATTGAAGAGTATTAGAATAGGGCTTTGCTTTAGCGGATAGCGTCTTGCGCTTGCAGCGCTACTACGGCTTCAAAGAAACGCTATTATAAATATAAAATAAAATACACATCTTATAACAAGAAGAGTAATTTTGGCTTCCTTATTCTCGCGTTTAATTACCATTCCGTTAGCAGCAAGAAATTTGTTGCCTCTGTGTTTTGAGTAACCAACTTTACATGCTTTCACCAGCCAAGTTAAGCCATGTTAGGCCTATATGAGCTATGAAAGCGACAGTAGAATTCGGTTTCAGCGGCGTCTCATGAATCTATCTTCATTACACACGTTAGCTTAAAGGAAACGATAACCGCAGTTACTTCTGCTGGCTTACGAACTTCACGCGCTACCACGAATCCAGCCTAGTTTGGTCTAGTTTCGCAAACGCTGTAAGCGTCTTGTGCATGCGCAGTTGCTTCGACAGTAGAGAGTTTCAGATTAGGGGACGCAAGCGGCTTGCGTACGCAAGAACTAGGGGCCACGGTAATGCGCATGCGCACACCCCGACGTAGGGGTCTGCGTATGCGCAGTACCGTCACCCCTTGTTCTGGCATACGCAAGCCGCTTGCATGCGTCCCCTAACCTCAAGCTTTCTACAATTTCCTTGGGGTCCCTATTCTAAAACTCTGATAATTCTTCCCCAACGTACGAGGTTTCGCCAGGCTGTCGACTTCATCACACTTTTTCAATGATTGATTTTGTATGTCATTCGTGCGGCACTGCTCGGGACAAATCGAAAGTGTAGATCCCATTTCGTGGCGACATCTAACGCAGGTTTATTTCTCTCAGGTATGCGCACATGAAATGAAGTTAGTTTATTTAATTGCCACCATGTACTACAACAACTTGGGATGGTACAGCAGATAAAAGCTGCATTTCGGCAGTTTGACGAGCCCACAGCCCTAATACAGCGCATACAATTATCACAAAACCAGCTTACACAATCAGTGAAATATAACAAACAAATAGAAGCTATAGGCAAAGTATAACATATTTCATCTCAGAGTAACATTGCTAAGATGTAGTAGTCAAGTTAAGGCATACATTTCACGTAGCCAGCTATACTTGCAAGCAAAAATATTTTCGTTGTCCGCGTTTTTTTCCCTGCTGTTTACAATTAAAAATATCAAAGTTGTTATGATAGTTGTTGAGAAGCTAAGACAATCTAAAGCGCAGGCACTGTTTGCTCGAATTCAGACGAGGTGTACTTGAAACCAAAGCCTGATCATGCCCTTGTTGGGTATAATTCACTATATTTTGCTCTAAGTGTGCCAGACGTTCCAGATTATGTACGTTTCTTTGCGTATCTAGTTCAAGTTTTACACTGATGTGATATCTATATAAGTTATGTATGCTAATTATCTGGCCTTTGTGAAAAAGATCGGTAACCCATATGCTGGTTTTAAATGTGAGAAACACACTTCTTTTTAATCAAGTGAATTCGGCGCAAATTAGAGTAAGTTGTTGTTCCCGTACACAGGTTGACAATGATTTATATACGAGTAGAGCCATGAAGTATACACGAGTAGTTCAATTCTTAAACTTAACTCATATCTAACATGACCTATTGCGCCGCTGATTTAAGCTGGTTTTATTACTAAGTGGTTGACATGGTTCTCCCTGGACATATTGGACGAGACTATAACGCCATGCAAGACACTTAAAACTGTGAACAGTGTCAATATTACGAGAGTTAAGAAATATTCCTTGGTGCAAAGGGGCTAATTTATTTTTCGGCCTATATGCATCTTTTTTCTTACCTTTATGAAATTACTGCTTAGCCGCCGTGGTTGCAGTAGCTGCTTTGGCGTTGCGCTGCTACGCCCAAGGGTGCGGGATCGAATCCCGGCCACAACGACCGCATTTAGATGGGGGGGGGGGGGGGGGGGAATGCAAAAAACGACCATGTGACCATGTGCCGTGCATGAGGTGCACATTAAAGAGCTCCAGGTGGCGAAAATTGATCCGGAGTCCTCCGCTACGGCGTACCTTATAATCATATCGTGTTTCTGGCACGTGAAACCCCACAATTTGATTTTTCATAACTAATAATAATAATAATAATAATAATAATAATAATAATAATAATAATAATATTTATTATTATTATTTATATTATTACATAAAGCTTCAGGCTTCAACGCTGGCGTCGGTGAGCAGCATATGGTGGTTCCTACATCTACTGCTGTGTTGTTTGTTGAAGAGCTCATCAGCGAATGCCTTTAATATATGCTGTTACGTTTCGCCTACAACGCGCGGTAATGCCGGCGCGGATGCAACGGACGCCGGGGCTTCGTTCAAAGCGGCGGACATTTTGGCCCGTTCGACGCCGCCGCAACGCCTCCCCGCCAAGCGTGTCCAGGCGTGTTTCAGTGGCACGTGTCTTCGTGTGTGCGTGTGTGTGTGTGTGCCCACGCTTGTCAAAGCGCGGCAGCCGGGGAGCGGAGCTCCCCAAGTGAGGAGCCAGGAGGTCTGTCCGTCGGCGGGTTGGCGATGCGTCACTACACTCGTCTCAACATGTCTCTCAGCTCGTCCGTGCTCCGCCGTCGCGTGGGCTCCGTGCTCCGCCGTCGCGTGGGCTCCGTGCTCCGCCGTCGCGTGGGTTCCGTGCTCCGCCGTCGCGTGGGCTCATCCCGTGACCTTCCTTCTGGCCCGCGACGCCGAGAGTATAAGAGCAGCTGCCCCCGGACGCCGAGAGAGAGGCTCCGATTTCTTCTGTTGAGTTACGTGCTCTCCCGTCTCTCCACTTCGGTCGACCTGACCGGCCGCTCTTTTGGCTATGTTAGAATAAACAAGTTGTTCTGTTACCAGTCTACTCTTGCTTTGCCGGGACCTTCGGATGCTTCCAGTGCCCCAGGCCGCCAGGCCAACGCTACCCTTGGGGCTTGCGACCCATTTGCAATAACGGGCGTCAGCACCGAGTCCCCAACAGCTGGTTGCCAGCGGTGAGATCGCGACAACGGAGGCCAGCAGCGAAGAGATGCGGTTGAATGTATGCTGAGCAGCACAACGACCATCCGGGAGCAGTGCAACGAGCCCTGTGTGATGACTGGTTGCCTGCAGCGGAACGACTGCGCTGAATTCTTGGCTGCGAGGTTTGGTGAGTGCGGGACTTTCTTCTTCTGAGTTTTGCCAGGCTTTTGTTAGTGTCAGAAACAGAGCTGGTAATTGTGGTTGTCATTGCTGCCGGGTTAGTTTGCGGCAAGACAATAGTAGACAGTAGAGAAAGCAGCATTCAGAGCAGCCATGGATTTGAAGTCGTTGCGCAAACCGAAATTGCTGGAGCTTGCAAGAGAGTTGGGTCTGGATGTCTCAGACAAACTCAGAAAACCAGAACTGCTAAGGGCTATTCTTGAGTTAGAAGCTGAGGATGACGAGCTGTCGGAATGCCTTGAGACCATTGAGGAGAGGGAGCGTGAACTTAAAGAACAGAAAGAGAAAGATGAGCGTGAACGAAAAGAACAGAAAGAAAAAGAAGAGCGCGAACACGCTTTGGAAATGAAGCGTCTCGAGGTAGAGATGGAACGCGCTCGTAATGGAAGTCAGGCACACGGTGCAGGAGAACGAGTATTGTTCAAAATGACTGACCTGATACGGCCGTTTAAGCTTGGAGAGGACATTGGTTTGTTCCTGGTTAACTTTGAGCGAACGTGCGAGAAGCAGGGGTTCTCTCGGGAAACGTGGCCACAGCGCTTGCTCACTTTGCTACCCGGCGAGGCGGCCGACGTAGTCGCTCGCTTGAATAGAGAGGAGGCAGAGGATTTCGACAAAGTGAAATCGAGTCTGCTAAAAAAGTACCGGCTGTCAGCGGAGGCGTTCCGTCGGAAGTTTCGGGAAAATGAGAAAGGCAAGAGTGAGTCATATACAGAGTTTGCCTACAGGCTTATGTCAAACATGCAGGAGTGGCTCAAAGAAGAGAAAGCGTTTGGTGACCACGAGAAAGTTCTGCAGTGTTTCGGGCTAGAACAGTTTTATAGTCGGTTACCTGAGAACGTGCGCTACTGGGTCTTGGATAGGCCAGACGTTAGTACGGTGGCTCGAGCCGCTGAGCTAGCCGAGGAGGGTGAATTTGGCTCCAAGTTTGAGAGGCCGAAGTTCACGCCCATGAGAAAGCGGTTCGAGACGAGGCAAGCGCGCGTGTGTTATACGTGCCAGAAGCCGGGTCACTTTTCGGCGCAGTGTCCGACCGAACGTGAGGAGACGGCGGCAGCCGAAGCCGAACGCAGAAAGCGGTTCGAGATGAGGCAAGTGCGCGTGTGTTATACGTGTCAGAAGCCGGGTCACTTTTCGGCGCAGTGTCCAGAAACAAAACCAAAAGTCGTGTTTTTGTCTTTATGCAGCACTGACGAGAACATGAAGCTTCTCGAGCCTTACATGCGAGACCTCCTCGTGAACGGGAAAGAGTGCCGAGTGCTTCGCGATTCCGCAGCTACAATGGATGTAGTTCACCCCTCTTACGTAGAACCCGATATGTTCACGGGCGAGTGCGCATGGATCAAGCAAGCAGTGGAAGCTCATAGCGTGTGTCTGCCGGTAGCAAAAGTGCTTATTGAAGGACCTTTCGGAGCACTTGAGACGGAGGCCGCAGTGTCATCTATGCTGCCCCCCCAGTACCCGTACCTATTTTCGAACAGGTCCGATCACCTCCTGCGCGAGAAGGGGCTTTTGTTTGGTGAGGCTAGCGTTCAGGCCTTAACCAGATCGAAGGTTCGGGAGCTCGCTGCAAAGGCGGTAGTTGCGGGACCGACGTTGTCAAACAATGAGAAAGGGTCAGAGGTGCAGCAAGCTGATATTCAGAGCACGCCCGAACTGAATAAAATTGCGCCTGTAGCGTTAAAGGCACCAGATACTGGAGAGGAAATTCCCGGTGCGGGAAAGTTAGAAGAGCTTCCGGTCGAGCTTCCGGGACTAGGCTCAGTGACGAACAGGAAAGACACCGATCAAGTCATTAGTGACTTAATAAGTAAAGCATCGCTGTCGCCTGAGCAGAAAACCGAACTACACCAGCTCTTACAAGAGTTTCAAGGTCTGTTCTCTGAGAGGCCTGGTAGGACTTCTGTCCTTACTCATGACATAGAACTTACCTCCCCAGAGCCAGTACGATCCAAGGCGTACCGGGTGTCACCCCGCCAGAGCGATATTATGGAGGCTGAGGTAAAGAAAATGCTACAGCTCGGTGTTATTGAAGCGGGTGAGAGTGATTATACCTCCCCTTTTATTTTAGTTGAGGTACCGGGCAAGGAACCTCGTCCTTGCGTCGACTACCGCAGGCTTAATTCCATCACTAAGGATCAAATTTATCCGATCCCTAACATCGAGGAGCGCCTTGAGAGAGTGAGTAGCGCTCAGTTTATTTCCACCCTAGATCTTGTCAGGGGTTATTGGCAGGTTCCACTTACAGAAGAGGCTAGTAGGTATGCGGCGTTCATTTCACCAATGGGGACATTCCGTCTTAAAGTTTTGAGTTTTGGTTTGAAGAACGCGCCATACTGCTTTTCAAGCCTCCTGGATAAAGTGTTGCGGGGACAGCAAGAATTCGCTTTACCGTATCTAGACGACGTAGCGATATTCTCCGCATCCTGGCCTGAGCATATGGCGCACTTGCGGGCAGTGCTAACCCGCCTGCGCGATGCGGGCTTGACAGTCAAGGCTCCCAAGTGCCAGTTAGCACAGGCCGAGGTTGTCTACCTCGGACACGTGATTGGTCGGGGTCGTCGCCGCCCCTCTGAAATAAAGGTGGCCGCTGTGCGAGACTTCCCGCAACCGCGCACGAAGACCGATATTCGGTCGTTCTTAGGTGTCGCCGGCTACTATCAGAGGTACATCCCCAGGTACTCTGATATCGCGGCTCCCCTAACGGATGCTCTAAGAAAGACAGAGCCGCAAACAGTCGTCTGGGACGAGACAAAGGAAAGAGCTTTTAGCGCCCTAAAGAGCGCCCTAACAAGCCAGCCTGTGCTACGATCGCCCGACTACACAAAAGGGTTCGTTGTTCAGTGCGATGCTAGTGAGCGAGGCATGGGCGTTGTACTGTGCCAACGGGAAAATGGAGAAGTAGAACACCCCGTCCTGTATGCTAGTCGTAAGCTGACGAGTCGTGAGCAGGCGTACAGCGCCACCGAGAAAGAGTGTGCGTGTATCGTGTGGGCCGTTCAGAAATTGTCATGTTACCTAGCTGGCTCGAGGTTTATCATTGAGACGGATCACTGCCCTCTCCAATGGCTGCAGACCATCTCTCCCAAAAATGGCCGCCTCCTGCGCTGGAGCCTCGCTTTGCAACAATATTCCTTTGAGGTGCGTTACAAAAAGGGGAGTCTCAACGGTAACGCCGATGGCTTAAGTCGAAGCCCCTAACGTGGGAATCAGCCTCAAAATTGCTTGTTACGGATGTTTTTCTTCCTGAGGCAGGATTTTTTTTAACTTATTGCTTTTGTGTAGTGTTTCAAAGTGATGATGTGCTTTCTAGTGCAATTTTCCGATTTGTGGACGCGTTCTGAGTGCTGCTAAACTACTGTAAGGAACTAGGCAGCAGTATAAAAGGGGAAAGAGCCTGGCAGGGCTTAGTGAGGGTTGTGCCGTGCTTGCTGACTGAGCGGTTGACTTTCGGCGTAGTTCTAACGCTTGCCGGAAACGAGAACAAAAATGTCAACTCTCCCGAAGTCACTTTGCAGTGTCCTGTGTGAACCTGAACGTGAGAACGAGGCCTTCTCTGTGCGCTGCGCTCAAGAAATGCCAAAGGACGCCCGACTTCGGTTATAAGCATCATCGAGCGACATCCCTCCGGACAGCGGATGCAGTCCCCTGACCATCGGGATCTCCTTCCCCCGGCGGGGCGGTCTGTTACGTTTCGCCTACAACGCGCGGTAATGCCGGCGCGGATGCAACGGACGCCGGGGCTTCGTTCAAAGCGGCGGACATTTTGGCCCGTTCGACGCCGCCGCAACGCCTCCCCGCCAAGCGTGTCCAGGCGTGTTTCAGTGCCACGTGTCTTCGTGTGTGCGTGTGTGTGTGTGTGCCCACGCTTGTCAAAGCGCGGCAGCCGGGGAGCGGAGCTCCCCAAGTGAGGAGCCAGGAGGTCTGTCCGTCGGCGGGTTGGCGATGCGTCACTACACTCGTCTCAACATGTCTCTCAGCTCGTCCGTGCTCCGCCGTCGCGTGGGCTCCGTGCTCCGCCGTCGCGTGGGCTCCGTGCTCCGCCGTCGCGTGGGTTCCGTGCTCCGCCGTCGCGTGGGCTCATCCCGTGACCTTCCTTCTGGCCCGCGACGCCGAGAGTATAAGAGCAGCTGCCCCCGGACGCCGAGAGAGAGGCTCCGATTTCTTCTGTTGAGTTACGTGCTCTCCCGTCTCTCCACTTCGGTCGACCTGACCGGCCGCTCTTTTGGCTATGTTAGAATAAACAAGTTGTTCTGTTACCAGTCTACTCTTGCTTTGCCGGGACCTTCGGATGCTTCCAGTGCCCCAGGCCGCCAGGCCAACGCTACCCTTGGGGCTTGCGACCCATTTGCAATAACGGGCGTCAGCACCGAGACCCCAACAATGCGTGCGTCAGTACTGAGACCTTAGGGTTGTTCCTGGGCAAGTTAAATAAAGATGATTGATTGAGTATTATTACTCTTATTCTTGTAAAGAACTTTATTTTCTATAACACCTCGAGCAAGGACAAGATGGTCGTGATGATGACATGTACAGATTAAGGAAGATGAGATGCAAGCATTGCGCTCATTATAATTTCCCCTTCTCGGCGGAAACGCGGCCAACTTCGCTGCAGAAGAGTAACTTGAAGGGCGTCGTACATAAGGCTTCAAACTAGATGCACGTACAATCTGTTTTTCATGGCAAACGCGATTGGTGGGAGTATACGAAGGCGCGAGACGCGGTAACACGGGAAGTTCGCTCACTTGCATTTCAAGGTCCACTGAAACGGCTAAGAGATTTGCCACACGTTCGCGCAGTGAAATTGTATAGTATAAGCTGTGCACGGAAGCGTACGGCGCGTCTTGCGTGGAACCTGAAGTGCATGCTTTGCCTGCAGAAACTTCCGGTTCATGATGATGGCGGGGCAGCTGCTCAGCGGACTGGGTGCCACGCCCATCAACACGGTCACCATCGCGTACCTGGACGAGAACGTACATAAGCGCAAGTCCAGCTTCTACATCGGTGCGTGCTTGTAACATCTTTTCTTATATGATCTACTGCTCGGCGAAAGCAAGCGTGACGCTTTAACTGTGACGTCATTCCACTCGGTCTGAGCGCAGTATTTGAACGCTTCAGGTAAACGCAAGGTCGCCTTGACGCTACTGAAGAGATTAATGGGCGCGAAAAAAAAAAGACGAAGACAGAGAGAAACTCGCTGCTTTCCGTTTGACAGTAAATTTCTATCATGCACCACATGAGCACGCATTTGCATAAACGGTGCACAATGCTGTTGCCTCGCTTCCAAATTTTAGGATTTCAGCTCCTCGCTGCTCTTTTTGCTAGCCGACAACACGATAACTGAGGCGTGCGAATCGAAAAACTTAGTAGAATCGAACATGTTAATAGTTAAGGGCCAGAAGAGAATCCACTCGACTCGAACATTGAATACTTTTCGAATAGTTTTCGAATAATGAAGGCTGGTTTTCACCGTTATTACAAACGACGTTCACATCCTGGTATTCATAACGTTAGTAAGTTTCTGCCATTACGTTGCACGTTATGAATTGGTCTCTATTAAAATCCCAAAAGAGCGTTACGAAAAAAAAAAAGAAAGCCACTTTATTTGTAGCATAGGACTCTTGGAACAGTGCGAAGCAGCGCAGTTTAACTGGTAAAGTCCGGCACCTAGACCGACGTAGCGTGCTCCACTACGTAAATTGTATGTTCTATGCATGCATTTTATCGTAGTTTTGCTCCCGTCTTTGTTTAGTTGCACAAATATCGAAGTATTCCAAAAGGATTTGAAAGATATTCATACTTAGGAATACCGACTATTAGATTCCTAGATGGAGTCGAATATGACACTAGTTGATTCGCTGTTCAAAACTTTTGTACACTCGCACACCTCTAATGATAGCAAGTACGTTTGTGAGAATTAATGGCGTGTGCGAAGTGTTTTTTCACGGAAATAAGGAAGATACGGAGTGTTGCACCTATCCTCACGAGGCCTAAAGTTCATTTAATTGTGTCAATATAATTTTTGTCATTTCTCGGTTTCCGTCTTGTTTGACGTCGTCGTAAAGCTATTTCTGGTCGTAATAGTTGGTTGCAGTGCTTGGTATGTTATTCAACGATGCACTACGAGTGGGGGCATGAAGCTTGGCATGTACGCGTCAGCGCTTGTTGACTTCATAGGGCACGCTGGGCGTGGCGTTACTGTACTGTCAGAAAATACGCTCTTTGTCAAACGTGTGCTGGCTACGGTACCTCACTACGGGTTGTTTTAAGGGAGCTCCAGTGGTACGCCATAAGTTCTTGTGCAATGAAAAAAAAAACTCTCGTGCTCGCCATTCAGATGTTTATGGTGTCATGCTTCACGTTGGGATGCGGTCCTACACAGCCCCAACCTCGAAGAACAGTTATGGGCTGTCCAACGGGCCCGCGACTCGGCGGAGGCTCGGCCTCTCTGTCCCGACGTGGGAGCGGCCCACTGCGCGCTAGTTCGCGCCCCAAAGGACCCCAATAAAGTTTTTCATCCATCCATCCATCCATCCATCATGGGCCGCACAGGAACCACACCACATAGTTGAAAGTCATGCATGCATGAAGGCGCGGGGCGGCCTGTATACATTTGACAAAGGCTCTACGAATGCATTTGACACTCATTGTTAGCATATCTGCTTCAGTTCAGATTTCTTTTAGCTTTTGCTAATGCTGGGAGTCATGCAAAAAACAAAGAAAAAGGAACGTGCTTCAGTAAGGTAACAGTTGCCCTGTGCGTCAAGCTTCTGTAGACAAATAATATATATATATATATATATATATATATATATATATATATATATATATATATATATATATATATATATATATATATATATATATATATATATATCGCGGTTCGTGCAGAAGAACCGTGCGCGCGGACCGTGACGAAGTGAGCGGCAGCGGCTCTATAGGCATCGGCTTCACAGTGCGTCGGCATCTTTGGCGGTGGCACGCGAAAAGGAAGCGTCATCGTCCCTGATAAGCGATAGACTCGATGCATGGTTGAGAGCACTGCAATACGATAGTGCGCGAGCGCAGTCACGTGGCTTCGCGGGCTATAGCTTTCCTTAAACGCTGAAAAAAATCGCCACGCAGCATGTACAGTCGCGGACAGAATATTACGGACCATGAAATCTAAGAAAAAGCTGAATATCTCCACAACCTCACAACGCAATCTGGTATTTGAATTTGGGCCTCGACTAGAATATGCTAACAACGTTGTCGTGGGCAGTTTTACTGGTTACTGCTACAGGCTGCTCGGGAATTGAACGTTTTCGAAGATCCCGTGGTCCATTTTATTCTGTCCGCGACTGTACGTTGCCACAGAAAATTGGATCGGTCGTTTCTGAACCCCCGCCACAGCACAGCGAAACGCACTTGGCCCGAAATTGAACGTTAAAAATTTCGCATAATTCATCTTAGTAAATAACTAATTTGGCGGAATATTAAAAAAAAATGCTCTAAGGAGCGCCACATGACGGCAAACCATATGCCATTAGTTTCATTCAGCTGCGGCTAACCACTTTTTTTATATCCTTGACGCAAGTTGCGTGAAACACCTTGTATATCTGACTGACTACATATGTTTGATGGAACTGTCTGACGGACTTACTATATATATATATATCTCCTTTCACCAAGACTATAGCCCAGCGGAAATGCGCGCTGCAAGCTATAGTCTGTATTCTTTGCCGTTCTTAGAGGCAGGATGTTTTCGTAAATCGCACGTCGTTCGCCGCTGCTTGCGTGCAGGCATCTTCAACAGCATGGCCATCATTGGGCCCTCGTTCGGCTTCATAGTGGCCGGCTACGCGCTCTCCCACTATGTCGACATCGGCACGGACGTCTCCGCGTACGTTATCTCTTCTCATTTGTACGCGCTGTGCGTGACATGCATCCGCAGTACATGATGTCGGCTCATCAATAAGCAATGCCTTTAGTAGCTGCGAGGTCGACGTAGGCAAACCTTCTGTGCTTGCGGGATGACGTTCACCGATGTTACGGTGACATCGCGCACGTGTCGAAACACACCTCTCCTAAACAGAAGCGGCAGAATGGCGTGAGTGTGATTGGTTGCAAAAGTAAGGACGGCTGGGCGAGTTTGAGTGGTGACAAACATGAAGGGGAAAAACAACTAGAGGCCGGCGCGTTGACAAGACAGCCGCAGGACTCCGCTCGCTCCTGTCGTATTTTTTTTTTTCTTTCCCCCATTCGCGAGGGACATACGCGCCATGAGGGACGGCTTATATAGTGGAGGGTTCCGAATTGGTTTTGACCACGTGGGGTGACTTAATGAGCACATAAATTGAAGTTAACTAGGGTTATCGGATTTATTTCCCGTCGGAATGCGGCCGCAGCGGCAAGGTATTGCACCCGCGACCTCTTGCTTAGCAGCGGAGTGCCATATATCCCACCTGAGCCACCTCGGCGGCCCACGACGATCATTATGCGGCCGTGACATTTGAAGAATATTGCAACTTAAGCAGCCAATTTGTTGTGGAAATAGATATAGAGTAGAATTTATTGACAGGAAGGACAGAGAGGTCGACCTGAGCAAGTGTGCTCTAGTCGGCTACTCTGCAATGGAGAAGAGGGAAGGGGAGTGGAAGTACTGGGATGGGTGATGATGATAAGAGAAGTGGTGAGTGCTTATATATATGAGACAGTTGCCCTGCTAGAGCCGCTCGTCTAGCTTGGTGTACTGCAGAAACTTCAACAGCGCTTTAGTCGCCCGCATTGAAGTTGCAGTGTCAGGGCCGAGAATAGCGTCCTCCGACAGTCGTTGCCTGCCACGCTGGCTAGGGAACTTTCCAACGTCCTTCGCTCCAGCATATATGCTGGACAATCGCACAGTATGTTTTCCAGCGTTTCAGGCGTCTGGCAGTGTTCACAATCGGGGCTGTTCGACTTGCCGATGAGGTGCGCATAGCGACGGGTGAAAGCAACGACCAGCCGAATCCTGTGTAGCAATGACGTTTTGCTCCGCGTAACCTTCGGAGGCAAACAGAATTTACCGTCTGGGTCGATCATATATAGGCGTCTATGGATGTTGCCACCGTGAGCTCTGTATGCCTTTGTAAGGTCCTGCATGA
The DNA here is from genome assembly GCF_023375885.2 of Dermacentor andersoni. NCBI lineage: Eukaryota > Metazoa > Arthropoda > Arachnida > Ixodida > Ixodidae > Dermacentor > Dermacentor andersoni. The sequence goes on from NC_092817.1 coordinate 149,858,505, forward strand.
GTGCCTTAATCATAAAGTAGGTGTCAGGTCGCGAGTAGGCAATCAGTACTTCATCAGAGGAAGCAAAGGCTGATCTTGCCTCACTGTCAGCGAGTTCATTGCCAATCACACCACAATGACTAGGCACTCACGGAAAAGTGATCACGTGGCCACCTAACTCGGCACTGGGATAAAATTCGGCGATTTACAGAACAAGCAGGTAATATGGTCCTTTCTTTAAAAAGCATTTTAGCGCCTATAGCGCTGATTTGGCATCGTAGAACACTGTCCATTTATTATGTGCCTGCGTTCTCATAAAGTGAACAGCCCCCCTTATTCCCGCACGTTCCGCAGCTGTAGATGTCGATTTGTGGCCTAATTGAAATCGCCGAGTAATTCCAAGTTGTGGGAATATATGGGACAGGGTGAGCTGTTTCAAGCCAATAGAAGAAACGTGGGATTTCTACATAATGCCGGGTATCTGAAGCCTCACTAGTGGTCTCAATAATGTCCATGGAGGTGTCTCCGCGATGTTGGTGGCCTGGAACCTTGCAGGTATAATGCTTTCGTGACATGCCATTGCTTTAGAAAAAGCTCAGTCAAGGTTGGTTCTTGGAAGTGTTGACAGAGGATGGTGTGAGTGTCTGGTCAGCAGGCGAAGATAGGTTCGCACAGGTTCACAAGACCTGTATGTGTCGATTGGACAAGCCCGTGCTTCCGCTATTGTGTCCTTAGTTGACGTGCAGCGTGGCAAGCTAAGGCATATCCACAGTGCATGTGCCTGAAGGCTCTCCAGCGTGTGCATACAAGATGATCCCACGTTAGACAGCACAGCCATGCTGTAGCGTATGTCGCCCACAAAATGTGCCTGGTACACTTGGAGCAAACTTCATTCAGAGGGGCCCCATCTCACTCCAGATTTTACACGATCGAAGAACGTGTATGAAGTTGGTCAGTTTAGCCCTAAGCGCAGTAACATGTTTGGTCCAAGAAAGATTGCGGTCTATTATCACACCAAGAAATCTGCGGCGGTAGTGTTCAAAAAATTCAAAGGGGTAGTAAAGGGAACGAGCAAATTAGTTTAGAATGATAAAGTACTGTATCAAAGTCCTGTTTTCGATAGTTTCGCGGTAAGACGCTAAATACAACGGAAAATGAACGTTAAATTATCATCTTATGAACTTTTCGCGCTGAAACGCCAGTACTGATATATATATATATAGGGTGTTTCAGCGAACACTTTCAAAAATCTTTAAGAGTTGCCTGATATCACAATTCTAGTTCATGAGCTGGTCTACTCGAAGCGGCGAAGGGGCGAGATCTGCCTTTGTGTCATCGTTGTGGCGATTCTTTCGACGTAAAAAAAGAAGTTTCCGGTTCGTCGTTGAAGAAACAACAGTTTTGTAACCGTAAGGTTCCTGTATCACAATGCATATAGAGCGGGAGATGGAGAACACATGACTATGACTTGATCTGTAATAACTCAAGCGATACATAACACACTTGAAAAAGGTATGCAAACATGTAACTGTAGTGAAGCAACATTCGTTAGCGAAAAGAAGCAAAATTTTTGTAACCAAACTGAAGAGAGCAAATTACGTTACATCAAAAAGAAAATAAATGGCCAAACATTTAACATTTCAAACATTGTCAACGGTTCCCAGATAAGTTAACTTCACCGCGGTGCAGCTGAAGTGCTTAAGTTGTGTTCGGTGGCGTAGCCAGGACTTTTTTTTTTTTTTTTTTAGAGCGACGAGTGGGAAGGGGCACGCACTCGACCGAGGAGGAAGTAGAAGTGGGGAAGCCAGGGCGGGATCCTGGTAAACAAAATTTCAGGAGAGAGGGGGGAGTGCCCGGTATGCCCTACCCTGGCTACACACCTGGTGGTGCTAACTTAGCTTGTGTGAGATGTCCTTATGTTGCAGACTCGGCCTGAGCTCCAAGAGCCCCGCATGGGTCGGCGCCTGGTGGCTGGGTTTCTTGGTGGCCGGAGCCATGGGCCTCACGTTAGGCCTGATCACCTGCTCTTTTTCCAAAACACTTGCCTGGTACGCATGCGCCCACGTAGTGTGCTCAATCACCTAGTTTTGCGGTGTTATTTGACATGCAACTCATGTGGTGTGAAGTGTGGGAAGCCGGTCACATGGTACAGGTGTGTGTGTGCGTATATATATATATATATATAAGTCACTGACGGTCTGACGGCGGCCTACTCCAGACGAGGATCAAAAATGATTTTTGATGTTGTTGCTTGGTCTTGTTCGTCCCATCCTCTAAGTCGCACTCACCTGTTTTACAGAGATTATGTCCCCACAAATAGCCGCCTGATTTTTTTTTAAGCGATCCCCTTTAGATATTACTGCTTTACAGCGCCACAAGGGAATGCTCAAACACAATACTTACAGTATCATGCCGGTTTACCAACCGCAGTGATTGCTGTGTTGAGCAACGCCATCGGCCTCACACGGGAGGTTAACGTAGACGTAACATAGTGATTTCAGGTCTAGTAAATGCATGAAAGCGATGCCGATTGCACGCGCACTTATTTTATAACCATTGGCACTTAGATGTTTCAACGTTGCATTTAGTCGGCCGTACACAAGCACTCTTATGCTTTAGTTCTTACGTCAGGCGACCAGACAGTGAGAAGACTTTTGCAATTCACGCCGGTAATTTAGAGACGCCGCTGATCTTCTTTGAATAAAAATCGGTACAGCCAAAACACTTCGCGACAAGCGCACGCACTGCGGCTGGTGATCCGCGTCGCATGTTTGCGCAGTCAAGAGAAATTTCCGCATACTGTATTTGCCGCTGCCACCGAAAGGCTCGATTCCTCGACGACCTCTTATGAACTGAAATGACGTGAATTTCACAGTCAGCGAGCTAAAACACCTCCGAAGCGTTCAGTAGCACGCGATGGCAACACATTCAAGCAGCGCCCCGCCGTCTCGCGCAAGCCAGAAGGGAGCAATGGCTCGCCGCGCGCCCTTTGCTCCTCGCCCGATGAAAAGGTCTACATGGAAGCCAATTAGATTGAGCCGGAATAAATGACCGATGTTCTTGTTCAGAATACTTGTGTTCGAAACGCAATGGGCACACAACCGGCGAACCAGCATACCGAGACACGCTAGGATAAACTGGAACGTCGAATGTTCCGAGAGTTGAATGATCTCAAATCGGGCTGTGGTTCTAAAGAACGAAGAAACACGTGCATACGCAGTTTCTGCAGCTCGCCGTCTTCTTCGGCGTTCCGGCAGTTCTCCTGCCACAGTTCCGGTGTCGTGTTCTGTCGCAGAATACGAAGCTGTGCGCGCCGAGAAGAATGCTGACCAGTCGGCTGTCTCGTTGGTGAGCATGCTGCTGTCGAGCGAGTTTGGGCAGCGCATCAGCGACCTGCCCAAGGCCATTCGCCGGCTGCTGACGAACGTGCCCTTCATGCTTCTCTCGTTCGCCATGTCCTTCAACCGTGAGTATCTCGGAAACAACAGCTCATCACGTGACACCCGCGAGATGTCAAAAGAGACGTTTACTACATAGTATGCAACTCGCGCGCCTCGGTGGCCCATCTTGTTCTGTTACTGAGCACAACGTACGTTACTTACACTGCCACCGCGGCCGGGTCGCATTTTGATGGGGGCCCAAAGTAAATGCGCTCTTGTGGACTTAAGTGCCCAGTAAAGAATTATATTGTTGGCCAGAATATATATCCGGAGTGCTCCACTGCGCCGTCCGTCATAGCCCCTGTATTGTTTGGGACTCCAAGTGCCACAAAGCACTGCCGCGAACCTTTGTTCGCCTATTCAACCGGGGTTTGACATGGCTTGGTCGGATCCTTACTTAGTAGGCTTAGAGGGAGTTTAATTGAAGCTGTCACTCAGTATCAAGCGCTAAATGCAACCAGCGGGGACTAGTGGCCATGGCGAGAATCAGTAAATCACGAGGCGCTTTTAGACGCACTCACGCATGTCTAACGATCAATTAATGTTTCGATCGTCGCAAAGTGTGAGCTGCCACGCAGAAGCAGAGTTTTGTTGAAGAGGAGTGGTGAGGGCGAGAAGTTCTCATGAGCAATTCACATCTTCCGCGCAATGTGGTCGTCTTTCTTTTCAAAATTTCAGCTGTAATAGATACCGCCACGCACGACAGTCGCACTATGATCGTTCAGCTGACATTTTGAGTCGACATGATTTATGGAAGCGCTATAAGAAGCGGCCTCCATGGCTGGCAATCAAACCAGCCAACAGATGCGACACACCTATATATGTATGCGAAGTCAGACGAGCCGGTGCCCTTTCATAATTGCTACATTGTAGACCATATGGCAGGACAGCTTCTGTTATCCGTCAAATTTGCTGCGTGTAGCCACAGCGAGAAAAATCCTTTCAACGCGCCTCGTCTACAATCTACAAATCTACAAATCGGGCAATAAAAGTTTGCCTTTGAACTACCGCCCCATTTCCATCACGTCGGAGACCTGTAAGATCTGTAAGATCATGGAACACGTCATATACATTCATATAGTTAACTTCCTTGATGCTAACAATTTCTTTGACCGATTCCTGCACGGATTCCGCAAGGGACTAACTTGTGAAACACAATTGGCTATTTTTCTTCACGATCTACACTCAAATCTCGATATTAACATACAAACTGATGCAATTTTCCGTGATTTCTCAAAAGCATTCGACAAAGTAGCTCACCAGCGACCGCTACCGATACTTTCACGGTTAAACCTGCATCCTGCAGTTTTAACATGGATAGAACAATTCCTCATTAATCGCATGCAGTCGGTGTACGTCAGTAACAATGCTTCTGAATCCCTACCCGTAACATCAGGCGTCCCTCAGGGCTCGGTACTAGGCCCCCTCCTATTTTAAATATACATTAATGATCTACCATTATACGTGTCGTGCAAAATCTGCATGTACGCTGATGATTGTGTCATTTACCGGTCAGTTACTAACGATAATGATCAACTCGCCCTTCAGGACGACTTAAACAACATTCATAATTGGTGTCAACGTTGGTTAATGGCCCTAAACCCTACTAAATATAAAGCAATGTCGTTCTCTCGCCGTTCTAACCCCTTGGTATTTCAATACGAAATCACTAACGAACAAATTCAGTGTGTAAACAATTATAAGTACCTGGGTGTTAGCGTCTCAAATGATCTGGACTGGTGTGTGCATGTGACTAACGTTATCTCTTCAGCTAACAAATAACTTGGGTTCCTACGACGTCACTAAAGAAACTCGCCGCAGCATGTGAAACTATTAGCTTATAAGACACTAATACCACCCAAACTAGAATGCCCATCAGCCATTTGGAGCCCTCGCCAGACTTTCCTCATTACCGCCCTTGAGGCATTTCAGAATCGGGCCATCCGGTTCATTCACTCCGCTTTTTCATATGATGTCAGCGTAACTTCGTTAAAAGCGGAATCTGGCATGCAAAGCCTTTCTCACCGCCGTTTAATTGCCAGCTTATAATTACTTCACAAATTATATTACAGCATACTCAATCGTGCACCATATATCTTGCCACCATCACGCATATCCAATCGCATAGGACATTCCTTAAACCTAGCTCGTCCACGTGCGCGTACTATCACTTTTGCATCTTCTTTTTTCCCTCGAACAGCCTAAGACAGGAATGGCCTTGCGGACAACATCGTTTCTATACCCAGCTCATCTGCCTTCATAAAAGAAATCGCCTCGCATTATGCCTTGTAACATTTTGATATTCTTTGTTTCTCATATTCTTTGTAACCCAACCCTTATGTAATACCCCCAAGTGGGGTCTTTAAGGAAATAAAGTGAAAGTGAAAGTATAAACCAAGCCCGTCAATATTGAAGTCGCCAGAAAGCACTCACGAGTTTGATATAGCGTAATTCTATAAAAAGTTTCTATAACAGGAGGAGGAGGAAGAAGAAATAGATGGAAAGACAAGGAGGTTAGCAAGCTTCTGTAGCATTTGACTAATAAGGGGCGGGGGAAAGGGACACGTCGTTTGTAAGAAAATTTAGTTTGCCGAGAAGGACACTGATTGACTGTTATCTGAGCCTGCAAAAGTGATGAAATATTGTGTTCATTAACTGACCAGACGGGTCCGCACGCGTTGTGCTAACCGATAAGACCTGCGATTTCCTTTGTTTTCCCCTGGGGCCGTTCGTAGGACACATCTTAGGGCGCGCATCTCAGTGCGTGACAGTGAAGCCAGGGCCAAAGGAAAGCAGTTCTGTTTTACAGCAGCGCTTTTTTTTTTGTGAACTCTGGTAGGTTTTGATGCTTTCGATAGCTCAACCTGATTACCGCGGAGGTTACATTTATAACGAAGCTTTCTTTGTAGAGTACGACGGTTTATATGTTGTGGTCGGTGGTGTTCGTTGTTGAACTGTGGAAAGGAGGACGCGGACGGTAAGGAGGTGGAGAGGGGCGGCGCTGAGACGAGGAAGGTGGGAGTAGAGGTGTATAACGCGCACCGATTGGTTGGTGAAAGCGATGACGTCATGAGGTCGGGGCTGTGGAGTGCAGACAGCACGTGCCCAGGGGCTGGGATTATGCGCCGATGTTCCGTTTGTCACTGTGGCAGAGTGGACGCTTCGCTTACATCGATTCCTACAATGCGTGCAATCTACATGATTTTCTTGTACGCGCGGGAAAGCCAAGATAAGAATCTGTTTGGCGCTGTGCAGTTTCATCTATCAGCTGCGGATACGGTTTCCGTTCTTTGTAACCGTACATTTTGCTTTGTATTCTTGCTACAGCCTTGCAATGCGCATGTATTTTCTACATATGCAATCATTAGATATAGGTTAAATATAATGTAGTCAGATTGTGCCGCGAAAGCAGGCCGTGCGCTGGCCAGAGCGTTCCGAAAAACCAAGCGCCGGACGTTTGTGATAACGGATACATTAGCGAAGACGGCGGACGGCAGACAGCAGATGTTAGCGAAGACGGCAGATAGCTTTTAAGGAAGAAAAACTTCGTGAATTAGGGCCGTGATATTAAACATTTAAAATAAATAATAGTGCTCATAAACCGTAGAGCCGCTCGAGTGCAGCCATTTCAGTTTAAGAGGAGTGTGAGATGTTTTTGGTGGTCTTCGTAGTATACAATCATCCACGTGAATCCTCATGCTAATATTAGAAAGAAAAAAGGAAGAACTGTACAATGACGTCTCCTGCTCTTCAACATTCGAGAATTCGCTATTCAGAATGTACGTATGTGGTGCCGGCTTTCGTGTCGATTAGAGGAAGCCAAGTAAAGGCTACTATACTGCCTAAAGAATAATGAGCTATTGAAACTGTCTTGCGCGTAGCCATACACAAAACCTGATGGGGAGCCATGTGAATATTTATAATGCGGAGTTTTTTTGTGTGTGGGCGTTCGTGCAGAACGCTGTTCTTGTTGCAAGTATTGAGCGCACGACACACTGTGACACATGTCGACAAGAAAGCGCTTCCCTCAACGTAAATATGGCGCTGACTGCTGTCTTTGACGATGTGTCTCGGAGGGCCGGGGTTTGACGATTCCTCATTCGCCATGTCGTAGGGATGTTGGGCTCTGGGATCACTCCAGCGCAGCAAAACTTTCCAAGCGAAGCTATTTCCTCTTTGCCCTACTTTGGTGCTTGGTGGGGGCCGAAGCTTGAATTAGATGCAGAGACAGGCTCGGAAGAAGCGTCGAACGGAGCAGGAACATCTTCGATATGCAGCGTAGCGTGGCCCTTATGCAGGATGAGACAGTAGGGTAACCGGACCAATTCGTCTACGGGTATAAACAAGGACATACACAAACACAATATGCCGGGCAAGTTCGGTTAGGTACCCAGTGTATGCGATGCCCTGGTTTGTGCCAATTAAGCGTGTCCGCTGTGTTCGAGCACAAAGCTAAGCGGAATCGTTTTTCGGTGAAAACGGGTACAACTTCATCGTGTGCTCCATGCTTGCAAATGGTGGCTAACCAAGACAAGCCTTTATTAGAAACACCGAAGAAAGTTTCGCCTAAACAGATTCCTATAGCGCGTGGAATCCGTAGCTTTTTTTTAATTATAGAGACCTTCTTCTTATGCACTCTAAACACTATCTGATATTATTTTGTTGTATGCGCGATGTGCAGAGATGTTCGCCATCGGCATCACGTCGACGCTTACAAAGTTCTTCGAGTCTCAGCTCGGGATGTCGTCGGAAACCATCGCCTACCTTACCGGTAAGCTTGTAGCCTATTTTCGCGCAGTATTTTTGATTGGGACATGCCAATCTGAATTTTGCTGTGCTGGGTGGTGTCTCGTCTATATATAAAAAAAGAAGTCGCATGATATGCGGCTGTTCAGACCCTGCAGACATACTACTGTACCCAAGCAGCAATCATGTGGCTCCTGCAGAAGGACTCTTGCGCATTCGAACGATGCTTGGACGATGCTGTTATACACAAATAAATACTAGCTCATCATTGAAGTCACTCTTTTTCAGAATATTACTTAACAGAAAACAACAACAAAAAGACGAATGACACACATTGACAGACCTTCGAGGCCTCCTTATACATCCGTACAATGACGCAGTTAGGAAAAAGCTTGTTAAAGAACGCCTCACTATTTCCGATGGCAAATTTCGGTTAAGCACTGAAAGTGGTACAGCGCCTTTTCATGAAGCATTTTACCACGAGAAAGTTTCAGTGTGGTTCATTGTTGCGGGAGTCGAGAGAAATTGAAATGTCGCTTAGGCATGCTGCCAGGAAACGAACTTCATTGCCAACATAGACCGCCTTTTCCTCGACTCACGTCCCCAGGTGATATAAGGTGATATAAGAATAACTGAAATCACGCTTTAAAATGGTTGTTGCGCTGCTTTTTAGCGCATCTCGCTCCTCGCTTATATCCGGCGAATGACTTTACGGGAGGCACTGTATATACAGCGATTCGCCAGTTGTTCAATAGGCATTGTGGTCATGCTTATATGCTGTTGGCATTACGCTTTACCATATCGCTGTGAGGCGCTCATGTGGCGCTGCAGCATTGAACGACGCTTTGGATTATGGCCACATTGTCCTACCACCGTAATATTACAAACAGTGTGTTCTGATGGCCCGCTTTACGGGATTGAGGTGTCACAAAAGTACACGTCTGTTTGCACGTACTTCTGCAATTACTGAAGGCCGAGTGAGGTCAATCAGCACTCACCAGCGCACCACGCACAACGTCATCCACTCCAAAAACCACCGTCATTGCCGGAACATTTCGCGAGTTTCTTGGCAATCTTATTATGCAATCACCGCACAGAGTTGTCCAGTCGATGAAGATGTCCTAAAAATTGAACAATGTAAACACTAAATGCTACATCGGGCAAAATCCGTCCTCGCTGGAGGCTCCAAACAGCCAGTGCCAAGGCTATAGGTGCACAGCTATTTTATGGTCCTTTCGGAAGAAGGCAATTGCCTGCGATACAGAAAAAAAACGAACAAAAAAGAAAAACAAATTGCCATTTTGTGTTGCATAATAATTAATACACGATTAACACGGCACATTGACCTGGTGAGTTTTTGCGGTTTTGTGGCGTCGCGTGACAAACAGGCAAAGTGGGTGCAGTTTGAAAAAATTTGACCTATAGCAAAGGGCTAAGCGGCAAAGATATATCGTTGAAAGATATTTTTTTTTTCTGTTGTTGGACGTAATTCTGCATAACAACAAATTTCTGAGAAATGACATTTCTTCTTCCATGCGGGCCTTCCAGGGCTGGCGAACGCGCACGGTCGAATGTTTATAAATCAGCATTGAGAAATTTCGCAGAGATAGGTATCTGTGTGTAAATGCCTTGCATGAACCGGAAAGTTCACTGAAAGGAGTCCCCAGCTCTCACTTGTCCAGACACTGTCGTGAGTGCGTGTGCGTGCCGTCGTTCCGCATGGCGTCTGTAATCCCAAGATGTCAATGCTTCGCGATTAGGAGAATCAACACGGCCGCAAAACCTTTCAATCTTCACAACGCGAGTAGAACGAAACAAGGAATTCGTTTACATGAACCCGACAAAAGCAGGACGTTCTAGGACCGTGGCTCAGTCAACCCGACATATCGTCTACATGAATTCGTTCTCGACGGGCTGACGTTCTTGGTCATCCTGCGTCGAGGTGTGGTAACATTGCTTCCTAAACAGCGCGTCCGGCACATCATTGCTGAACGCAAACCGCTGACACGTGCAGTCGGCGTTTACATGCCCCTCTCAAGTGGTTCAGGCTGAGTCCATCTATTCCGTGCAGTAGGACTAGCTGGACCTTATTCGACCCTCGCACGGGAGCACGCCAAGCAAATCTGGACCTGCATTCGGAATAAGTTCTTAGGCTAAAATTGCTCGTAGGAGAAAATTTCAGCTAATCGGGATGTTGCACACTATGCGCGCAGGGCCCATCGTGCTCGTCGGCGGCGGTTTCGGCGCCATCTGCGGTGGCGCCCTGGTGGGCCGCTGGAACCTGGACTTCGAGGGCATCATGCGTCTCTGCATGTACAACTGCTGTTTCTCGTGGTTCGGCGTGCTCGCCTTTCTTTTCAGCAGTCCGGAGAGCACCTACGCGACGCCCGAGGGATACGTCGGCGCACCGTGAGTTCCGTCGGGCGCATGCGGCACACGCACGTTCCGAGCACGTTATATATCGAGATGACTGCACGAGCGTACACCCCTCTCTGGGCAATTGCCCGTGAGTAAAAAAAAAAAAGTCCGAGTGCTGTCATTTTTCTGCAGCACGTGGTAACGCAGGCTTGCACGCTTTACAGAGGTCTTTACAATGCATAGTAGACTGTGTATAGGTACGCTCATGGTAGTGTCATTTTGTCATGTTGATCCTTCTATTCCCTTTCAATACATATTCCTAGGGGTGGGCAGCGCAACCAGGACGAAGGACAAAAGGAAGTACACGATACGAATTTCATTTTATTTAATTCCCTTTCAAGTTTTCACTGATCACTTGGCCAATTGAATTACGGATCGAAAACGCTGACTAATGCAATATAAAGCATCTTCACGTCGCGACGGCAGGTGACGAAGGTGCTGGAGAAGGGAACATGTCAGGAAAGAGAGTACAGTAAATGATTGCCGAATGAGCAAAAATTGGGGAACAGGACGGACGCCACACAAGGAGAGACAAGCAGAAAGATCGAACGCAGGATATTTCTACAGGAGCGAGCGGGATCTCGCATGCGTGGTATGTGAGATCCCGCTAGCTCGTGGAAAATGCCACGTAAGGCATACGGGACCCCACGTAAACGACCACGCACGGGAGCATCGGCTGACAAACAAAAATAATGAAGTGGTCATTTTGCTTCCACACTGCGCTGCCTGCGCCTGTGAGGCGCAATTTCATCTTATCAAGATACTAGCAAGAAGCAAGAACGCGTGTGCCCGATAGATTTTGGAAGCATCTTTTGTCAAAAGAAGAGGTAGCGCGTTTGTGTAAGTGATACATCTATATCTCTATTCAGTGCGAAATGCCTTTTTTTAGTTAATCAGATGCTTCAGAAAGTTCTGCGAGGATGCGGGGAAGGGTACCTATCTTTATGTTTCTATGCGCCTGTGCATTTGGGCTCTCTTATAAAATGCTATATTTTGTAAGGCCCCACATTACAATAAACGAATTGGTAGTCTGCGCTCGATCTTAACTGTGGGTCTATTCTTGTGTGATGTCCCGTTTCCAAATTTTGCGCATTTAGCAGTCAGTCGTTAGAATGAACCAACTAGCCTTCCAAGACATTGTAAACGGAGTAGTGTACTACTTGTAGTGTGAATGGAAATTCTAGCATCTATATAAGAATATTTATTTAAGCGATTTTACAAACGAAAAAAAAAAGAACACTTAAGCAGATGGGGCATTCGCCTGTTGTCATACTAGTTCCTTACTTAACTCGCGGTGCTAATTTAGCCAACAGTATCCGCAGCAGAAATTATCCGCACCGCCCGTATTCCCGATCGCAGTAGCCCCGCTCCTCGAATGAAATTTTTACAGTTTCATCAAGGCAGTGAGAATATTACGTCATCTGTTACAGGGTATTCCGGTCACAGTCCCTGGCTGCCTGCTATGACGTGAAATGAATACGTGAAATACGCGTAGGTAGCATACTATGCATAATCTAAGTGTACAAGAGCCGTGTTGCGCTATCATGTATGCCCAAGTTTATGCGATGAAAAAAAAAAGACCTAATTAACAGTAGAAAACCTTACAGCGCCAGCTTGACATCGAAAGTACCAGCCCCCCAACCCTCCTGCTCTTTTTCGTTTCTCTTTTCTGTTTGCTGCGAGCGACCACTTTGTTTTTTCTTGAGCAACCGAATTTTGAGGATCAATTCAGCCCACCGAATGAATATTCATGGAGACCCAAATGTGTCATGCTGTGGTATTCGTTAATAAAAAATAAAGTAGTCCTAGCATAAGTACAAAGCATGCGTTCGCTATGCACATTTAACACCGCGAATCTGTCAACAATTCACCTTGAAGTATCATATAGGATACTTCAAACACCTTCTGATGCGAGTCGCATTAGAATGGAGAAAGTCGCTTCACTGCTATCCCTGGATAAGGAGGCGCGCTAAGGTCAAAGGAACTGTGAATGAGCCATATTGGAACAAACGCGTGAAAAATTGAATAGGAGAGAAAGGCCGGGCGTGACAAAGTACTTTTGTGTCCGTTCCGACTTCGCTTTTGGTTTCCCATTTTTAGGGATTTGTTCCAAGATATATATTTTCCAAGACACCCCAGCTGTGATATACTGTGAGGGATTATACAGATTAACTCTATCGCATGAGCTTATAACTCTATAGACTAAGCTTTGTATACTCTGTTTGCTTCAGTTGTTGTTGCATGTTTCGAAAAATATTCACCTAATTGCAACTCGCTGCTCGGGCTCCCAGCTCACGGTCACAGTAGGGAAGAGGATGCAAATGGCGGAGCAATTCCTTCCATACCTTGCGTCCTAATCGTTTGCCACATCGTTCTACATTGGACTTAATTGCTCGGGTGCAGGAAACCGACGAGTTTCAACTTCGGGTGCAACGTCGATTGCAACTGCACGCTGAGCTACGTGAACCCAGTCTGCGCCGCTGATGCGGTGGTCTACCTGTCGCCGTGCCTTGCAGGCTGCCGGAGGGAGCTTCAGCTCGACAGGTTGAAGGTAAAAACACGGTTCCCAAGAGAGAAGAAATAATCACAAATGGCTATATAGAGCATTGAGCTTCTAGCTTTTCAAACTGCCGTAAAGGGTATTCACTTCCGCTGCATGCCCACCTGCGGCTATTTAGTTGATTTCACGTGAAAGCTGCAGTAGTTCACCTTGTTACACTTGTTCGGGCGTAACTGTCTAAATCGGACCTTGTGCGTTGATACCATGGTGCGTCGCGCCCCGTTCGTCGAAGCACCACCTAGCATTGCCTGCAATAACAATGCTCCTGCTTGTGTGCCTATATACACGCGAGGCGTCTTTTTGCATAATTGGTTAAAGAAGACTCCTTCAATCTACGTATCCCGGGTAAATAATGTTGTGGGATGCCATTATCTAGCTCGTGATATTGTTTAGCGGTGCGTTAAAGAAATGGATTACTGCTGCCGCATTAAGGCATATGCGGATGTGCCTGTATGATCTTGCCATGAATAAACACCGTCTAATGCACTACAGGTGAATTTACCGCTGGTTAGCTGTACTCGTGAACCAACCGTCTCTAGAAGTTGGAGCTTAGTATGCCTTATGCTAGCAGGAAACGCGGCACTGTTACAGCGCCCATCATACATCGGCTATGACACGAGTCTGAAGATCGGCATTTTCTTACAAACTACAAAAGTGAGTGCCCACGTTTTGGAATTTCGTGTGCTCGCTAGCTACGTGACAATACCGTGTCGAGCCCCGCGGTCGACTTACCCTGACTTGACCTGTTTCCTGGTCCACTGTCATTCAATCTGTGTACTGATTGATCGACTGGATCACTCAGCTTAATGTCAAAACGCAAGATACGCCTTGTGATAGCCGTTGTGGAAGGCTTACGATTAATTTTTGCTACCTGGGATTATTTACCATACGCCAAGAGCGCTGTAGAGGATAATGTTATTGCGATAGCAAGTAATTATATGGGCACTGCAGTCGGATTTTTGCCGTCGCCGTGATGTTCTGTATAAAGTCCAAGGGCGATATAGCACCGTCGCCGCGCACCCTACGCTGTATGTGTGAGGGAAAGCGTGCGAGGGGAGCCGACGATCGGCAGCTGTCTCGCACGCGCGAGAGAGGAAAGCGGGGAGGAAGCGCACCGTCTTCTGTAGCGCGCAAGGCGCTGATGGGAGGGAGGGGGGCGGCGTTTTACTCCGGCAGCAACTGCGCATCGCCAACACCACCAAGATAGCACAAGGCCTTCTCACTCCGATTCATGACGTCATGTTACCTGGCCCGACTGCCATAGAATCTAATGGGGATGCTCCCAAGTAGGCAACAGTGATTTTGACGTCACCGCTTTCTTCACGCCAGCCTTGTCAATGGAAATTTCGGGCCAGGTAGTGTGACGTCATGGATCGGAGTAAACAGGCCTTGGGCTATCTAGGTGGTGTTGGTATTGTGCGGCAGCGCGCGGTCGCGCGCGCCCTATCTTGAAAGCGATCTGCTTTGGGGCAGAAGTTAGGTGCACCGACCGCCCATACCTTTGTGCGTGCTGTGTTCTCGCGCGTAGTTTGCGTTGAAGCGATAGACAACACGAAGGTTACTTCGCTCGCTACTGCTGCCGCGCTTCCTCACGCCAGCGTTTTGACAGCGAGTGCCAGCGGTGATCGAGTGTGTGTGTTTGCCTGTGCGCGCTCACACCGTGCTTGTTAATTTAGTTAGTAAGCGAATGTTTGCAAGTTTATGCGGCCAACAAAACTACTATTCTCTGACATCTCTGGCCTCCTTGAAGCCCTTGGGTTCACCGAGAGCAGGGGGAAAACCAACATGTCCGCAATTGAGATTAGTATAAAATGCGATTGGAAGATTGGTGGAAGAAAACTAGGGAAGCGACAAGCAACGGAAGTGTACAAAAGCAAAGTTCCCAATAGGGGATCAGAAAGTTTGGTGATGGGAATTCTTCGCGCTTTTTTTTTTTTTTGAGGACAGGTAGGACATTAGGCAATATAATAACAAGGGCTTGGCGGCGCAACCCACCGCCCCGTTCCAAAGGGGACGCTCATAGCATCCATCCATCCATACATCGAGTTGAGGTGGGGTGTCTTGAGTGGAGGAGCATTCTATAGATTACGGGGATCGAATCTCCCCTTCGCGCGCGCCTGCAGATGTACAGCGACTGCTCGTGCGTGAACGGCACGCTGACCAAGTTGGCGGGCGTCAGCACCGAGCGACTCCTGGTCGAGGGCGTGCAGGCGACCCGTTCTCGCTGCCCCGTCGACTGCCCTCTGCTCTTGGTCTACCTGCTCGGCGTCTTCCTGTCGCTGAGCTCGACCTTCCTCAATGCAGCGCCGGCCACGGCGGCGACAATCAGGTGCGGGCAGCCGGCCCCTGCGTCCTCTTTTACTCGTAGTGACCGGTTGGTATTGTACGCTGTATGGTGGAGCAGGGGGGGGGGGGTAGTATCGGAACAGGTGGTGTCCAAATCCACGTCCCAGTGAAGACTCTCCCCTCTGCGTACCAGAAACACATCTCCAAATCTACGCGTTCGTGGGCTGCATGCGCCAGACGTAATTGCAGAGCCAGAAACACCTCACGGCCGCCATGTTTTAGACGGCACCTATAGCGGTGTTTAATGTCGGTGGCAAGGATCAAAGCAAAATAAACTAGCAGAAAGTATGAATCAACAGTGGCAGAACAAGGTAACTTGACCCTGAAGCCATTGTTCTGACTAGACCATTTCGTTTTGATAAGCGCACTCGTAAGCAGACAAAAGTCCCCTTGTCGAAGCGCTCGGTTCAGGCTGAAGCACCCTTTTTTCGGCCATTTATTGATCACCTCGAGTCTCCGTATACCTTTGAACCCTTTGTCTCGATCGGTTTGATCGATGAGGTCTAACATCCTTAGGTAACGCTACTGCTATGATAGGTGCCGTTGGAGGGGATAGGAGGAGGAGGGAGACGGGTTTCGGAATAATTTTTTACCAGCTGGACTTCTATAGCTTGCACAGAAACACAAGTACAGGAATGAGTTGACCTTCGGATGTCGTGAGCATGTAGCCGTCGCGACCGGGCATACAACCCGTCACCTGTGACCTTGTGCTCAGAAGCGTATAGAACGCCATAGCTGGAGTGTTTGACAGGGGCGAGTCGCCGCAGACGATGTTCACTCGGGTTTATTGTTGACGAAACTGGTAAACAGTGCTCGCAAACGTTGTAATATAGATGAAACTCACTGAAAAACACAGCCTCTGCGCAAAATGTGAGCCCGAACGAGCCAGAAATTGAGCAGGAAGTGTCGTGTGCAGCAGACACTAACAATTTGTGCAAACACTCAGTACACGAGTTAATAAAAGTGCCTCGCGCCTCGTAACATTGTATACTTAGCAGACAACGTGACGGAAGCTACGTTTGCAATGCGGCCATAAAAATCTGACTCCGCATACTCTGCAGTACGGTTGTACGTTTCTTTATGACGTTTTTTTCTGCGGAATTCGTATATTACAACTGCAACTTGTAGACGTATAAAGTTGCGTGGAATCCCACATTAATTATGCACCTCCTTGCTTTCAGTATGTGACGTACTATGCTTTGGTTGCGAGCCCTGAGGGTGCATTGTGGCTGCTGGTCGCAGAAGCGTGTTGCTCAGCGCGTTCGGTGGTGCTTCAGATCGGTGATGCCTTCCGTGTCATAATTATGATTGGATCGGAGCAAACTTTCTTTCTGCCTGCAGTTGGGCGCCATAATTGTGAAAAGTTTGGTACATAAAATTATGACATAATGCTACATCGAACTTCTAAACGCGTACCCGCATCTTTCCTTTACAGCTGACTCGCTACTTTCTGGTCGCGAATGCGAGCACCGAGATAAGTGTCGATGTGCTTCTTGGTGTTGCCTGCTATTCTACGCCAAAGAGAGACACGTTGCCAAATGCGCGCTGGTCTGGCGTGTACAGGACAGTCCAGTTTTACTCTGTAAAAAACAGACATATAACAAAGGACATTGAGGATCCCACGTGACCCAAAGGCCTAGGAGCGTTGTGTACGAAAATGCCCATCACGTCGCATCAGCATATCAGTATGGAAAATTGAGCGCTGGTATATGTTAACTAGAACATCAGTGCATTCTGGCCACACAGTTCGATTATGTGTTCCTCAAAACTGGAGATGAGCGCAGGATTTCTGCCACATGAACATTACTTCATTACTGATTGGCTTCAATTCCGCAGTTGAAACTTGTGCTCGAATTATTTATAAAGTTAAAGAGACCCTGAAACGGTTTGACAATATTCTGCAAATGTGCTGAGCCTTTAGGGTAGGACCTTCTGATCATTAAGTGACACATTCAAACGCTCCGCCTAAAGCGTGCAATTTGTTCTAAAGTTTCAAAAATGTACATCGCTACCGATCGCAGCGGCGCCACTACCCTGAGTGTTCAGCCGCCTCGCTTACAATTTACATAGTTAGCACAACTGACGTCAGTTGGGCGAGCTATACGATTGCCTAGCCAGGATCCGCCATCGATAATTTTTCCATCATTATGGTGAAAAAATGTTGTTCGTAATCGTTGGAATGTTGGTTAATTTGTTTCCATAATAAACTAACAGAAAGAAAATACACAGCAATTCATCACTACACTCAAACACTTCTGGCACACAGCAAGTGTTGACTGCCTGTGTTACAACGTGCTCCGTGTGATCACGCGAGCTGCGCGGTCAGTGTTGTCTCGACCGAGGTTTCTCTTGGCGAGGACCATGGGTCGATCGCTTTTGTTGAGCTGTGGGGTGCAAATCTAGCGACTGGCGACGTGTCAAACTGCGACATCGTGTCCCCCTGCAAGGCAGCAGACGAGCGGAGTGGCTGCAACACAGCGGACTGTCGGTATTCGATCGGCGCCAGGATCTACGCGTTTGCGGCCGTCAATTTACGCTGGAGGAGTACTACCATTACAGAGAGGTTTAGCGTGCCCGGTATTCCGGTAAACACAAACGGACAGGACTGGGTGGCTGCACCGCGCAGGGCATTCACATTTGCGCCTCCGCTCGTCCGGAAAATGTCCAGTCCGCTTGCGTTTACCGGATGAGCGGAGGTGCAAACGTGTAGTCACGGTGCAGTCTCCTGGTGGCGCAGAGTTCAACCAGAGAAACACAGGGCTAGTATTGCAGCAACCAAATGTATTCTACTTCGCTGCTGGTGTAAATTTAGGCAGTGGCGTAATCGTGTTGCTGCCGAAAATTTTCGACAGCAGCAAAGTAAAATACACTTTGTTACTGCAATATTAGCTGTGTTTCTCTGGTTGAGCTCTGCGGCGCCAGTTGGCTGCACCGCGCAGGCCGTTCATGTTTGCACCTCCGCCCATCCGGTAAAACGCCCAGTCTGCTTAGCTTTACCCGGTTGTACACGCTGGATTGGCTTTACCCGGTTGTACACGCTGGGCATTTTGCCGTATGGGCGGAGGCACGAACGTGAGCGGCCTACAGGATGCAGCCACCTGGTGGCACAGAGCCAGAGCTCTGTGCTCTGGTTGAGCACAAAAACAGAGCTAATAGAGCAGTAACTAAGTGCATTCTACGTACTTTGCTGCTGGCGCGAATTTTCAGCGGCAGCGTTATCGTGAACACGATGTTTTGTAAATGTTTTAAATGTTTTACATTTGGCTACAGCAATATTAATTGTGTTTGGCTGGTTAACGTCTGCGCCATCAGGTCGCTGCACCATGCAGGTCGCTCACGTTTAAGCGAGAGCCCCTTGATCACAGAGATGATAGTAGTAGTAGTACGGAGGGGCTTTAGTTTACTCCTCTGCCCATACGTAGAAGCGCCCAGCTCACCTTCGTTTATCGGAATACCGGACACGCTCGGCGCTGCGACAAAACACTTGGAACGCACGATGCTTTGAGAGCTCACGTTTGGGGTCAACGGCCAGGCGGCTGGTGGAGAGATAAGAGAGGCTTCGCGCGCTGGCTCCAAGACAACCGGAATTAGACGACACGACATCCCATCATGACACAGAGCCAGTGAAGGCGGAGCTTAGCCCCGATCACTTGGCGAACGAGTTGAGGAGGAAAGGCATGGCTACGGAGAAGGGTAACTTGTAATCGTCCGTAGCTGTTTTAATATGAGATGCTACACTTAAATTTTGGCGCGAATGTTTTGCTGTAGCTGCACCCTACGCGTATACAAAATTTATTCAAACCGTTTCAGGGACCCTTTAATGCGTGAAGCTTTCTTAATAAGCTAGCATTACTGTGCAGTTCGTCTTGTAATTAGCATTAGCTACTTCAAGTAATCCAGCTGATGCAACAATATTGCGATATATGCTACAGAATACTTTCAATAAGCTTGTTTTTACACATCTGCATTATTATCTGCAGTTCTTCTGTTCCCGCCCGCAGTAGAGTTGCATAGCCTCCTAATCTTCGGTTAAGTGTCGAAAGTGTGTCTTCACCATCCAGGTGCTTTCCAGGCCAGGTGATGGGCCATGAATACAAACTCCTGGAGTTCACTCACCCACTTCGCAATTTTTTTGTCGAGGAGCGAGTTTGAGAACCATAGATAAAGGCTTTTGGTGGTCGGTAAAGCGCCTCAAGCTCCTGCCGTCCAAGCAGAATATCGAAATAGCGTGCGGCCTATCAAGACTGCCAAACCTTCTTTCTCCGTAGTCGAGCGATTGAGTTTGTGCTTTCGAAAATATGTACGACTAGTATTCCACAAACTTTTGTTGCTAGTTCTGTATCCCTTTGGTAAAACACGGGATCGATCGATCGATCCATCCATCAATCAATCAATCAATCAATCAATCAATCAATCAATCAATCAATCAATCAATCAATCAATCAATCAATCAATCAATCAATCAATCAATCAATCAATCAATCAATCAATCATGTATGCATGAACGTGCGCTTTCTGCAGGTGCGTCCAGCCCGCTGAGCGGTCACTGGCACTCGGGATCAAGACCATCATCGCAAGGCTCGTGGGTGAGTGCTTCGACCTGAGGACTGGTATAGCCTACAGCCGCGCTCTTCCATTTTTACCCTGTGGCTTCTCGGTGAACGCTGGCGTTTGCTGGCCCTTGCAGCGCGCGTGAGCTCCAACAAGCGATTGCATGCGTCGCTGAATGGTGCCACGGAGATGAAAAAATTGTTTTACTGCAATCTCTGCCGCTGCAGGCATGGATAATTACAGCGGAGCAAGGTATTTGACATTCCCGGAGTGTTTTTAGAAACTGAGCGTGCACTAAAGGTGTTTCAGGTGGCCATTATATTCGTGCAGCATACGGATAGTGCACGTTTGCTTTGTTTGGAAAAATTCGGAACGCCGCATTTGGGACGAACCGGCTCGCAAGATACTTATCACGCGACAAAGGAACAGTGTAAACTAATATGAAGATGACGTGGAGGCCTAACGATGTTGATGCGTTCTGACATGGCGCAGATCGTTTCAATGCGAATACGTGCGCCCATGCTTCTGTGGGGATTTGTTTCCCCTGCGCACGTATTCGACTAAAGGAATTCACGCAGTCACCCTCCCCCGATAAACACAAATGCATTTACCTAAGGTAAACCAGTTCCCCTATTATTTTGCACTGTATATAATTAAGTTTAGTGAAACAATTTTTGGCTTCACATGCTGAGTTTTCTTTTCTGGTTTTCTTATTCTTGATTTCTTGCAGTTCCTCCATTATTGTCATTTGAAGGATGCTTTATTAAGTTTAGAGATTTTTGTGGCACTTATAGTGGCACACACACAAAAAGAAGTGTTTTAGCACTACCTTTTCATTTATTATTTGAGCTTAATACTTTAAAATTTTTTTGGTATGAAGAATGTTTTATTTACGAATCAATCATTCTACGTCCGTCTGCCTTTCCATTTATTTTCTGACATTTCTCCCCGTTAGTTTTCCTTTTTGCCCTGTCTTATTCTGTGTCCCCTGCATGCACGATGCTGCATGTCGTTTGTTATCTGCTTTTGTGATATGCTACGCAGATATGCTTTTTTTGAACACTGTGCGTTTGCCAAAGACTTTCAATTAAAAAAGAGAGAACAGAACTTCGCACTGCCGTCCAAGTATGCGATAGCATATACTTATATTGTGGCAGAGTACAGAGATACTGTACATCTGTATACCGATGGCTCTGTCACACCATATGCCTCCACAGCAGCCTTCATCATTCCGTCAGCGCCGCATGTGGCTCTGTTGTCCCACTGCTTGACTCTTCCCGAAAGTGTAGCGGGAGCCTGGCACTGTTTCAGGTAACGTGGGACCCGAGCAAAGCTGCTTTGTGGCTCTGAAAGTTCGCTCGAGAACAAACCGCCTGCCCCCGCTGCGCGCTTGCAAGCCGTGAGGCAAGACGGCTGTAATGCACCGTGAAGCCCTGGCAGCTTCACGGTGCACGGTCCGCCTTTGTGACGGCGGTTGCAGACCAGGAAGGCAATACCGCAGAGAAGTACTCCCTCGGACAGGTGGAGACAATGGAGCGACCCTCTGCGCCGGGTGTGACTTACATTCGCACGGGCGCCTACCATTGGCCGAAAATGACGCCACCAGAGCGGGTTCGCCGATTGGCCGAAAATGACGCCACCTGAGCGGGCTCGCCGATTGGCCGAACGTGACGTGACTTCGAGACACCGAAGGGGTTAAACGCCAGAGACCGGTAGCAGCAAGGAAGCATTCCTTCATTCATCTCTTTCGAGCTTCTTGCAACGGGCCGCAGCGTCCGAGTTGCTGCCAGCCCGTAATGACTTTATGACTGTTAATTTCTTTGTACTCTGACTGTAAATAATGTAAATAAACCTCCACTTTTCATTTCAAAGTCCTCCTCAACCTCGGCCAACTCCCGCACCCAACGGCAAGGTCGAAAATCTGGGGGACAGCAATTGGGATTGTCCTCCAGATCCAACAGGCTATAGAAATTACAGAGCGTCTCGAACACGCAACTAGAAATGGCCACAATGTCACCCTTCAGTGGATACCCTCACACTGTGGCGTGATCGGGAACGAACAGGCAGATGCTGAAGCGAAAACTGCTTTAGATAATGCTTGTGAAGTACACATTCCGTTCTCACGAACAGACACAAACGCCCTGCTTCGTCGCGTAATACGCAACCGCACGTTGGAACACTGAACCCAACCAGATAGACGACACAAGCGATTACACAAATGGGACCAAGAAATGAAGTTTCGTAAGCCTCACAAGTTAAAAGAAGTCACACGAGCATGGTGCACCGGATTCGCGTTGGTGTCGCATTCACCAACCGTTGCCAGTGATACTAGCCCAAACTGTGAATACTGTGAGGTGCCAGAAACACTTGAACATTTATTTTTCGTGTGTCCCGCGTACGCGCAAGAACGACAGAAACTTCTCTCTTCCATTGCAACGATCCATATATGAGATACCGCTATCAGACGAGTTTCTTTTAGGTCTTTGGCCTAATGCAAACAGCGCAGCCCTGGTAACACGTGCCGCTATAGCTTTTCTCCAAGCCACTGGGCTGGACGCACGGCTTCAGAGATGCCACAACTCTGTGAATTTGTATATACGCATCTCTTCCTTATACCATCATCATTCGTCAGACCTTTCCCTACCCGTCCCTTTTCTCCAGTGTAGAGTAGCAGGCCAGAGCAAGTTATAGCTCAGGCCGACCTCTCTGCCTTTCTGTAAATAAATTTCTCTCTCTCTCTCTACAGCTGTGCGCCGTGCTCACATTCATCGAAGTGACCTTTTGATACCTCGCATCTCTCTTGCGATTTCTTGCGCCCCGAGAGGCGACTGCGTACGCTCAACCCACACCTCAAGTTCTCGATTAGATACGTCCAAAGCGGTTCGAGTCGCCCTAAAAAATGGCATAAAGAAATGCCTTACCGATGGTGGTATCGTACCACTGTCTTCCAGCATAGCAGCGCTATGATCTATTGCAGCCCTTAAAGGGCCCCTCACCAGGCCTGGCCATCTTGAGCTGACAAGCGCAGAGCATAGAATGCGCTCCAACGATCGTGTTTGCAAAGAATTACATCGCTACGCGACGCGGAGAGGTCTGAAGTTTCAATCCGAACGCCGTTTTTTCCTTCTCCTCGCGGCCGCTGCGCTCCAAGCCGAACGATGACGTACTCGCGTCCCTGCGCCTACGTACTCGCGTCCGCAGTGTGACGTCGCTCGTGGTGACACGTCACTTCGAGAATTATTCGAGGCACCATCTGTTATTTGTGTGATATATCGCTTGAATTGACGAATTGAAGTTTATAAAAATAATAAAACACACAAACGGAATGCCTGCGGGTTCTTTTGTTTTACTTCGCGCCTAAGCAATTAAGAGACGTACTTCCGCTTTGACCGCCTGTTCGCACAGTCGTGTGGTCACGTACGCAGGTACCGAAAGTGTGCCATTTTCTACTGTGTTCCAGCGCGTGATCATACTGTGCGATCCGCTTGTTATGCCTCAATATTCGTGTAGCACTGAATTATACCGTTAGTCATGTGTCCTTGGGCACAGCGCGCAAAATCGTGCGCTGCGCGAAATCAGCCAATGACAACAACTCGTGTGCAACGCCGCAAAAAAAAACAAAAGAGAGGAAAGAAAGAAAAAGACAAAGAAGCGTGGAGAAAAAAAATGGGAAGACGGGGCTCTTGACGTATACGTCATGCGATCCTCGAGGTCCTGTATGGGAGAACGCAGGGAAGGAATTCCGCTTGTGGAGGCTAGACGGGGCGAGCGGAGAAACTGTCGCTATGCAGTGAAGCTCGGCTCCTGAAATCATGGGTTCGTGGCACTGAAATATTTCTATCTGGGCTATTAATGAGCCGATTTGAAAAATTTTTGAGGCAGAACGCACCCTAGAGGACACGTAACAACTTTCAGCGTATAACCAAAATTTGCTATGGATGGGGCCTGGTGAGGGGCCCTTTAAGCCTACGACCGATCGCACGCATGCTTCTCTCAGGCCACAGACTCGCTTCGGGACGTCTGACGACTGCGCCACTTGCCAGTTTGTCGCGTTATTCCCTCGTGATAGCTAGCTCTTTGAGACGCTGCGATAGACTGCACGGCCTTCGAGATCGGCCCACATTTTTCATACCTGCAAAGTGTATGTGGCGTACTCCTCTAATGCGATCGCATGTTATGATGCGTCATTGGAATTCTCGCCCACACTGATAGGTTCCATCCCGGCTCCCGTGATCTTGGGTGGCATCATGGACGGGATGTGCTTGGCTTGGCACCGGCCGTGTGGCTCGAGCGGCAACTGCATCGCCTACCAGAACGAAGGCATGGCCCGGGGCATGTTCTACGCGCTGGTCGCCATGCTCTCGATGTCCATGCTACTATTCTACCTGTCTCTGCTGGCGCACCGCCAGAGAGCCCGGAAGAGGGAGGCCGCCAAAGCGAAGCAGGCCCCGTCCGTAGGGCCCGGCACTAGCGCGCTCAGAACCACCAAGGAGACTACGGACGCCTCGTCTCCATTTCCGCGATGAGTGACTGCAGAGATGCGGTTGCGGTCGCGCTGTGACCCGCGCCAGACGACACCTGGCCGTTAGACCGCCGTGTGGATTTCGAATTTTCTCTATACGCGAACTGGCCTGTACCTTGGATGGCGTCTATATCTCTGCCAAGCTGTCTACGATGAAAGATTTGATGCTGATTAAAAAAAGAATAGAGAAAGAAACAGGCATTAGAAACTGGCGAAAAGACTGGTGCTTGAGCTAGTTTGGTTTAAATGCAGATTAGAACGGTACACAGATGCAGCACAGAGAAGGACCCCGAAACGCGGCACGGGCAATGTACTTACACACACACAAACACACACACACACACACACACACACACACACACACACACACACACACACACACACACACACACACACACACACACACACACACACACACACACACACACACACACACACACACACACACACACACACACACACACACACACACACACACACACACACACACACACACACACACACACACACACACACACACGCACACACGCACACGCACACGCGCACGCGCACGCGCACGCACACGCACACGCGCACGCGCACGCACACGCGCACGCACACACACACGCACGCACGCACGCACGCACGCACAGTCATGTCATAAGAAGCCAACACTGACACCAAGGACAACATAGGGGAAATTACTTGTGCTGAATAAACAAAATAAACAGTAAATTAATGGAAATGAAAGCGGATGAAAAAAAAAATTGCGGCAGGTGGGGAACGATCCCACAAGTGCGAAGGTTCGATATATATATATATATATATATATATATATATATATATATATAGTCATATGAGAAGCCAACAAACACTGACACCAAGGACAACATAGGGGAAATTACTTGTGTTTAATAAATGAAATAAAGAAACCATAAATTAATAGAAATTAAAGTGGATGAAAAAACAACTTGCCGCAGGTGGGAACCGAACCCACAACCTTCGCATTTCGCGTGCGATGCTCTACCAATTGAGCTACCGCGGCGCTGTTTCCCCATCCACTTTCTTGGGTATTTATGTGTACTAGTAGAACCCTGGGAGTGTTAGCCAGCGCCATCACTCACATACCTTGGCGGCTGACGTGGAACGTCTTTCTTGCCGCAGGCGTCACGAGAACGTGATCTTTTTGGGTGAAGGCAACTGGTCAATAAACTCACACATGCTACCTGAAGGCATCAATGTTGCCGGATTCGAGACCCTCCGCCAACAGCCGTCCTTCTATTTGAAATGGACAACAGGGGACGCCCACTGACTGCAAGATGGCTCGCTCGATAACATCTTTAGTCAACATCTTATTGACTTCCCGCTGTATCATTTGCCGTTCAGCATGTGAAACACGGTACGGTCGGCGGCGTATCGGATTGGCGTCTCCGGTGTAAATACGGTGGGTGATCACCGATGTCTGGGCTAAAGGGCGGTCATCCAGGTAAAAAATGTCGCAGTAAGTTTCCAAGAGACGGCAGAGGTCAGCAGCTCGTGCCGGAAGATCAGGCGCAGTCATCTTGCTCAGTTCGTCTGTGAGAATTGGTGAATCGGAGGTTCCTGTAGAGAGCGACGGAATTTCGGCGTCAAGAGCCGATGTCTCGCAATCGTTCACAGGCTAGAAGTCACCCACAGACACGCCTCTGTGAAGAATTTGAGTCTAGCAGTTAAAATTAAGGACAGGGAGCGAAGTCTGATTGCCTGTAACGGTGAGCGCGGTATGGGGAACTGTCAAATTTCATTCAAGCAGTACATCAGCGGTGGGACATAGCACAAAGACGCCGTCAGGAAAAGATGAGAACGACAGTAGAGTGACGTACGTTGTGGATTGAGGCGACAGGCGGATGTCTTCGGGAGAGCATAGCTATGGTTGTGTGACTGGTGGACTATAGAAGCCGTGGCGCAGTTCAATGTGAATGACATTAGACGTGCAATCAAAGATGGCTGAATGAGACGATAAAAATTCTAAGCCAAGTATAACGTCGTAAGGCATTGTTCTAAAACGGCAAAAAAAAAAAAAACAGTTCTGAGGCGCCCCGCAATGCCAATGCGAGCAGTGCACATACCAAGCACGCTAGGCGTTCCTTCATGGGCGACGCGGAGGGTGCGTGATGCAGCGGGTTCGAGAACTTTGTTCAGGCGTCGGAGCAATCGGGCACTCATCACGGATACGCGCACCAGTGCCAATGAGTGCTAGGACACTGACGCCATCGAATAAAACGTCCATCAAGTTCTCTTTGGTCAGCAAAGTGATCAGAGGCTCTTGCGGTCGAGTCCTCCATGCAGTGTCACCTCCGGGAGCTGCATCGCTTAGTTTTCCAGAGACGGGTGTCGGGGCTGCATCGGGGACGGTGGGCCACGAGCCTGCGGCGATAGGGACGATGGTCGAGGAGTTGGTGGCGAACGCGACTGGTGACGTCGGAATGACGACGAGGGTCTGTTCCAAGGAGCATGGGCGTCATTGTTGGCTGTTAATTGCAGTGCCAATGGAGGCTGGTAACGACGCTCGCTCTGTTTGGATCGATAATAACTGGTGAATGGCGATCGCAGAGGGGAGGAGACAGTACAGTTGTTACAATGGCGAGCAACGGGACTAATACGCCGGCAGATAAAACAGATTGGCCGATCGTCTGTGGTTCGCCCCACCGCTGCATTTCGGTAGCGTGCAGGATACCGCGCACCAGTCGACAGACCTGGAGCATGAGACAGCTGTGAAGCGGCAACGGCGCATACACAGAATGAACTCCAAGATTAGCGAGTTCTTCGTGGAATATTGCTTGGGCAAATGGCGCTGTAGGCAAGTTGTTCGGCTCACTGGGGCGGGATAAAAGCACTGCCGGAGCCATGGCTTCAATTTCCCGACGCGCTATCCGTGTCATGTCGTCTGGTGATGATGGTCGCTGCATTCATAGCCTGTCGTCAGAAGAGGATGTCGCAACTGTGTACGGCAGACGTGCGAACGGCGTTGCAATCCGGCGGCTCTTGGCCTGCTGAAAGTGTCGACAGTATTTTATGATGTCCTGTAATGTTTCACAACTTTTGCACATGAGCAGGTTGAAAGCATCGTCAGCGATCCCCTTCAGTACATGCCCAACCTTGTCTGACTCAGCCATATCACTGTCGGACTTACGGCACAGAGCCAGCACGTCCTGGATGTAAGAGACGTATCATTCTGTAGATGTCTGGGCGCGGTCTCTAGTTCTGTGGTAGCGGTGCCCTTCCGTCCGGCGGGACGGCCGAACAAGTCCCTCTGATTTTGTTTGCACGTGTCCCAATGGTTAAGCTCTTCCTCGTGGTTTTTATACCACACCCTCGCCGTGCCTTGTAGGTAGAGGACCGAGCTAGCCAGCATAATTGTCGGGTCCCCTCTGTTGTGGGCACTTATACTCTCATACGTGGCGATCCAGTCTTCCACGTCGAGGTAGTCGGTGGCGCAGAACGTTCTTTGATCCCGTGGTTGAACCAGCAAAACCGCCGGGATTGTAGGCGTTGATGTGGGCCTCGCTGTGTCGAGTCCTGTTTCGTCCGTCCTGTTGTCCAGTCCGAGGTGACGACCACTGCGGAATCCCGGTCACGGCGGCCGCATATCGATGGGGGCGAAATGCGAAAACACCCGTGTACTTAGACGTAGGTGCACGTTAAAGAACCCCAAGTGGTCGAAATTTCTGGAGTTCTCCACTGCTGCGTGCCTCATAATCAGAAAGTGGTTTTGGCACGTAAAACCCCATTATTTAATTAATTTTTAACGCCCACTGCGGAGCTCTGTTGTTGTTTCTCGTGGATACACCGCAACCCTCGCCAATTTGTTACGTTGCAGAAGTCACATATAAAAATCTATTTACAATATTTACATGAGAGACAGCGATGCATAAACAAGATGGCTGTCGAGACCGATTCTACCTCTACACGTCAAATCGTCTTCAGACTGGCGCATACATATATATATATATATATATATATATATATATATATATATATATATATATATATATGGGAGAGTGCCATCGAGTGACTGATATTTTGAAACTATTTGGAGAGAGTGGCTTTGATTAGCCCTTTACGTGCAAAGTACCGGAAAATAAGGAGTAAAAGTTTTTTTTTTCCAGATTTAAAGTAGAAGTTTCTGACTGGAGTTATTATCCGTGATCAGCAACAGTCCGTCCTGAGTTCTGCTTCCTGCCACTATAAGATTGCAAAGAACGGCATTATCGTGTCTTGCCTGTGGCCGAGGGTAGATACCACTGCTTTTAAGATCATGGTCATCATCATTATTTTTGTGCCTTCATATGTGACAGAGCGAAGAGGCAAGAACTCTATCTTCTGTGTTTGGTCACCCGCACGCGAAGGATAAGATGTACCTGATAAGACGTATGCTGTCTGCCTCCGTTTTTATACCATAATATATATATATATATATATATATATATATATATATATATATATCCTAATATGCCATGGTTGATTTGGATGTTGAGTAATGAAAGATGTGCTCGTTGCCCGCGGTTTATGTTCATCTTCTCTGTACTTTCTTTTTCTTTTTGAATGCGAGGATAAATGCCTCAGGGCATACAAGGGTATGTGATGGGGGTGAATAAGGATGATTAAATGAATGAAAAAAGATTTGCTGACTTAATGAAGTCCAAGACTGTACTTTCTTTCTATCCATGTGTAACTAACAAAGGAACGATGGAACACGGAGCGTGAAAAAAAAACACACCCACCCACACACGCAAGCATTCCCGCATATACAGCGGAACGCACATCCCGCGTACACAACGGAACGCACATAGAGATTACGGATTCTCATTTACCTGCCGCTGGTATGTCTAAGCGTCTCATAGTAGCGCGCAATACAGGATAATGACATCGTCACGATCTGATTAAGGACGTCCCGCAGCCCAACGCGAGGGTCAAGACGCATGTTTAAGGTGGCGTTTAAGACAGCCCACAACGTAACCTATCTAACCAAACCTACAAGAAAGTAAACGACGCTTTGCCATGCAAACTCTATCAGAACACCTGGGAACTTCGTCATCCCGGTGAAACGACAAACTTACGAGGAAAAAACATCATGAGCCATTCCACTCTGGGAAGGTGGATGACCAGCGAATCTGTTTAGCACACGACACATAATGGCATAGCATTTTGAACAAAGGTACGAACACGTTTATTCTCGTGATCGATGGTCATCGTGACGCACACACATTCTCGTATTACGTCAATCATTACATGCGTGCGTCACGTGAGACAATGAATGACTTGTCAGGTGTGCATTATATAGGAAACAAGTGGAGGTGTGCTACGCCTGTGGCCGCCTCGGGCATCGAGCGGACGTCTGCCCCTCGCCGGACGAAACTATGTGCAGGGGATGCGGCATCGCCAACCCGGACGAACAACACAAGTGCGACCCCAAATGCAGGCTGTGCGGAGGCCGACACTTCACCGCTGCCAAGGAGTGCAAGCAGAGGTACCAGACGCCGTACCTCGTCAGACGCAGGCGCCGGGACCGATCCCGAGTCAACAGAAGCAAGTCTCCGGCCCTCGCCATGGGCGAGCGACAACTCCCGGCCGCCGCCGGTCCCTCCGCGCCTCGCGGGAGCTCTAGATCCAGGAGCCCCTCTCCACCTTCCGGACGCCGTTCCAGGTCCAGGGGCAGATCCCGGTCCAGGGGCAGATCTATGTCCAGGGGCAGATCCGGAAGCCGCTCCAGGAGCCGCTCTGTCTCATGGGCCCGGTATGGGTCCAGTGCCGGCCAGCAGAGGAAGAGAAAGTCGACGCTATCGTGGGCAGATATGGTTGCTGGCGGCGCCCATGCGAGATCCACCCGGGGCCCACGCGACCCGCTTCCAGAGCAATCCAGGGAGGCAGAGGTAGCGCGCCTTATGAAGGAAAACGCGGACTTAAAAGAAATGATCAGAAAGATGGCTAGCGAAATGATAGAGATTAAGAAATTAGTAATCAGTCAGAATGTTACATCCAACGCGTCGGCGCCGACCGCCACAGAAGCACCAGTTCCGGCCTGCGACTCGGCCGGCGCCGCCAAGCGTAGGGCAGTTTCCAGTAAGGACGATTCAGATTCGCAAACTTATGAGATCAAAGGCATGCTGGCCACGCTCACTAAGAGCGCGCAGCAGTTAGAACAAGGCTTAGCACAGGTGCAAGTCGCCCTAGGAGACCCGAGGAGAGGCCTAGGCGCGCTGGCCGATCGCATGGACGCCCTCGAGCGTCTGGTGATTCC
Organism: Dermacentor andersoni; assembly: GCF_023375885.2. NCBI lineage: Eukaryota > Metazoa > Arthropoda > Arachnida > Ixodida > Ixodidae > Dermacentor > Dermacentor andersoni. Next base: position 149,889,326 of record NC_092817.1, read on the forward strand.
GAATAATACGTCCGTAACTCCGACGCAGGTCGTTGTTCCGAACGCGTCGGGGACTCAAATCAGGGCTACGAGCACATCGGCACGTCAGAGTGGGTGGAACTTCTTGCGTGCACCTCTGCTTATAGCGGGTACCCCGGACAATTTATCTAATCATGGATAGTGCCAAAGAGGAGTTCAAAATTTGGCAGTGGAACTGCAGGGGGTACTCCAATAAGAGGGCTCCTTTGCAGCAATATTTAAGGTCGCTACGTAACAAACCACAAGTAATAGCATTACAGGAAACCCTCGTCTCTGCCGCATCCCTCTCTGGTTATCGTGCCGTCTCCGTGCAGGCCGAAGGTCGGGGAGTGTGCACGTTAGTTGACAGGAGGCTTACACACTTGTCTCACGACCTGAAGCTGGTGAGTTGCAAGGTCGAATACGTGATGGCGGAGGTTCTGCTCAATACGAGACAACGCAACCAGCGGAGAAACAGCGTGTTCATACTAAACATCTACAGCAATCCTAGGGACTCGCAACAGCAGTTCAAAACGATACTCAAGAAGTCCGTCGACCTGGCCGGCACCCATCCCTTGGTCGTCGTCGGAGATTTCAACGCACCGTACGGCGTGTGGGGCTACGTCTACGACACGAGCAAGGGTCGGGGTTTGTGGCAGAACGCCAACGAAATGGACCTCACGCTCATCACGGACAAGGCGTTCCCCACCCGAATCGGCAACTCGGTTAGCCGGGACACCACCCCCGATCTGGCGTTCGTGAAGAACGTCAAGGGAGCCGAGTGGAGCAACATCGCAATAAATTTTGGTAGCGACCATTATGTGCTCGAGACCCGCTTCGAAGTCACCCGAAGTAAATCCAGACAATTCACTGTCACGGACTGGGACCTTTTTCGCAAGCTCCGCGGCAACGACAGCGCACCCGTCCCAAAAGACCTGGAAGATTGGTGCGAGCGAATCAAGAGTGACGCCGAGTCATCCACTAAGAAGATCGTCAGCGACCTGGAGGTAGAAAAGATGGACAGTAGGCTGGCCCATCTGATCGAGGCCAAGCAGGCGCTGCTTTTGAGATGGAAGGGACAAAGGTTTAACCGAAGACTGAGGAAAAAGATCTCCGACCTTAACAAGGCCATCGAAGATCACTGTCGGACCCTCGGCAAGCAGCAATGGGACGAGGTCTGTGACTCGATCGACGGGCAGATGCGTAACGGCAAGTCCTGGGGCATGCTTAAACATCTTCTCGACGAGGGCAGCACCAGATCCAGTCAGAGGCACACGCTCGCCAGAGCCTTTCACGAAGCTACCGTATCCTGTTCCGGAGACGAGCTGGTTGCCAAGCTCATGGAGAAATACCTTCCCATAAAGCATGGCGACGAGGAAGACCGGTTTCCCGACTACCTCGGACCAGCCCGTCCGGAATTGGACGAAGACTTCACCGTGGGGGAAATTAGGCAAGCCATTTTCGCGCTCAAGGGGAAGTGTGCGCCAGGTGCCGACAGAATCACCAACAAGATGCTGCGGAACCTTGACGACGGTTCGATCGCATACCTCACCGAGAAGATCAACGAGACCTGGAAAAACGGCAGCGTACCAGAGCAATGGAAGAGCGCCAACGTCGTCCTGATCCCCAAACCCGGCAAGGCTCCGAACGTGGACAACCTCCGACCGATCTCTCTCACCTCCTGCGTTGGGAAAGTGGCGGAGCACGTCGTCCTCAACAGACTAAACAGATATCTCGAAGAGAACAACATCTATACTTACAACATGATTGGCTTTCGTGCCGGCCTCTCGTCGCAGGACGCCATGAAGATGATCAAACATCAAATCATCGATGGCAGTACCAGAGACACCAGGGCCCTGCTCGGACTCGACCTCGAGAAAGCGTTTGACAACGTTCTCCACGAATACATTCTGGCCTCCGTGGCAGACCTCAAGCTGGGCCCCAGACTATATAACTACGTCCGTTCGTTCCTGACGGGGAGGAAAGCGAGGCTGCGGATCGGCGACTTTGTCTCCGACGAGGTGCTCCTGGGAGCACGGGGCACGCCGCAAGGCTCGGTCATTTCGCCTGCTCTCTTCAACATCTGCATGATCGGCCTCTCGAGGAATCTGGCCCAAGTTGAAGGAATCAAACACACCATCTACGCAGACGACATCACCATCTGGTGCACCGGCGGTAGCGAAGGGCAAGTGGAAAGCGCCATGCAAGAGGCGGTAGACGTCACAGAACAGTACCTGCTACCCACCGGACTCAGATGTTCCCCGACCAAATCTGAGCTTCTCCTTTATAGAAAAGAAAAAGGCCGCAGACCCAAGGGCTGGAAACCGGTCTCAGAAAGTGACATTCACCTGTTCACTCGGAGCGGTGACCCGATACCCAGGGTCGACACCATCAGAGTCCTGGGTATGTTCATAGAATCACGCGGCGGCAACGGCACTGCGTTACGCAAGATAATTGCGAAAACCGACAATGCTTTTCGCCTCGTCCGAAGGGTCACGAACAGACATCGTGGCCTCAAGGAGGACAACCTGCTTCGGCTCATCAACGCCTTTGTGCTGTGTCACTTCACCTACACGGTGGCCATGCACAACTGGCTCAGAGCCGAGCGGGAAAAGCTTAATGCCCTCATTAGAAAATTCTTCAAGAGAGCCCTCGGGCTGCCCGTCAGAACGCATACAGAGGACCTCCTTCGGCTCGGCATACACAACACCATGGAGGAGATGGCCGAGGCTCAGGAACGGGCCCAGCTAACTCGGCTGTCCACCACGCCAGCCGGCAGGCGTATCCTCGAGGAGATCGGACTCGCACCAACCAAGAACTTGGCTGAAGACACCCAAATCCCCAGAGAAATAGGCGAGAAGATCGTGGTCGCCCCTTTGCCCCGCAACGTTCATCCCGTTCACAACGCAGGTCGTCGCAAGGCAAGAGCACTTAATATACTAAAGCAAATAAACAAAGACAAAATCGCAGCAAGCTTCGTGGACGCAGCTGCATACCGAGACGGCAAGGCTTTTGCGGTTTCCGTCATTGACACGCTGGGCAAAGTCATCAACTGTGCTTCCGTCCGGACGACGAACCCAGAGGTGGCCGAGCAAGTGGCCATTGCACTCGCCATGCAAGACGGTCGGAGAGACAGGGTGTATAGCGATTCGAAAGCCGCCATCAGGGCATTCCAGAAAGGCCGGGTAGCCCGGCAGGTAGTTCACATTCTGAAACCTACATGCACTCGATCCTTTGGTTCCCTGCACATGTCGGGGCGATTGCGGGGGTTCCTCTGAACCTCAACGAGTCTGCCCACGAGGCTGCGCGTGGCTTTACCGACCGCGCTGCCCTCGGATCGGGCGACTCTCTCCCCGGACACAGAGACGCTCCTCTCACACACAACGAAATCACGAAATTCTTTTACTTAGAGAGAAGGGTTTTCCCCCCGCCTCACTCCAAGCTAAGCAGGCCGCAGGCGGTCACACTAAGACTTCTACAAACGAACTCGTACCCAAATCCGGCGTCCCTTAATAGCATATATCCAGAGATTTATCCAAATTGTTCTTGCGTGGCCTGTGGTGAGGTAGCCACGTTGCCTCATATGCTCTGGGAGTGCGGGTCGCTGGGCCCGACGTTCACCAAGGAAGAGTGGGACGCGCTCCTGCGAAGTCCTGTCTTTGAGGATCAAATCCTGGCCGTCCAGCGCGCCCGCGATCGGGCCGGCAGACTAGATCTGTCAGTCCCGTCGTGGGATTAGCCGGGTGCGCGTTTTATCGCGCTTTGCTGGACCAAATAAAAGTTTATTCACTCACTCACTCACCGTGAAGCAATGGTCCATCATCATCATTATCAGCCTATTTTTGTCCACTGCAGGATGAAGGCCTCTCCCTGAGATCTCCAACTACCCTTGTCCTGCGCCAACCGATTCCAACTTGAGCCTGCAAATTTTCTAATTTCATCATCCTACCTAGTTTTCTGCCGTCCTCGACTGGGCTTCCCTTCTCTTGACGCACATTCTGTAACTCTAATGGTCCATCTTTTATCCATCCTACGCACTACATGGCCTGCCCAGCTCTATTTATCTCTTGGTGTCACCGCAAATTAAAAAAAAATATTAACGCGGCCTCCCCATTACGACAGGAGAAATTGAATTCTACGCTGAAGTGCTGGGCGACAACGGAGCCATCTGTGGAAGAAGATGATACTCGAGCTATTACTGATGATGATAGTGGGTGTTCATGGTGATGATAGTTTCTTCTTGCCAATGAATGGCTCATACCGCCTCAAGCAATGAGTGGCAAGGGAACCAGCTGTGGAAGGAGATGACGACGATGAACGCGTGGGCAGTGGCACAAGCGCCACTGCTCACGCTTTCTTGGCCAATCCCCCATCGTGGGTAGGAGCCGCACGCACCACAGGCTACAACAACAACAACAACAACAACAACAACAACAACAACGACAACAGCAACAAGCGCGTTCTCGCGGTTGAGCTGAGGGGCGCCAACGAGCTAGTTCGCCGGTGGTTCACGGACGACAGAAATGCCATAGCCATATGCAGCATCGCTTTAAAAAAACATTTTGCCACATGTCGCGACATTGCCTTCTTTTTTTTTACTTGGCTGTGCACCCACTACAAGAAATGAAAATAACAGCGTGCATTGAACAGCCACAACGCACGATTACCCCCCAAGCATTATCATCAAAACATTTGAAGCACGCGAGCAGGTCGCTTGTCACCGCATGCTTCGTGTTCGTGACAGTGAAACTCACGCTTGCACGAGTCACGCGATACGCGCCCAACGTTCGTGCTACGAAGAAGAAGGCAGCAGGTCCCAGAGCCGTTCGCTCAGTAATTTTCTCTCAGCTGTTCATCCGGTAAGTGCACGAACAACGATGGCAGCTGCATTCCGCGGTCGTATGGGCGTATATATGTCTACATCACGGGCATAGATGCCAGACCGCTTACGTGGACTCCACAGCTGCAACCGTGTAGGTCGAGTCGGCTCGACCCCCGTCGGAGTCGGCTAAGATTTGCCTGTCGCATTCACTTAAAGACCTCACGGTCGGGCTGGCCCATTGTTGAGTCGGGTTGAGCCATCCAGACTGAACCAGGGTGCCATGCACTTGCATCGCGCCCTGGTTCGGTCTGGCTGGTTGTCCGTATTGGGCCGTATCAGTTGATTCATTGGCCAGCAACGAAGCGCAGCTGTGTTACCTCGTCTCGACGCATTGTGTCACCGCGATTTCGGCCAGACTTGTTTTATCTATGAACCTTAGGCCTAATGGGAAAAAGCCTACGTAAAAAAAAAAAGTTTGGTTGGGTTGTCATAGCCCGACGTTTCACTCGACCTGCTCGTCTCGGTTTCACCTAAAAGGATGCCTAGACGGAGCGGCCGACTCGACTCGCAAGGTGTTCCCGCTACTGTCCTGATCGTGGCTTCGTGGCGCAAGACACAGGCGGAGCATACACATATCCGCGGCCTCGTCCAGGGGGTTGGGGTGGGGGAGGGGCTATTCTGTAATCGACTGCTGTCCATTTCGGCCGCCTGAGGTAGGCTGGGAGTGCTTGGCTTGTCTCTTCCTCGCTTGTACAGCTCGAGCCAATCAGCACTTCAGCAGCGGCCGTAATGGACAGTCCACTAGGCGATTAAAGTTGGACTGAACGTGTTGGCACAGCATACTATACTAGATCTAGCATACTAGAAACGAGGGGTATGTTCTTTTGACGCCGAAGACTTATATTACTTTATTCATCACAAAGAACACCTGTTTTGCATTGAACAATGCATTGATAAATATGGAAACGTTGCTTTTCAATATGATTCACAGATGCAAGTTTAAGCCTTCTTAAAGTTTTCGTCTATGTATTTAAGGTCCCCCTACGTGTTTCGGAATGTATACATTTTCCTTCAAAAGCAAGGAATATGTGTAGACACGTCTATCGCAGCGATTCAGAGTGACTTGTTTATAGCAAACATGAAACCCTGCAGAGGCGCCTCAAGAATTCGCGAGTTGCTCGCGTGTTCAGATTTTTGGACGTTATTTAGGCCTAGTTGACTGTGATGAAAATGGCACTCAGTCGCCATTGAGACGCGCAGAAAGAATTTTAAGTGAGCTTCTAGAGCCACTGGTCATCACACGTGAAGAGCCAGAGGGTGGATCCATTAAGTTCCTTTGCTTAAAACTAGGGTCTCCGCCCGAGGCACGCTTGTTGGCAATACGAACCATGCGCAGTTAAGCCTGTTTTGCTATTCAAATCTGCGCATTCTGAGGAGGTAAGACGAGCCATAGTTAGGTCTTGCTACGGTAATGCGTTAAAAATAATCACGCCACGATAGCGTTGCTGACAGCTTTCAGGAGCGAACACACTTGCAGGCTTACGGCAGCAAGCTACGTTTCCCATGTTTTGGTATCTGTCGCACAGTTATTGCTAAAAAATAAAATCGGAACCAGGCATTCATTATCTGGGCAGGAGCCCTGCGGCCCAAGCAGGCGTAAAAAAATAGTGGTGATGCCGTACATTTATTCCATTGCGCACTTTGTAAAGAAAATTGCCAAACGGTGCAATGAAAAAGCAATCTTTCGGCCTCTGGAAAAATTGCTGAGCATGTCTGCGAAGGTAAATCCAGATGCCGCACAGAAACGAGGCTGTGAAAAAAGAAACACAGGAAAAGTTCGTCAGGTGCACTGAGGGAGTGGTACATACTGTACTAATTTCGTGGGGCAGAAAGTATCGGACATACTGGACGCTGTCTGAACGCAATATTAAAGGAATATGACTACCGTGTGTTTCAAGAGCGGTCGCCGGACACCTTGGTATTTATTGTAGAGATTGCGGATGTAAGCTGATATTTGATAATCGCACGATTGTGAGCAAAGATGGCAGTCAATTGACAACGCGAGAGATTATCGAAGCCGCCGAGACTGTGCGCACGGAAAGTATGCCGTCTGTTTCCCTTGGGGCAAAAGAAATTGATTTCCTCAAGCCGTAATCTGAAATATTGCAACCTTGTAGTACCTTTTCATTGCAATGTCGAGTGCAGCCAAGTGATTATGTGACAAAGCCGACTTGGTATTGGTGGATGGTCCTTCTTGTATTTCTTTTTTTGCATTTTTGTGGTCCTTTCCTTCGAGTATCTTGTATTCATTCCGTTGACAAGGGAATAAATCGATGTTTTCAGGTAGCGCTCCGTTGTGTGTGTTTTTCTTGTGTAACCCGCCAAAATGTTGCGTAATCGAACACCTAGTATACCAATAGGTGGACTCTTATGGCGAATTCGGCAAATCCCACCAGTGCGCACCGGGGTGACGATGATTGAATCGAACGAAATCACAAAATGTTATCTGTAATGGTGCAATAATTACACTATAATTGGCGGCGTAAAATATTGTGTCTTAACGTTGTGTCGATTTACATGCCGCATGCCTGTATTTTTTCTGACGTGTGTGTCGCACTATCTTTTTTTTTTTTTTGTCGCGGATGCGCGCAGTGAGAGAAGTCTTTCTGTAGCTTTCGTAGCGTTGCACGTTGTATATGAAACATTGTGTGGCGTTCCCGCCGAACGGTTGTGTGCAGACTGTTATAGAATACGCCGGGGTGCTATTCTTGCTATTATGTATATTGCCAAAATATTCGAATCTGCCCTTTTTCGCTGATTGCCAGCAGCGGCTAAGGGAGCAGCGGACCATTGCGGAACACCTTGTCCCACGTCCGGCTAGAGACCTGCAAACGCGGCCTGCTGATGCTATAGGTTATAGCCACGAAACAATTACCACACCCACCCTTGCCCGACGCGGGAACAATGAGGCACACGGTGCCAGTTCTCACTGTTCACTGCGCGCATGCTCGCAGGTAGCAAGACAAGCTGGCGAGTCCGGCGCGCGGACAAGACGACGAGCCCGCAGGGGCGGCGTCGGTGGCCGATGTAAGCGCTCCCCACGTGGCGCCCAAGGCACACAAGAAAGGAAAGAAGCATGGACACAAAGGTAATTTCACCATTGCTTACGAGGAAGGCACGGCGGAAGCTATATCAGCTTGTAGCTCGTGTTTGGACAATGCTATAGTTTTGGTCTGTGGGCGCCTCTGTGTTGTAACCCGTGTGCTGTCGGCAAGAGTGCTTCCGGTGTGTTAGGCCTTGTGGCAACAATCGGCGCACTGCGTGCTACAGAGGCAGGCACGTCTGCGCGAGCACATTCCTGGCCTCGAATGGTCAGGAAGTGGCCCCAAGGGCATCGCGTCGACAAATGGGTCACGCTGTTATGCATGACTTTCATCCTTGCTTTGTAATGAGTCCGCTGTTTTAGTAATATAGTGCATGATCGTGTAAAAGCTGCAGTAAATTTAAAGAAAAGTAATTTAAAGGAAAGCTCATATGAAATCCAATAGGATTAGATTGATTACGTGCGTTAACCACACACGGCGAATAAATAGGAATTTGCTGACAGGCATCACATACGGCCGAAAGCGGTCCCTGAGGCCCACAGGTCGGCAAACGGACTCATCAGTCGACTCGCTCAGACTCACTCAGTCTGACTCCTGAGCCTGAGGGAGTCCAGTTGAGTGAAATTTTGGTGAGTCTGAGTCCGAATGAGCATGGTTGAGTAGGATTTTGGTTAGTCTCAGTCCGAGTGAGCCTTAAACAAACTTATTACATAAGTATGTATTTTGTGGCTGAGTGTGAGTCGAGTTTCGACTATTTTCTCGACCCACGCGGCAACCACATGTTGCCGGTAGCCGGACGCGCTCGCATGAAGCTATAGCGCTGCACGCTTGGTGGTTGGGCAACGCCAGGACCGGGTGTGCCGGCGCGCATCGCACGGATTCGTTGAGATAGCATCTGTTATGAAGGCAGCGGCGAATAGTAAGCTCACGCCGACGTAGCTAGGGCCGTCAAGCCCGGTAAAGCCTCGTGGCTGGTGTCCACCTAATTATCAATTGTCCTGGCTCTTGAGTTCCAATGTGCTGAAGTATAAGGAAGGTGTGGCACTCTTAGATTTCTTGGGCTCTCGGAGCGAACAAGCTGTAACGGCGGTATTTTCGAGGAATACACGTTTTCTCCGATGAATACGCATGCACAATCACTTCACAACGCGTTTCCTTACGCAGCCAGCCGTTAACACCGCAGCTCCATTGCAGCTCCATTGCAGCTCCATTCGCAGTGATTTAGGCCCTAGAGTAAGACGAACAGGAGTATATAAACTGGAGAGATAAGGTCATCAAACTATATAGCGCAGGCACCGATCTCTTTGTCTGCCAGCTGTGGCTGCCGAGCGACACTGCTGTCAAAGATTGGACAGTACAACGCGCGCCCATCATCGGATGGGCTCGAAGCCTTCCCGGGATAGTTCTAATGGCAGTCATTCTTTCATTCCTACCAGGCACTCTTCGGTTGGTACATACGTACGTTTTTGTCTATCCTCGCTTGGGGCCTCTTCAATGAGAAAAAAAAATATCCCTTGATAGAATTTCAACCAGGATCCGCCCCGGCCGGCTGCTGTGCCTATTAGTCCACCAACGCATGCGTGAAAGCAGTAAATAAGAAAGTGCGCGTTAGTTGGCCAAGTCCTTTCCTGGTGTCTACTCGTTAGCTGTTTAAAACGTTGTGCAACATTATAGCGCCTTGGCGACCAGAACAGAAAATTGTAACGTTTCTTTCTCGACATACAATAAACCAGTCCTCATTCCATCGACGTCGCCGTGCAATTGTCTTCGCTGTAGCATATCCCGCACGTGCATCTACTTTATTTATTTTTTGCCGAATGTTCGTCAGTATGCTACTACAATTTTTTTTCAGGTGCACATCTTTTCATGCGGATTGTGATTGCATATGATTGAATATTTGGTTTTGTGTTAATATTTTATTATTGATTTATATTACTTATTCCTACGGTAACGGCATTGATTGTATATAAAATTATCTTGTCTTGAGTTTTGGATAGGAAATGTTGCTTACCTATTTGCTTGCTTGCCGAGATGTTTCGGAGCTAAAGCCTCCGTGAGGCTGTTGAGCCTCTTGGTTTTACTTCTATTTCTATAAGCCTATAAATTAAAGAAAGAAAGAATGAAAGAAGGAAGGAAAGAAAGAAAGAAATCAATGTATTAGTAACAGTAGGGATCTCATCGAGATTCGTTTTCGGTTTTTCGGCGCTTTAGCCTTCAAGGGGCCCTGAACCACTCCTCGAGCTTGGTGAAATAATAGTCCACATGTAGCATGCGCTTCTGTGAAAATCTCGGCGAAGTTTTGCTCTGGGACGCGGTGCGTGGAGCTCGCAAGTGGAGCGCGAAATCACTTTTCTCTCAAACGCTATCTTTTCAAACAGAAGCCTGCTCCTCACTACCTTCTGCACGCTTCATTTCGTGATAAAGCGGATTCCAATACGCGGCTGCTATTGGTAGCTGCGGTCGGCTACGTAGCGCAGATACCGCGGCCGCCGCAGGGAGCCGCCACGAGTCCACTGGCTAAGCGCACTGCGGCTCGCTGTGGACAACCGCGTTTGGCTTACGTTTAGCGCGTCGTAGACACCAAAGGCGGAAGTCGTGGCGTCTACGTTAACAACCAAAATGAAATTTGAACTGCGCGCAACGGGGAAATTTAGAAGGCGGAGAGTTGTGGGCACGCCCCACACCGTCGTGTCCTTCGCGGTCAGGGTTGCCAGGTTTGGTGATTTCTCGCCACTAGGCCTGCGTTTAGGGGCTCCTGGCGACCTAAAATCGTGCTTGGCCACTTGGCTACTTTCTGGGTACTTTTGGCGGTGGTAATTGGTATAGGCAGTGTCCGAATCACACTGCCCCCGACGACTCCATCGAAGCAAGAGCCCCAAACACCAGATCTTGAAAGCAAATTCAAGAGCTGAAAATATATCATAGCCGCCGTATGGCCAGTGGGCCTATTCGACTTGTGCTGGGCTGTCCAGGACTGCCCGAGATGCTTCATATGCAACACTCGTTGGCTGAAATCAACATTTAGGGCAGCCCGGGACTGTCATGCACGGATAATTCAAATAATTCAACAGGCTCCAAGCAGCTCCCACTGAATAACAAGAATTAACCAGTCTTAAAGAAAACGCTTTTGCGTCCTTCGTGCGACGGAAGCAATAGGTGGTGTCCAAATATCACCCCAGCGACGGTTACCTCTGCAGAGCATCTCGAAGACAATGGTTCTTCACGCCAGACGCGACTGCAAGCGAAAACACGTCATGACATCCATGACTTTACAGGTGTCGATGTCTTTGTGACTATGCGACTGCGTACAAAGGAGAGAAATGTGTGACGTCATGCAGTTCGCACAGGAATGTTTGATGTGGTCATAGTGGTGTAAGGACGGCGTGCAGCGAGTTTATTGTTCTGAAACTGGCAACATCGTTTCGGCTATGAGAAAGTACGAAAGTGGGCGGCGAAAATAATCAAAAAACGTCAGCTAGTCATTATGCTAAATATCTCACAATAACATATATGATAACCTTTGTTATGTTATTTTTGTTTGCTATCAATGAAGCAAGAAACTACAGGTCTTTCTAGCCTTTTTCTTATTCTCGCATCAAAAATGGGCAATTGTTGGTTTGTCGCACCGGGGCTACTTTTTTGGCTACCAGTTAAAGCTTTTGCCGCTTTTGGCGACTTCTTTGGCCACTTTTCGAAATTTTTCGGCTACTTTTTCCCCTCGAAAACCTGGCAACCCTGTAATCGCAGTGCAATGCATTGAAGAAACGGGAGCACAGCGGAGGCCGCGTTTTGTTGCCAATAACTGCGCTTCTGCTCAACGCATTGAAGTAGTTTTTGCGGCAAAGTATTTCTGAAATAGCCTATTTTCACGTCAAATGTCTTTCTCCACTTCGACAAAATTTGGTTCAGGGCCCCTTTAACAAGAGAGGATCTACTAGTTGTACATGGTCTCCATGCCACGCGCGCTGCTCTATCTCGGAGGTCAAATGCTCTGTACCGAATACTTCGTATTTGGTACAGATGGAGAAATACAAATTTCAGTGATGATCATGAGCATTTGCGTAAATCATTTGCATGAGCATTTGCGCATCGTCCTTGGTGCCCGGATAATACGGATACAGCGTTGGATTATGCCGACGCTGGTGTCATCTGGCGTACACTGTGCGTGTGATTTGTGAACATTTACACCTATAGGTGGCGCCACGTCCATTTGTGCCCACGGTGGAGTTTTGCGCGGTTCCGGTGTTAGCACAACACGCTATGGAGCGTTGCGTCACGCGCTATAGCGCTATATTACGAGAACATTTTGCACTCTAATTTAGCGCTCTATTGTTGCAATGAATGAGGTCCTGAACTACTTCAGCAAAAATTAACTGGAACACTAAGGCATTATATCACATTTTGGAGACGCATATCGATCCCGATAACAGCCTTAGGATTTAATTTAAGCAGACATTACCCAAATCCTGCTAGGCTACTATTTCAAATTTGTAACCGAGTTCTATAATAAAGGAATAAAATTTATTAGGTGGGAGCTTGTTAATGAGATTAACCAAACATTGCTTCTTTGTCGTGAAAGTAATGCCTGCCTCTTCATGTAATCCTCCTGGAAACACCCACTAGCGCTAGTGCTTAGGGTTTTTTCCAAAGCTTTTTCCCCAAGATGTAATAATTAAATAACTCCGTCTTTATTACCTACAAAGGCGTCCTAAATTATTTCTAGCGTCGGGATCATATCGATAAACAAGAACTTAAAGGTGCATGTTTATTGCATTTGATCTTTCCGCTTTCATTCCATACCCCTCGGTGGGGAATATTACATAAATTAAGTGGCACGTGGCCCACACCAATACAGTGCTAATACATTTAATACTATACCGACACACCAAAGCAAAATATATGATTAAATGTAATGTTTTAACGCAGCAGTAAAGTAGACGCAGAGTGTCTATAATAAACGGAAACGTCGTAATTATTACATTACCACAGAATGAAAACATGTTATAAAACGCAAATGTTCAAGTGGAAGAAATGAGTGTCAAACATTGTTTTATACCGGGCGTGTGGACGAGTCGTGGCTATTGGGCCTCTCTTGCTGACAACACGCGAGAAATGTTGGCAGCACTGATACTTACATCTCGTACTTTTTTTTTTGTTCTTTCCTGTTCAAGCCGCAGACCTGGGCCAGTCACCACCGGCCTCAAAGAAGCCGCACCACCGGCGAAAGCAAGACAACGAAGGCGGCATGCAGGTGTTCAGCGGAGAGCAGTCGCCCTGGGCGCAGCACGGCGAAGAGCAGCCCGTCTCCGCCGCTGGCCCGAGCGAGCCACTGTCGCCGTTGTCTCCGGAAGGCCCCGAGCCATCCACGGCGCTCGCCCCTGTGGAAGAATCGGCCCCCTACGACGTCGCCGCTGCCAGGTGGGACACCAGATGTCTTCATGCACATCCGCGATTCCTCCTGCGCTGGTCTGTTTGCATATCGAACTTTGAGCCCGTCCGGTGACGGTTATCCGTCGCACCGATTTGGGCGGCTCCAATGCGCCAGGCCGGCGAATCGGGTTCGCGCGGCAGGAGAGGGTATGTAGATCGAGGACGGTGGTATAGGTAGCCTCGCGTGGACGCTGACGTACATCGCATCGAGAGAAAGGTAAAGGTGCCACGGCGACCAGCTTGTGCTCTGTCCCGCTCACTGGCGAAACTCACTCGTCGGAAGCAGCTTCCGGCTTATCTTGAAGGAAAGGGGTCGCGCCACGCGTGAACGCGGTTTTTATTAGCATTATACCGTCTCGATGCGCTATCGTCTCGGTCATCTAAAAACGTCTTTTTTAAGATGAATTTAGGGAACGCAAGGCGCCGAATAGTGACTGCAGTCCTGCGTCCTCTGTTCGATATTCATCGCACACTATACATTCCCGCCCGCTGCCGTGTAGCCCTACGTGTGTTCGGTGGGGCCACGTAGTCACAAGGTATAGTGGCGGTACTCGGATATAAAAAGTTGCTGAAAATATGAATGTATGAGGAACATCGGTTTATTCGGCCAACATGCGCCTTGGGCATGTAGCAATTCATCTGATAACGATGGTAGCGAGTTGAGTGATCGGCGATCATGGAATCCAATCACACTAGTTATATGCCACTATTTGTACATCCCTCGTCGTACATTCGAGAGCAGTCGGCGATGGTGGCATCGGACATGACCGTGATGACCCTTTCTCGCTTTTTAAAGTGTTCAGAAAGGTATACCGGTAACTACGTGGGAGTGATAACGTGATTGCAGCAGTGATAGTGAATGCTATCAGTGCCAATAGCAAGATAACGCACGTGTGACAGTATATCAGGCTCTGGGATTTTTTTGTTAAATTAAATTGTAGGCCTTAGCGTACCGAAGCTGGACAAAGGGTTATTGGGTACGCCATAGTGGAGGACATCCGGATAAATTTTAACCAGCTGGAGTTATTTAACCTGCACCCACTGCAAAGTACACGAGCGTTTCTTATTTTTTTTGCATTCAGCCCCATTGAAATGCAACAGCCGCGGCCGGGTCGAACCCACGACCTCGGCTGCTCGGCAGTGGAACGCACAAACCACTGGACTACCGGGCGATAACTGTTACGTTCGCTTTGTGCACTGCATGCGTTGCTAATTGAGTGATGACAGGCACCGCATTCCGCGTCAAATTACGTCAAAGGTTTGCACAAATGAAAAGAATCTTCACTCGACCATCCCATGCACTGCTCGCGCTTTAAGAATTAAATTTCTCGGTATAGTTTAGAACGCCCGTGGCCTCTGAGATTGGGCCGGAACACTGTACACCGCTGATATATCAGAGATCATCGCACACCACGTTCACCTGGCCTCCTGACCGCTAGAGAAAACTGCAAGAGCAATCGCCTTGTAGGGAGCCTTAATACGCACACATGCTCACATGCTAACTTAATCACGAAAAGCAAATGCTTGTGCTGGACCAATGTTAGCGGTTACCGGGGTTTATCTGAGTCACAGTCAGGGTTACCTGCTGACGGACCGCCATTTTGAGCTTCAAAAATCGCTAAATTAAGCGGAAAGTTTAGCCCATAGCGTAGGCGGGAGTATGAAGTCTCCCGGTGGTCTTGAGGCGGACGGATCACGCACAAGGCATGCCGGACTGCTTTCAAAAGGGACCCAAATAAGTAGCCCTGAGGCGTTTCATTTTTCATTATACTGATGCTTCGACAATGGGTCGGCACTCGTAGTCTGCTAGTCGACGCCTGTTGATAGAGCATTTCCTAAGCATCGAGACGCGAGTTCAGAGCTGCGTGCGCTGTTCAGGATGAACGAAGAGATGGACTGGCACCGACGACGTAGACGATGACGACGACTTGGGAGTGAGTGTCGGCGTAATGATTTAACGACGCGCAGACGGGCGGACAATGCAAATAGTTTCGTGCTCCTAACTGCTGCCTCAGTAAAAACGTCTCCCTAAATACCACGCAAACTGCAATGCGCTCATCGTTACGCTGGCGCTCATCGTCAAGCCTATGTCATTACTGTGCAGTTGTCAGGCGACTTCGGCTCCAGCCGCACCCCTGTCATGAAGATAACTGCCCACCACCCTGACAAGGCGGCTTAACTATACACGCTCACATTGCGAACAATCCAAGTCTCAGATGACCGGCTTATATGGCGAACCAGTGCTGGCCAGAAGGCACTACGACATTATAAGCACGAAACTTATGCTGGTACAGGTCCGGTAGAGAAGCCAGTAAAGTGGCACGAAAAATTCGAACGATAACAGACGCACGGCTGTAATAACGTCCCACTTAGCCCCATGCGTCTAGGCAAGCTCTGTTTATGGCCATGCGCTTTGCAAGCAGCGCGTGTACTCGCATTCTATCACGTCGGTGCCCAGTCAGGTCAAAAGCTGAACACGTGACTCAATACGGGAGATAAGTTTGCCGAGGGGAAAGCACAGCATGGGCTACTGAAAACTGTCTTCTCCGTTCGCTAGGCTGTGCTACGGCGCTACTAGTGGGACGGGAATTCACGGCGCTAGTTGCCCATAGATACAGTATCTTGAGTCGGAACAGTGCCGCCAGACTCTGCTATAGTGGCGTCGTCTGTTCAAGTATTTCGGAGGCTGCAACAGGCAAAACTGTAGCAGACGAGGGCGACGTTGTGTGCATTGCAGAGTTGGAGACGCTGTGACAGCCTGCTGCTGTAGTGCAAAATAATTTTAGCGTCAGAGAAATTACTGGTGCTATTTTTTCTTTTTTTCTTAATGTGTCGTGTATAGGCTCTTGCCTGAGCATGTCGCTTTTTTTGTTTTTTTTTGTGTTGTTGTTGGACACAGACGTTTGGTGTGCCTTCGTTAAGCAGATTCTTCGTGCTGGCTAGAAAAAAAAAAATGAGTGGGCCGATGTTGCATATGTGAATGGGCGGCATCCCTTTATTCTTGGTTTCATATTTCGGAGACATCTAAAAAATAATGAAGATACGCCTGCATGGCCCACGGGCGCGCGTTGCGGATGAAGCCAAAGAAATATATGTATGAGCAGATGTCGCAAAATATCTATTGCAAAATTCTTACTAATAAAAAACAAAAACAATATCTGTAGTAAGCTAAGTAATAAGTTAAGTTATAAGTAAAGTAATAAGAAATGAAATAATTAAAGTCAGACACGCAGAAAAATAATGCGATGACACAGGCGAGTTTGGCTATGGAGCGCCATGTTTTCGCCGGTAAATAGTGCAGTATAGGCATTCCAGGCACTGGGTTGAACGGCAGCCCCAAGACGGACATCGCACCCGCCTTGAGGTTGCAGTGCCGCACAGCCACAGGCACCTGCCCGCACGCACGCGCGCACGCACGCGCGCACGCACGCACGCACGCACGCACGCACGCACGCACGCACGCACGCACGCACGCGGTGCAAAGGTCTGTCGTTTTCGAACTTCATTATGAAGCCCGCCGCTCGTGGCTGGAATATTCCAGGATGGCCCTGAACCAAGGACCCTGCGAGAAACACACTGGTCCGAAAATTGCTCACAATAGGCGCATGACGCAAAGCTTAAAACGGGTAACACTTCTGAGCGGCTACTATAGGTCTTAACGGTTGTCTTTGCTAAAATGCTAGATCCGGCTCACCTACCTTTGATTCGTTCAGGCTGACGGCTGCGTAAAACTTCAGAGGCCAGCGCTCTTGCTCGCAGTTTGCCTCTGACGTGCGTGCTGTGAAAAGCCCGCTCGTTGTCAGGCGTGGTTCGCACTTTACCATCAGAAGGTTGTGCTAAAAGAAAGAAACCGCACACAGGACGGTACAACGTAATATATCATCGACGATAAAATCAAACTAGATGGTGGAGCATTGTGCGGGCTGGAGCAATTGCCACGAAAGGCCGGACCCCACGGGCCGTGCTCGAGCCGAGTAAGCAAGTTTGGGGTAGGGCTCGAACCTATAGGAGCTTCGTGTCAGGCGTGGGCTTCAGTCGGGCCCCTAATAAGGCCCGGCTATAATATTCGCAACGTCGCAAGGTTGTGGACTGTAAAAATTGCAGCCCTTGTAGAATTTAGGGGCAGTGGCACTTGTCGGCCTGTGGGAAAGCAGCAGCATGCAGGCCCACGGCACAGTAGCGATACACTCTACCAGTTAGCGCCCCCCCCCCTGCCCCACTCTGGGGCCCCATAACGTAAAATTATTCCAATATGTTTTTATTCCAATCTCCTGACGTCAAATTTACGTAACCGCCGACGCAAAAATCGGGCGGTGATCAGCAGCGTTGCCTGAACAGCCCAATCTAATACTCTTCTCATTTATAGGAGGGCACTTTGCTTTCAAGACGAATAACATTGGTAACATTTAGCAGTTTTTCTTATCTAATTGGCTAACAAGAGGCGAGGAGCACGCTCAAGTGGAGAGGGTTTCGATGGGGCCGAATCAGCGTGAACGAACAAGTCACACGTCTTGATGCAGAAAAGGAAGCAGCTTTGTCTGCTCTGGACATGCACTGCGCTTAACAGCCCACATGTTAACACGAAAGTAGGCAAAGCCGAACTTCACGAATATGAAACACGTATTACGACACACGAATACTTGAATTGCAGACTGAAAAAAAGAAGAAATTATAATGAGGCTATATAAAGCAATAACATTCCTAGTTCCACGTGACAATATCGTCGTGCATGAGCGCTACCCTTATGTTACATGTTACAGTAGAACTACCGGTAGTGTATTACGAAACCCAGCTAACAAATAGAAAAGCTTATTTCAATTTACATTCCTGGTAATGTTATTCGCTCGACTTATAGCATTGTACTTTGCAATGATTCTTCGGCATTCAAGAATGGGATAAAATTGTTAGCGGTGTGTAGTCATCTAGGACTTCGCTGTATATTCCTGTACAACTATTTTGGCAAATGTAGTAAGGTTGTTGATATCACCCAGTAACCTACGTACGTGCATGAGAAACAAAGAATGCATTTTTTCTTTCTTTTGTTACCACTTTTCAGCGAAAACTCCAGAGGAAAACCTGAAAGTATATCTGTCTCTATAACAAATAATCTCTGTGTGGCTGGTACACCTTTGCAATGACCGAGAACAGGACCATGCTTCGTTTAGGCTCAAGGGCTAACTGGACGAACTGGGCCGGGCTGGGCACGGGACAGGTTCGGGCGGGCTAGCGCATGATATCTCCGAGATAAGGCGTGATTCTAGGCCAGAAAAAAAAACTGTTCATGCAGTGCTCTGCTGCATGAAAACACCGCGAAGCGGCAGTTATAGATCGATCGGTTTCAGCCGCGGTACGCGGTCTCTCACAATGCTGCTCATTGCTACTTCTGAGTGTCGGATAAATTTTAAACTATGATCTTTCGTAAACAGGACCGATGGCACCGCTGAAGGCGGCAAGGACGAGGCTGGAATTAGGCCTGTAAGCCCAACGTCGGGGCCAGCGGCTCCGACTCAAACGGCCCACGCCAAGGACACCGCGACCACAGACGTGAGCGCCACCGGCGTGGCCGTCGAGAGGGCGAGAAAAAAACACGGCAGGAAAAAGCGCGGCAAAGGCGCAGAAGTCGAGGCGCCTTCGCCTGCTCAAGTCGTGTCGTCGTCGACTCTGCTGAGCCCGCTGATCCCGGAAGATCGCGGGGCGCCACAGTCTGGCCTTTCCAGACCGCTCAGCGAGGAGCTGTTGTCACAGAAGGACACGCTCCCGTCCGCCGAAGCGCCGGCCCAGCAGTCGCTCTCCACCGATCAGCCGGGTTCGACCTCGGGACCCCTGCCTCCGGAGGGGGCCGCCATGCAGCCCGGCGAAGTGGTGGTCCCGCAAGATACAATGCCGTCGGACACAAAGGACGCGACGGCGCCGAAGGAAGAAAGTGCGGATGCGGTGGCGGCACGGGAGAGGCGAGAGACCCTGTGCGGAGTGCGTGGCGTCTACCCGGACTTCCTGCAGAAGTACAGGACGCCCCGCTGCGCGCTGACGGTGCTGTGCCTGGTGTCGTTCACGCGCAGCTTCTCGATGACCGGCGTCATGATGGTGGTGCTGCCGACGCTCGAGCGACGCTACCAGCTCAAGGGCTACGAGAGCGGCATGATCCTGAGCAGCAACGACGTGGCCAGCTGCCTGACCATGCTGCCCGTGGCGTTCTTGGCCACGCAGCGCAACAAGCCGCTCTTCATCGGCTACGGCATCGCCACCATGGGGCTGGGCAACTTGGTCGTGGCGATGGTCCACTTCCTGTCGCCGTCCTATCAGCTGTCGTCTGCCGGGAGCGACTTGTGCCCGATGACAGACGTCGGGTCGTCGTGCACGAAGTCCGGAAGCATCAGGTGCGTAGTCCAGGGAAGACAAAAGGTGCGCTTGATTTTTATTTTAAGAGGGCCCGAACTCGACCTAGTTGGTACCGATTCATAGCTGAAAAAGAGCGCGAAATAAAACCTGGACAAGAAAGACGACACTCGTCTTGTGTTGTCTTTGTTGTCCTGGTGTTTCGGTGCTGATTGGTACGTATTTTTGCATTATTTTTATGTTCTGTACACCAGGCGAAATGTAAAAGGAAGGGGCGGTGCAAGAAAAGTGGAGGACAGGGCAAGCGTTTCCCGCGCCCCCACTTTGCTGTTTCTTAACCAGCCCTTAATTTCGTTACGCAATCCAACTTTATTGACCGAATTCCCTGTTAGTGTGATGATTCAGCGTTTTAATGTTTGTGAATGTTAATCTTCGGTTGGTTTGGTGAAAACATTACTTAATGGTGTGGATAACTTATCATTCTTAAGCAAACAGCGTTAACGGGAAAACGCGAAAGTATGCCGGCTCGCTATACCGCGTGCCGTTCATTGTTTTTGAACTGTGCAAATACAATGTTCCACAAGTAAACACAAAGTTGATATATCGCACATCTCCCTCCTTTGTTGAACTTTCCTGAATCATGCGCTGTGTGGCTAACTGAATCCCGTTTGTAAAGCCGCGGCTTGTCCTGCTCACACATGCTTGTACACGTTACAGAAAAAAAGTAACCGATCACAATTACAATAATTTGATTAAAAATGTTATTGATTACCGTTACCAATTACTGCCCCACGAAAGTAACTGAAAAATTACTCAACAGTAGTCGATTGCTTCTACGTTACATCCCTACGAACTTTTGCAAAGATGTATAAACGGATCGAGCTGGCCTGGCCCTTTCAGTGCTTCCTCTGCAACCATTGATTAAAAAAATCGTTGAGCGTCATCCCTCGTTCTTGTTTTGAAGAAATCAGCAACGGCACTAAATCTTGCTCGAGGAGGAAAGAGTCAGGGTAGCTTGATTTCACGTGCTGGGGGCCGGGGCGGTGTTGTGACGTATACAGAACTTGCGCAAATTATTGAGGTTTCTCAGCTCTAGGTCCTCTATGAAGCGCTGCGCTTCATTGTTGCTGAGACTTGGCGATGAACCTCCCGGTCCATCCAATATAAACCTGAAAAATTCGGCCGTATGTCCGAAGTCCTAAGTGGACTTCGCTATCGAGTCATACCAGCACATGTTCAATACATCAGCTAACATCTGGTGGAGTGTACTGAGCCAACGCCTCCTAGATAACACAAGGCCGGTGCACTCCGATTTGTGACATCATGCTACTTGGACCGAAATTTCCATTGCCAAGCCCAGCGTGACGAAGACGATGACGCCAAAACCACCGCGGCTCGATCGGGAGCGTCCCCATTAGATACTATGGCAGTCGGGCAAGGTAGGATGACGTCACGGATCGAAGTGCACCGGCCTTGTGTTATCTAGGAGGCGTTGACTGAGCTCGGGTTTTCCTAGCTGAACATGCGTATTCACTAGGCTACTGCGTGGCACGATTTCGGGCTTTTTGCTGTAGTCTTCGCCATATTCAGGTTCTAAAAGCTGAGTAGCTTGGTACAGCTTGTTTCGTCAATAATTAAATTGTTACATGTAATTGATTACTGAAAAAGTGATTGAATTACAATGAAGGCAATGAGTAAACAAAGTAATCGGTAAGTTACAAGAAAATGTAATTGATTGCAAGTAACTGATTACATGTAGTTCGTTACGTACAAGTCTGTGCTTACATGGCAAAGAGGGTGATGCGCCACACCTCTTTCGAGCTTATGGCCTGCGTTACATCAAGTAGTCCTGAATGCTTCCTTTTGCTATATTTTGTGTGTCCTCTTCGCGATCGGATGATGTGCCATTATCATCATCAACAATATCATCATAATCATGCAGCCTATTTTACAGCGAAGCTGTATACCTCTACCGTCCAAGGAAATGTGCGTGTCGTCAGCAAAAAACTCTCCATACGTGGACCGATCCCGAAGATAGTGCAATGCCAGGCCGATCCACGGTGGAGGTGCAGTTCGCCATTAAGGGCCCACATACACAGCTTCTCTGGTCATCCTTCTTCACAGAGTGGAAGGGCACTGAGATATTTTTTATGTTCACTTTAGGATGAAGGCCCTCCCAGCGATATCCAATTGTCCTTTTCCTGCGCTAGCTGATTCCTACTTGCGCCTGCAAACTTCCTACTTTCATCAGCCCACCTAATTTTCTGCCGCGATCGACTACGCTTCCCTTCCACTGGCACATACTTTGTAACTCTAATGGTGGATCCACCGGTTACCTGCACTACGCATTACATGGCCGGCGCTATGATGTGTGCACGTCGCAAGCTGATCAAGCAGACCCTGTGGCCCGAGGCCATGTGCATAGAATTCTCAGGCGTGCATGCTGTCCGAGGTGGTCGTCGCAAAGATTTACAACAAACACCTCGGACAGCATGCACGTCTGAGGTATTTATGCAATCTGACATTGCACTTTCTAACTGGACCCTATCTCTACGTATCTGGCGAAGTCGTGAAACAAATAGTTTAATCGCACTTTACTAATAGTTTAAGCGCTGAGAATAGCACCTTAGCAGATGGAAGCTTGCGTCGTCGGAGGACCAACGACGCAGCTACTGAGGACTGGTACTGGCAGGCACCATTGCGTTGCGCAAGAAGGGACTTGTTTGCTGGTCTCTTCCCCCATCTATTATGCTTTGCAAGAGTTCATTTTATCTTTTCAAATGTGGTGGTGCGAGGCGAGGCACATTTTTCTCATCTTCTTTTTGTGAGTCGCGATAACTCTGTCTCGGTGTGTGATAACTGCGCGGAACGAATCTTCTCTGCGCGCCTTCCTTCGCGTGCAAGGTTTAGGGAGGAGGGTAGCGAGGGGGTGGGGGGGCGTTCAACTTTCGGCGGCCTGGGCGTACGAGCGCCCGATCGGGCCGCTGTATCATGGAAGCCATCTGTGACGGGCACAGAGTCCGCGCTGCGCTGTGTTTTCAAGGCGTAGCTCGCGTTGATGCGAGCGGCTACACGAATGTCAATTCGCTCGCTGCTGCTGCCGCGTTTCCTCACTGCAGCGTTTTGACAGCGTATTTCTGCGGTCATCGAGTGAGATGTGTTCATATTGGCTTGTGCGCGCGTGACACCGTGCTTGTTAATTTAGTTATACTCTTGAACAACTCTTTGGGGCTATGTAGGGAAAGGTATACTGAGGCAAAGCGCGAACAAGTGAGAGCGCTTCTGAAAAGGGTACCGCGTTTTAATCCACGTTAGTTTAAGCAGGGGAAGAGAAAACACAAACACCTTATTAGCAACAGTTCAATAAGGCAGAACATATCACTGATTGTAAAGGTTTACTTATTTTGCGGCTTTTCCCTTCCGCGTCCGGGGAAACGCGAAACCATCGCATGTGGAAGCTGCGCCGATTCAGAGTCTGTTGCGCACAACCAAAATCACTGTCAAACGCTGCCGGAGTACTTGGCGTGGTAACTCATGCGCAGCAGCCAAGCGCCCATAGCTTTCTTTTCATAGCCACCGAGCGTTGTCCGCGAGTATAGTATGCCTGTTGTTTACAAGTTTAGAGAGCCGATAAAACTATCTTATTTCACATAGCTGTCCACTAATTTGCTGTCGCAGTCGATGCCTTCCGGGCGAAACTGCGACTTTTTCATCAGCTTGCCTTGAAGCTTTGGGAACCACACAAATGGGACGGATGTTGCTTATTTTGCTACGAAAATGTGAATGAAACAGAAGCACGAACAAAGACGGCGGAAAACCATGGCGCACGGCGGCCTCTTTTTCCAGGTGGACTTAGCAAGGCCGCTACCAGTGGCGCGTTCGCCTGCGCGCGCTATGCATAAATCTGTTTTGGAGCTCGGAAACCGTCAATGGGTGCTATTCCGTTTCGAAGGTCACTCCAGGGTGGCGATGAGCAAAACGAGAACAAAGTAAAAGTGGGAGCCAACGTTTCGACAAGTGGACTCGTCTTTTTGAAGGCGACATATGCTTTCCTCGGCACAGTATATAGGTAGGGTTCTTCTGAAGGGGAGTAGGGGTAAGGCGAGTGGGTGCGGCAGCGACCGAAGGTGTGTTAGCGGCGAGGGTGTAGAATTCAGAATAAAGGTGCGCTGTGCACACGGCCGGTGAAACGGCCGTGTGTTGTGGGGCTCGTGGCGGGACCACAGCGGTGGGCGGACTTGTGCGATCGCCTCGGGGTCCCTGCTGAATGAGCTAGCTGTCATGTGGGCTAGAATAAAAGATTCGGTGATAAATGATGGATGCCTGAAATGCGACGACGAGAAGCGAGAGTACGCAATTGTAACCAAAATTTCAGATTGGATACTCTACAGTAGTAGGAATGGTAGAAAAGAGCAAATCTGTAGCTGCATGGGGATTTGGACTGATTCCAGAGCTTTACCGAGATTGGTTCGATCGTGTCAGGTATGGTGCATGCATATTCAGGCGTAGATCGCACAATAACTTTATAAGCAAGTAAATTTGCGCAGGATAGGTCTATAAAAGGTTACGGCCTACGTATTCAAGGGCTCGGTTAGCTGAGTTAGTGAATAATGGGTCTCCAAACTAACTTATCCTAACCTAACCTAATGTGGTTCGAGTGGTTCGACCAAGATAGCATTTAGAGAGATGGACACCTGGGTATTTGATCAAATAAATGGCAGTTATAGTATATTCATTGATCGCACAATTTTAATGTTATTTGAGTGATGCCGCACAAACGAGAAGTTATCATTCGCCTTAATGTTATTCAGTATTCATTGCATCTACAACTAACGCGATAGCTTGCACAGTGCAATATAATTAAAATATTACTGCTATTGCTGCTTTCAGCAGCAGCAATACTGTTGAAGCATATCAGTGCTGTCGTCAACAGCTGTGCTCGTCAGGTCGACGCTGTCACCCTTGATATGGTCTGCTTCACTTCTTTTATTGACTTGATATGGTCGGCTGTGAATGACAACGAACGCGAGCTGATCATACTATATAGCTTTTAGTTCAATATTATTACATTCAAACATTCCTAAAGGCAGTTTCAAGCCATTCACATATGCTTATTTTTAAAGTGAAGCTTTCTTTGCTTCTTCCTTCGACTTTCCCACTGCTGCTGCTGCTGCTTGCCTGCTTGAATAGAGTATTAGAACAGGAGCCCCAATAGTTTAGGGCCCCAAAGAGCGTTGAGGGTGTTAGCGCTGGGGCGCGCAGGTGTGAAGTGTTTTAGAATAGGGCTTTCCGTTTGCGGATAGCGTCTTGCGCTGACAGCGCCACTACGGCGTCAAAGAAAAGCTATTAGAAATAACTAAATAAAATATACCATATTACGGCAGGAATAGTAATTTGATTTTCGTGTTTTATCATTTAATTACAATTTGGAGGTTATTCTATTAGCAGCAAACAATTAGTTGCGCTTAGTTTTGAGTAACCAACCTTACGTGCCTTCACCAGCCGCGCTAAGCCGTGTTAGGCCTACGAGCCATAAAATCCACAATCGAATTCGGAATCAGCAGCGTCTAATGAATCAATCTTCATAACACACGCTAGTTGAAAGAAAGCAATAACCGCAGTCACTTCTCCTAGCTCTCGAACTTCACGCGTTACCACGAATCGTGCCCACTCTGGTGCTAGGTTAGAGCCATCGCTTCGATGGGTGCCGCCATGTTTGTTTACGCAAATCTTTTGGGGCAGCTTTTGGGGCTCCTGATGAATCAGTGAAATAGCGTGCCCGACGCAAAACCCAACGCAGTTTGCGTCTCGCGCATGCGCAGTGGCTTCGACGCTATTTCTTTGGGGCCCCAATTTTAATTAAAACTCTCTAATGACTGCTTGATTGATTGATTACTTGCTTGCTTGATTGATTGATGCACGCCGCGTCAGGTGAGGTTCAGCGCGTGTATGTAGATGCAAGGAGCGTGGCAGAGAGGAAAGGAGACACGAGAAACTCTTTGGGACTTTTGCACCACGCCGAATGTGCACGATTTCCTCTGGAGCTACCTGCACGTGACCACATTAGCCTCTTGACAAATGTAATTATCCATGAACCCCCGCAAAAGCAATGCAGAAATTGCAGCCGCTTACCTTTCTACTTTCCAGATGGAAGCTAGATATAATGAAGAGGAGGGGCGAGAGGAGGCAGAATATGGGCAGAACCAACGCAGTCGCGAAACGAGTAAAGAAAAGCCTTGCCACTATTCGCTTGCGGTTCCCATGCAGGGAAAGAGGGGCGTAGTAGGGAAAAGGTGACGTGCGAAGGCAAGGAAACGCTACTACTATAAACACTACACCGGTTGCAGGAAAAGTGGATTAACTTAAGTTCAAGGTACGGTATGATACGTTTTTGCTATTTCTGAAAAAGAAATACAATTGAGCAACTTACCCAAGGCGTGCAGAAGCAGAGTCGCATTAATTAAAGCGCACCGCAGGGTCAAGGCGACACTACGGAAGCGGTCGCACGTCAAATCAACACTTCTGCGCCCGCCGCGGTAGCTTTGCGGCTATGGCACTGCTCGAGGTCGCGGATTTTATGGCGACCGCCGCGGCTGCATTTCGATGGGGGCGATATAAAAAAAAAAAAAAAAAAAAACGCTCGTGCCCTTAGATTTAGGGACGCGTTAAAGACCACCGCGGCGTCAGAATTAGTCCGGAGTCTGCCACTAGAGCGTGCCCATTGTGTGTTTGGCACGTACAGCCCCATAATCCATTTCAAGTTTAATACTTCTGCCGCAATGCGATGTGCCATGTGAAGCAATTACAAATGCTCAACCCTCTCAGAGGTTATGAAATATGGCGCAGAACGCCTCAAGCAAACACCTCTCCCTCTGTGTTCTATGTACTACGCAGACAAACAGCAGTGGTGCACGCAAGGTAACGTTTAACATAAAACTCGCCACTCTCGGGTTGGACTAAATGTTTAAATTAAACATTATTATCGTCAGCCAAAGCAAACAGCAATTATCGTCAGTTACCGTCAATCAAAGGAAACAGCACAGAAAGCTTCGCTTACATCGATTCCCGTGCACAGTGCGTGGGATCTGCATAATTTCTTTTTTTACCTTGGCACTGAAAACGTGCTGGTTTTAGCAGACATCATCATCATCATCGGGGCAAATAGCATTATTTTTGCAGCTCCGAAAATAAAGCTATGAGGAAGCTTGAAGTATTATGCTGATAATGGGCGTTTATCGCGGCCGCAAAGCATGGAACTACAGGTTTGCGTCTGCGCAATGATGGTTGCATCCTTCAATATACCAACATTAGGCACGTCCGTATATTAGCGCTTAACGTATGGTTTCAAGCAGTTATGCAAGTCGAGCGCTCTTTGCCGACGTGGCTTTGGGGCACGGAACTGACGATAGCTGCACGTGAGAAGCAGCCACACCTCATCAGGATAACTTGAATAACAGTGGCCCCATACCCAAAAACATGCACCTGGAATACAATAAGGCAAGGCGAAAAGCACGCGCACAACATATTAGAACAATGTATGAAAATAATCCCACGTACAACACAATATACACGGACGCTGCCGCGTATTCGAACGTATACTGGAACTCCAGTGATGCCCAAAAGAACGTCATGAGGTACGCAGTAGCAATCGTCGACACGAAAGCACAGCAACAATTGACGGCATCTGTCAGGGCAGGTACTCCGGCAGCTGCCGAAACTTTCGCCGTGGCAATGGCCCCCGCTCACGCGGAACCCACGCAAAAGAGCGCCACCATAATAACAGACTCACAAGAAGCATGTTGCCTGCTTCTCAGGGGCCCCGTGACCAAATCATGTCACTCAATAATAGCGACGAAATTCGCCCATCATCACCGGATCCTATGGTGCCCAGGCCACACAGGCCTTGAGGAGAACGAACTGGTCGATTCGCTAGCCCAAGGTATCATTAACCGGGCCGACTCGACCGGGACGGTACCAGGTAGCCACTGTAGTAACCCGAATCCAACGAATGCCCGGGAGATTCTCGCTCATCAGCGTGCAACCAGAATAATATGCCCTCCCCCTCACCCACAACTCAGTGGAGAGGAAGCCACCAGCTGGCGCAAAATTCAGGCCGGGGTATTCCCCCCACCTTAAATTACAAAATGCCATGTTCCCCACTCGCTACAGGCCCGACTGCCCGTGGTGCTGCGGCATACCAACACTACAACACATTACTTGAGATTGTGAATCACACCCGTTCGATAAAACGCATCACACAATGGAGCAATGGGAGGCACAGCTAACCAGCTCAGACCTGGCGGGACAACAGTCCTTCATAAGACAGGTCAAGTGGGCGGCCGAGGCCAGCGGGGCCTTGGACTAATGGGGCTCCGACCAGCGAACGTAAATCGTTTAAGACAATAAAAGTTTCTCTTTCTTTCATCAGGATAAAAGGCATGACTTAATACCTTTGATTCTGTTGGGAGTTCAGAAAATTTCTCAGATGCCATGGATGTTGAGTCTTAGAAGCTGTGGCTGGAAACGCAATCTCCTAGGAGTGACCGTGAGGCCATCCAATGATTTCATATTGTCTGTTGATCCGTTTGGTCCTCCGAAACCATCATGTGTCTCTGTTTCTTTCTATTTTTCTTCTTCTTTTTTTTCTTACTGTCACCTACCTGTCTTTGCCTAACTTCCTTTGAAGCCCCGAATTCTGCACCTCAAAGCAACACTTTGTTGTCTAGAACCTTTCCTGGTTTTCACTTTGCCATTGTCGAGTACAAATATATCATGTAGGCTCAGAACGTCTCAATATGCAACTATCAGTTCCACGCCCCTGCAGGAACTTCCGATACATGTTGATGATCGGACAGCTCATCAGCGGTTTGGGCGCCACGCCCATCAACACAGTGACCATCGCCTACCTGGACGAGAACCTGCCCAAGAGGAAGTCCAGCCTCTACATTGGTGCGTGCATTTACTGTGCAGCTCGTTTCCTGTATGCTACAGACAGCGTCAAACGCACCCCACTCGTTTTTCTTCCTGGATTGATGTTCTGCACGAGGACTAGCTTATACCTGAACAGCAAGAAAACTGTAAGGCGTGGCTTTGGGCGAGTTGGTTCTGGGTTATTACGATGGCCGCGTGACGGGAGACAACACACAGAAGGAAGGCGAAAAGAAGTCGGCGCCTCCCGTCGTCCTCTCTTCACGTGTTGCGTCCTGTTACGCGCCGGTCGCGATAGACAAGGGAAGCGGACATCAATTGCGTCACTCCGGGTGATGATCAGTCTCTAGTTCAGGGCCTAAAATATTTCGCTTTGTGCAACTTTCTACTCGTCACCACACCATGCGCTTTCCTAAACGGTGTGAAAAAAAGAAATCAATTCCAATTAGTGCCGCCACACAGAAAAGTGTAAAGAAGTACGACTGAGTTTCTTAGGACAGCGTGATGTACTCTGAAATGGCACTCTTTCTCTTGCTTCCTTTCTATTCCCTTACTTCTAACTTTCCTTGCTGCCCGCTTGCTACATACACACTTGCGAAATGAATACAAGAAAAGCATTGGAATTCACATTTCAGGTGGCTTCGTAAGTAACCCTGTAGACTGTGCCGTGCCTGAACAGTCGTCATTCCTAGATATCTACATATAAGTTGGCCATGTCAATCATAACAGTCGAAAGGCTGTCATGTACCCGGAGAAATATTGGGCATGACGAAACACCATGGCCTTCGCAAAATCTCAGTGTGACTCGCATTTTCCCGAAAGGGCAACGTTCTACACACGGCTTACTTGGGTTCAGATAAGTCGCGTGAAGCTTTAAATGCCGGTTCATGAAATATCTGCCCGCGCCGTATGCAACGTCTGTCGCAGATGCTGGAGACTTCTGCACTATGTATCGTGAATGGAGACAGCGCTATCGCACATTTCCCAACGTACGCAAGAGTTCGCCTTGCTATGTGAACCGATGAATGCTTTCTTACATGTAAAGGCAGTGCTACTGCAACGTCATTTGAGGTTGAACGACGTGTTCTTAACCTCTAACATTGAAAGGTTATCGGCCGCCTTTTGAGCGCGCGATTCAAGAGTTCTTTTTTTTTTTTTTTGCCTTGGCACTATGTTTTATAGTGCGATAGCCTTTACGGGGCTTCAATTTACAGCCACGCAAACTCCTAGCGGGTTATAAAGTTATGGCTGTTGCTTCAAGAAAAAGAAAGCTCGCGGAAAGGTCAGCCCCGATTTGGTCGCCTTATGAAATAATCACCGCAACTTGTGGGCCGCTCAGCGGGCAACCATATTAGTCTCACGCAAGCCCTCGTTGCACATTGTTCGCTGTCCCCACACGAAAGAGCCGCTGTAGAACACAAATGGGCTGACTGCCTGTGGTGATTATCTAGGACATGTGCGCAGTTGCCCACCCAGCATGCCATCTTCTTGTAAAGTCTTCGAGTCCGCGATTTCCATGGTGGCTCAAAAGGTGTTGGTCGCTGCTTGCGTGCAGGCATCTTCAACAGTATGACGATCATCGGGCCTTCTGTCGGCTTCATTGTGGGTGGCTACACGCTCACCTACTACGTCGATATATCTACTGACGTCTCCAGGTATAAGTACCCGCCCTCAGTGACACGTGCAGTGCGTGCAGTTGTCGGATTTACATGATGCGGCATCGCCATGAAAAATAATTCTGGTGTATTAAGCGCCAAAACCACGATTTAATTTTGAGGCACGCCGCAGTGGGAGCAGCGGAATAATTTTGACCTCCTGGGGTTCTTTAAACCTTTATGGACGATAGGTGCCTGCAGGCAACATACAAACAAAAACAAAGTTTTCTTGCTGAGTTTCGGTATTGAGCACGATGTTTCTGGCTACAATGCTGGCAAACACTGAACGACAGGCGGCAAGCGCCATTAGTTGGTTTACAGCAGGAACACAGGAAGAGGAAGAAATTCGGCACGCGACTCGCTCTCCCTTGAAAGCAAGCTCAGAAGAGACAAACCAATACAAGATATCCGGCTGCAGTGCATGGGGTCACACACGTGACCTAAAGCAAATGAAATGCACACCTTTGGTCGAGGAACGACGAGAGCTGTCTGTACAAATTGCAAACAAAGCCTTAGGTAGCTTCGGGTTAATTCCAATTCCTGTTTTCTGCTTGGGCCCATCCTACCCCGTCCCCTATCGCTGAAGAAGTACTGAAAAAAGTTTGCGCAAAATATTTTGTTTTGTTGACTATCGGTATTTTAGACGTGTGTTGCACGTTACTATAGAAATTAAACATTTTTTAATGGTATTTAAATGTGCCGCCATTAAAGGGTTAACGTGCACCCAATGCACGGCACACCAGCGTTCCTGCATTTTGCCCTCGTTGAAATGCCGACAGCACCATAGCAGCTCAACACCCCAGCTTCTAAGCCACGACGGCGGGTAACAGGATAACGACGGGCTACGTTTTGGCAGGAAAACTCCACACGAATGTGTTGTTACAGTGTGATGACGTTATCAGCCACTTCGCTATTTCAAAGGCGAACAAGTGCGATTATTGTTTGCAAGGTGCAGAATGTCTTCATTTGTCAAGGATTCGAATCTGATGTGTGGTCAACACGCCCCTTGTATCGTGGTTTTCGTCCCACTGGTGCTCTGCTCTTCCTGCTTCTCCGGAGTAGCACTTTCAACGACGAAGGGCTAACTATCGCGCTCATTATGCATCTGTAAAACGCTCGTAGGATGGGCCTTCACGTCCCAAGAAAGCTTTAAGTGAGCCGCCATTTGTGAATCTATCGTCTAACACGCGCAGCCGGACGAACGCGGCGACATCGCTGTTTCAGCAAACAACTAGCGAGAATTTGTTAACCCGTTCGCTTTGATATGGCTTTGGGTGTTTAATAAAATCGATAGCAACTAAGTTGAGCAACAGCAGTATATCTGGCACATTCCACGAGGGGGGTAATTTTTCTACCTAGCCTCTCTCTGCGGCAGCGTTTATATGATATAACATTTACGTTATGGGGCGAACATTAGGTAAGGAAGGCTCACGAGAGTAAAACTACCACGAAAGATAATAATTCTCAATAAAAACCGACTTTTAAGCAAACATTTCAAAATTTTAGACGTAAATATGTCAAAGTTATATGCAAAGTGATCGCCGGACCTTAACGTCAGTTTGACACGCCGTTCAAGAAAATAAACTATGACGCAGCACACTTCTGTCCTCCGACAGGCACCTCACCAACACCATCAGCGTCTCTCGATCTCGCACTCAGGGGTAGACAGATGACGTTTCCAAAGCCATCAGTGAGAACTTTGTGATGTGATAGTAGCTGGCTAGAATAATTGCGTTACATTTAAAGGCGATTTCAGCGGAGTTTCGCGGCCCGTGTCAGACGCTAACCGCGCCCTTCGCCCTTTCACAGCATGGGCCTGAGCTCCAAGAGCCCTGCGTGGGTCGGCGCGTGGTGGCTCGGTTCCTTGTTGACCGCAGTCATGGGCTTGACCCTCGGCGTGATCACCTGCTCTTTCCCGAAGTACCTCCCCGGTAAGCGCGGCATGCATGCAGCGGCATGAACATGCGCTCGCTTAAGTAACGTGAAGCCAAGTCAATCCATTGCGCCAACAGCCATCCTTTAGTGCAAACTTGCACCGCAGTAACTGCGGCCGACATGGATTCGTCGAGGCGCCGCTGCGTTTCCCTGAAACGCATGCGAGCTGGGTCGCGTGGCGTAGCAAATATACAGAATTATGAAGTGGTAGGCGTGGGATTTGTTCTGGTGTTACTCAGACGCCTGCTTACCGCAAATATGTAGGCAACGCGTGGCCCTGTCTTAATCGAGCAACACCGTACAGTGCAACCTTCCCGGGTGCGCTTGGTTTGCGAATTGCAGCGCTCACTTTTCGACGCTTGATTGCGGCGCATTTTGTCCCATGCTGGTAAACACGCGAGAAAAGATATTACTTTCACCTTTCCTTTGTTTTCTCAAAGACCCCTTGCGGGGTACCCCATAAGTGACGTGAACAGCAGAAATTTAATAAGAAGTTGTCCGCGATATTATTTACAAAACACTAGTTATTTAATCTATGAAGGTAGTTGAAGTGTTGGTGTCACACTAAGAAAAATTTAGTTCTCGTAGGGGTGTTTTCACTCGCCTATACCTCGCCCACTTTCACCCATGGAAATGGGCGTTTAAGCGAACTAATACACCCATTTGAAATGGTGATCTTTCGTGATTGCAGTACTTGCTACTTGTGTGTTTTGCCAAAATGCGCGCTACGTTTTATTTGTACAGCGATATTTATTGCTGTATCACTGCCCTATTTTTTCGTGCGTCCCCCAAAGCAATAATAATAATAAAAAAAATCGGTGCCCTTCCGCTCTGTGAAGAAGGATGACCAGCGAAGCTTTGTATGTGGGCCCCTTAATGGACACCTGCACCTCCGCTGTGGGTCGGCCCGGCATAGCACTATTTTCGGAATCGGCCCACGTGTGGCGAGTATTTCACGCCTGCTTCCCCTCCGCCGCGACTCGGCCCAGCGTTGCACTATATATATATATCTTCGGTATCGTCCCACGCAAGGGAGCATCCGTGTGTGTCGACACACGGACGCGATTCTGGAGGAACTAGCCCTTAACAGCTTCGCTGTAAAATTGATTACGTCTTTGTGTTAATTAATGACGACGGTGAACGCGGGAGCACTGGCATGAGCGCGTTCGCGCCGAGGGGCGCCAACGAGCTGGAGCTGTGGAAGACGACGACGGCGCTGGAGCCAATCCTGATGATGATAGTTTTGCGTTAACACACGGGCACGATCCTGGGCAAAGTAGCCGTAAAAAAAAGAAAAAGGAAACGCTAAACAGGAATGATGACAATCTTCCACCTGCGTGCGCTAGGTGCAGCGGTAGCGCACTAAAACGGACATAAGCTCGCCTCGTCGATCCACTTTTCTGTGAACAAGGCTTCCGTACGGGAGCTGAAACGTCTTCAAGTTTCTTAAACCTGTTCATTTTTGGTCGGCGTCTCTCCATTTTACCTCTTCAGTAATCCCGAACCGTCTTCCGAGACGTTTCGAGAAATAAAGCGCAAACAAGAAAGAAGGTACAGCCGCCCAGCCTGAATCTAACCGCGGTTTTACAAAGTGCCGTCACCTTTCAACCACTCTTGCATCGCACATTAAGAGTCCAGTTGCGCCTCTAGCTGTTTTGATAGGTTGATGTCACGCTTTTCATTGCTTCTGTTTATTTATAAAACAATTTAAACGCAGCTAGCAGTCAGAAGTGAAAGGCAGGAAGGCGCCCCGGGTGGCCGCGCACGCCCGGTCACCCGGGCCGTCCTCTGCAGGGATGTTTCTCCTATTTCCAACAAATGCTCTTATCGTGCGCTTAGGAACGTGAGTGTAGTAGAGAAGACGCTGCTGTTTTGGAGAATTCGGGAAGCTGAATTCACGCTACATATATCAGCTCCGAAGACTGCATTTTGTGAAATGAAATGACTAAGTACACATAGATTGAAATTTTGTGTCTTAGTGAGCTTTGTTGGCTTAGGCTAAGTAGAAGACATGTGTAATTTCCTAATTTCGCTTCTTATTTATTCAGAGTTCGAACGTGATGAAATAATCAAAACTCAAGCATGATGAAAGCAGATTGAACTACTGGTGTTGCAAACCTAGGTAATTAGGAACAGCACTGAAAGCCCTGGAAGCTACATGTCTCGGCAGTAAGCAAAACTAGAACACACACTTTCCTGTAGAGACACAGATATTGATTATTAACGCGTTGCAACTCAGATGCTGCTTGTTCTCAGTGGTGTAACGTTGAGGAGCTTCACATGTCGTTACTCAGAACAGATTTTAGATTCTGCACATGCAGTCGAAATCTAAGAAGCAATAGCTGTAGTACTACATATCTTATGATGGGGTTTTATGTGCCAAGGCCATTTTCTCATTAGGAGGTACGGTGTAATGAAGGACTCCAGCCAAACGCGGACAGCGCGTCCCATTCAAGCGCGAACAAACAAGGACAAAGTGAGGAGTATACAACACACGGACAACCTCGAGTTCTTTAACGCGCAATAGTTCAATCAGAGACAGTTAACTGCAACACACAGAATAGGCAGTGCGTTATGCGCTTGTGACTATTGCGTAGGTAAAAGCAAAACTCACACCATTGCACCCTCTTTGAGTGTAAGGGCGTGAGTTGTGCGTTGATTTGCACCCTTATTCACTTTTAGGGGCGTAGATTACATTGCACTGTGCGCATTTCGATTAGTGCCTGTGAACAGCCGTTGACACGAAGTGCCCGTCTGTTCCGATGTCGTGAGTTGTGCATTGATTTGCACCCTTATTCACTAGTAGGGGTGTAGATTACATTGCACTGTGCGCATTTCGATCAGTGCCTGTGAACAGCCGTTGACGCGAAGTGCCCGTCTGTTCCGATGTCGTGAGTTGTGCATTGATTTGCACCCTTATTCACTAGTAGGGGTGTAGATTACATTGCACTGTGCGCATTTCGATCAGTGCCTGTGAACAGCCGTTGACGCGAAGTGCCCGTCTGTTCCGATGTCGTGAGTTGTGCATTGATTTGCACCCTTATTCACTAGTAGGGGTGTAGATTACATTGCACTGTGCGCATTTCGATCAGTGCCTGTGAACAGCCGTTGACGCGAAGTGCCTGTCTGTCCCGATGTCGCAGGCTACGACGCGGCGTGCGCGGAGAAGAAGGGCGACCAGACGGCCGTCTCGGTGATCAGCATGATGCCGACCAACGAATTCGGCCAGCGCATCACCGACCTGCCCAAGGCCATTCGCCGGCTCCTAACCAACGTGCCCTTCATGATGCTGTGCATCTCGTTTTCTTTCAGCCGTGAGTATATGTGCCGATGAGATGAGGTGTCACGTGGTGACAGAATAACTGCCCCGAGGTGTCACGGCGTCTGCTCTCTGTCGAGCGTCATCTATCGACTCGCACCAAAGCGGTGTCCGCCATTTTGTCTAGAACACCGCGAAACGAAAGTGCTCGCTCGACAGCATGGCTGCATGATTTCACCCGTGTTCTGCGGTGTTTGCCCACTGCTGAATTTGCGGCTATGCGCGAAGCAAGGAGCAGGTAGCAAAGCTTGCAAAATGATAGGCCTATGTCCCCGACGGAAATAATAACGAACAAATCTGCGAATAAAACAAAATCCGCATGCTAAACTGTGGGCAACGCCCACTGAGTTTTCCTTCTCGTGCCCCTGTGTCTGTTTGCTTACTCGGACATTTATAAAGAAGGCCGTCAGCCCACTCCCTCCCCTAACAAAAGAAAAAGAAAGTGCTACGCTTGCTTACATGTCAGTATATGTCCGGGCACGCCAACGCCTGTTTAGCATCTAAGCGCATAAATATATTTGCTAGAACCTTGTGAAAGCACTGCTGGTTTATAAGGTGTGCGACGACCTTGAGATCTTAAAACGTTTTGAGCATTTAGCAGCTAAAAAATATTTTCGCACACGCATTAAAAAACAACCCACGGGTCTTGGTGGCACACCCCATTTTGGTCTAAATATTTTCCACGCAAAGAAAGAAATGAAGAAGGCGGCACGGTGATCACCAAATTTCTATTTTCATTTGTACAAAGAAAGAATTAAGAAAAGAAAATCGGAGATGATTTAGCGGTAAATGCGAGAGAAATGAGAATGTGAGGTCCTGGGCCCATGATTTAAACCACGTTCACCACGTTCGAAAGTGTTTTTCATGAGCTCACTCGACACACGTCTTGGCTCTTTGAGGAACGAAGTGCAATCGACGGTGGTCCGGAGCATACCACCGTCAGTTGCAATATATATATTGAAATGGGGTTTATTGTAGCTCGTTCGAGGGATCGCAGGTAGCTCTAGATCACGAGTCCTAGCGCTTCGCATCAACAACCCGCGCTCGTGTCTCGCGCCGCAGCGGTGGCAGTCCGCACAGTGCCACATGCATATTACCCACTACAATTACCCCCGGGGCGAAGAGGAGCCATCCTGGCGACCTAAGGCGATGATACGATAAGGGGGTCGTGGTACGGCTTCAGGCGGCTGACGTGAACAGTCTCGCGGCCACGGCGGCGTTTGTCCGAAGATGGCGTCACCGGTTCGACCACATAATTCACAGGCGAAGTACACGCGACGATCCGGTACGGACCTTGATATTTCGGAGCAAGCTTTGGGCTAAGGCCTGGAGCTTGGAAGGGCAGCCGAAGCCAGACGTGAGAGTCCACGGCGAAGGACTGTGTGGGCTGATCGTTGTCGTGGCGATCTTTGTGGATTCCTTGGGTATCCGACGTGAACGAGCGAGCCAGTTGGCGGCACTCTTCAGCATGGCGAGCAACTTCGGAAAGAGGGGTGAATTCAGAGGCATCCGGGTGATATGGTAGTACGGTGTCGAGGGTAGTGGATGGTTCACGCCCATAAAGAAGGAAAAATGGTGAGAAGCCTGTGGTAGCCTGAACGGCGGTATTGTATGCGTACGTCACAAAAGGGAGGACATCGTCCCAATTTGAATGATCCGACGCAACATACATGGTGAGCATGTCCCCAAGGGTGCGGTTGAATCGTTCCGTTAGACCGTTAGTTTGTGGGTGATACGCCGTAGTGGTGCGGTGAATAGTGCGGCACGCGGCGAGTAGCTCATTAATAACTTCGGACAAGAAGACACGGCCTCGGTCACTGAGTAGTTCTCGCGGTGCGCCGTGCCGTAAGACGAAATGCCGTAAGATGAATGCGGCGACGTCGCGAGCAGCAGCCGAAGCAAGTGCAGCAGTTTCAGCATATCTTGTAAGGTGGTCTGCTGCGACAATTATCCAACGATTTCCGGCAGCACTGCACGGAAGAGGCCCATAAAGGTCGATGCCAACCCGATCAAAAGGACGTGCAGGACACGGTAAAGGTTGCAGAGGGCCTGTCGGATGAGAAGATGTCTTGCGTCGCTGACAGGCTGCCCATGACCGAATGTATTTGCGGACATAAGAATACATGCCGCGCCAGTAGTACCGCTGGCGGAGCCGCTCGTAGGTTTTCAGGACGCCTGCATGAGCTTGTTGTGGGTCTGCATGGAAATGCGTGCATACGTCAGAACGCAAATGGCGAGGGAGGACTAGCAGCCATTTGCGACCGTCTGGCTGATAGTTTCGGCGGTACAAGATGGCGTCCCGTAGCACGAAGTGGGTGGCTTGGCGACGAATGGCTCGAGGGCATGTAGACGTTGAAGAACTGCTAAGAATGTCAATGAGAGACAGAATCCACGGATCTTTTCTCTGTTCAGACGGCATGTCAGTAACAGCAAGCGTAGCAACCGGGCACTCTATGGATGAAGGTGGCCTTTCGTCGGATCGCATGGGCGCACGGGAGAGCGCATCTGCATCAGAATGTTGGCGCCCGGATCGATAAATGACGCGAATGTCAAATTCTTGGATCCGAAGAGCCCAACGTCCAAGACGCCCCGACGGGTCTTTCAGTGACGCAAGCCAGCAGAGCGCGTGGTGGTCTGTCACAACGTCGAACGGACGGCCATACAAGTAAGGGCGAAATTTGTTTAAGGCCCAAACTATAGCTAAAAATTCTTTTTCCGTGACAGAATAATTGGATTCTGCCTTCGTGAGAGCACGACTCGCATATGCAACCACATATTCTGGAAAGCCAGGCTTCCGTTGTGCAAGGACGGCCCCAAGACCAACGCCGCTGGCGTCGGTATGAACTTCAGTCGGTGCACTCGGGTCGTAGCGGCGTAGAACAGGCGGTGAGGTAAGCCGACGACGCAAAGTGGTGAAGGCTTGGTCACATGCCGGAGTCCAGTCACGAAGGTCACCAGAGCCAGCCAGGAGCTTCGTCAGGGGAGCGATGATGCAGGCAAAATTGCGCACAAAGCGGCGAAAATAAGAGCAAAGACCGACGAAACTGCGGAGCTCTTTCACTGTAGTCGGCCGCGGAAATTCTGCGACAGCACGAAGTTTGTCAGGGTCGGGAAGGACGCCGTCTTTGGACACGACATGGCCAAGTATGGTCAGCTGGCGGGCTCCGAAGCGGCACTTTTTCAAGTTAAGTTGAAGGCCGGCGGTGGTAAGGCAAGTAAGGACTTCGCGTAGACGAGAGAGGTGAGTGGTGAAATCAGGGGAGAAAACTACCACGTCGTCTAAATAACACAAGCACGTCTTCCATTTGAGGCCTCGTTGAAGATTGTCCATCATCCTTTCGAATGTCGCGGGTGCATTGCAGAGGCCGAATGGCATTACTGTAAACTCATACAGGCCATCAGGCGTAATAAAAGCTGTCTTCGAGCGGTCGGATTCATCCACTGGCACTTGCCAATAGCCCGATCGCAAGTCCAAAGAAGAAAAGAATTCGGCACCATGAAGACAATCCAGGGCGTCATCTATGCGCGGTAGAGGATAGACATCTTTTCGTGTAATCTTGTTGAGGCGACGATAGTCCACACAGAAACGAATCGAGCCATCTTTTTTCTTAATGAGTACTACAGGAGATGACCAAGGGCTGCAGGATGGCTTGATAACACCACGTTCAAGCATGTCTTCAACTTGCTCGGCGATGACACGACGCTCGGTGGATGACACGCGGTACGGACGCTGGCGTAATGGTGCGTGGTGTCCCGTATCAATGTGGTGAGAGACGGTACTCGTGCGGCCTAATGATGCTTGGTTGCAGTCAAAAGAGGCGTGAAAATCATTTAACAGAGTAATAAGCCGCTCACGTTGTGTCGGCTCGAGGTCATCGGCAATAGAGCGACAAAAAACATCCGGTGGTACTCGGTTAGATGGCACATGGGGTGCCAGTGCTGTTACGTTGGCAGTATCCACGTCGTCGGGAACAGGGAAATGCACAATAACGTCAGCGTCCACAGTCTGGATGGTACCAATAGTCTCGCCACAGTGCAAAGCCAAAGTGTACGAATTTGGGTTAGAAATCAGTATTTCTGCAGCCCCATGGTGAACCGTGAGGAGGGCGAAAGGCAACAATATAGGCTGGCGGCGAATGAAGACGGCAGCGGGTGAAAACATGACCGTCGCTTCGGCAAGCGATGCACATGAAAGAGGGACAAATACCGCGCTGTGAGGGGGAAGGTGAGTATCTGAAGCTACACAGATCCTGGTAACATCATGAACTTGAAAGTCGTGAGATGGCAAATCGCACAGAACGGAGAACTGAACCTCAGCACGTGCACAGTCAATGACGGCGTGATGGCGCGACAGAAAATCCCAACCGAGAATCACATCGTGGGAGCAACAAGTTAGCACAAAGAAATCAATCGAATACAAAATGTCTCGAATCAACACCCTGGCAGTGCACATAGCGACTGGCTGAACTTGTTGTGCACTGGCTGTTCTAAGCAATAATACCGAAGGCATCATGGTCACTTTCCGTAATTCACGGCAAAGTTTCTCACTAATCACAGATACAGCAGCACCTGTATCGACGAGCGCAAGACATTTGATGCCATCAACAGACACTTCAATAACGTTAGCGGGGGAAAAACGAGGACTTTGATGTTCCGATGATGACGCAGTTCGTGCCTCAGGAACTGCGGAAATCAGTTTTCCGCCTCAGTAGTACTGGCACTGGGCCTACGACGCATGGGTGAGAGTGAGCGCCGACGAGGCGAAGGCGAGCGACGAGTATTGTAGAGCTGTGACTGCGGTGCTGGTATGTCATCAGCAGCGTAGACTTCCGGTGGTGGTCGTGAAGGCATACGGAAAGGTCGGAAGCCGGAGCTGGGTGGTCGCGCTGTGCCCACGAAGGCCGGCAAGCGCCGGCGGCAGAAGCGCGCTACATGTCCCGGTGTACCGCAGGCATAGCATATTGGGCGGTTGTCAGGAGTGCGCCAAGGATTTGTACCTTGCTGCTGTGCGCTGAAAAAGGCAGCGACCTGCTGGCGAGGCGAGGGCGGATGAGAGAACACCGGCTGGAGAGGCGCTGAAGGCGGAGGTGAGAATCCCGGCAGACGAGGCGCCCGTGCAGCGGCTTCAGCATACGTCAGAGGCGCGGCCACAGGAGCCGGCTGACACGGAGGTGGAAGAGCTTCGGTCACTTGCTCTTGAATTACCAGTCGGATCGCTGGAGCCAAATATTGAGAAGGCTTCTCCGTGGTCGGCAAAATCGAGAGCTGTCGCGCGACCTCCTCGCGCACAAATTCTTTTATTTGCGTCAGCAAAGTTGTGTGGTTGTCGCCAATAACCAATGCTGCTAACGAATCTTCCGTAGGCGGTGGGCGCCGAGCTAAGATGCGTTGTTTCCGTAGCTCGTCAAAACTTTGGCACAAGTTGATAACTTCGGCCACGGTACGCGGATCCTTCGCTAGCAACATTTGAAATGCGTCCTCATCAATGCCTTTCATAATATGTTTTATCTTGTCCTGTTCCGCCATTGACGGATTCACGCGCTTACACAGGTCAATGACATCTTCGATGTAACTTGTGAACGTTTCACCGTGATTTTGCGCGCGCCCCCGTAAGCGTTGTTCTGCGCGAAGCTTGCGCACAGCGGGGCGCCCGAACACTTCTGTGAAACTTGTCTTGAATCTGCTCCACGTTTTGAAATCGTGTTCGTGGTTTCGGAACCAGAGGTTCGCGACGCCGGTTAAGTAAAACAGCACATTGTGCAACTTCGTGATGTCGTCCCACTTGTTATGCTGGCTCACCCTTTCATAAGATGACAACCAATCCTCCACGTCATGATCATCGGTGCCGCTAAAGATGGCAGGATCACGCTGGCGCAATGCACCGGAAACGATGATCGTCGGAGGCTGTGGTGCATCTTCCTGGGTGGTTTCGTCAGGCATGGTGGCAGCAGTCGGTAGCGTCCGGCTTCGGAGTTCCAGTTTTCGAGGTTACCCAGCACCTCCACCAAATGAAATGGGGTTTATTGTAGCTCGTTCGAGGGATCGCAGGTAGCTCTAGATCACGAGTCCTAGCGCTTCGCATCAACAACCCGCGCTCGTGTCTCGCGCCGCAGCGGTGGCAGTCCGCACAGTGCCACATGCATATTACCCACTACAATATATATATATATATATATATATATATATATATATATATATATATATATAATGTTACACACGTGGTGTTTAATGCAGGACCTGATGAATCTGGTTGATAGGCGCGGTTTGGAGAGCGGTCCCGCGGCAGCTTGGCTAACGTCGTTCTTCTCTTCTTCCCTCTGGTCGTCTGCGCTGCAGCCATGGTTCATGACAAAGCTCGTGACATTTCCCCGCTGGCAGACGAAGCCCGCCGGGCGAGTCGGGCATCTCGTGGGTTGTAACGCCTCAGACGCGCGAGGTGTCACTTCAGCCTTGGCCGAGCATCGTCCACTGCTCGTGAGACGCGCAATACGATAGTTCACTTCGCAGAATAACGTAGGGGCCGTACGTAGTGGGCCCCTACGTTATGGCACAAGCCACGCTTCCGCAACGGCGTCCAGAGCCGCACAAGGTCACCAGGATCGAAGTAAACGTGGCGGTGACGCCCGTCATAGCATATCTTTGACCGGTCCTGCGATGCCAGGGTGCGTAGCCTAGCTAGGCGTCGCGCTTCTTCTGCTCGACAGAGCCTCTCATCAATTGATTCGTTGTCATGAGCGAAGTAGGGAAATATGGTGTCGAGGGTGTAGCGCGGCGGACGAGCATAAAGAAGGAAAAATGGTCAGTAACCAGTGGTCTCGTGTCTCACGGTATTGAAGGCATATGCAGTGAAAGGCAAGACACTGTCCCAATTCTTGTGTGCTGAAACGACGTACATGGACAGCATGTTGACAAGCGTTCTGTTTGTGCGCTCGACCAGACCATTAGTTTGTGGAAGGTAGGGCGTAGAATGGCGGAAGCTACATGAACACAGACGAAGGGTTTCTTCAACTACGTCCGCGATAAACTGTCGCCCACGATCGCTGATTACTATGCGAGGAGGTCCATGTCGGAGTATAACGTGAGCCAGTAAGAAGATAGAAACTTCTGTAGCTGTGGCCGATGGCAATGCGGCAGTCTCACAATAGCGGGTAAGATGATCTACGCAAACTATAACTCAACGATTGCCCTTTGAGGATCGCGGGAAAGGGCCCAGAAGATCTATGCCAACTTGCTCGAAGGGGACGCTAGAAGGGGCAACTGGTTGAAGCAGGCCGTGTGGCGCTTGTGACAGACGCTTGTAGCGCTGGCATTGAGAGCAGCTGGCGACGTACCGTTCGATATCCTTCCGCATCTTAGGCCAGTAAAAACGTTCTTGAGCCCGGTAGAGCGTACGTGTGGAACCAAGATGACCGGAAGTTGGGTCACCGTGCATGGCGTATAATACTTGGTGGCGAAGGTCCTTGGCGACAACTAAAAGGTAGCGTGCACTGGTGGTCGAGTAGCTCTTATAAAGCGCGCCACCATCACGTAAGCGAAAGCGACTGCCTGCAGGTGACTCCTGTGCTGCCGCGAAGAGTGATTGTAAGCTCTCGTCCTTGTGCTGCTCGGATATGACAGTACCCATATCCGGAAATTCCGGGGACACAAAAGCGAGATATTCATTAAAGTTGTCCGCATCACATTCAGTTGTTTGAAGCGGCATCCGAGAAAGACAATCAGCGTCAGCATGTCGCCGGCCACTTTTGTAGCAAATAACGAAATCGTATTCCTGTAGACGGAGGGCCCAGCGCGCTAGTCGTCCTGAGGGATCCCGCAGATTCACAAGCCAGCATAGCGAATGATGATCTCTGTTATCCCAGTGAAGGGGTGCCCGTAGAGATACGAACGAAACCGTTGCACTGCGAAGATGACCGCCAGACACTCTTGTTCGGTGACTGTGTAGTTGCGCTCGGAGCGGCTCAAGGACCGGCTAGCGTACGAGATCACGTGCTCAATGTCGCCGACACGCTGAACTAGCACAGCACCGATGCCTACGCCACTGGCATCGGTGTGAATCTCAGTTGGTAATGAAGGATCAAAGTGGCGAAGAATTGGTTGGGACGTCAACAGGAACTTGAGCTGGCGAAAGTATGAGTCGCAATCTGCAGTCCACTCAAAGGGAACGCCTTTTTGGAGAAGGCGTGTAAGGGGATGAGCGATGTCAGCAAACCGGGGAATGAATCGGGGAAAATAGGAGCACAAGCCCAAGAAACTTCTTAACTGCTTGACAGAGTTGGGTACCTTAAATGCTTCTACGGCCGCAGTCTTCTGTGGATCTGGCCAGACGCCTTCTTTAGCGACCAGGTGTCCTAGCACAAGAGTTTGTCGTTCCCCGAAACGGCATTTTTTTTAAAATTGAGCACAAGACCCGCTTTCTCCAAGCAGTTAAAGACCAAGTCGAAACGTTTGTTGTGCTCACTAAACGTTCGCCCGAAGATCACAACGTCGTCTAAGTGGCACATGCAAACTTCCCATGTTAAGCCACATAATATCGTGTCCATGAACCTTTCGAACGTTGCGGGCGCGTTGCACAATCCGAAAGGCATCACGTTAAACTCAAATAGTCCGTCGGGTGTTACAAATGCTGTCTTTTCTTTGTCGTCCTTGTGTATAGGAATTTGCCAGTAACCTGGCCGTAAATCAATTGAGGAAAAGTAAATTGCCGCAAAGAGACAGTCGATGGCGTCGTGAATTCGTGGGAGCAGATATACATATTTCTTAGAAACGGCGTTTAGGCGACGATAATCAACACAGAACCGCCACGTGCCAATATCACGGGGGCTGCCCAAGGACTAGATGATTCTCGAATGACGCCTTTGAATAGTATTTCTTGGACCTGATCGCTGATTATCTTGCGTTCTGACGGG
Source organism: Dermacentor andersoni (assembly GCF_023375885.2). Lineage (NCBI taxonomy): Eukaryota > Metazoa > Arthropoda > Arachnida > Ixodida > Ixodidae > Dermacentor > Dermacentor andersoni. The sequence goes on from NC_092817.1 coordinate 149,933,758, forward strand.
GACACATGATAGGGTTTTTGTCGGATTGGCTGGGCGGCTCCTGTGTTGATGCGGTGACGCGTTCTGGATGCAGGAATCGATGGCGGGCCATCGTGCTGCGCAAAGTCGAATACCGAGGTGTGTTTCGTAAGCAGGGCCATCAACACTCGACGCTCGTGGTCACTGAGTGATTTATCGATCTTGGAAAGTATCTTGGAGCTCCCGGGGCTCGAGACACTGGTTGCTCCTCCATCGGGTAACTCTGTAATTACTGCCACCGATACGGGCGAGTCTTCCTGAAACGTGGCAATATTTAGGCCTTGAGGTAACACTGCCGCTTAAGAGGAAGCTTTAGCTCGGGCCCAACTCCAACGCGGCCTATACAAATACATGTAAAAACGCAAAAACGTTTTTCTGAGATAACCAATGGACCGATTTTAATGAAATTTGTTGCATTTGAGAGAGAACGTTAAATTCTAGTGACTGTTGGAAGCGGAATATTGATTTAGGGCTTAAATTTTGTTAAAAGGATTTTCAAAAATGCAGACGTTTTAAAAAAATAGAAGCGCGAAGTTTACAGGCTAATAGCTCTGCATCAAGAACAGATATCGCGATTCTGTAAACGGCATCCATTAGACCATTCAAAGCGGACAAATTTGATATGTCAGTTTACATCTTACGTGAATTTGTTACGTTGTTTACGAAGGTTCTGCAAACGTTGTAATTACACATTACTCCATTTTTTGAGGTTCATGTGTAACATATCAATTTTGTCCGCTTTAGATGTGCTATCAGGCACAATTCACAGAATTGCGATATCACATTTTCTTGCTGAGTTACGGAGTTGTAAACTTGATAGTTTCGTTTTCTGAAAATTTTCGATTTCTGCCAAATTTTTATAAAAATTTGACGACCTAAATCGAAAATTCGAAACCAACAGTCACTAGATTTTAAGCTTTTCTTTTAAATGCAACAAACATTGTCAAATTTGGTGCAGTGGTTGTCGAGAAAAACGAATTCTCCTTTTACATGTATTTAGATAGGAGCACCCGAGCTAAAGCTTCCTCTTAAGTGGAACAGTTTAGCGCCCACAGCCCCGCGCATCCATTGATCAGTGAGACCACGCAGTGCGGAACTAACACGCTTTTCTTGAGGCAGTTCCGATGTACTGGTTCCAGTGCAGCATCGAACGATAGGAGTCGGAGTTGAACAAGCGACGGTCACACGCATCGCGGATAAGGCGGGCACAACTGTATCATGAGACACTCACAACACACTCTCCGGGCAAGCTGCACCTTCAAAGAGCACATGCGAAACACTGGCATGTGCTCCTCGCGGACTATCTGGCGGATGGCGGACGAAAGGTTTGGGAGCAGAGGACTCGTGTCCGCACTTGCTACGGTCGTTGCATTGGCCAGCCGTCCAAACTTGTGTGTAATTCGGCGAGTCTTCAGCGCCTCAAACGTACGGCATTGCCGTATCAGTTCTGATACAGTGTTCAAGTTCTCTTTACCAATAAGAAAGTGGTACACGTCTTCCGCTATTCCTTTAACGACGTGCCCCACTTTATCTTCCTCTGTCATTTGAGGGTTGACGGTTCGGCACAGTTTCAAAATTTCTTCGATATAGGTAGTGCAAGCCTCGCCGGATACCTGAGCCCTCTGGGCTAATGTGAATTGCGCACGTTTCCTCTTTGCGTCCGAGTCACCGAAACACTTGATCTCCTCAGCGAAGCGTGTCCATGTAGTTAATATGTCCGCGTGGTTGTCATACCATACCAACGCCGTGCCGGCCAAGAAGAAAACAACGGCCCTAAGCTGACTGGCAGCGTTCCAGTTATTGTATTGGCTTACCCTTTCGTAATGGGTTAACCACTCATCCACATCTTCCTCTGCCTTCGCCGAGAACGTGCGTGGCTCTCGGTAGTGCTGAATAGGGACTGGGGTCGCCAAAGCACTGCTGGTGAGGGTATTTTGCTCTGTGGCCATGATTGAGTGCGACGGCGAAAGTCCGGCGAGGCGACGGATTCGGCGTAGTTCTTGTGCCGATGGCTCCGTTGTAGGTCGTGGGAGTTATTCCGCACAGCTCCACCAAATGTTACACACGAGGTGTTTAATGCAGGACCAGATGAATCTGGTTGATAGGCGCGGTTTGGAGAGCGGTCCCGCGGCAGTTTGGCTAACGTCGTTCTTCTCTTCTTCCCCTCTGGTTGCGGCAGCCGTGGTTCATGACAAAGCTCGTGACAGTACATATATATATATATATATATATATATTGTGAGGGTACCGGGCCAACGCCAGGTGGCGTAGAGTTGCAGGCACGAGACGGTAGGAAACTGTGTAGAGTAGCAGTCACGGGACGGTAGGCAACGGTGTGTGACGGGCAGGGAAAACATGGAAGGCGTGTGTGCGCGGTCAGCATCCAGGGAGCGCGCGACAACGAACTGAGTGAGGGAAATAATCGGCGGAGCAAGCTGCGTGCGGTGCGGCGGGACGGAACGCAGACTGCGTGTGTGTGAGTGCGCCGAGGATTTCCTCAAATAAAGAACGTATATAACAAGTGGGGGCTCGTCCGACCGGACTTAACATGGAGGACCAAGAATCGTGTAGTGCCACCCAGCCTTCTTCGATTGTCCAAGGACTGTTGGCTTCGACCTCCTGGACCCCAATGAAAGGAAGGGACTCGCGGCTGATATAGCTCAAGTTCTGCGCACCGCGCCGCTCAGCGACATGGTTAGGCCTGACGAGACAACCGGCATTGCTAGGCCTGACGAGACAACCGGCGCGGGGCCAGCGCTCAACATCAAGTGCGCATCCGTCCCACTGCCGAAATGCAGTGGCTACCAGGACCGACAATCGCCGCAAGACTTTATGGAGAAGCACTCAGAGTACTGCGATATTACGGGGATCCCCCCTGACCGCCGTTTGCAGTTACTTCCAGCAGCGTTGGAGGGGTCAGCCAAACAATGGCGGCGCTTCTCAGGTGCGCACCCGAGTGGCAGTCCTTCGCGTCCGAATTTACGGCGCAGTTTATCACCGTTGACTACAAGTTTAAACTAAACGCAGAGCTAGATCAGCGAACTCAGCATCCGGCAGAAAACCTCAAGCAGTTCATTCACGTCATTGTAGAATACTATGACCGTATGCGGAGCCTGTTTGAGATGCCGAAAAGGTAGAACGCGTGCGGAGACAAATGCATCCGACATTCCAAGACCTAACAGCCAGCATGAGCTTCGCAAACCTGCAAGAAATGGCGAAGGCGGCCGGCCCTATCATGGAACGCGCTTGTCATCGCCTGCGCTACGCGCCACCGCCACCAACGCGTATTGCACAAGCAGCAGCTGATTTGGCCTTCGTCTGTTCATCTCCGCCCACCACTGCAATGCCCAACCAAACGCACCCGGCCCAGCAACGAGAGTGACAGCTGCAGCCTGTCGCAGTTTCGGCTTCTGAGTGTCCACGGTCAAGGACGCTTCACGCTAGAGCCCATGGGTGGAAGCCCTCACCTGTGCCGTTAGCTCGCGCGCCGAACACACGGGGAAACTACACTTCGGCACCGCAACAACTCGGGAGAGCGCCTCAGAACTTCTGGTTTTAGGCGACGCAAGGTATCCCACGATTTGAGCCACCAACCCAGCTGTTTTCATGGCGATTCCCCGGGACACCTGTACAAGCAGATTGCCCGGGAAATGGACGAACGTAGCCGCCTCTCCGGCCGACGGCTACGCGACGTCCCTGCAAGTGCTGGCAACAGCCGGGAATAAAGAGCCACTGCTTGGACTGTTGATTAGTAACAGTGTCCTTTATGCACTCATGGACACTGGGGCAAGCGGGAGCTTAATATGTAGCCGTGCCATCGCAGCGGCCAAGAGCGCGGGAGCCACCTTCAGGAAAGAGGCACGAACCCTGAGGCTTGCTCAGGGCTGGTCACAAACTGCACAATCTGTTCGCTGTTGTGTTCGTTGGCAAGGTGGGTACAGGAAGTAGCGCTTTCTTCGTTTGCCACAGCTGTGTCACGATGTTGTCCTTGGGTGGGATTTTCTTGAGGTGACAGGTATTTCTCTCCACATCAGCCTTGGCGGATGGTCACTGCACTCTCTACCATATGGGCTCGTCAAACTTAACAAGGCACCGAAGCGGCCATGTGCGTCGGAGGCTGGACACCGACCCCTGTTAGTCTGTAAGACAGCGTTGCAATGCGGTAAGCAAGGTCAAGAGCCTGATGAAAATGCGGCCAGCTCTCTAGTCACTTTTTGCAGATGTGCAGCGTGTGTGCCAGAATACCACTGAGAGTGGCGAGTGTAGTCTAGAGAACCTTCGGGAGGAGCAATAACATCCTTGCAGGCCGTAACCATATTTTTACCACTCTGCCAGGTTGCACGTCCCTGGTGATTCACAAAATAGACACAGGCAGCCACCCACCTGCAGTTAGATGCAAGCTGCACCCAGTTAACAGCCAACACAGAAATTCTTGATTGGTGTATCCAAAATCTGCTGGACCAAGACCTGATTGAGCCCTGCTCCAGTTCCTGGGTCAGTGCCCCTGTATTAGTAAAGAAGAAAACTCGAGGATATAGCCTTGCGCTCGACTACAGACCCTTATATGCAATCACAACTGTGTCAGCTAGTATAACCCATGCCCCGTGCGGACTGGGTACTGGCTCAGCTCGGCGGCACTAGGTGGTTCACGAGCCTCGACCTTGCTCAGGGCTTCTTTAAAGTGGCGGTTGCTCCCGACGATGTATCGAAGACTGCATTCCTGTGCCATAGAGGAGTGTTTCGATTTAAACGAATGCCATTTGGGGTAGCAAGTGGGCCGGCAAAATTTCAGTCTCTCATGGACAAAGTGTTAGAAAGCATAAAACACAACTTCAGCATGGCATTTCTTGACGATGTGGTCATTTATTCAAACTTTTTAGGACCACCTACAACATATCGATGAGGTATCGAGAGGAATTGGCTCTGCAGGTCCGACAATCAGTCCCAGCAAAGTTACATGCTGTGAACAGGCATTAAAGTTCCTTGCACATATAATCTCTCCAGGCAAACGTCAACCTGACAGCAGACAGCAGACATCGTACAGAGTGCGACGTTGCGTGTTGAGATTACAAGGTTTCAAGTGTACCATAAGGCATCATAAAGGACGGGCCAACAGCGGATACACTAAGCAGGTGCCCCATTTCTGCTGCCAGATATGCTCAGCCTTGTTTGGCGGAGGACTGGTTTCCCATCGAAGTGCAGGAACCACAAAAGACCATTCGTTTTGAACTAGCAGCCCCTGTTAACGTGACTGATGTGTCCCCACTCACCGACACTGCAAACTTTCAGTTGGAACAACGCAAGGATCCACTGATGCTGCAGCTGCTGCAATAGTTATAGCTTGGCCTGCTACCTGGTGACGCTAAAGAGTCCAAGAGGGTACACGACCTAGCTGATCACAGCGAAATCTCGAACAATGGTGTCCTTATGTATACCGTCGGTGAACGTAAGGTCGCCTGGCTTCTTCAACACTTACGAGACATGGCACTGAAAATGGAGCATGACCACCCCCTAAGTGGACATTTAGGCTTTTTAAAACTTGGAAACGTGTGAAGAGCCAGTTCACATGGCTCGGTATCCGTACCGATATCTCCCGTTACATCCGCATCAGGAACGTTTTATAGAAGTAATTTTATGCCGCCTGCGCATCGGACACACACACCTAACACATAACTTTCTACTGACAAAACAAGAGAAACCCTTATGTGAGAAATGTGGAGATGAACTCACTGTAAATCACATTTTATTCTCGTGCACACAACTCGAACGGCTAAGGAAAAAATATTTTACTGTATTTTACAATGAGCGCATTCCCTTACATCCCAGTCTACTTTTAGGAGATAACCCACTTGTAGGAACTTCATCTCTTTTTAGTTTTTTGAAAGACGCAGCGATCCTAAACGAAATATAATATATCACAGAACTACTAATTATAAAAATTATTACCCAGTTTTTTCACGCATCTTATGAGGCACCTCACCCATTTTCTCAGTCCTGAGAAGAAGGCTGAGGTCTTCATTTGGTCTGTTGGGCTCCTCAGAGTCCTTGTCCGGACAAGGACTTTCGCTGAGGATACCCAATTTTTGAAATAAATTATACCATGTGTTTGGCGCATGATAGCCTCAGTTGCTTATGCGCCATAAAACCCAATACAATACAATACAATACATCCGCAGCTGTCAGCAGTGCCAGGCTTTCAAACCTCGGCAAAAACCAGAGAGACTGATGGACAGTTCATGGGCCACCCACCCAATGCAGCAGCTCAGTGTGGACCTTATTCGGAGCAAGCCGCGTGCGGTGCGTCGAGATGGAACGCAGACTGCGTGTGTGTGCGTGCGCCGAGGATTTGCCGAAATAAAGAACGTACATGGCAATATGAGACCTCTACCATGTGAACGGATTCCCACGTACGCTTCAAACACGTACGCTTTTTCCTAATTTGACAGTCCTAATAATAACGCATAAAAGGAACGCATTGACACGTTAGCACAAGCGTGCAGATGGAGCACTCATTGACGTAGTGTCCATCAATGTCCATCAAACCAGGTTCCACCATACAAAAACAAATGTAAGAGGTATGCGTGAGAAGGGCGGTGCACACCGCTCTACACATTACGTACGGCAGTTCACCGACGACATCAAGATTGACAACGCTTGTGCGATCTGCTCTCAAGCTGTTGCAGTTTCACGATGCAGTGCGCTGTTGAATCGCATGTGGGTTCGTTTTCCTTGTTTTTCTTTTTGTTGCTTTCGGCTCTAGTAGGCAGACGCCGTGCTATTCTATAGACTTTTTACAGTGGAGCTGTTAGAACCTCGCTGATTTTCTCTTGCCTTACGCGGCTTCGCCGAGCTGAGGGAGAGAGTGCTGAGTGAGAGGGAAAGCAGCGTATGAGTATAAAAATAGAGTTTTAGATTAGGCGACGCAAGCGGTTTGCGTACGCAAGAACTAGGGGGCACGGTACTGCGCATGCGCAGACTCCTACGTCTGGGTCTGCGCATGTGCAGTACCGTCGCCCCTAGTTCTTCCGTACGCAAGCCGCTTGCGTCCCCTAACCTAAAGCTCTCCAATAGCGTCGCGCAGCGTAGCGGCGCTGCGAGGGTGGGTGGAGCCTAGCGGGGGAGAAGGAGCGGTGCGGCGGGGACACAAATGGTGTGACGTCATTGCTCTCCTATAAAAATCGCCCCGCTGGAGGAGAGAGAGCGAAAGCAGCGTTAAACAACATCGCGCAGCATAGCGACGCGGCGAGGGTGGGTGGAGCCTAGCGCGGGAGAAGGAGCAGCTCGCACGTGAGCGAGGAACGCAGCCCGGATACGTGTCTGCTCGCGCGAGGCAGTGGGGTCAGGCGAGGGAGGAGGGGCGTTGTTCGTCGGCGGCTGCTAGGGTGCCTCGATGTCCTCCTCGCCCGCCGCTCCGTACAGAGTGGAGACAACCGCGGCGCCTAATATGGCGTGGCCATCGGAATCGCGGACGCCGTAGTAGACGCCTTTGGAGAACACCGTAGGGGCGCGTTGCCGGCGCTCGTGTCTTGTGTGCGGTTTGGCACTACTTCACTCCCCAGCTCCATTGTTCTCTGGTGTCTGCGATAGGAGAGCCACGCATATTTATTTGTCCGCGCTGAGGCAGCAGTGCGTTCACGACCCCAGAGAATTTTCGGTCACGCATTTCTGACACTAAAGTTAGCGAAGCAAAATAAAGTATTTTGTCCTGTAATACACTATAGGCACGTGCTCTTGATGTGTTCAGGTAAAAGGAATGTTCTCCAGGCGTCGAGTAATGCGTGCAGCTTTCTTTCTGTACTTAGCAGTAACGTTGACTTCTCAAAATTTATCTAGCCCTGCAGCAAAGCTGGTGCCAGCTGGAGAGTTCTATGTGGTCATATGCTATTGTAGCTTGCGTTGTTTCAGAATGCTTAACCGTGGCGGGTTGGTAAAACTGTTTGTAGAGTTGTTCATGTTATTGCGCTGTGCTTTGTAGGCGGAGCGTACGTAAACAGCGAAGTCCTCAATACTTACGAACGCCTGCAGCACAAAAGCAATGCGAGAATTAAGCAGTGCACACAACGTGAGCGAGGGAGAACACGCGCAACGCCCTACTGCGCGAAACGTTTGATTGCGGCAGCGAACAGCAAGGGACAGCGCACGGACCTGACCGTCAACTTGCTGATCACGTTTGTCCTTTCACGCTACAAACGTGCACGTAGACGCGAAAAGAGGCTCGGCGACAGGTTTCGGTTTCAACACAGTGCATATGTTGAGAATGCCGTTCGGACAGGGGAAAAAAAGAATGAGTGTTGCTTAGTTTATACGTGGAGGCACAATGAAGCTCGTCCTTCGATAATGGCTGGAGGATGTAGGCGACTGTTGCATTTAGACTCCTGAACATCCGAATGGCGACGATCGCCGAGTCGCATAAAATACAGGCAACTACTTCGCAACGACACTCCAGAGAAGATGGTGGGTGCTGCCAGTGTTGCCATGCAGATCACTATGTATTTTGAATATCCCCTGTTATTTCTGGTAGAAATGCGCGATTTCAATGTAGATCTGTGTGAGGGAAATTAGTCGTCCGCCTTGAGAGTACCCGCCATTGTTCGTTCAGTACATATGCTCTTTCGCCGCTAAGCACAACATCGACTGCCGGTGCTGGCGGCCGTATTTCTGATGGCGACAGAATGATAAAACGTCCCGGTACCTACGCTTCATTGCCGTAAACGAACGTGGTCAACACTATGGTGGCAAATGCCACTTAATGCTTGCACGTAAGAGTACAAAACTTGCTTATAGTATAATTGTTACGACTTCAGTCGGAGTACGCCTCGTCTGTGTGGAACACTAATCAGTTTTCTTTTTACGTTGTCAGATGAATATGCAATGAAGCCGCTGGTTTAATATCGCACGAGTTAAAACGTAACAGCAGACTTAGTAATCATGCTCTCTTCATTCCTCCCCTACAGTGCGTAGAACGCTACGTGGTGCTCTCACAAATCTACATAGATTGTGTTACCATTTCAAAATATTGTATACCATGCATATCCCCGCGATTAGACAATGGATGCAAACTAGTGCTAATGTTAGTAGTTAAAATTTCGTGTCCGCGGTTGTCAAATTACACTCTGGAATCGGCTACCAAATTTTGTAGTGCTGACAAATAAAGGTCCCAAGACATGCTGACGCCGCATGACAAGGGGTTGACGATATCTTCGTAAGTGTGAACTTGGATCACGGAGCATGGGAACATTCGCTTGGAGGTTGCGTTTTCGGAACGACAAGACACAACGAGAGGACCTATCACACGATTTACCTTCTCGCTACAATTGATCTCCAGAGACAGTGCAAAACGTATAGCAGCGTCTCTTGAGCGGGCCCACTGGCGTTTTCATGCTGCGTCGACTAACACACGATCGCTTTGTGTAATTGGCGTGCATTTACAAGAGACAAAAAAATTATTCAGTGGGGCCACTTGCTCAATTTGTAACTTCGTATTCTAATACGTATTGTAACAGATATCTGAGCCGCAGCGAGCAACGAAATCCGGCCACGAAATTCAGTGGTGATGACCGCCGATTGATTTGTGTTGTTATTTTCGTTTCTACGTCTGCTACAATTTGTAAATTGCCATATGTGCTATGAAGTAATTAAGTTACTTAGTGAATTCTCATCAGTTAGTGGAAATAGTGTTTAGATTTCTCGTTCAAATAATGTCCGCCTCTTTCGATACTCTAGCTCAAGGTCTAGAATTATATTTTCTGCCAGAGGCGATATAAAAAAAAATCTGGGGCACTTAAAATTGATTACCTGGAATAATAAATGTTGGTCATATGAAAGGGCCATGTGGCATGTGCCAGACAATGTCGCGCCGCTCGCTATAGGGCAATCGCTGTACTGCAGGCTTCATTGTAGGCCACTGGACATCATCCGATTTCGACGCAACGTTGCTCAAGAGTTGCTGGCTGGAATTGCATGTCAGGATGCGATATCGAATTGTCTCTTTACCAGCCATGTGGAAAATTGTCAAAGTGCGAAGCAGCGTTCGATGTGCACGCGACTAGTGTCGTCACAGAGCTATACCGTTCTTTTTTTTCTTCTTGCTGAGCGTCCCCGTGATATCTTCTCATATGAACGCGAAAACATTCTTTTCATCTGATGGCCCGTTCGCAGAGATGTACACCACGGGCCTCACCTCGATGATGACCAAGTTCTTCGAGTCCCAGTTAGGGTTGCCGTCTGCCAGGGTTGCCTACATGGTCGGTAAGTGAGAAACTCGTGTATGTCGCTTTGCTGTTTGGTTTGGTACATTGGAACGCCCTGTGCACTGCGGTGTAGCCCTGCCCTCGCGGACAGAATCAGGAACATGACGTCTCTTTGTTGGTTGAAGTTACCCGTAGGAAGTGCAGAAAGAGACGAGGACTGAACACAACGATAAAAGAAATAGATGGTTGCAGTACCTACACTGATATTTACTTCGTCACGCGCAAATGATAAACCCTGTGATTGCGACACAGCGTGGCCTCGCGAACTTTTTCAGACGCACGTTGTTTCCGATCAAGTCATCAGCAAAAAGTTTGACATTTAGCAGCCTTCAACTTTTCTCGGCTCTGGTTCGATTTTTCTTTTTTAAACACACACGAAAAATGATTCTGCAGGTATCGGCGGGGCAACTAAGTGTCGCGATGACGAACACAGAAACTTCCTAAATTATGCGAAATAGCCTGCGCCAAAGACTCGGGAGGACCGAGAGGCATTGTGGCAGCAGACTTGAGGACCCGTTTTCTAAATAGCATGTCGCTTTTGGCTACTTGAGGGATTTCACGGGAAACTAACTAACAGCATCACGTTGGTTAAGTCCCTGTGGCGAGCCGAAAGGCCGGGATCGAATTTGACCAAAATGCAGAGTTTTGAGGAACTGCTAGTAGGGCGAGCCTTTTACTGCCCACTACGCAATAGGGGGTTTGAAAACGGCTGGCTCGGTGGCGCCACTTGATGGCGTTGAGTTTACGTATAGTGGATACGTCGCTATTATTGCTGTAAGTTAGGCGTCCTCTACTTACCTCCTGGTGTAAAGTGTAGACAGTGACATCATAGTTAACATGCAGGTTTTCTTTACTTTTTTGTCGACAAGAACGCCCATGTAACACTACAACTTTTCCAGCAGGTTGTGGTTGGACAACGCATCACTAGATGTCGCTACCAGCCTTGCTACGGCAATCCACTCCTCCGGTAATCCGGTTTTGCGTAAACGTTAACAGTAAGAAGTTTATGGGTATACAGAAGCTTCGTAATGTGATGCAGCAACGTATTGGCTTCTTTGTCCATGTATACCTCGCATAGGGCGATCAATTTTTGTTGACCAGAGCACGCCCTTCTGTGTGTCATTATTCATAATTACAGCGCCCAGTGTAGCATAACGCAGATCAAAGCCGAACTATCGTTGCAGTCGTTCAGTACTCTTGCCGTGATATTGCATTGCTGTCATTATTCCATAAATTCATTCACTCTGACGGATTATCCCTAGCATGCTTGAAACACCACGTCTTCACGTCGCGCAGATTGTACAATAATTTCAGCTATGTCCACGTATATGGATCGACACCACCATTTAATTTTTTTACCGCTGCCTCGCGCTATCCGTCTCTGGAACAGCCTTCCGTATAGCATTGCTTCGCTCAGAAATCATGATGCCTTTTGCAGTAATTTGGTCAGACATTTTTCTCCACACTTTGCGTAGGGTTGAGTTTAGTACACAGGTGTTCCACTTATCCCATTACGTTTACGTTTTCAATGCATTGTTGTGCATTGTGTTTTCATGCCATGTGTTTTTTCTTCTTTGTTTATTAACATTACGCTGTGTGTAACGTCTCACGTAAAGTATCTTGATGCTTTTATGTAATACTTCTTGCTGTTCTTGCTGTTTTTTGCCATCCTTATCTGTTCATTCCTTTCTTTTTTTTTAGATTTTTCTGCACATATGTAAATTTGATCGTTTTGTGCCTATGTTTGAACCACTTTATGCATCGATATCTTTTTACCGATTGTATATTGTGATAAACTATACCATATATGCCCCCTCACGCTATGCCTCTTCGTAGGCATGTGAGCTGGGTCTTTCTAAATAAATAAATAAATAAATAAATGAATGAATGAAGGAGGCTCATTCCAACGATCACTATAGCGTTCTTCACTATTGGCGGCGAGCAGTTACGGAGTCGCCATCTGTCGGAAGCGCCTCCCTTGCGTAGTATGAGGGATCACGCGGCGCGCTCCTCGTAGGTTTCGCTTACGGCGCTCAATAAAAACACCACGCGGCAGCCCTCCTGGACATTTATGTAGGTAATCTCAAAACGAGGGACGTTTTTGACTGTCGATATAATAATCTTGGGTAAACTGAAAGCACAGCATTGTTTACAAACGCTATCTCTTTACCGACTACGCATAGTGAACGCCACTGCGCGCGGTCGCCACGATGGAGTCTCCCGAACCGGCTTCTTGCGTGAAAGGTAGGCAAACGCTCAGAGTAAACTATATGAAATATGTTCTTGTAGTGGGCTGTCGGTATAACTAAATGGAGCATAACAGAATGGAGCCTCAATCCAGCGATCGCACGGGTTCGCAGCGACCAACTGCGCGGCTGCATGCATGTCCGCGCACAATGTTTTGCTTTCGCTGTGAACGCGTTTTCGCACCTTGCCGTGAGTTTTAGGCCACACCATATGAGCATTTGACAGCACACTAGCAACCATTGTTGCGTGGACGCTATCAGAACTGTTCAAAAAAAATTCCGTTATAAAGACTTCGACGCCTAGCTACGGCGACTGTGATGTGACATCGCGACGATTCAATCTCTTTTTGTCTTCTAAATTCTTGGACATTTCAATATTATTTCTCAAGTGGCGTCGCACTGTATGCTTATCGGTCTTCTCAGTGTGCGATTTCCCTCTGCTTGTTTTTCGTAATCCAGTGCATTAATGACCATATGACCATATGCCGTGCCTTCTTTTAGTGTGCGCCTTACGTACCGCTCTCTTTCCGTTCGAGTCAACTTGCCAGTATCTAGCATCAACAAGTTCATAGACCAAACCGTCATGACATTAGCCGGGCAGCGGGCGCGGGCGAGCGTCTCAGTGCGCGTTTTCTGCTACTCACCGAACATCGCGCTGTCCCGGCGCCGTAGCAGAAATCTTCCTCGCATCTGTGCTTGCTGCATACCCGAGTTGTAGCCGATGGCTGTCTGCCGGTTCTAAGTTTCGCGAGCCAAGCTTCACGCAGCTCCTTGTACTGCGGCTACGTGTGAATAAGGCTGACACCGGGCTCCATTGCGTGCGTCCGGCACTGCGGCACCGAGCAGTAGCCTACCATGCTGCACGCCTCCAAAGGCAGCCACTACCTATTATAGTACGTTCAAATGTTGACAAGCAGACACGCAAGGCGGTAAAGCCTCACCACTTAAGCAGAACCGCGGCGCAGGTGGGACATTTAAACTTTCGTTTTCAGCTCGCTTCGGCACTTCCGAAGCAGCCGACCCGGCCGCCGTATCCACGTGATCCCTCATGCCACGTCACGCCAACGGTGGTGCTAGCTTTTCCAGTGGTGGAGCTCGCCCCCAATAGTGAAAGCCGAGGACAAAACAGCAGTTTAATCCGTGTTCCACGAATCACATCTTTCGCCTCGTGGTGTGTGCTATCGTGAAAGCGATGAGCACTGCCGAACCAATTTTCTAAGTACTGATCACGAAGACTTTTGTATACGCAGTGGGTGATTGGCTACTTCCCGGGTGTGCTCTCTCACTGTGATTCATGTGTTCAGAAACGTTCACTGAAGCACAGTGCGTGTCATACGCATTCTCTCGATTCGTTGAAGCAGTGAAATATAGTCTTCGCCATGTTTGCGCACTGCCGTCCAAGAATGAGAATGTTCGACTCTTTGCCATTATACTTCTAAAAGGCAAGTGGCCGCAAACCACTTCCATCTATGCGAGCCAACTTTCTTTCACTGAGGTCGCTAAGACGTTTCCGTCTTAGCGACCTCAGTGACGCGACCTAAGACTGACGCTAAGACGGAAAGAGAAAAATGAGTACAAAGCGAACGTGAAAGTGAGAATGTACGTTTGTACGGCGCTAAGACGGAAAGAGAAAAATGAGTATAAAGCGAACGTGAAAGTGCTCAAAGTTTTTGTGTTTGTGCGTCAGCTTAAATAGAATAGGCTGATGGGTTAGTCGGAATGGCATCATGTATACTGTAGCGCAAAGGGCACACACACACACGGCGACAGAAAACGCCGTGGGCCCTTCTTTTCTGTCGTCGTGTGTGGGCACGTAGTGCTACAGTGTATACATGGCGCATAAGCGATGTGTCTATCTCTTTCTCCCTCATGTACTTACCTCTTACCTCATTTTTAGCTTTCTGTCTTAGTCGCCCGACACAAAGACATGTATTGTCGAAAATAAAGTAAGCGTCCAGTTCCCTTCTCGTTCAATTCCTTTGTCGCGCATTCCTTGTCAGTGTGAAGTACACTTAGCGCAAGTAATAGAAATAACATACAAGCAGACCCACGTTATCTTATACACTGTAAAATAGTTTACACACTTAAAAGTGAAAAAGGGTGTAAATGTGTCAATAACTCACACCCTTGGGGTATTAATTGTGTAACGGACACGCTAAGGGTGTGAGTTATAGACACATTTACACCCTTTTTTAACTTTTAAGGGTGTAAATTATTTTACAGTGTACTGTGCTTGACAAACTGTAACACGGTCGCAAGGAATTCGGTGCCGTCGACTATACGGCGTCGATCATTTGGCTCCGGAAAATGAGTGAGTCAATCTTACTCGAGCTACAAGCCAACTGGAGCAAAACTTTCGCACAGGGCCCATCGTGCTCGTCGGTGGCGGCTTCGGTGCAGTCATCGGCGGTGCGCTGGTCAGCCGCTGGAACCTGGACTACGGGGGCATCATGCGGCTCTGCATGTACAACTGCTGCTTGTCGTGGTTGGGAGTGCTCATCTTCACGTTCAACTGCCCGCAGAACATTTACGCCACGCCGGATGGATACATCGGCGAAGTGTGAGTCCACAAGAGCGCACACACGACCGGCCACGTTGAGGAGCGACCGAAATCCACGCGTCTGTTCGACACGTGTGTGCAGGAAGATCGTTGGACGTGCACTGCGGAAACTTGCCGGAATATAGCATGGCCTCCGAGATTCGCGCGCGCCGGCTGGTTTCTCATTTTTTTGCAATAGGTGGTGTTCACACCCCAGCGACGGCTGCCTCCTCGTAAGAGAAGCTAATCTCAAAGGCGATGCTTTTGCTGGTTGCATGCACTGGAAGCGACTTTCAGAGCCAGAAACACGTCATGGCCACCACGTTTTAGACGTGCACCACCTATTATAGCGAGCGCGTAGCTGTTAATGCGCCGTGGTGTTCGATTTGCCGCCGAGGTTATCCGTCGCCGTCGTAGTCACGCCGGGGTCGTAATAGGCGATGTTCAACACATTGAAACCGCGACGTATTTCAGGACGCAGCAAATGATTCGGTGCTTCCCGTCATTCTAGACTGTCATGTCGTTCTAGACTCACTACCCTTACTCAGAGGGAGCCGGCGATGACGTTGGGATTAGGACGCCAGATATTGTGACGTGGTTTGCTGCATCTCGGAATGAACGACTCAATAACGCCAAGTGTTTCTGGGTCTCTGCCTTGTTTACGTTACACCGTCGTGCGTGGCGCACTGAATAGTGGCGAAGGAGACAATATGAATGGCCGATAACTGCTGGAGCAGGGGAACGATGTGGTTTTGCGACTCTGTTGTAAAGTTCCTTGACAAGGCGCTACAGCCCAAAACGTTCTAATGCGCACTAAGGCGCGAATTAGTAGAAATACCGTTGTTGCGGCCCAGCCTTCCTAAAGCGCTTTCGGTTTTCGTACGCAGCGCTTGCCTTGGGTGTGAGCATAAAGGCCCCGTTTACTCATATATTATTGTTTTCCCGAAAACTCTCCAAAATTATTGGCTACTGATTTTTTTTGTCAGGACATGATTCTGTAATATCGCAGTACTTTTCCCAGAAATTCTGCGTCATGCCCTTTTTAATTGCTACGGAAAACGTCGCACTTCAGCTAAGATTTAAGTATGCCAGGCTTGTATACGTTACAGAAAAATGTAACCGATTACAATTACAATGACTTTTTTCAAACATGTGGTTGATTGCAGTTACCAATTATTGCGCCACGAAGGTAACTGAACAATTAGTAAAAAGTAATCTTACTTTAACGGTACTTTACTCCCCTACATTTACTAACACTGCACAAATAAAGTAGCTAGAACGAGCTGACCGGGCTCTTTCAATGTGTTCGTATTTTTTAATTGTTTATCTTAGCTATCAATTGCTTTTCAAAATGTTCTTTGGTCATTTTCGCTAGTTTTCTTGTGAAGCCATCTGCAGCGACACTGAAAGATCTCTCGACATACGCGCTGGAAAGAAGGACTGTGTTGTAACTAACACATTGCGCACTAGATTGTGGTTACTGCATGCCACGACGCTCTGGTTTGCGACATCTATGAAGTTCTGAGCTTCATTGTTGTTGCTGGGACTAGAGGAAGGCGCTTCTGCAGGGCCAGTGATAAACTGAGAAATCGTCCATAGGTGATTCCCTGGCATTAACACAGGAAGTGACCATCGCTGTCGAGCCATAAAGGCACCGTTTATGTTTATAGGCACACATCTGGTGGACCTCTCCCTGGCGCTCTTCACTCATCAGTAATTTAGGCTTAAACCACGAACGGTAACGGAAGGCAGCAAGCGTTTAGGTTTCTTGAAAGTGTGGCCAAACGTGTAATGTTTTTTTTAAATATATAGCTGCATATTATTCAGCCCTAAATAAACGGCTCGTGTATTACAATGGCAAAAGTATAGCTATATACAAATCACGTATATATCAGACAGATAGAAACATATGCGTTTAACGGCAAAGAACTTCTGTCTATGTCAGAGAGCTCAATAGACTGCATTAAGTGAAGAATAATAATTAGGAAGCTGCTCTTACCACCGTCTAGGAAGGGCGCCTAAAGGCGCTTGCAAGAGAGCGAGAGACAAAAGGAGAGATAGAGAAATTATACGATAGAAGCTGACAGGTTGAACTTTTAAGAGAGGTGTGCAAATATGCAAGCCTGCATATTGAGGTGATCGACGCATAGCTGTTGGATACTGATTGTGGGAAGGAGGTAAGCCAGGTACGTGCTTTAATCCCTTTGGACACTATAGTTGCCACAAAATTTAAGTGCTCAAAGCTGCGTCGCCTGTTGTAGCTTGTTTAGTGAACAATTTAACTTGTTACTCAAGAACGTAAATTGGATTCAGCGAGCGTTACCGAGTAAACAAAGTAATCGTTAAATTACAAAATTACAAAAGAATGTCGTTCAGCACAAGTAACTAATTACATGTAATTCGTTACCTACAAGTCTGGCCATGACGCAACTGTTAGTTACCCTACAGAGTAAATAAAACTAACTTGCGCATTATACTTAAAGACTCCAACGAACTTCAATTCCACCCGAGGCATTTGCATGGAGACGAGTGGAGTGAGTTTTGCTGCGTCGCTGTGCCGGTCATGCGGGTGACATTCGTCCCTGGCACTCACCAATAATTCCTACAATAGCGGGTGGAAAGATCACCAGCGCAGTCGCTCTTTCGGGAGCAATATAGCCTGTGCACATTGAGCAGGGAATCTGAACACTATACACTCTTAAAACGGTTGCACCCTTTGGGGCGTATATTTGTCCAATGACTCCTTTACTAGATGCCTGCCGCGTCGCTAGTCTTCCCATTGGAGCGGAGGTTCCTGTAGTTCAGAGTAGTCGCGTAGAGACGGCGCTCGCAGCCGACCCACTTCCTGTTGCGGAGGAAGTGACGATTACTAGGCTGGCGCGCGCTCGACCAATGGCTTGACGAGAGACCGTGGGTCCTGCCTCCGGGATCTCAACAGACGCCGCGAAAATCTCGGAGGCAGGGCTACGTGATTTAGGTTTGCAGCGGCCACCGCAGCTAGCGCTCGCAGTCCTGCCTCCGGGATCTCAACAGACGCCGCGAAAATCTCGGAGGCAGGGCTACGTGATTTAGGTTTGCAGCGGCCACCGCAGCTAGCGCTCGCAGTCCTGCCTCCGGGATCTCAACAGACGCCGCGAAAATCTCGGAGGCAGGGCTACGTGATTTAGGTTTGCAGCGGCCACCGCAGCTAGCGCTCGCAGCCGACCCGGATAAACCCGGGTGGGGAAGAGTAAAGAGGAGAGGGGCAGGGACCAGCTTCTCGGTTCACGCGGCAGGCATCTAGTAAAGGAGGCATTGATTTGTCCCACAACGATAATCGACATCTGCCTTGCTTGCGTTTCCTTTCTTGAAAACTCGGCGCTCGCTATTTTGCTGTCGAGAATGCTGCGCCACACTGATAACGCGCATGCCATTCGTGACTGGGAAGTACCGGGCTCGCCGCGTTAAAGAAAGGAAACGCGGGTAAGACAGATGACGATTATCGTTGTGGGACAAGAAAAGCCCCAAAGGGTGTAAATTTTTCTAAGAGCGTATATAGTAAGGTTGTAAGAATGGCGTTTAGCCATCGCCAGACGTTTAGCAAGCAACCAACCCATCGCTTTGCCAGGGGTTGGTTGCTGAGGTTGGCAACGCCTTGGACAGCCGTAGCTATCCCAGCTGTTATAGCTTATTACCAGTGGGCGTCACTTAAGCCCAAACGCCATGAGAGCGATCTTGTGGACGACGGCAACGAGCGACGGCACTAAGCGACAGATCGCTCGTTCTTGTCGCTCGATCGCTCGGTTCTGGAAATTTAGCATTGGTCGCTCGTCGCCCGGAAGTGATATGGGCGACTAGACAATAACGGGAAGCCGGAACCGGACGTGCACCCGTGAGCAAAAGTATACGGACCACAGGGTCGCCGAAAAAATATTATTTCTTTGTAATGAAAACGCATAAACGGAAACTGACGAGTGCAATAGGTAATGCCAAGTTTGGACCGCCATCTTTACTTTCAAGTTGTATTCACAGACACAGGAGAAAATGTTTTATCGTGCAATCCCTGGTCCGCATACTTTTGTTCACGGGTGTACGTCAGTCAAGTACCACCGATTGTCGCACGGAATAAGCAAACGACTAAATTTTCATACCTGTAAGAATAAGAACCGATTGCAAAACCTTCAGAAATTTTTATGCTGCTCTTTACTGTCAAACCCGCTAACTTAAATTATTAAAGATTATTAAAGCACGTGTCACGCCAGTTTCAACGCTTATTTGCTGCCTTCATACCGGCAACATCCGGAAGACGTTGCTCAAAGTCGTCGCCCGCATGGTGTACGACTTGTAGGCGACGAGCGAATGCGCCAGCCATCTCCATTGCGTCGCTTGTCGCTGTCGCGTGCGAGATTGCTTGCATGGGGTTTATACTTTACAGGTAAAGTTATTACCATATCTGCAATGATGTCGAGAAATAAGACTCCAATGAATTAAATTATATTCCGGGGTTTCGAATGCCAATACCACGATCTAATTATGAGGAACCCCATAATGAGGGGCTCCGGCTTAGTTTTGACCACCTGGGGTTCTTTAACATGCGCTCAATGCACGGGACAAGGGCGCTTTCGCCTTTCGTCCCCATGGAAATGCGGACGCCGCGGCCGGGATTTGATGCCGCGTTCTCGTGCTTATCAGGGCAACGCCACAGCCGCTAAGCCAGCACGACGGGTGACGACTGCGTAGACTTGCGCCTGAAGTGACTCGCATGTTTGCAGGGGGACCTCGAAGTTCAACTTCCAGTGCAACGCCGACTGCAACTGCACGTCCGGCTTGCTGAACCCGATCTGCGGCGCTGACCACGTGGTCTACCTGTCTCCTTGCCTGGCGGGCTGCCACAGGGAGCTCCAAGTGAAGAATCTCAAGGTGAGCAGGCTTCACCTCCAGCGGAGCCCGCTGTCAGGCACGAGTACAACCACAGAGATCGAGCTTGCGACTATGTCCAACAGGCTGGAAGCACGGACAAAGAAGCATGAAGTGGACGAGAACACTGTTTCTTCTTTCTTTTAAAGCGAAGCTTTCTTTGCAAACCCCTGCGCCACTCTTGCTGACTGCTGCCCGCTGCTGCTGTCTCGCCGAATAGGTCATACTCGGATGGGTGGATGGGTGGATGGGTGGATGGATGCTATAAGCGTCCCCTTTTGAACGGGGTGGTGGGTTTCGCCACCAAGCTCCTGTTATTATATTGCCTAATGGCCTACCTATGTTAAAGAAGAGAGAGAAGAAAAAAAGAGAACACGACAAATTCCCATAGCCAAACTTTCTGAACACCTATTGCGAACTTTGTTATTGTACACCTCCACTGTTTGCCGTTTCCCTACTTTGCTTCCACCAATCTTCCGATCGCCTCTAACTAATCTCTACCACGGACATGTTTACTTTACCCCTGCTATCACTGAACCCAAGGGCTTCAAGGAGGCCAGAGATGCCTAAACCGACCGCTGAGTAGATATCACCATCATCATCCTGGCTACGCCCTCTGCAGGGCAAAGGCCTCTACCATATTTCTCTAACTACCCCGGTCATGTGCTAATTGTGGCCATGTTGTCGCTGCAAACTGCTTAATCTCATCTGCCCACCTAACTTTCTGCCACCCCCTGCCACGCTTCCCTTCCCTTGGAATCCAGTCCGTAACCCTTAATGACCATCGGTTATCTTCCCTCCGCATTACATGTCCTGCCCATGCCCATTTCTTTTTCTTGATTTCAACTAAGATGTCATTAACTCGCGTTTGTTCCCTCACCCAATCGGCTCTTTTCTTATCCCTTAACGTTACAACCATCATTCTTCTTCCCATATCTGGTTGCGTCGTCCTCAATTTAAGTAGAACTCTTTTCGTAAGCCTCCAGGTTTCTGCCCTGTAGGTGAGTACTGGTAAAACACAGCTGTTGTACGCTTTTCGCTTCAGGGATAATGGCAACCTGCTGCATGATCTGAGAATGCCTGCCAAATGCACCCCAGCCCATTCTTATTCTTCTGATTATTTCAGTCTCATGATCCGCATCCGCGGTCACTACCTGCCCTAAGTAGATATATTCCCTTACCACTTCCAGTGCCTCGCTACCTATCATAAACTGCTGTTCTCTTCCGAGACTGTTAAACATTACTTTAGTTTTCTGCACATTAATTTTTAGACCCACCTTTCGGCTTTGCCTCTCCAGGTCAGTGAGCATGCATTGCAATTGGTCTCCTGAGTTACTAAGCAAGGCAATGTCATCAGCGAATCGCAAGTTACTAAGGTATTCTCCATCAACTCTTATCCCCAATTCTTCCCAATCCAGGTCTCTGAATCATCATCATCATCAGCCTGATTACGCCCACTGCAGGGCAAAGGCCTCTCCCATACTTCTCCAACTACCCCGGTCATGTACTAATTGTGGCCATGTTGACCCTCCAAACTTCCTAATCTCATCTGCCCACCTAACTTTCTGTCGCCCCCTGCTACGCTTCCCTTCCCTCGGAATCCAGTCCGTAACCCTTAATGACCATCGGTTATCTTCCCTCCTCATTACATGTCCTGCCCATGCCCATTTCTTTTTCTTGATTTCAATTAAGATGTCATTAACGCGCGTTTGTTCCCTCACCCAATCTGCTCTTTTCTTATCCCTTAACGTTACACCTATCATTTTTCTTTCCATAGCTCGTTGCGTCGTCCTCAATTTAAGTAGAACCCTTTTCGTAAGCCTCCAGGTTTCTGCCCCGTACGTGAGTACTGGTAAGACACAGCTGTTATACACTTTTCTCTTGAGGGATAATGGCAACCTGCTGTTCATGATCTGCGAATGCCTGCCAAACGCACCCCAGCCCATTCTTATTCTTCTGATTATTTCACTCTCATGATCTGGATCAGCAGTCACTACCTGTCCTAAGTAGATGTATTCTCTTACCACTTCCAGTGCCTCGCTACCTATCGTAAACTGCTGTTCCCTTCCGAGACTGTTAAACATTACTTTAGTTTTCTGCAGATTCATTTTTAGTCCCACCCTTCTGCTCTGCCTCTCCAGATCAGTGAGCATGCATTGCAGTTGGTCCCCTGAGTTACTAAGCAAGGCAATATCATCAGCGAAGCGCAAGTTACTAAGGTATTCTCCATTTACTCTTATCCCCAATTCTTCCCAATCCAGGTCTCTGAATACCTCCTGTAAACACGCCGTGAACAGCATTGGAGAGACCGTATCTCCCTGCCTGACGCATTTGGATTTTGTTGCTTTCTTTATGGAGGACGACGGTGGCTGTGGAGCCGCTATAGATATCTTTCAGTATTTTTACATTCTTCGCATTCTAATAAAACATGCTCCATCGTTTCCCTAGCTTTGCCGCAGCAAGCACATGCTTCTTCATTTCCACATACCCTGGAGCACCTCCTACCCACTGTTTCCCCATAGCACTCTGTATTTCATTATGGCAGCATTTCTCTTCCCCTTTACTGGTATTGTATTTTACCGTGTTTTCATATATCTATTGTCTTCGTTTATCCATATACCAAGGTATTAATATTCTTATACGCGAGGTATTTCATGGCCCAATATTGTCACTGTCTGTTCACTGTTTTCATTTAATATCATACCACCCGATCTTTAACGCTAAATTTCAGACCTGAACTCTAATCTTCCTTTCCCCAAATATCAGCCGGACGTTGCATATCACTTTGCTTTTTAGCCAGCAACACAATGTCGCAACACATCCTTTCTGCCGGAGGCAGAAATGGAGCAAAAGGATGTTCCAAGCAGGAACAGGCAGCAGATGGATGTTCCACATCCGCCGCCAAGGTTTGTGAGTGGTGGTGCTGGCTAACACTCCCAGGGTTAGTTCTAGAGGTAACACATAAATACTCCAGAAAGTGAATGGGAAGACGGCGCCGCGATAGCTCAATTGGTAGAGCATCGCACGCCTAATGCGAAGACGTGGGATCGTTCCTCACCTTCGGTAAGTTGCTTTTTCATCCACTTTCAATTCCATTAATTTATAATTTCTTTATTTCAGTTAGTAAGTACAAGTAATTTTTCCTGTGTTGTCCTTGCTGCTGGTTTGTTGGCTTCTTCTGATATGATACCATTGGGTGTGTATCATGCGGCCGCTGGGTATGAGCCCCGGGAGATCATCGGCACCTGCCGCTCATCAATGAAACTTTTTTGACGCCATCTTGGGTCACTGCAAGTAAGACAACAACATCACACCTACACGGTGACGTTCAGTAATGCGATTTTTCTTGCAGATGAGGGTCGGCGTCAAAGTTGTGCGTTTTTTTTACGAGTCTGAAAAGGCGCGTTATCGCCAAATATGACCTTCAACATCGCGTTTGTGCTCTTTCAGGGCTTTCCATGGGAGATGTTCAGCTAAAAGGATTTCGCTGCCACCGAAGTGGTGCGCGAAGACTGATACGATTTCCTCGTTGATCATACAACGATGAGGTATTTGTCAGAAGACAACAGATATTGCCAGAGTGACTGCCGTGCTTATGAGCCATAACATGTAGCCTTGTGCGTTTCTGAACGTGCACCCAAAAATAAATTATATATCAGAACTGCGTTTGCTTGGTATTTCGGCAACGCGAAACAGATAGAGACGACTGAACGTATCAAATTATCGTAGGTGGCGACAGCGCCTGCCGAGTCCGGCCAACAATTCCTAGGCGGTGTTGGTCCGGCCCGGCCGTCACATGCCCTTGCATTCGCGGCGCCGCCGCATGAAGGCGCCACCGGTACAAACTCATCCCGCTCCCAGTGCATATAACGCTGGTTGCGTTGAAAGGTGCATTGCACTGCAGAGGTTCTCGTTCGGGGCATCCTTGAGCGAGATTAGAAGGTGCACGTAAACACTGCCTCGCGAGCTTCGCTTCTGCATGAATTCCAACAGGGCACCTTGGATCTGCTGCAATTTTTATCTGATTACCACACTGCCGGCCGTACTCGTAGAAGCATCAAGCATCCTGTGTAATCACTTCCTTTTGTACAAGTAAGACTATTGTTAACACAAAGACGGAGGTTTGAAATGATCATTTGTTGAAAGAGGAATGTCACTGTAGACAACGTTGTCTCCTTCACAGCAGCGCGCTGCCTTGGCGACAGCAAGCCCACTTGTCGAAGCGTTGGCTCCAGTGCCATGCCTTGTTCCACTATTATAGATCACTCCGTTCGGCAAGGTGTATTGACATTGAGGGCATATTAAACCACCAAATAAATAATTAAAGAAATACGTGAACCATCTACACCAGGTTAATGATCTTTTTGCGGGAGTGGTTGCCGTCCTCTCCTTGACACCGCAGAAGACGCGCTGTCTCTATCTACGCTATTGGACTAGTGTCTATTCTCCTTCTAGCGAATCAGCGCGCGCTTCTTGTTCGCTTGCAGATGTACAGCGGCTGCACGTGCATCAACAGCACGCTCAGCGAAGTGCCGGGCGTCAGCGCCGACCAGCTTCTCCTGGAGGCCGTGCAGGCAACCCGTTCGCGCTGCCCGACTGCGTGCGGTCTGCTCTTCCCGTTCCTGGCAGGCGTCTTCCTCGCGCTCAGCGCATCCTTCCTGAATGCGGCTCCGTCAACCGCGGCGTCCATCAGGTGCGCAGGCGTATCCTCGAACAGACGCACTCTAATTGAACCTAAGCCTAGCGTGACCAAAATCGATTCTGCCTAATCTATAAACTGTGCGCCTACCTAATGGAACCTTCTACTGGTCATTGCGCATCAGTGCTCCTGCAGCGCAACAGTGGTTGTGCAGCGAAGCATTCGGGCTGCGTCAATATCGCTTTCGGAGTCTGCATTTTAAAGCGAAGCCTTCTTTACCTACGCGTCCACACCAGATTGGAGAGCGGCGCGAAGTCTAGAGGAAAACACACAACTTCGACGAAAAGGTTTGCAGCTCAAGGAAAAAACATCGCGTGCAGGAACTTGGATAATTTTTCATTGCGTCTGAAAAATGTCACAGGCACTGCGACGCGCGTCCACGCAACGAACGTACGTCACCTTGCTTTCCTGATGAAAAGAAAACACACAGGAAAGTGACGGCTGATTTACACTTGAGCATACAGGCGACCAGAACTTCGCCTGCGTTATCCGGTCATAAAACCATGAAATGAGGTCTTCCATGCATGCATGCATTGGTAAATGCTTCCCGCAGTGCGAACAAGGTGTGACGTCGAGCTCATTAAGAGAGCCATGGCTATGGCATTTAATTCTCTTTCGATTGAAAATCTCTTTCCCGTCAATGTGCGCATAAACATCTGAATGTCTGGGTGAGTCGAATGGAATCACTGTGGATATGCGAGTGAGCCAGACTAAATCCATGTGTATCGCACATGTGCGGGCGATTCCAGCAAGATAACGTCTGCCTGCAGCCAACATCCGCCTTCAGGTCCTGAAATATATGGTTTGAACTCTGTTCAGCTAAACGAGTATGAAATCTGCGCGTGCTTACGGACGGTCATTTCTGCATGGCACTTCTGCAGCTTCCAAGCTTAACAGCCCTTCGTGCGTTTATTTTAGTGTGCGACCTGGAAACTAGTGCAAAAAAAAATTCTTGCTGGCTTCATGCCAATTACGTACGGAATAGTAGAGCTGCCAAGTTGCGCTTACGGATAATGCATTCTTTGCATTACCGTACACAGGTGTGTGAAGCCCGCCCAGCGGTCGCTGGCGCTCGGCGTAAGGCAGATCATCGGACGCCTCGTGGGTGAGTACGACCGGAGCTGTGCAAGCACTTATTCTGGCCACCTTCTGTCGTTGACTTGTCGCTGCAATTATCTTAATTGACCAGCGTAGTGACCTGTAAATACCGGGAAAACATTTTTGAGGATTGCACAAAAAGACACGTGAAATTGAAGAATTTGGCATTTCAATGTAGATACCAGGGTGAGGCCGACGTTCATGGAGAAACATTGGGCGCGTTAAGTTAGCGCGCTCCGAACTCCAAAGGAGCACGCTCGAGTGTGCTCGAGTGCAACGCTTTCGGAGCTTAGCTTAACGGCCATTTTCGCCGACTGTTTTAGGGTGCACGAACGCGCCGTCTGGCGAATGTTATGTTGCTTCCGCATCCGCTATCGCACTTCGCGCGCTTTTCGAAAATGGCCCCGCCGACCGTACTCCTGCAGTTCTTGTTAGACGATGAAGTGGTAGAAGAACCTGACGCGCGGCGACGGAGGCAGCAGCAGCGTCTTACGTATGCGATGCACGCTCAACGTTCGCGCCAAGCTCAAACCGCGCCAACACGTTCCGATCTCGCCTGAGAGCAGCTTCAGACGCCCGGCTGCGCGGCGGCGGGAGGAACGAGTGGGCAAGGAGAACAGACTTGCATCAGTGGAAAGAGTAGGAAAACGTCACCTTTCCGGAAGCCGTAGCAGGCGCGCGCTCTCGCGCACCGTTTCCAGGATGGGGCGCGTAGAGCGCGCTCCGCAAACACGCACCGGAAGTTGCTTTTTAGCCGTTAAATTTAAAGGAGCGCACTCTGCTGGCTAGAGCGCGCTCGAGCGCCTTAACTTAACGCGCCCGTTGTCTGTCTTGTTCTTCTTTCTTGCCTGTTGACGTGACCGGAACTCCGTACTAAAATCAAATAGGCTTTAAGCGCAGGCGTAGGTATATGAACCACACGTGGTTGCTGCGTGTCACTGCCGGTGCAAGCTCCGAAATTGAACTACCATAAATGGCGTACCTGATCAGTCAAGCTGCGGCGGTAGATATTGAAGCGTTCGACGAAGAAAAATCATGGCCCAGACTTAATTCAGTGTACGCTAAGTACGCTAATTACACTAAGTACACTACGTACACTACACTACTAAGTACACTACACTAAGTACACTAAGTACGCTAAGTACGCTAAGTACGCTAAGTGTACGCTAAGTACACTGAATACACTGAAAGTGGGTAGCTTCTGAGTAAAAGCTGGTCTACAACAAGCGCATTATAAGAGTGGCCGGTAGACCATTGGCACGCACACTTTTGTACGCATTGCCGCATAATAAGATGCACATTCCGGAAGGACCAGCGACGCATAATGTCCCGCCTTCTTACTCCTCTCTGCGAAACAGGTACTTTGTCCTGACTAGCCTACGTACATACACGATCCGTCCCTTGGCTGCACTGCACGAGATCGGCGAAGCCGAGCGCGCACATCATCGTCGTCATCATCATCATCATCATCATCAGCCTGGTTACGCCCACTGCAGGGCAAAGGCCTCTCCCATACTTCTCCAACTACCCCGGTCATGTACTAATTGTGGCCATGTTGTCGCTGCAAACTTCTTAATCTCGTCCGTCCACCTAACCTTCTGCCGCACCCCGCTACGCTTCCCTTCCCTTTACCCGCCGTGGTTGCTCAGTGGCTATGGTGTTGGGCTGCTGAGCACGAGGTCGCGGGATCGAATCCCGGCCACGGCGGCCGCATTTCGATGGGAGCGAAATGCGAAAACACCCGTGTACTTAGATTTAGGTGCACGTTAAAGAACCCCAGGTGGTCGAAATTTCCGGAGTCCTCCACTACGGCGTGCCTCATAATCAGAAAGTGGTTTTGGCACGTAAAACCCCATAATTAAATTAAATTAATTCCCTTCCCTTTGAATCCAGTCGTAACCCTTAATGACCATCGGTTATCTTCCCTCCTCATTACGTGTCCTGCCCATGCCCATTTCTTTTTCTTGATTTCAACTATGATGTCATTAACTCGCGTTTGTTGCCTCACCCAATCTGCTCTTTTCTTATCCCTTAACGTTACACCTATAATTCATCTTTCCATAGCCCGTTGCGTCGTCCTCAATTTAAGTAGAACCCTTTTCGTAAGCCTCCATGTTTCCGCCCCGTTACGTGAGTACTGGTAAGACACAGCTGTTATATACTTTTCTCTAGAGGGATAATGGCAACCTGCTGTTCATGGTCTGCTTGCCAAACGCACCCAGCCCATTCTTCTTCTTCTGATTATTTCAGTCTCATGATCCGGATCCACGGTCACTACCTGCCCTAAGTACCACTTCCAGTGCCTCGCTGCCTATCGTAAACTGCTGTTCTCTTCCGAGACTGTTAAACATTACTTTAGTTTTCTGCAGATTAATGTTTAGACCCACCCTTCTGCTTCTCCTCTCCAGGTCAGTGAGCATGCATTGCAATTGGTCCCCTGAGTTACTAAGCAAGGCAATATCATCAGCGAATCGCAAGTTACTAAGGTATTCTCCATTAACTCTTATCCCCAATTCTTCCCACTCCAGGTGTCTGAATACCTCCTGTAAACACGCTGTGAATAGCGTTGGAGAGATCGTATCTCCCTGCCTGATGCCTTTCTTTATTGGGATTTTGTTGCTTTCCTTATGGAGGACTACGGTGGCTGTGGAGCCGCTATAGATATGTTTCAGTATTTTTACATATGGCTCGTCTACACCCTGATTCCGTAATGCCTCCATCACTGCTGAGGTCATGGAGGCATTGTTGAGTAGCCTTTACGGAATCCTGCCTGGTCCTTTGGTTGACAGAAGTCTAAGGTGTTCCTGAGTTCCTGATTCTATTTGCAATTACCTTAGTAAATACTTTGTAGGCAACCGACAGTAAACTGATCGGTCTATAATTTTTCAAGACTTTGGCGTCCCCTTTCTTATGGATTAGGATTATGTTAGCGTTTTTCCAAGATTCCGGTACGCTCGAAGTCATGAGGCATTGCGTATACAGGGTGGCCAGTTTCTCTAGAACAATCTGCCCACCATCCTTCAACAAATCTGCTGTTACCTGATCCTCCCCTGCTGCCTTCCCCCTTTGCATAGTTCCCAAGGCTTTCTTTACTTCTTCCGGTGTTACCTGTGGGATTTCGAATTCCTCTAGACTATTCTCTCTTCCATTATCGTCGTGGGTGCCACTGGTACAGTATAAATCTCTATAGAACTCCTCAGCCACTTGAACTATCTCAACCATATTAGTAATGATATTGCCGGCTTTGTCTCTTAACGCATACGTCTGATTCTTGCCAATTCCTAGTTTCTGCTTCACTTCTTTTAGGCTTCCTCCATTCCTGAGAGCATGTTCAATTCTATCCATATTATAGTTCCTTATGTCAGCTGTCTTACGCTTGTTGATTAACTTCGAAAGTTCTGCCAGTTCTATTCTAGCTGTAGGGTTAGAGGCTTTCACACATTGGCGTTTCTTGATCAGATCTTTCGTCTCCTGCGATAGCTTACTGGTATCCTGTCTAACGGAGTTACCACCGACTTCTATTGCACACTCCTTAATGATGCCCATAAGATTGTCGTTCATTGCTTCAACACTAAGGTCTTCTTCCTGAGTTAAAGCCGAATACCTGTTCTGCAGCTTGATCCGGAATTCCTCTATTTTCCCTCTTACCGCTAACTCATTGATTAGCTTCTGATGTACCAGTTTCTTCCGTTGCCTCCTCAAGTCTAGGCTAATTCGAGTTCTTACCATCCTATGGTCACTGCAGCGCACCTTGCCGAGCACGTCCACATCTTGTATGATGCCAGGGTTAGCGCAGAGTATGAAGTATATTTCATTTCTTGTCTCGCCATTCGGGCTCCTCCACGTCCACTTACGGCTATCCCGCTTGCGGAAGAAGGTATTCATTATCCTCATATTATTCTGTTCCAATAATTCTCCCCTGCTATTCCTAGAGCCTATGCCATATTCCTCGACTGACTTGTCTCCAGCTTGCTTCTTGCCTACCTTGGCATTGAAGTCGCCCATCAGTATAGTGTATTTTGTTTTGACTTTACCCATCGCCGATTCCACGTCTTCATAGAAGCTTTCGACTTCCTGGTCATCATGACTGGATGTAGGGGCTGTTAGATACGGGACCGTTTCTTGAGCCTACTTCGAGTTCCCCAGACCTCATCGAATCGCACCACAGTTAATTGAGGAGCGAAGAAGCACGGATGCCACATTCCCTAGGCGCGGCACGAGCAAACAAGTTGGCGGACCCCACTTCGTGTGCAGCCGGTGTAGCTATTCACTGCTTGGCTCTTCCCGAAAGCGAAGAGAGAGCCTGGCACTGTTCCAGGTAACGTGGGTCCAGAAGCAAGACGGCTGTAATGCGCCGTGACAACCGGGCGGCGTTGCCCCCTACCCTCTATGGTGACAGCGCATTGCAAGTCAGCAAGGCAAGACCGTAGGGGGACCAAGGAGCGACTCTCTTCGCCGGGTGTGACTCCATCGCACGGGCGCCTACCATTGGCCGAAAATGACGACACCCGAGCGGGCTCGCCGATTGGCCGAAAATGGCGTCACCTGAGCGGGCTCTCCCATTGGCCGAACGTGACACCGAAGCGCTTAAAAGACGCAGGTCGGGAGCAGCAGGAGAGCATTGCTAGAGCATTCCTTGATTCATCTCTTTCGAGCTTCTTGCCACGGGCCGCAGCGTCCGAGTTGCTGCCGGCCCGTAATGACTTTAAGACTGTTAATTGAGTCTCACTGTAAATAATGTAAATCAACCTCCCAAGTTTTCATCCCGAAGTCCTCCTCAACTCCTACAGGGCGTAAAGCTGTACGACCTTCAATTTGTACCTCTTATTAGGCGTCACAACAAGACCTGCCACCATCTCGTTAATGCTATAGAATTCCTGTATGTTACCAGCTATTAATCAGGAATCCGACTCCTAATTCTCGTCTCTCCGCTAAGCCCCGGTTGCACAGGACGTGCCCGCTTTTTAGCACTGTATATGCTTCTTTTGTCCTCCTAACCTCACTGAGCCCTATTATATCCCATTTACTACCCTCTCATTCCTCCAATAACACTGCTAGACTCGCCTCACTAGATAACGTTCTAACGTTAAACGTTGCCAGGTTCAGATTCCAATGGCGGCAGTCGGCGTATTAACCGGCCTCGCGTTCCCCCGACAGGGTCCATCCCGGCACCAGTGATCTTCGGCGGCATCGTGGACCAGACGTGCGTGTCGTGGCACCGGTCGTGCGGCAGGAGTGGCGCCTGCGTCGTCTACGAGAACGAAGGCATGTCGCGTGGCCTGTTCTACGCGCTGGCCGTCACTCTCTCCCTTAACATGCTCTCCTACTACGGGTCCCTCCTGGCACACCGACGCCACGCCCGCCAGCGCGCCAGCGCCAAGAAAAGCCGCCGTATGTTGTCCAAGGACTAAGCGCGGCGCCTGGTCGGTATAGCTGCGAGGTCGCCCCTGTGCACCAGGTCCCATGCTCTGGTCCACAGAATGTTGTTGCCAACGCAACCGTTGCTAGGCAGCAGGCTGCTGCGAGACCACGTGACAGTCGGTGCCTTCGGGATTGTAGGACTCGAGCTCTCCCCCTTTCGCAGAGCCGCAGCGATGAAATTTACTATTGCAATAAATAATGGCGCACCGCGTGCAGAGCGTATGTCTTGTAGAGACCGCAGGGGGAAGCCGACGACGCCTCACGCATTTTGTCTCACTATATACAGCGCTTGGGAGGTGCTCTAGCAGTTCCGACAACGGAACTGTCATATTATATATTGTCATATTATGGCACCCACAATGACCAAGAAGCGTGTCCGCGTGTTGGATATTATTTTCATACAATGGCAAATAGCCGCAACGGGCGATCGGCCAAGAAGCGACCGGTGCATCTAAAATGAGAAGTAGTACGCAATTATAAGATAATCTTGTAAGACAATAGAAGATTTGTCACGTTTTGCGGCATGACTGAACGAGAACACATGCGCGAGCCTGTTTTTGTTTTCTTCATGCGAAAGACGAAGGAACGCAATGACCAAATTTATGGAATTTGT
Source organism: Dermacentor andersoni (assembly GCF_023375885.2). Taxonomy (NCBI): domain Eukaryota; kingdom Metazoa; phylum Arthropoda; class Arachnida; order Ixodida; family Ixodidae; genus Dermacentor; species Dermacentor andersoni. The sequence continues at coordinate 149,965,537 of NC_092817.1, forward strand.
TAACTGCTTCCTGAAAGTTTCGCTTCACATATATTCAAAATGTGCGTTGGATCTGCATGCCTTCTTTTTGTATGTGCGACAGGGTGAGTTTACCAGAAAGCGGCCAGTTTCGCCCAATACGGCCTCAGCGAACACGTAATAAAAAGGCGAAGAAAACTAACGCAATACACATTTACATATGGAATGTATTGTCAATATGTATCAAGTCAGGCCCACTTTTACTGACGAATTTTGACGTCCTGAAGTTGCAAGGCGGGCTCCGATAGACGCCGTAAGGGAAGGCTACATATTGACACGTACACTTGTATATCTATTTCGGGTGACCGCTTTTCGCCGTCTAAAAAGAATGATATCGCTCAGCCCGGGACGCGCCCACTTGTCGGAAGTTTCTCGAATGTTATCGACGGTTCTTGGTGCTATCTGTTGTCACCCATGCTTGTGTAATCTGATTGCATGTGCGGCGCGAATTGTGTAGAACTCTCTGGAAGACACGCGACACCAGCGATTACTCTGGAACCTTCGATGTCTCATGTATAAAAGCTAACGCGCTTGACCCGCTGATGAGATTTACGACGATCGCCGACTATGTTCGCCGCTATCGTTGTTGTTTGAGTGTAGCCTGCTTTTGAAGGCACAAGTTCGCCCAATAAAACTCTAGTTTCTTCACTCGTAGTTTTGCTGCTTTCTTCACCGTCACTACTACGTGACAATATTACCGTTTCACTGTTCGGCAGCGAATGAGCACCCAGAGCCCAGGAAGCGAGCCTTTTGTTCCTTCAGTCCCCGTCCGAACGCGGACGCGCTGCAGGTCGGGAAACGAACCCACGACCCCTTGCTTGGCAGTACGCGGTATAGCCATTAGCATAACGAGGCTGGTTGTATACTGTTCTAAAGGTAACGTTAATATCAATTGCATTAACTTTTATACACCAACAGACCTCCAATTTGCAGGGTTGCGCACAGGCGAAATGGTTTATCGCGCTTGCACCTTACGAGTCGCGAGAAAAGCGGAGAGGTCGGCCTGAACTGCTATGTTATAGCCTGCTAACTGAACGTTGGGGAAAGGCAAACAGTAAACAAAAAGCAGAAAGCGAAGAAGATATGAAAAGGCGAATGAATAAGAGTAATTACCAATTAACCGGGAACGCTTGTTTCAGCCGTATTAGGTCTGTACAGTACCGTAAGAAACTACGATCAAACCGTCGGTTGCCGGCATTTTAATAGTTATTCCTGTCCTATCCTATACGATAAAATTGTTTTCACGCTCCAAGCTATCCTCCTCGTAAGCTGAATAGCCTCCCAAGTGATGTTAATGATGATGCTTTGATCAATGGCGCAAATCCACTGTGGGGGTTTGCGCCACAGTGGGGTAGCAAACTGGAGGCTTTAACTGTAGTCAACCTCCCCGCCTTTCTCTCATTTGTATCTCTCTCTCTTTCTCTCCGCTGTGGGGGTAGGCCACGAACCTGGTGGTAAAACGATTTAGAAAAGAAAAGAATATAAATGGATAATCTAGGATGAGAAAGAAACCGATAATTAAATGAAATTCATATCTGTAACAGTAGACATTTTAATTCGCATTTACAAAACACTTATTTCATTTCAGATAATTTTGCTAAGAAGAGTAATAACGGTTTTCTCACCGCCCGATTCAAGGCCGATGACCCAGAGTGGGTTGCGCCACTTCACTGAAGAACAAGAACAAGAAATTAGTGTACATTAAGTTAGTCAGCCTTGCATACATGGTAATAGTAATATGAACATGAACATCAGCTAAAAATACGTAAAATAAAGGATAGATGCAAGAAGTGAGTACGTTAAACTTAATCGCGGAAGGGAGCTTATATCTTGGCGGCAAGCTGCCAAGCTTGCCGCTTAGATACAACCTCCCTGCCGCGATAGCCCAATGGCTATGCCGTTCTGCTGCTCAGCTCTAGGGTCGCGGTTTCGATCCCGGCCGCGGGGGCCACGTTTTGATTGGGGCGTTATGCCAGAACCCTCGCGTACTTAGCTTTAGGTGCGTTAAATATCTGCTATCCTCCGACGTCTAGAAGACGGCGGCGTTTGGCCCCAGAGCGAGTGGTGCAGCGACATCAAGTACGAGCCGTGTTTTGAGGCAACAACAACCACCGCCACAGCAAGAGCGGCGCGTCCCATCTTCAAGTGAGGCCTTCTCTGAGAACCCTACCAGACTTTCCACATCGTGGAGGCTGTCTTGCCGAATATGTTTTTGGATGTGTATACACAGCTTATGTGGAAGGTGCCCACGAAATGGCTTACATGTAAACGTCATATATGACTGGCCACGTAGCTGGCCACGTATGCTGGCCACGTATGCTGGCCACGTTCTGTTCGAGAAAATAAGTACCTACATAAAACCTGCACATGTAATCTCGGCTCACAGGCATGCATATTTGAAGCACATCGATCGATTAGTAGAATGGTAATGTATATTTAACAGATTCTTTGATTTACTGTATCTTCTTTGACACTGTCTGTCAGAATGTACCACTGCGTTATTGGCGAATACTCCTGAATGGGCATGTCCCACTATGTACGACTACTAAATAAACGATGTAGATCTGATGCAGAATCCCTGAAAAGGGCGCCGCGTGCTATTATCATATTGATTTCCATACGAATTCTACACACACACACGATTAATATCGACTTTATGAGGCTAGTACAGATTATACATAATACAGGTCCGTGACCTGGAATAGTGGATTCAATCAATCAATCAGTTTATTCATGTATCAATGTACATGGAGCGGTGAAACGAAAGAAAGCTGCCTGTGAGGCAGCTTGACGTGTTCTCACCCCCGTACGTTTAAGCAGCAACGTTTTACAACAAGCGAAAGAATAATAACAAAGAATAATGCATGCACAAACATTTTATTTAACTACACAGGCATTATAATGGTATGAAGAAGTAGAAAGAAAATAATTTGCATGCTGACTTGCACGCAAACGAATGCTACAATGTTGAAATGAAGTGCAGGTTGTGAGTCATGCTCAACTGTATAAATAAACGATTATATAAGGAACAAACGACACAAGAGAATGAACTAACAAACACGCTTAGGTTGTGGTGCGGTTACATATTCTAACACAATATCACGATAATGAAACTAATTGAACAGTTTTGGAATATTACTTTTGAGCATCTGCTCTCTGTAATCAGTACGACATAGTGGCACATTACAACACTCATATCACAACACTGTATCATACATGTGTGTCTGCAATCTAAGTTTCGCAAGGCAAGTTAGATAAGAACAGTGACGCCGTTCTTCTTGTAATGTTTTACTGAGGCAATAATCGTAAACGTTTTCCATAGAGAATAAACCACATTTCTTTATTAGAGGGGCCGCTACAGTGTACGATTGAGCACTAGATATACCCCCAGTTATCTTGTTTTGGGCATGGGCAAGCTTTGCTATATTAGTTGGCGTTGTATCGCCCCATACAAAACAGCCAGTATTGTACGCTAGAAAGAAAAAGTGAGTAATATTACAAGATTGTAATGTTCATGGGTACTACATCTCTATTTACATAGAGTCAACCTGTTTCTCGTGGCAGCCTTGTTATTGTATAATCGGTCAGCATGTCCCTAAGCATATATATGTTCAGTGAATGCCACACCTATAGATTTAAAATTGCTGGCTATGTATATTGGATTGTGATTTGAAGAAAGTGAAAAATCTGCAGGCAGTTGCTTGCCCTTTGATCTGAATATGATTGCCTTAGTTTTCTTCACATTTATAATCAGTCCTTTATTTGAGGTCCAGAGCGCTAGTTCTGGATGAATTGCATTTCCTCAGCGGAATAATGCCACAGGATCGCTATCGGGAATGAATACACTTGTATCGTCCACATATATTACAAACTTTCAATCGTGATCAACCTATGTGATATCATTAATGAGCAAATGAAAAAGGTATGGTACTAAAATACTGCCGTGCGGTACGCCGCAATAAATTGTTTTCACGCAAGAAAGGTGGTGATGAACTGCTACACACTATGTACGATTGCTCAGATAGGACTGAATAATGTTGCGCGCTAAGCCCGGCATGCCACAGAACAGCAGCTTGCGTAAAAGTAAATTGTGCTTCATAGAATCAAACACATTAGTTAAATGAATAAAAATCCTTAATATTGAACTTTTACATTCATTATTCTCCAGCATATACTCTCTCTGTGTGAAGAGGGCAAGCTCTGTGTAATGGTACTGCCTGAATGATAACTGAGCGTTCGTTATTATGTTATCTTTATCTGTAAAAAACGACAAGCGAGAAAGGAAAGCTTTTCCTAAAACCCTTGAAAGCACATGCAAGATTGATATAGGTCTCTAATTGTTTAGATTATACCGATCAGCTTTTTTAATGGTTCCCCACCTTGGCGATTTGTAATTGTATTAGAAAAGTAAAGCTGGAAAAGCAAAGATTAAAAAATGTGTATGAGTGGGCCAACTATAACATCCACAACGAATATTATTGGAAGAACCTACATGTTATAATAGTCACAGACAGTACCACTTTTCAAACCTGAAATTATAGAGAAAACCCCGCACTCAAATATGCTGCCGAATAAAGTATTCGGTATGACCTTGCACTGACATTAAAAACACACAATAGCTAACACTGTATCTTTGCATGATTCTTTCTGATGACATGTGTTAGCGTCTGCGATAGAGGGGTGATCCATACGTACAAAGCAATCATTAAAAATATTGGCTAGTTCTTTACCGTTTACTAAGGTCCCATTGATCTTAAGCTCGAAAGGTTTGTTAAGTGCCTTAGTGCTACCGAATATTTACTTTCTTCCACGCGAGTAACGGGCTGTCTGTTGCTTGTGCAAATTGCTATTAAAATATACAATTCTAAGATTCCGAATTTCCTTATACAACTAGTTACGGTATGCTCCATAGCTCTTTAACAACTGTGTGTCACGAGAGGCGAAAAAGACGTCGCAGATTTTATGTTTAGCCTTGATTTCGTTTATCAATTCTTACGTGATCCATGGCTTGAGGATTTTTTTTAGATGGACGGAATTGCTTAAGTGGGAAACGCAAATCATAAGCCTTGTTGAATTTCTGTAGAAAAATGTAAAAGCCTGAACATCCTCAGCAACGAAAATCGCGTCCCAAGGCATAACTGATAGATCCGGACGAAGATAATCTAGATTCCGAGACGTGATACCCCGTATGAGTATGCATGGTCTCTGTTCTTTGACATGTTCATCAATAGCCATACATATAGGTGACTACTTATAACACATGGTTTAATTCCAGATATTACATGTTAGGTTCAAAGCTCGTAAGAAAGAAGTCGATTAGCGTAGAAGAATGAGTGGTTGTTCTGGTGGGTGAATTAATTACAATAACTAGGTCGAAATTTTATATAGCTATACCAATTAACCGATTTGCCATTGAGCACTTTGTGAGCAAAGCAATGTTGAAATCGCCACCACACATTATATTAAGCTTATTGCAGTTACCGCAAGCGAAAATGTTTTTCAAGACGTTTGATGCACTTAGAAGGACAACCATTGAGCAGACGATAAAAACTGGTAAAAGTTTATGGTTCTTAAAATGTTCAATGCTTCGCAATCAGGTTCTGAAAAGGTAAAGTCGTCAAGTAGCTCACAGTCAAGCGTGTCATTTATTGACTGACTTCCCACCACCACGTAGACAAGGGCAATTTAAGGAAAACACGTTGTATCAGTCAAGGTGAAAACATTATCATCCGTGTACCACGTTTCCGTCAGCACAATGACGTAAAACAGGAAACAGAGCTGTTTAAAAATTATTTCAGTGGACGCGTACTTATTTTCTGATTGAGCGTTCAAATGAGAAAAAAAAAAAAACCTCATCCCAAATAGGTAGTGTTTTGTAGCTCACATGGTTTTGTAGCTCAGCAGGTGTGATCGCCATGATGGTGGAGCAACCCCTTAACCGTGGTCAGGTCGACCTTAATCAATATACGCCAGGTCGTTCTTAGACCGGGTTACGACAGCTCGGTCACCCTCTTTCCGCCTTACAAGTACTTTCCCATTGATGAAGCAAACAAAACGGAATTTCTTCTCCCGAGCCAGTCGCTTACTTTCCCATATAAGAGATCGTGCCAGCTTGGCTATATTTCGTCGAACATAAATCTTAGAGTCCTTTGATTTCTGTTGCCTGCGCCTCTCGAACCACTGATTCCGAAATGATTGCCGACAAAAACAAACAATGTTGTCAGGTATCCTGTCCGACCTCGCCGGCAAATGGTGCAGTGGCCAAAAGACGGATGTACATTTGAAATAAGTAAGAAACGAACAAACAATATTCATTTCTAGCAGTTGTCGCATTGCATAGCACAGGTGCGCGAGAGCACATGAGCTCTCGCCACTTTTCTTTACGCCAATAACGCAGGAGCGACGCGAGTACCACAAGGACGCCAACGCCGAGAACGTGCACGGCATTTCCAGAAGGACATCCAAAACTTTGTAGCTAGTCCAGTTTGCACCAGATTCGGTTGCATTCCAGGTTATACAGAGTGTTACGTTTCGCCTACGACGCGCGCTATAGCCGGCGCGGATGCAACGGACGCCGGGGCTTCGTTCAAAGCGGCGGACATTTTCGCCCGTTCGGAGCTGCCGCAAAGCCTCCCCGCCAAGCGCGTACAGGCGTGTTTCAGTGCCACGTGTCTTCGTGTGTGCTGTGTGTGTGTGTGCCCACGTTTGTCAAAGCGCGGCAGCCGGGGAGAGGAGCTCCCCAAGTGTGAAGCGAGGAGGCCTGACCGGCGCCGGCTTGGCGGATGCGTCACTACACTCGTCTCAACGTGTCTCTCAGCCTGTCCGTGCCCCGCCGTCACGTGGTCTCATCCCGTGACCTTCCTTCTTGCCCGCGACGCCGAGAGTATAAGAGCAGCTGCCCCCGGACGCCAGGAGAGAGGCTCCGATTTCTTCCGTTGAGTTACGTGCTCTCCCGTCTCTCCACTTCGGTCGACCTGACCGCCCGCTCTTTTGCGATGCTAGAATAAACAAGTTGTTCTGTTACCAGTCGACTCATGCTTTGCCGGGACCTTCGGATGCTTCCAGTTGTGCCCCAGGCCGCCAGGCCAACGCTACCCTTGGGGCTTGCGACCCATTTGCAACAACGGGCGTCAGCGCTGAGTTTCCAACAACTGTCTGCCAGCGGTGAGATCGCGACAACGGAGGCCAGCAGCGAAGATATGCAGTTGACTGTATGCTGAGCAGCACAACAACCATCCGGGAGCAGTGCAACGAGCCCTGTGTGATGACTGGTTGCCTGCAGCGGAACGACTGCGCTGAATTCTTGGCTGCGAGGTTTGGTGAGTGCGCGACTTTCTTCTTCCGAGTTTTGCCAGGCTTTTGTTAGTGTCAGAAACAGAGCTGGTAATTGTGGTTGTCGTTGCTGCCGGGTTAGTTTGCGGCAAGACAATAGTAGGCAGTAGAGAAAGCAGCATTCAGAGCAGCCATGGATTTGAAGTCGTTGCGCAAACCGATATTGCTGGAGCTTGCAAGAGAGTTGGGTCTGGATGTCTCAGACAAACTCAGAAAACCAGAACTGCTAAGGGCTATTCTTGAGTTAGAAGCTGAGGATGACGAGCTGTCGGAATGCCTTGAGACCATTGAGGAGCGGGCAAAAAGACAGGAGCGCGAACTTAAAGAACAAAAAGAGAAACAGGAGCGTGAACTTAAAGAACAGAAAGAGAAAGAGGAGCGCGAACTTAAAGAACAGAAAGAGCGAGAGCAACAAGAAAAAGAGCGCGACCGTCAACACGCTTTGGAAATGAAGCGTCTCGAGATAGAGATGGAACGCGCTCGTAATGGAAGTCAGGCACACGGTGCAGGAGAACGAGTATTTTTCAATATGACTGACCTGATGCGGCCGTTTAAGCTTGGAGAGGACATTGGTTTGTTCCTGGTTAACTTTGAGCGAACGTGCGAGAAGCAGGGGTTCTCTCGGGAAACGTGGCCACAGCGCTTGCTCACTTTGTTACCCGGCGAGGCGGCCGACGTAGTTGCTCGCTTGAAGAGAGAGGAGGCAGAGGATTTCGACAAAGTGAAATCGAGTCTGCTAAAAAAGTACAGGCTGTCAGCGGAGGCGTTCCGTCGGAAGTTTCGGGAAAATGAGAAAGGCAGAAGTGAGTCATATACAGAGTTTGCGTACAGGCTTATGTCAAACGTGCAGGAGTGGCTCAAAGAAGAGAAAGCGTTTGGTGACCACGAAAAAGTTCTGCAGTGTTTCGGGCTGGAACAGTTTTATAGTCGGTTACCTGAGAACGTGCGGTACTGGGTCTTGGATAGGCCAGACGTTAGTACGGTGGCTAGAGCCGCTGAGCTAGCCGAGGAGTTTGTGACGCGTCGGGCTCGCGGAGCTAAGGACGGTCAAAAGGGTGAATTTGGCTCCAAGTTTGAGAGGCCGAAGTTCACGCCCATGAGAGCAAAGGGGAACACACGTAGTGCGGATGCGAGTGAAAGCAGTCCGACCGAACGTAAGGAAACGGCGGCAACCGAAGCCGAACGCAGAAAGCGGTTCGAGACGAGGCAAGCGCGCGTTTGTTATACGTGCCAGAAGCCGGGTCACTTTTCGGCGCAGTGTCCAGAAACAAAAACAAAAGTCGTGTTTTTGTCATTATGCAGCACTGACGAGAACATGAAGCTTCTCGAGCCTTACATGCGAGACCTCCTCGTGAACGGGAAAGAGTGCCGAGTGCTTCGCGATTCCGCAGCTACAATGGATGTAGTTCACCCCTCTTACGTAGAACCCGATATGTTCACGGGCGAGTGCGCATGGATCAAGCAAGCCGTGGAAGCTCATAGCGTGTGTCTGCCCGTAGCAAAAGTGCTTATTGAAGGACCTTTCGGAGCGCTTGAGACGGAGGCCGCAGTGTCATCTATGCTGCCCCCCCAGTACCCGTACCTATTTTCGAACAGGTCCGATCACCTCCTGCGCGAGAAGGGGCTTTTGTTTGGTGAGGCTAGCGTTCAGGCCTTAACCAGATCGAAGGTTCGGGAGCTCGCTGCAAAGGCGGTAGTTGCGGGGCCGACGTTGTCGAACAATGAGAAAGGGTCAGAGGCGCAGCAAGCTGATATTCAGAGCACGCCCGAACTGAATAAAATTGAGCCTGTAGCGTTAAAGGCACCAGATACTGGAGAGGAAATTCCCGATGCGGGAAAGTTAGAAGAGCTATCTGCAGATTTGCTCATCGCGCCTACGTCAGGCGGACTTAATAGGTTGCTAAAAGTCAGCCGGGCGGCTTTGATAGCCGAGCAAAAGAAGGATGGCAGCCTAGAAAACATACGCTGCATTGTCAAGGAAGGTATCGCCAAGAAAAATGCTCGTTTTGTGCAAAGAGGTGGGGTCCTGTACCGGAAGTATCTAGACCGCAGGGGAGTGGAGTTCGATCAGCTGATCGTGCCTCAGTGCTACCGTCAGGATCTGTTGCGCTTGTCGCATGGGGGTTCGTGGTCCGGACACCTAGGAGTTAAGAAAACTAAGGACCGTCTCTTGCAAGAGTACTATTGGCCAGGGTGTTTTCGGGACGCAGACCACTTTGTGAGGACATGTGACACCTGTCAGCGGGTGGGCAAACCAGGGGACAAATCGAGGGCGCCGTTGAAGTTGGTACCTATCATTACGGAGCCTTTTAGACGGCTCGTTATTGATACAGTGGGACCTCTGCCGGTAACAACCACGGGGTACAGACACATTTTGACTGTGATCTGCCCAGCGACAAAGTTCCCTGAAGCAGTGCCGCTTAAAGAACTGAGCTCAGTTGAGATAGTCAATGCACTACTGTCCATTTTTGCGCGAATTGGTTTTCCTGCGGAAATCCAGTCAGATCAGGACACAGTGTTTGCTAGCCCTTTGACGACAGCCTTTCTCGAAAGGTGTGGGGTAAAGCTGTTAGACAGCTCAGTGTACCACCCACAGTCGAATTCCGTTGAGAAGCTCCACTCCGTCATGAAGCGCGTGTTGAGAGCATTGTGGTTTGAACAACAAACTGACTGGGAGCTGTGTCTGCCTGGGGTGACGTTGGCATTAAAGACCGCGCCGCATGCGGCTACGGGGTTTTCGCCAGCTGAGCTAGTGTACGGTCGCTCGCTGCGTTCTCCGCTTCGCATGCTTCGAGACGGATCACTGCCCTCTCCAATGGCTGCAGACCATCTCTTCCACAAATGGCCGCCTCCTGCGCTGGAGCCTCGCTTTGCAACAACATTCCTTTGAGGTGCGTTACAAAAAGGGGAGTCTCAACGGTAACGCCGATGGCTTAAGTCGAAGCCCCTAACGTAGGAATCAGCCTCAGAATTGTTTGTTACTGATGTTTTTCTTCCTGAGGCAGGATTTTTAACATATTGCTTTTGTGTAGTGTTTCAAAGTGATGATGTGCTTTCTAGTGCAATTTTCCAATTTGTGGACGCGTTCTGAGTGCTGCTAGACTACTGTAAGGAACTAGGCAGTAGTATAAAAGGGGAAAGAGCCTGGCATGGCTTAGTGAGGGTTGTTTCGTGCTTGCTGACTGAGCGGCTGAGTTTCGGCGCAGTTCTAACGCTTGCTGGGAACGAGAACAAAAATGGCAACTCTCCCGAAGTCACTTTGCAGTGTCCTGTGTGAACCTGAACGTGAGAACGAGGCCTTCTCGGTGCGCTGCGCTCAAGAAACGCCGAGGGACCACCGACTTCGGTTATGAGCATCATCGAGCGACATCCCTCCGGACAGCGGATGCAGTCCCCTGACCATCGGGATCTCCTTCCCCGGCGGGGCGGTCTGTTACGTTTCGCCTACGACGCGCGGTATAGCCGGCGCGGATGCAACGGACGCCGGGGCTTCGTTCAAAGCGGCGGACATTTTCGCCCGTTCGGAGCTGCCGCAAAGCCTCCCCGCCAAGCGCGTCCAGGCGTGTTTCAGTGCCACGTGTCTTCGTGTGTGCGTGTGTGCCCACGCTTGTCAAAGCGCGGCAGCCGGGGAGAGGAGCTCCCCAAGTGTGAAGCGAGGAGGCCTGACCGGCGCCGGCTTGGCGGATGCGTCACTACACTCGTCTCAACGTGTCTCTCAGCCTGTCCGTGCCCGCCGTCACGTGGTCTCATCCCGTGACCTTCCTTCTTGCCCGCGACGCCGAGAGTATAAGAGCAGCTGCCCCCGGACGCCAGGAGAGAGGCTCCGATTTCTTCCGGAGTTACGTGCTCTCCCGTCTCTCCACTTCGGTCGACCTGACCGCCCGCTCTTTTGCGATGCTAGAATAAACAAGTTGTTCTGTTACCAGTCGACTCATGCTTTGCCGGGACCTTCGGATGCTTCCAGTTGTGCCCCAGGCCGCCAGGCCAACGCTACCCTTGGGGCTTGCGACCCATTTGCAACAACGGGCGTCAGCGCTGAGTTTCCAACAAGAGTGTGAAAAGGACAAGACCATTCCGCTCATCCTAACGCGCAACTTCAACGCCAACATTCAGAGGGTAGATAGCAGGTGGATCCCCGATTTCATGAAGACGACGTACGGGTTGGCATTGTTCAAACCTAGCTCCACAGACTACCTCCCAACATGCAGAATAGGCGGTATCATTGACCACGTGTTTGTGCGAGGCATACATTCCATCAACGCGCATCGCTGCGTTTAATACTTTACGGAGTATATGCCTCTGCTTTTTATACTGCCTCCACCTGCCGCAACAAAGGACATGCAACAAGATGCGTGTTGCTCGTCTACATAGATGAAATTAGAGTCGTAATAAAGAAATCGAACTATGGTTTAAAGTGTGCTTATAAAGTGTTCCCCTGTAGTTTTAAAAGACACTCAGCGCGAACACGCCAGTGTCCCCTACGAAACTTGCGAATAAACGCTATATAAGACATTTGCGTTTAATTTACAATACATAGTACTGGACTCTCGAAAGACCTGAATAAAGTATTCGGTATGACCTTGCACTGACATTAAAAACACACAATAAATAACACAGTTTAACCACTCTTTCTGCGTTTAACGAAACCTTCGCTGGATGTATATTACAACAAGGCGCGTTATATCTGTTGCACTTTTTTAGTTGTTATTTCAGCCTCCCAAAATGGCTAGATGTCTACCTGCTCTGCTTCCTTGGTCTTCAACGTAATGGTGCTGTGACCAGGATTAAGATTCAACGTTGAAGTTCCCTACAGATGAAGCAAGCCCACTGAACAAAACCGAAAAAAAAATCGTGCGTCCTCCCATCGACATACCAACATCCAGAACCCCCAACCATCCTGCCACATGACCCACCATGGTTGCTTAGTAGCTTGAACGTTCCGCTGCTAAGCACACGTTGCAGGATCAAATCCGGCCACGTCAGCCGCATTTAGAGCGGGGCGAAATAAAAACAAAAACAAAAGAAAATGCTGGCTCTCCCTTAATCGAGAGAAGATGTAAGCATGATATGGCTACCGGCAAAGCAGATTGCTTGGAGATGATACTGGCGACAATCTTCGAATAGGTGTAGTGCATGTTCGCAATGGTACACCCTACCACACCACGTACAGCACACCACGCCATACAGTGCACTGGTCCATACGGATGCAATAGTTTCCTGTCACAGACAGTACCGCACTACAAGTTTCGTCTTGGTCAAGCAGCCATCCGCGGTACGCCGGACGTTACCGGCACTACAGGCGCGCCGGACGCGCCGCGGACCTCACGGACCGCTGGCGTAGAAAAGAGCACAGGCAACTGTCTCAGCGCCTAAAGATGACAATCAAGTGTATGGTGCCCTCTATTTGCCTTTTGAACGTCGCTATTGGAAATGAATGACAAATAAAACTTCAGCGTACTAGAAGTTACTGCTTGAGTGACATTGTGAACAGACGTTTGGAAGAACTTGGAAGCGAAACTTGTTTGGGAAGTAAGTAGCGTATGTAGTGCGGTTTTGACTGGTTGCCCGGATGATCTTGTTTTGTTCTCGTAATTTGCCCGGTTGTTCTCGTTTGAGTGCCCGGATAACGGCACTGGTTTTTGGCTCAAGGTCGTTAGAAGGTTGCCGACAACGGGAACTAAAAGCATTTAATGCTTAAAACGCAGTGTGCCGGGTATTGGGTGCACGTTAAAGAACCCCAAGGGAAAAAATTAATCTCGAGTCCCTCACTATGGCGTGTCATAATGAGATCCCAGTTTTGGCACGTAAAACTACAGAATGTCTCAATTTTGTCCCGACATTCATTCTGAACTTTCAGCCATGGGTGGAGCTGTGACTACGGGTTTCATCAACAATATCAAAGCGCTCACGGAGACGACGCCGACGCCAATAGATGAGCTGACTGAACGACTGAATATCTTGCAGCAAAAGGAGGCTGCACTCGCTGAATTCGATAGTCAGATTGAAGAATTTGCTGTGTATGAAGACCTACAGGAAGAGGTTAACAGCATTAGACCGTACCAGCTATTAATTACCATTATGAATAAGCGCGCATTGCGCTTCTGCAACTCTAACTTCAACCTGCAACGTCACAGGTCTCTCAGGCTATACCGACATTCCAACAATCACGCGCCTAGGTCAGGCTACCGAAACTTGAGGTCCTGAAATTCCATGGAGATCTTATGGAGTGCTAAAAATTTGGGGACCAATTTGACTTGCCTATTCACCAGAACGACCCGTTAGCGTACGTTGACAAGCTGGAGTAACCTCGAAGCTAATTTACGGGTAAAGTGAAGCAGTGATCAGAGGTTTTCCGACTACTAACCAGAGGTATCGAACCACCATCGACCTTTTGAAAGAACGGTTCGGGTCGACTTCTCATCATCAACGACCATATGAGGCGTCCGGTGGATTTGCACAAGGTGCAATGCTGCGGTGACTTGGAGGAACTCAAACTACACGAGACGATACAGGCGCCTTTCAGGTCTCTCGAGAGCCTCGAAGTCAACATCAAAGGCCAAAGTGTTGGCTTAAGGCCGTTATCATCCAATGTTTGTCGCAAGAGATCGTGCTCAAATACAATAAGCGTCTTTTGTCGCAAAGATCAGCACTTGGATCTGGTAGCGTATAGAACGAAATATCTCTTCTCGATTTTCTTAGTCTTGAAGTCCGAACTTGTGAGCACACCTTTACGATGACTTCAAGTGCGAATGATCCGAGTTCAAAGTCGACGCTAAACAAAAACCAAGTAAAGGATGTTGAACAAAGATCGGCCTATATGTTAACTGTAAAGCTTTCCCTAGACTGATGCGTCTTATGCTATACGAAAGGTCAGACATCGTATACCTGCACGTCTGATCCCCCAATAAGGGAGAGGAAAGTAAATTACAAAAGTTTGGATGCTGTTTACGCTACGCAAAACAGTTCCATCGTGCTGGGGAATGCATGAATGCAATGATACTTCGCTGCACAATTTGTAAAGGACGCAGTATAACGGCCATTTGCGATCCAAGCTGAAAACTGAAAAAGCAAGAAACACTGACGACAAGAGTAGGAAAACTTGGACCAGTTGATGGAAGTTCATATTTAGCAAGCAGCAGCGCTAGCTAGACGAGGACGAAGAAAAGTTTTGAGGTCCTGTTTCCTTCGCCCTTGCATAGGTAGCGCTGGTGCTCGTCAAACATTGAGAACAGTTCCCAGTTCGACACTCCTCGCAGCGAATAATCCTGCTACAGGCAGGTCAATTTAGGGCCCAAGGTATAGTGAAGTGACACTTCGCCAGGATGCTATTCGGCGCAGGAAGCCGGAACACGGCTTCGTTACAGAAAGCCTGCCGGAAAAGCGTAATGCCACTGCATGGAACAACTTGCAGTTTGCGGTTTTGGAAACTCGAAGTTTCTCCCTAAACTTTACAAGAAAGTGCCGATCGAACTGCAAAGCCAGTACTGCTAAAATGAAGTGGAAATTGGGGCACTCGAAGTACCGCTACGTTGCAATTACCTGCTCGTGCTTCAAGATCGGGAAGCTTTCAGGAACCTGGACAAAAACCTTCTACAATCTGATATGCCTGACCTACAAGTACAGTATGAGCCGAACATCAAAGTATTTATCGGGGCAGATTACTGCAGGAAATTCGTAGTCGGAAGGGCATGACGTCGAAACAGACATAGGCTTGCCATTGCACGGCGAAGTCACAGACCTTTCTGCACACATGGGGCCGAGAGTAGTCACGAGTCCTCACGCGTTTCTCAAACGAAGAAACATTTTCCTCTGGTCCTGTGGACCACGTCCGCCTTCCCTGTCTGCTTCCATAAACCTTCCCTCTAAACCCCATGTCGAGTGGCTGACAGAAGCTACCAGCGCCGACGACGAACGATACCATGCGCCGTTTATTAGTGCTGGATTGAAGAAGGCTATAAGCGAGGCTCTGGACTGAGGGCCTTTTCACCACACCCGCACAACCTGAAAATAAAGTTTTTTCCTCTCTCTCCGAACAAATCACGTCACTCCCCGAAATAGAATACCCCGGATTCGATAACGGATCACGGTGACCTTCAGTGAAGCACAAGGACCTCTTGAAGGATTCTGGAGACACCGGAGACGATGCCGTGATATCACAAGGACGGCACCACGCCCAATTGCCTAGGCCTCTATGCATTCATGAGCTGAAAGACAAGCTAGACGTTGGGCTGCAAAGGCTGGAAAATCTGCAACGAAAATTCATAAAAAATATGGAATTCCAAAAGGAGCATGATGGAACAATCGTAAGGAACTTCAGGTTTCTCCGAGGAGGTGGCATCTGGGGCCAATAATGCCCCTCTACAGGGCCTCTTCCGCAGCGAGAAGGCACGTCTGAAATTTGGCGCTGGAATAGAAAATATTTCGGGACTGGTCAGGGATCTCGGTGCCAAGACGTTTTGATTGAAGAAGATGCCTAAATCTTTGAAAGAGCCGAGGACCAAAAGAAAGAACGATTGTCAGCGACGGCGACCAACACGAGCCTACTCCTGCTGAAGAGATAGTAGGGACAGGTAAATAGAAGCTTGTGCTCGCCTTTCGATCGCCTGGATTCAGGCGTGACTTGGCAAAATAATATAGTCTGGCAACTGCAAGAGAATCAAAGTCTTCGAGTGACAAAAAGCGACTACGGATACACTTTGAGCCAACTGTGGCGCCGATAATTAGGGGGTGTACATCCGATAGTCGTGTTCAGCACACATGATAAAAAATTGAAGACCTATATATACTTCCAACAAGCCTGGAGTCGTTGTTGCTATCAACGAAAGAAAGTTTCGAAGCCAACTGTGGTAAATGGCCCAAATCACAGAAAGGCGGCAAAATACGTTCTTACAAAGTAATGTTTTTATTTGGGCGCCACCTTATGCGATAATTACCTGGAAAAAGCTGCAAGAGCAAGAACCTTAATGAGCAACAAGCCCCACGAGTATTGGTACGTCGCAAGGATGCTAAAATGCTCGAAGGCGACGACGTTAGCACGGGCGCGTGCGGCACCACGACATCAAAAGCAGTGCATCCCTACCTCTCTGTAGTTGCTTTCTTTCAACTATAATAAACAGCTGTTTCTCTACTCCTTTATACCGGCAATCCATTCTGGGCCTCCAGCGATAAACACCGGTAAATATCAAAACAACCAGCGCTTTCAGACCATAACAACTATATTAACTGTAAAATAAAACTTTTTGCAGTAAGCGCTTTAGCATCCCACCTTGCAGTCATGTAAAGGTCCTAACTCCGGCGACTACGCTTCACTGTACCTCAGAACACGGTTATGTTCCCACACCTAACTTTACTGCTTTGCCGGTGACAATAGACAGCAACTATACATTGCTTGTAAAATCGCGGACGCGAAACCTAAGATAATTATTGATACACACGATAATTTTCGAAATTCGGTGGACACATCACGCTGTGCTCGAGTCACTACAGCGCGCTCTGCAAAAGCGGTTCTGCAGTGATCTGGTAAAGCAGGAGCATACACCGAAATCTGTAGGCATGCACAATAAAAAGCACGTTGGTGTCAAGCCAACCTTCAATATTGTCCTGTCTACTGATGCTATCATAAAGTCATTTCACAATGTCGTCTTTCACAGCAGCGCGAACTGGATCTAAAAAGAATACCTGCCGTTAAAATGTATCTTATGCATAGAAAACAACGTCGTCACGTGAAATGTTATAGTTTCTGAACAAATGGTAAAGCTAGCAAGAAATAACGACAAAAAAGATGTACACAATATGATATGAGCGTTTCATCCCAGCTTTCATTGTCTCCAGCACTTAATGCCTCCCCAGGTCATTACATTTAATGACTTCGGGCTAGCTGAGAGGCTACTGCTAGCTGACCTTGATAGTTAGAGCATAGCAGGGAGTTAAGCTAGCAGTAGCTTATGAAGTAGTTTTCTACTAAAGGATTACTAGCCTTGTAAATTTTTTACGATGGGTATACTGCGATTTCAAAACAATTGTTTATGCATTTTTGGCTAATCATACTTTCACCTCATCCGTAGCTTTTGAAAAGCTGCTGCAAGAGTTACAGAAAACGACTGCAGTCTGAATCGGCTTATAACTGATATTCTGCACATTTCATACGTGCACTTTCCATAAGCCTATAGCTTTATAGAACTGCACCACTCCGTTACCTACACAGCTGTATTAGAGTGGAAAAGCGCTAGAAGCATTAACTGACCGAATATAATGAAAAGGTAACTCAATTCAACAAAAACTAGCTATATTAGCCGCTGACAGCAAAAGTGAGTAGCCTCTGAAATACTTTTGTCTTAGTAACACTGTCCTCGCCGCTCTTTCAGGCAAGCAGTTTCCGTGGCAAGTACTAACAGCCAATCGGTGCAGACACTACCAGTCCATGCGCTCCTACTGCACCGCTAAGCACAAACGCAAGCTAAAATGAAGCGAATTCGTACGAACAGTATTTTCTGATAAATGCGGGGCTATACCGAAGGAAAGTGATGACATTACGACAAAGCACAGTACACCGTACGCAGACACAGTACGGCAAGGAAGGTTAACAACACTGCAGCACAATAATCTCCTCTGGGCCCTTCGGGCAAAGTTCCGTCTGTGCACAGCTCAGCGCGCTCATTCCGCGAAGAAGGTGCAGCTGGGCATCGAAGCCATCGGCGAGTCCTGGCTGCACTGAAATGCTCGACCGAAGCGCTTCACACGCTTCAGAACCTCTCCGCAGCCCAGCGGCGAGTCGCACAAGGCGCGACAGTAGACGAGGAAGAAGAGCATCTCGGGAGACAACGTCTCGCTCTGGCCCGGAAGCAAGCGGCGCTCCGGATGGCCTTCGTCGCCGCTCCTGCTCTCGGCCGTCGAGCGAACGAAAGCGGCGAACGCGATCTCCAGCGCGGCGACGTGAGCCAGCACTTCGTCGTCGTGTCCTGCGCACGCCCTCTTACGCTCGTACGACCGCCGGCTAGAATGGGACATCCAGTCACGAAGTTGGCGCTTGGCGTCCAGCCGGGTGCCCCGCTGCGACGGACGCAAGAGCGAGCGGAAATCTTTCACAGTTGTCGAACAATCCTTGCCGTGAAGGACACAAAAGCGAGCAGAAATATTTCTCATTTGTCTAAAAATCCTTGCAGCAAAAGGACACAAGAGTGAGCAGAAGTCTTTCACAATTGTCGATCGGTTCTTGGACATTGCCTGTTTCTCAAAGCCAAACGACAACCCGTAGACGTGGTCGCCCGTTCAAGTGTGACCTTCCTTGCGTTTCAATGCATCTGTGTCTATAGCAGCCCGTTGTTCAACTCTTTCGCGATGCTGCAACCCTCCAATTGAAAAGTGTGCTACTCGAAACAATGCTAAATGGCTTCGCGGCCAGAACTCCAAGAAGATCTAACAGACTCCGTGAACTAACTTCTCACGCTAATTTTCGCTTTCTTCAGTATATGGGAATTGGTGAGGATTAGTGTTTTATTGCCGTAAAGTGCACAAAAAATAAATGCCGCTTTTAGGCGCCCTTGGACGTAAGCTATCAAGATAGTTGAAACATGTTTTAGCAAGAAAGAAATGTGTAATATCACTCTTGTTTAAGCTGACTTAAATTGATTGTTTCAAGCTCTGGCGGTTTAAAATGCTGTTTTTTTAATGCGAAAGCCTTTCTAGGCTCATGGTGAAGTTTGTGTTAGCAGACCTGACCACCGGAGTGTCCGTCAAAGCGTCATCACGCCATATGAAGACAGATTAAAGATAGATTAACGAATGAAAAATAATTGATAGTGACAGTTAGTGAATGATTTAGTCATTTGTAGTGATTACAAGTCATTAGTACTCATTATTAGTCATTGGTAGAAGTTAATAATGACTAATAATGACTAAAAATGACTTGTAATGACTACTAATTACTACGAATTGATCAATATGTCTAACGTCGGCTTGTAATGACCACAATTGATTACAAATGACTAAAATGCTTATAGCTAGTGAGCAGTAATTACTAATAATGACTGAAGTGACTTGTATTGAATACGAAATCACCAATATGTCTAACCACAACTTGTAACGACTATAGTTCATTAGAAACGACTAAACTGCTTAGTAATGCCAGTAATGACTAATAATGACTGAAATGACTTCTAATGACTACTAATAACTGATATGACCAACATGTCTAACAACAGCTTGTGATGACCACAATTCATTACAAATGACTAAAAATGCTTAGTAGTGAGCATTAATGACTAAAAGAAAGAAGAGAAAAAGAAGAGGCAAAGCGAAAGCGGCAAATAATTAGAGGAGGAAGAGTAGACTTTCGCCGCTCACCTCATATGAGAGATCTTAAGAGACCCTGTAATTTTTTATTGTCTCTCGCTTCTTTTTTCAGTCATATGTTACCGCTTGCAATTGAAACCACAGTTCACAATTCTGGGAGTTGTCCAGTACGGTATTACCGATAAGCGCATTAATAATCACAAGAACTTTAGTGATTCTTTCACAATATCATAATGATGTTACAGCGCCTGAACTACCTGTAACAATTGCCTGGAGTTTTTAAGCGCAAATAACACCAAATATAGTCTATAGTATATTCAACATATGCACGAAATGGACCAGTTGCACAGTGAAAAGCGTGACGTAGTCATTGTGTAGAGACTTGCAGCCGTAACGTTAAACGGGCAGCTTTATATCTTCTTTAGTGATGCACAGCGTCTTGCTCAGGACACGAATAAAGGCTAACCTTGAAGTCGAAGGCCTTGAAGAGGTTTCTCGCCACCAAGAAACCCAGCCCTCCGTAGTTTGCGGACATGGAGGCGTCTGGATAGAAGAGGGGCTCGGCGAAGGCGCCCATTTGGAAGAACACCGAGTTCCACCAGTAGTCGTAGCGCGCCAATTGCGCGGCAGAAAGGTGCCTGTGGAGTAGCGAGTCTTCAAGCGGCCAGTTCGGGAAAGTGTGCTTGTAGACACTCGCTGACTCGATCCATCCCTTGACGGCCGTAGAGAAATACGCCCGCACTACCTGGCGGCGCTCGCTGAAGCTCCGCTCGTCAGTTGGCAGTCCTCTCGATCGACGGCCTTGACGAGGCGGGCGCACGGGAAACGTTATGAATTCTTCCGCGCTCCACGAACCGCTCGAGCCTTTCCCTGCCAGTTCTCGGTCACGGCCATTTTTTTTCGAGCTGGCTGGTTCCCTGCGAGAAGATCTTAGACATTTGCACGATCCAAACACAACAAAGCGGAGTACACTCTGATCACGGTAGCGTATATATAGGTGCACGTTTCAAATTTAGAAAGTAACTGCCACGCTCTTACTCTTACGCTTGGATATAGATAACATTTTCGTGCTTGATATGTTTCTTTATTACGCTTTTATAGATGATGTCGAACGTAACTTGTGCCAGTATTGAAATGTATGCGAGTGCCATGTAGCTGGGCAGAACCATGGTATTGTTTGCTGCCATTTGTAGCAAGTCAGACTGTTTCTTTTATTTCGCCTGATTACATAATTACTTACTAATAATGTTGCGAAGAGGAAGGCTATAATGGGCCGTCCTCTCCAGAGCTTTTTAGTGGGTCAATCTATTCAGCGCTTTTACTCGGGGAACGCCGCTCGTTCTGAGCGCCCGTGCCCTGCTCTGACGGTCAGCCCAAACGCTGGTGACTTCGGAGGGTACTTCGGCCGACAACGTCAATCCTAGAACTTCGATCCCGTACTCTGCGCCCAGCCATGCGTGAAGACGCATTCCAGCTAACAGCTCCTACTCCATCCCAGCAAGCGCCTCCTCAGTCAGTCATGTGCTCTGGTGTGCCTTGCCTCAGGGAACCTGTCATTTTCAGTGGCGCGGACGACACCGACGTGGAGGACTGGCTGACGACATCTGAGAGTGTAAGCACCCACAACAAATGGGATGACCCCGGAAAGCTGAGCAGCATGCTCCTCTATCTCACGGGTGTGGCCAGTCACTCGTACAACAACCATAAGTCCGATTTTCCGACTTGGTCCTCGTTCAAGGCCACTTTAATGGCTGTGTTTGGTCGCCCTGGTGTGAGCAAGCTGAGTGAGGAATCGGGTGAATCATTTATCATCAATATTGATACACGCATAAGCGTGTTTCTTGTGGCCTATGCACGCGGGCGCCCCGACGAAGACGACGAACGCTCTCTGGCTCTCGAGCTGTCGGCTGAACTGGCCAGCGCTGCATCATCTTTTGTAAATACTTTGTAAATAGTCTCCAGTTCTTAATCTTTCGTTCGCGTATCATTTTGGTGGAGAGTGCCGTTCCCCGTCCTCGCCACGGAGCTCCGCAGCGGCCGCACCGTCCTGCTTTCCGCCATGGCTCCCGTTGACGACACCTCGGCTCCTTCTACTCCTGCGACCCCACCAACAACGTACGTTACGGTTACCAACCCCCGCGATCCTGGCATATTCTCCGGCCAAGATAATGTCGACATGTCCTATTCTACTTGGGCGGAACTCCTCGTGCCTGGTTCCGGACACACGAGGAGGAAATCTCTAGCTGAGATGCTTTCAAGTAGACGCTCAGCGACCTCTTTGGAAATCCCACCGGTCGGTAGCTAGCTGCTAGAATAGAGCTTGCTGACAGAGTTCAGTCTTCTACTGCATCGTATGTCTCGTACATACAAGACGTGCTCGCTCTTTGCCGGTAAGTCGACGACAACATGGCCGAGGTTGACAAAGTCGGCCACGTGCTCAAAGGGATCGCGGACGACGCGTTCAACTTGTTGGTTTTCAACAATGTGTCCACCATCGACGTCATTGTCAAGGAATGCCGACGCTTTGAGGTCGCGAAAAGCGGCCGCGTCATTCCACAGTTCTCCCGGCTCCCTAACACGGCTGCGACGTCGTCTGGCGCGGACCTTACCGCTTCACCGCCCTTAAATGAGCACATCGCCCGTATTGTTCGCCCCGAGCTCGAGGCTACAAGTCCTGCGCCATTCCATCCACGCCCACCTGACCCCACCATTGACCAACCACGCAGCCCCAGCGATCTCCCTCATTCAGGCAGTTGTGCGGCAAAAATTTGCCAACCTCGGTTTTCCTGCTGCCTGCTCCATCTCCCCACGTTACCCCCAACCGGTGCCGACAGCTACGCCTCACAGTGATCGGTATTCCCCTCCCAAATACCGCAACCCTACCGAGTGGAGAACTCCGGACGACAAGCCCATTTGCTTCCGTAATTGTCGCGGCACTCCTAAGCTCGTATTTCCTGCCTAAATACCTTGAAAGGCAGCGCGCCTCTCACGTATCGGAACGCAATAACAAGCGCTTAGACGGCCCACGTGAGCCCCTATGAAAGATGGCGTGGCCACTGTACAAAATTTGCACTGCGCAGAGAAGCTGATCCTTATGTTCCAATTCTGTTCTCTCATACAAATTAAGGAAACATTATTAGACAGGAACAAATGAAGCAATGCAATTTTACGCACGTGGGGCGCCGCTGCCGCTTCGCCTACCATTGTTTCAAACGAAGTGACGGCGGCAGCGAGCGTTAGTATCGCGCGCTTTCGCTCCGGGGCATGCGGTTTGCCCGAAGAAAGTGAACGGTGTGCTTAACATCTCACGCTTGTCAATGTCAAAATAGAAAAAAAGCTACGTGCTCAAGAAAACGACATTACTTATCTATGTGCAGAAGTTCGCCTGCGACTATTTGGGGGTGCCTTCTCTCCAATAGGCATCATGACCTCTGCCGCGCAACTCATCATAACAGCCAGGATCGCACATCAGTCGAAGACTAGTAGTTGGGTCAGCCAACGACTTCAACGGATAAACATCCCACTTATCGTCGTTAAAGCATTTCACTAAAACGTGCGTCATGATGTCCGAAAAGAAAAAAATATTTTCATCAAAAAGCGCGAGGCGTGAACCACCGCCCAACTGCAACCAAGTAACTGGGGCCGGAAGCCGTTCACAGCTTCACTATCGTATTGAGTTATAAAAACCTTTCAAACACAAAATAACCGCACTGAAAAACCGCTAATTAATTAGCAATAATTTTTCCTCCAGTAACCTTCATAAATTTTTCAGAACAACCTAATTTGTAGCGTAAACAACAAATACTACGACAAAAATATTCGACTACGAAACTAGCGGTAACCACGTGTACTGTTGCAAAAGTGTGCCCAAAACGAAGTGACAACAGTTACAACCGCGTGCGCCCACGCACACACCCGAACGCTACCTTGACGTTTGTAGCGCTACCTAGAAATAAAACTATTACTAATTTCTATATTTTTACAAAAGTAACGCTATTAAAATAGTTTATAGCGCCTTTGCAGATGACGAGGTGACACAAGTAAGGTATGGTAAGAGTCCGTTACCTGTATTTCTTTCATTTCCCTTTGGTCTTCGTCTATTTAACTTAACATACGAGACCTGCGGGCTTGGGAGACAGAGGACGACAGTTCAGCGAGGCTTAAATAAATCGCATGCTTCTTGCAAGGCGAGAGCCGGGAGCAGCCGGATTAGCTGCGATACTTTTGCGGCTGCGCGCTGCGATCTCAAAGCGCGTTAGTTGTTTGATCTCTAGTACAACGGCCGTTGGATAAAAAAAAAACTATATTTGCTTTCCGAACAGAGAGTGCGTCGCAGGAATTTCGAAGACCTCTCACGTGTATGTTTGCAGCGTGTGCGCGCTTGCATCCTACGGTTCCCACAGCGCGTCCGATGCTCGAAGGTAGCGTCATCGCGTGTCGGCGCCTGTCATCGCCGGCCGCGCTGCCGCCGTGTCTACTTTTGGGAAACTCCACGTGCGCGTAGTCACCGTATTTGCAAGTGAATTTCGCATTCTTCTGCTCCCATAAACGTGCTCATTTTTGATCTTACCAATGGCTACGTTTGCTCTAGTGTATGTTAAAGCGACGATGGCATTTGTACAAAGAAATGTTATATCGTTATGAACTTAGGCGGTCATGAAGCTAGTTTAACGTTGCAGTTTTTACGTAGCGAAAACGGCTGCGAAAGTGGGGTGGTCCGGGAGACAGGCGCTTCAAAGCACCAGCACGAGGAAGTGGCACGCGGCGCACGCGCCAAGCATTTCAGAGCTTACTGACTTTCGAACGAGAGGAGTGTGTATGCGCACGCTCTTGGCCGGGCACCGGGCTCGACGCCCGACGTTGGGTTCTACCCCATCGGTCACACATTATTTTCTTGTAATGAAAGCGAGGCGAAATAAGAACCAACCTGCCGCAAAGTGACAAGAATGAGGTTGGAACGCTTCGCATTAAACTTTTAGAATGTTTTCATATGCGAGTCCTAATTATTGTTTACTTGACTCAACTACTACACAACAAAAAACAACTACAAAAATCAACACAAATTACCCAATAATTTGTTTATTGAGGACACTCGACGGTAATATTGTTGTGCAAGTGCTGAGCGAATTCAATTGCTTTCGATAATTTGTTGAAGTTCGTTGTTTCAACAATTGCCTAACAATATATCAATGGTTAATCAACAGTCATTTTTGTACGGGTTGTTATCGTGGCTACAGATCAATACGATAAAAAATTGTCAACTAGTTGTCCTGCTTATTTTTTCGCATACCAGATAATTTTTACGCTTTCGGTGTTTGGGGATGGGAGGAGGACTTGTTCCGAGTCAAATCCCCTTACACAAGTCTTTGGTAAGTATTAGTGAAGTCATAAGAGAAAGAGGATTTGTCTTAAGGCAAGCCTGAAGGCGGTGTTCTTGTGACACATTGGCTCCAGGCTGGCGCTTCCCTTGTGTACCCACCATTGTTCACTCGGACCACTAAGTTCTTTATTCTGGATGTGCTTTTACGTCCTTAACAGTCTTCAATAACAACGCTTCAAAGGCTCAACAAAGGCTTCTCAATGCCGAAACCCGAAGGAGCGCAGTTACTTGGTACTCCATATATGTATGCCTTACCTCTGAGGCTCGGAAAGATGCGTCTTCCTGGGCGCAGATGTGAAAAGACGAGCAGGTTCGTGTGGAACCGCGCGGTCTTCAGCATTCCGTTTTTGGCTAGTGGGTGGCAGCAACGGCCAACCTGCGGTGTTGATGCGAAACTCGGACGTCCATGGCTCGAACTGTGTGGCTCGCACTATGAGAGCTGCTTCGTTGCGCGCTTCCTCGTCAAGCCAGGGCAGCAACCTGCACGATTGAAATCATTATGATGGTGAGAAAGTCACAAAAGCCTATTTGTATTCTTTATTTAATGTAAGTGATCTTGGTTTTATTCGATGCGACGAAACCACAGATGTCTCGGGTGCGCTTCATTCGAACGGTGCAGTAAAATAATAACCTGATGTGCTTTTGTTTAAACAATGAATGATGTATGCTTTGCGTCTATAGACAAATTCTTTCCCTGCGTGTATACATGCAGAGAAAGAACTCCGTGTTATTAAGCGTATTTCGTTTGCATAACAATGCGTCTGAATCTAATTTTGAATTGATTCGAAAGGGTCTGTATACAGTGCCTAGATCGCCGTTGATGTCTAGGCATGGTGCAAAGCGAAAGGAATTGCTTTCTAATAAAGTGTCCAACAAGGCGTCCAACAAAGTTTTAGTTGCAAGACAGCGGTTGTCCCGTCTTTCCCTTTCAGTGTCGGCGATTACCGTGTCTTGCTATCATGGAATTGATTTTAGAGCAGAGCTCTTAGGCACCCATTCGTGCGGCAAGCGTCGGCGTAACTGAGTGAGCGAGTGCAGCGGATGAATGAGCGAACGGGGAGCGCAGCACGGGACGAAAAAAGCAGCGAGAGCGAAGAGAGCGCGAGCGGGAAAGCGGAGCAGGAGGGTATGGCGAAAGCGCGAGAAGCGTAGTGTCACGCAAGACGCGCACTGCGGCGACGATGGCTACAAAATGGCTGACGCCGGAGAGTAGTGCGCGTCGTCTGGGAGGCCTGTCAGCAGCGGCTGCTCTGGATCGTGCCCACGCGTCACCGACTCGCTGCGTGTCCCTTTCTCGGGATTAGCGAAGCAGTCACGCCACGCTTCGCTGTGTTTGCAACACGCCGCACGAGACAGATTGTCCGCCCCAGCCAGTATATCGCGAAATGAAAACACCTGTAGAGCTGCGCTCAAATTTCGCATTGGGGAGTATCTTAATCGTCGGTGACTTTTTTTCTGTCAGGTTTGGTAAACTCGCAATAGGTAACAAGGCAAGCTCAACGCAGCGGAGGGAGGCCAGGTGTGTGAAGAGATAACAGTGAAGAGAGTGAAAGCGAGTGATGAAATGTCGTCGGCTCACGTAGGGCAGGGTTAATTGGAGATCTGGTGGGCAGGCCTGCATTCTGCACAGGCGCAAAGGTACACTAAAGACCATGCCTAACATCGTTTATTTCATTCCGAAAATTCTATTCGAGATTTCCTACAGCATGTTCCCTAATTCCCCACTAATTATTTAGGTGCATATTTCTCAAAAAGCATGGCCTTAGCAAAATATTTTTTGTACCTTCCGGATGCCAATGGCGTAATAATATAAGCCAAACATATATTTGCTAGCTAGGCGCTGGCGATATTACTGCATACTACGGAGACTCGGGCTTTGAGGTGTATTCGACTAAGCTCGCACTTCATTACGCCGAATAAGGTAGCGTCACCTGAAATGAAAGCGGACAAGGAGATGCCTGCACAGGAAGCACATTCGGTATTGAGAAAAAAAAAACTGCACATTGTTCAGGCAACATATCACAAAATATACGGCTATTACGCTATACACGTCAAGTAGCGCGTAAAGATCCAATAGGCTAAACCGGATATTTAGAATATTTGGCGGTTTCTGATGTTCGACGAAACATACACACAATCATTGCAGTAGAAACTCGACCTGGAACAGCTCTGTTAGTTTTCCGACATCCATACTAGTCAACAGCGCGCCGGTGCACCTCCGACTGCATGCGTCCGACCATGCGCCTACCTCCGTCACAAGCACAACTGTCATTTTGTTCAACATGTTTTCTGCTTCACCTTGTGCAGGGCCGACATGTGGCTCCGCGCGAGGTCATTTCCGCATAACATATACTCCCTCCTCCGCCCTCTGCCCTCTGTGTATTCTTGTTGGGGTGCATGCTTTCGTTATTGCGCTAAAACACGAGCTATTCCTTCAATTCCCTACAAATAATAAATGCTTGTGTATGACCTTGCATCCCATACCACACACCTCAGTAACCCAACGAGGGACCTGGATAAATTTATAAGCTTCCGTTTTCTAGAATGGCGAAGGTCCCTTCAAGAAAACTAGAGCAGGATAACCAGACAAAACACGAACTAAAAAAACATCACGGCAGACAGTATTTTCTTGTATCGCAGTATATTTTTGTAGCACAGCAGATTCGACGGCTCTAACCACAGGCACCAGGGTGCTCACGTTCACCACATGAACGTTTATGGAGCGAGCATTGATAACGAGGGCAACGCCAACGAGACCGTATACGGAGAACACGGCGTTTCGTACTTGACCATGGCGATGGTGGTGTTTCGTATGTTTGCGAGTAGTTCAGCCGCCCGTTGCAGCCCAGCGCTGCCCAGCGACGCCTGCGCCCTCTCGTGGAACAGCTGCCTCCGGAATCGGCTCTCGGTGACCGCGTAGCAGTCGATCGGCCGGTTTGTCTGCGCCACGGTTGCGCTTCCGTACGAAGCGAGGCCGCCGTCCATCGACGTCACTACCGTGTATTTCTGCGCGAACCACCAGCCTAACGTGTAGAGCAGGTCGTCGTTGCTGCACGAGGGATGAATTGGAAATGCTGTAAAAATGCTGCATTCTTTATTACGTTTTATGAGGCGCCGTGCCGCGCATGACGAATTCAGAGAAAGCACGATGGGGTTAGTTTGTTAAATCAAAGCTTTCTTAGCCTATTTACATTGTGTTTGGCATGTCGTCGTGTATCTGGCCGAGTAAAGCGGGTTCATTCTGTAAACTGTGTAATCAAAAGTGATGATTTTCCAGCCCCTTCTCGACACTGGTGCAGTAGCTGTGTATCCGGAAACGTTTTAATGTGCTTTGAACGCGGGCTCAATCTCTAGAAATTGTGGTCAAAGGCGTTCCTGATAATATTATCGCGTTAGAGCGGCTCAGATGCAGAATTTGTAGTGACAAAAAAAATGAAGCAAGACCAGAGCGCGTGCTCAGAATCAACAAAATTTTTAAACTGCGCGAGGAAGACAGGAAGTGAACAGAAGCACAGACGCACACACAAAGCGCAGACTTTGACAGGTCAATCAAGTTAGCCTTGGTAAAAGCTGTCTGTTCCTTGTTCTTAGGAGACAGAAAAGAGCCCGGGATAGAATAAATATACTGAAGTAAGGCATGTTGTTGGGCTAGTCGGTTCATAGAGTCAGAAGAAGATAGAAAATTTTGCTGAATCTGTGAACCGACTGGCCCAACACATGCCTTACTTTAGTATACTCCTGCCACCCCGGGCTCTTTTCTATCTCCCAAGAACAAGGAACAAGCAACCTTTACCTACGTTAACTTGATCGCCCTGTCAAGTCTGCGCTTTGTGTGCGCGTCTATGTTTCTGTTCCTGTCCTGCCTTTCTCGCGCACTTTAAAATTTTGCTGAATCATGAACCGACTAGCCCGACAACGTGCCTTACCTTAGAATCAACAGCTGTACGGCTTCTTCAAGACTGCAGGGTGCTTACATTTGAACACCTTAATATTTTGGTGGCAGTAGAGAGCCTGCGTACAAGCTTGACTTGCATGTAGACTGCCTAGGCGGAGGTGCTGGGCAGTGTCAAGTCACGCTGGAGAATTTATGGCAAGCCCGCGCTCTGTTCTCACTTCATCTTCATCTGCGTTACAATTGCCCTAGCTGGAAAGCGGAGTCATCTTGGAAACTCAGGCTGCCCATAACGAACAGCCCACGACAGAATATGACGCCTTCATAATCATGGCAAAGGAGGCGTATTTTTGATCAGTAGTAATTGTTGCGTAGTAATATGAACACGAAATAACGGAATTCCCAAAATTTTATCCGTTAATAACGGTACGCGAGCTTGTAATTTATAAAAACATTGTTTGGGACAACAGAGCTTCGGAAAAGTTTAAAGCATGTTACGTAACGTCTCATATTATGTTTAGCGTTATGAATCACAGCATCAAAATACTTTCAAAATATGTTTGAACAGTTCATCAATAATCAAATGCAGTGGTTTAATATTTTAGTTGTGCCTAATTTTTAACGACTTGAAAGACTTGAAAAATTAGAGACCGATCAGCTTACTGTCCGTTGCCTACAAGGTATTTACTAAGATAATCGCAAATAGAATCAGAAACACCTTAGAATTCTGTCAACCAAATGACCAGGCAGGAATCCGTAAAGGCTACTTAACAATTAGCCATATTCACACTATCAATCAGATGATAGAGAAATGTGCGGAATATAACCAACCCTTATATATAGCTTTCATTGATTACGAGAAAGCGTTTGACTCAGTCGAAACCTCAGCAGTCATCGAGACATGACGGAATCAGGGTGTAGACGGGCGGTATGAAAAAAATACTGAAATACATCTATAGCGGCTCCACAGCCACCGTAGTCCCCCACAAAGAAAGCAACAAAATCCCAATAAAGAAAGGCGTCAGGTAGGGAGATACGATCTCTCCAATGCTATTCACAGCGTGCTTACAGGAGGTATTCAGAGACCTGGATTGGGAAAAATTGGGGATAAAAGTTAATGGAGAATACCTTAGCAACTTGCAATTCGCTGATGATATTGCCTTGCTTAGTAACTCAAGGGACCAATTGCAATGCATGCTCACTGACCTGGAGAGGCAAAGCAGAAGGGTGGGTCTAAAACTTAATCTGCAGAAAACTAAAGTAATGTTTAACACTCTCGGAAGAGAACAGCAGTTTACGATACGTATTGAGGCACTGGAAGTGGTAAGGGAATACATCTACTTAGGGCAGGTAGTGACCGCGGATCCGGATTGTGAGAGTGAAATAATCAGAAGAATAAGAATGGGATGGGGTGCGTTAGGCAGACATTCTCAGATCATGAACAGCAGGTTGTCATTATCCTTCAAGAGAGAAGTGTATAACAGCTGTGTCTTACCAGTACTCACCTACGGGGTAGAAACCTGGAGGCTTACGAAAAGGGTTCTACTTAAATTGAAGACGACGCAACGAGCTATGAAAACAAGAATGAGGAGTGTAACCTTAAGGGGATAAGAATAGAGCAGGTTGGGTGAGGGAACAAACGCTAGCTAATGACATCTTAGTTGAAATCAAGAAAAAGAAATGGGCATGGGCAGGACATGTAATCAGGAGGGAAGATAACCGATGGTCATTAAGGGTTACGGACTAGATTCCAAGGGAAGGGAAGCGTACCGGGGGGCGGCAGAAGGTTAGGTGGACGGACGAGATTAAGAAGTTTGCAGGGACAACATGGCCACAATTAGTACATGACCGGGGTAGTTAGAGAAGTATGGGAGAGGCCATCGCCCTGCAGTGGGCGTAACCAGGCTCACGATGATGACGACGACGATGATGATGATGATGATGATGATGATGATGACATTTTAACGGTTGCGATATCCGTTAAAAAACAAGAAACGGCAGTTAGTTACCTCATTCCCATTTGCAAAGTAGCTACTTGCTAATAATCTCGTAGAATTTCCCTAAAATTTTGAAACTGGGAGAATAGAGAGATGTCTGTGTAGTTCATTAGATCAAGGCTGTCGCACTGTTTACACTGTCTGTGTTAGAATTTCTATAGAACGCCCACCTGCTAGCCAAAGAGCAGCCGATGAGTTGCCAAGCGGAGACGTGCGGTGAAGAAAATTTACTTACGTGCAGCCGCCGCCCCAGAAGCACGCAGTAAAACGACATGTAGATGCAAATAGACACGATGATGATCATGAGGATAGCACCGTTTTCGTGGAACAAGTCACAATACTGTATGGCGTCATTAGCAATAATTTATTGCACTTCACTTGGATAATGAATACATATAGGAAAAAGAGGAAAACGGGGTGTTGCACGTCAGCAGGGACCAAAAAACTAAATAGAGCAATTAATGTTGCAAATGACTGAATACGACCGTAAATCAGTGATATTCGAAGGTTGATTCTGTGCAAGGAATGTTGCGCTTCGTGAAACGGCGGCGCACCTCCCAGAGCACGCGCCATTGACCTATTGTTACTTGCAGGCAAGACTTAACGACCAATTGCAAGAAAATTTCACTTCGGCTAATATGATTATTAATGAACAGTAGATGAAGCAATATTGGCGAAGCTGCATGGCTGGTAATTGTCTAGTTTTGTTGTTAACAGCACGCGACACTGAAGCAGACGACGTACGTCTGTATCCGGTACTTATTGGGTTTGACGTCTATCTCAAGCTATAGCCTCCGAGACTTTGAGCCCGTCGCATACGTGCCACCCGATCTTCGAAGCCATGCTGAGGACCCACGCTGGTTCTCGAGCGTTCTGTGCTCCGCGCGCCACTTCATGGAAACGTTAATGGCGGCGTTTTGTAGATATTTTAGCATTAAAAGAAAGCGTGTTTATTTTGCGAGCTTTCCGCGACGCAACCACTCGTATGCCAGACGTAGAGCTTCGCATGGAGGCAGTTATATATCTGAAATTAAAAGTATCTTGAGCGGTCCAAAACTTTGTTGCAGGTTTCCTTCAACAGAACTATTCTCAACTGCAAGGGATAGCGGCGCCAGAACCTGCAAGTTGTGGTGCCACTGCCCCTGCATGACCGAACTTCTTTAAAGTAAAACATACAAAGAAAAAAACACCGGTGAACCCGTTGTTTCTTGAGTTTGTTAAACGTATAGCTATAGCAACATGTAACACCGGCGAACGCGTGGGTTTGACTTCGCCGTCTCTTGTGCTGTGCGCGTGTGTGCGTCCCTGTATCACCTGTGTAAGGTAATCCAATATGACGCACACGTGGACTCTCATTCTAAAGCGAAGCCTTCTTTGCCTACCTCTGCCGCGTTCGGAGTGGCTGCTGGGTCGGTCAACCTCTCGGCGCGCACTTTAGTTGGCATGTACGAAGGGGACACATGCAACCAAATGAAAGTACCCACGAACGAGGTAATGTGACCCCTCTTACAGTGAGCGGCAACGCAGTGCAAATAAGTGCACTCCTTCTGTACGCAAAAAAAAAAGAAAATATGTATACGTATAACCTGAACAAGGCATGTCGGCTCAGAGGTATATTTCTAAAGAACACCGACTTGTTAATGGTTAGTGGATTATATTTACCAGATTCCTTGACTTACTTTACTTTTTATTTCATTTAGCCATTCGCTATGTGCCTGCATGTGCTCCGGTTCATGGCTAACTCTGTAGAACGGGTTTGTTCCACTGTGACAAAAGAGGGCAGTGAATCCGTAAAACACTGCATGATACCTCCCATCCTTCTTTTTTTTCTGTACGCAGTCCTGTCTACATCGTTATGCCCTCGACAAGTATATTGCGTCGCCGTCGCACAGGATGTCGCTGCGTAGACTTCTCACACCGCACGTGCATCCGCCTGACTTAGAGTTTATATTTCGACATGTCTTGTGAGCCATTTAGCGCGTAAACAAAAAAAAAAGAATTGCATGGTAGTGAAGTTGCGACCTTTGAGGCGGATAAACATACACATTGCACGCGATTACACGTTGCGTATAGCACGAAAGTAACAAACATCGTACGCATCGCCATTAGTTGCAACACGTTTAGTTAACGCCTTCATATAGCTTCGTTTCACATAGATTATAACATGTGTGTTGGATTGCATATATTTTTTAACGCAAATACCGGGTCGCATATTGGCTTGTGAGATTGCTCTATGCAATTATTACGTGGGAAATAAATGTGCTTTTTTTTTCAAATTTAGCAGGAATTTATCGACTCAGGCCGCGACAGAGGATGTCTCCTAATTATTTCGGACCATTGACCAACGTGGATTGCAAGTGGTGTGCATGAATCCGGTCTTTTTCGATGTTTCTCGCTCACCTGAAGTTATTGAAGAGCGCGATCGTCCAGCGCGCCCGGCCTACGTCGTCCACCAGCACCTTGTCGTCAGCCTGTAGACGGTGCGGACTCAAGTGCGCGTTCAGATACGAGAGCCACATCTCGGCGCTGATGCGCGGCGTGTAGTGCGAGACCGAGAACAGCGGAACCGCCATCACAGACAAGCCGGCTCCGCGCGTTTGGCCCCTGTATGCAAGCACACGTGAACGCATGGCACGTAATTTCCAACAGCTCGTCCGAGTCACTTACTCTATAGGAACCAAAACACCCGGAGCCAATGCCTATGACGTAGGTTTGGAACTGCGAAATGGCTATTGCGCGTAACCTGGAGACTTTTCTCGATAGATGGCGCGATAGCATTCGTGAGGTAACAAACTATACACGCGGACAACTTTCTGTGGCTGTGTAGGGAAAGCTACGCAGGCCGAGCGCGCACAATTGAGAGCGCTTCTGAAAAATAGTCCCGCGTTTTCGTCCACGTTAGTTTAAGCTGGGAAAGAGAAAACGTACACACTTTATTAGCACCAGTTAAATAAGAGAAAACACACCTCGTAGTGTAAAGGTTTACTTCTTTTGCGGCTTTTCCCTTCCGCGTCTGGGCAAACGCGAAACCGTCACACGTGGAAGCTGCGTCCATTCAGCGTCTGTTCCGAGCAACCAAAAAGCACTGTCAAACGCCGGCGGACTACTTGGCGCCGTAACACATCTGCAGAAACTGCGCCCACGTAGCTTTCCCTTCATAGCCACAGAAAGTTAAATCATGGGGTTTTACGTGCCAAAACTACTTTCTGATTACGAGGCAGGCCGTAGTGGTGGACTCCGGAAATTTCGACCACCTGGGGTTGTTTAACGCGCACCTAAATCTGTGTACACGGGTGTTTCCACATTTCGCCCCCATCGAAATGTGGCCGCCGTGGCCGGGATTCGATCTAGCGACCTTGTGCTCAGATGCGTAACACGCCACAGAAAGTTGTCCGTGAGCACAGCCGCAACACAACGTGGCTCGGAATTTGAAGGGCCATGTTTTGACGCTGCATGAATGGAGTCTCAGTGGTAAATGATGTCTATTCAATTAAAATGATCGCTGGCACAAAAATATGTTTGAAAAGTATTTGAGTGTAGGTTGATGACTCATTAACTGTGAAGATGGTCAAGGCTTATTTCGAATAGGAATGCACCTTCCTGAAAATTTTGGAAAAACAAAAACAAAAAGAACTATAGGGGCACCTAACCAATATTTATGATGTTGCTCCCTCCAAATGTACACACTGTTAATACTTACGCTACACAAATAAAAGTTCGGTTGGTTGTCTCATTATCCATTTACTTCATAATGGCGTTATATTAACTTGTACCTCTCTAATTAGTCGAATGGAATAATATTATTATTATATTTCTTACTAGCATGTCTGAAGCTGATTTGTATTAGTACTGCTAACCCTAGTACTATGTTTGCATTTTTAACATTTTCTTACGATAATTGTGGCGATTGTTGTTTATATCTTTACTGATACGCTGTACGGCAGGTCCCATTACAGTGTTTAACCTCGGGACCTCCTCCTGCATAATATTTCCTTGTACTGTATCTTGTCTAATAATAATAAGGCCTCATTCAAAATGCGAGAGCATTACTTGTCGCGAAGTGTGTCGCTGAGCTATGACGCTGAGTTTGGTGCAGCTGCGTTATGTTTCCGAGTGTAATGTTTCTGCTTATGGGGTCGAAGCAACGCAAGACGACAAAGCGGCCACATTGTGTTCTCTCAGCCGAGTTTTGTTTGCCGAGCTCTCGTTAAATTAGCGTTTCATGCGCATTCCGTTGAGTGTTCTTTCTCGACGACACCATTTTCGGCACGATCACACCACTTTGCCGAGGGATGACAGCACTCTTCCGAGCGGCAGCATGGTGTGGACACGTCATTCCTTCATCGGGTTCATAGGCGAACTTCACCTCATACTCTAGGGCGATGCTGTAGTCGTTGGCCAACGGGCTTCGTTGCTGCTTGTTGTGTCTCCTTCAACCGGTTTTCTTCTTCTAGCAGGGCAGCGTCAATATGGACCAGTGCACAGTATGGCGTGGTGCAGTGCGATATGGTGGGGTGTGCCGTTGCGAACATGCATTGCACCCATTTTAAGATCATTTACAACTAATCTGCTTTGCCAGTAGCCATTTTATGCTTACATATACTCTCGATTACGGGAAAACCAGCAATTCTTTTTTTTTTTTGGTTAGATGAAGATGACGTAATTTATGTGCCATTTTTCTGTCACGGCTTGCTGTTGAACACGGGGTCGATCAATGAGCCAAATAATGCTCTCGCATGAACAAAACAGGCAAGAAAATTGCAAATCAGACCTTCAAAAACCGTTAGGAAGTCTTGAAAAATTGCTACAGTGTCTTCGCGCTTAAGTACGAAATGCTACAGTACTTCGAGCTTAAGTACGAAATGGTATCAACGCACACGCCGAGTACAACAGTCAGCTTTGGTACTTCGTACTTAAGTACAAAGATGTGTAGCAGTTTTGCTTAGCCACAGCGCGGTAGCACTGCCTGTGTGCTGAAATGAAGGCATCCTGTTAAAGTACGAACTGGTACGAGCGCATAGGCCAATAGCAACACTTATTAAGGCGAAAGCCTTAGACGGCTCATGGGACGAAAAATCCGACGTCTGGCGTTACGCCATCCAGAGTTACGGCACCAAAATTCATAGGGAGTCGCACCCTCCAGCTTACGTAGGAGTCGAAACCACTACCTATGGTGCTAATTAAGGCGAATTTAATTAAGATGCAGCGATGGCGTGGATGTAGAGCATCCGCCTCGCGTGCAAGAGGACAGTGGTTCAAATCCCGGTGCCGCGCAATTTTCCACCGGATTAAATCCGCGTGTTGATAAAATTGCGTAAACAGGCCTGGAGTGCGGCCTGATTCCGGTGATCAGAACCGGTAACGCGCTCCCTCACCAGAGCAGGATTGGCCACCCTGGTGCAGTACTTGGCCACAACCTCCTATATGAAAACAACAATCAAACCCCGGCCCTCAGTCCCCAGCAGCTGCGAAGCAACTGACCACGGCGGCGGTCAGACCTGTGACGCAGCAGAGGGTGCTAAGAATCTCTGGGTCTGGAGAGGCCGCCATTGGAATTTGAACCTGGCAACGTTTAACGCCAGAACGTTATCTAGTGAGACGAGTCTAGCAGTTCTATTGAAGGAATTAGTGGGCCTTAAATGGGATATAGTAAGGCCCAGTCAGGTTAGGAGGACAAATGAAGCATATACAGTGCTAAAAAGCGGGCACGTCCTGTGCTCTACCGGGGTTTAACTGAGAGACGAGAACTAGGAGTCGGATCCCTGATTAATAAGGATATAGCTGGTAACATACAGGAACTCTATAGCATTGACGAGAGGGTGGCAGGTCTTGTTGTGAAACTTAATAAGATGTACAAATTAAAGGTCGTACAGGTCCATGCGCCTAGATACAATCATGATGACCAGCAAGTCGAAAGCTTCTATGAAGATATGGAATCGGCGATGGGTAAAGTCAAAACAACATACACTATAGTGATGGGCGACTTCAATGCCAGAATAGGCAAGGAGGAGGCTGGAGACAAGTCAGTGGGCGAATATGGCATAGGCTCTAGGAATAGCACGGGAGAGTTATTAGTAGCGTTTGCAGAACAGAGTAATATGCGGGTAATGAACACCTTCCGCAAGCGGGATAGGCGAAAGTGGACGTGGAGGAGCCCGAATGGCGAGACCAGAAATGAAATAGACCTCATACTCTACGCTAACCCTGGCATCATACAAGATGTGGACGTACTCGGCAAGGTGCGCTGCAGTAACAATAGGATGGTAAAATCTCGAATTTGCCTAGACTTGATGTGGGAACGGAAGAAACTGGTACATAAGAAGCCGATCGATGAGTTAGCGGTAAGAGGGAAAATAGGGGAATTCCGGATCAAGCTACAGAACAGGTATTCGGGTTTAAATCAGGAAGAGGACCTTAGTGTTGAAGTAATGAACGACAATCTTATGGGCATCATTAAGGAGTGTAGAATAGAAGTCGGTGGTAACTTCGTTAGGAAATCAGTATGCTATCGCAGGAGACGAAAGATCTGATTAAGAAACGCCAATGTATGAAAGCCTCTAACCCTACAACTAGAATAGAACGGGCAGAACTTTCCAAGTTAATCAGCAAGCGCAGACAGCTGACATAAGGAAGTATAATATGGATAGAATTGAACATACTCTCAGGAACGGAGAAAGCCTAAAAGTAGTGAAGAAGAAACTAGGAATAGGTAAGAATCAGATGTATGCGTTAAGAGCCCAAAGCAGGCAATATCATTACTAATATGGATCAGATAGTTCAAATGGCAGAGGAGTTCTATAGAGATTTATACAGTACCAGTGGCACCCACGACGGTAATGGAAGAGAGAATGCTCTAGAGGAATTTGAAATCCAACAAGTAACGCCGGAAGAAGTAAAGAACGCCTTCGGAGCTATGCAAAGGGGGAAGGCAGCGGGGGAGGATCAGGTAACAGCAGATTTGTTGAAGGATAATGGGCATATTGTTCTAAAAAAGGTGGCCACTCTGCATACGCAATGCCTCATGACCTCGAGAGTACCGGAATCTTGGAAGAACGCTAACATAATCCTAATCCATAAGAAAGGGGACGCCAAAGTGTTGAAAAATTATAGGCCGATCACCTTACTGTCCGTTACCAACAAAGTATTTACTAAGGAAATCGCAAATAGAATCAGGAACACCTCAGACTTCTGTCAACCAAAGGACCACGCAGGACTTAGTAAAGGCTACTCAACAATAGGCCATATTCACACTATCAATAAGGGGATAGAGAAATGTGCGGAATATAACCAACCCTTATATTGACACGTGTACTTTATCGGGCGACCACTTCTCACCGCCTAACAAATGTTATCGCACAGCGCAGGACGCGCCTGCATGTAAAATAAGTTTCTGGAATGTTATCGATGGTTCCGTCCACTGTCTTTCACCGAATCTGATTCCATGTATGCGCGACGCGAATAGTGTAGAACTTTGTGGAAGACACGCGGGTCCCAGCGGTTACTCTGGAACATTCGACGACTGCTGTATAAAAGCCGACGCGCTTGACCCGCTGATCAGATTTTCGACGATCGCCGACCGTGTTCGCCGCTATCGTTGTGCTATAAGTGTAGCCTGTTTTTGTGGGCACAAGTTCGCTCAATAAAAGTTAGTTTTGTCTTTCACAGTATTGCTACTGTGTTCTTCAACGTCACCACCACGTGACAATATATAGCTTTCATTGATTACGAGAAAGCGTTTGATTCAGTCGAAACCTTAGCAGTCATGGAGGCCTTACGGAATCAGGGTGTAGACGAGCCGTATGTAAATATACTGAAAGATATCTATAGCGGCTCCACAGCCCCCGTAGTCCTACATAAGGAAAGCTACAAAATGCCAATAAAGAAAGGCGTCAGGCAGGGAGATACGATCTCTCCAATGCTATTCACAGCGTGTGTACAGGAGGTATTCAGAGACCTGGATTGGGAAGACTTGTGGATAAGAGTTTATGGAGAATACCTCAGTAACTTGCGATTCGCTGATGATATTGCCTTGCTTAGTAACTCAGGGGACCAATTGCAATGCATGCTCACTGACCTGGAGAGGCAAAGCAGAAGGGTGGATCTGAAAATTAATCTGCAGAAAACTAATGTTTAACCGTCTCGGAGAGAACAGCAGTTTACGATAGGTAGCCAGGCACTGGAAGTGGTAAGGGAATACATCTTCTTAGGGCAGGTTGTGACCGCGGATCCGGATCATGAGACTGAAATAATCAGACGAATAATGATGGGCTGGAGTGCGTTTAGCCGGCATTCTCAGCAGGTAGCCTTCGTCTCTCAAGAGAAAAGTGTATAACAGCTGTGTCTTACCAGTACTCACCTACGGGACAGAAACGTGGAGGCTTACGAAAAGGGTTCTTGAAGACGACGCAAGAGCTATGAAAAGAAGAATGAGGAGTGTAACGTTAAGGGGATAAGAATAGAGCAGGTTGGGTGAGGGAACAAACGCGAGCTAATGACATCTTAGTTGAAATCAAGCAAAAGAAATGGGCATGGGCAGGACATGTAATGAGGAGGGAAGATAACCGATGGTCATTAAGGGTTACGGACTGCATTCCAAGAGAAGGGAAGCATAGCAGGGGGCAGCAGAAGGTTAGGTGGGCGGATGAGATTAAGAAGTTTGCATGAACAACATGGGCCACAATTAGCACATGACCGCGGTAGTTGAAGTATGGTAGAGGTATTTTCCTTGCAGTGGGCGTAGCCAGGCTGAGGATAATAATAATAATAAATAAGACCCACGACCTTTGGCGGGAGTCGAACACCCTTGGAGATATGGGCGAACCAGCCGTGTCTCCAAGTTGGATTCCAGTTGACATTGTGAGGTCGAGAGTCGAACCCATGACTAGATTTGGTGGGAGTCGAACCCACGACAAGGTGTTCAATATGGCGAAGTTAATTTAGACACAGTTAATTAAGGTAGAGTTAAGGCACTCGAACCCACGGTCTTTGGTGGGAGGAAACAAATAATAAAAAGGAACAACGCATTATAATGAAAATGTCATGTGATGTAATTAATGTCTTGTGAGTGGGCAGGCTTTCGGCTTCATCCCCTTTAGCGTGCGCTAAAGTCGCTGTCAACTTTTTCTAAAGCGCTTCGTGCACAAGTACAAAGTCATATAGTCGCTTTGCATATAACAAACGGCCAGAAAAGGAAATGTTGCCGTTGACCTATGCGCTAAAATGGGGTGCCTTACGGAACATGGTGAGCAAGTGCAATTTGGGAAATTCTAATTTCATCAAACCTCCTTGATGCCTTCTTTCTATATTACATGTCTTCTAGGCGTCACATATATTCATATTGCCGCATGTATACAGTTTCTTATAGTACCTTCCCTATCGAATAAATACACAAATCTCACATCCAATAATCTTATACGAACGTACGGCATTATTGCAAAATAATAAAAGCCTGTATGTTCTCACAAAAGAACAGCCTTTATATACAGCCCTAAAAGCCCTTATAAAAACCTCTTTATTCCTATATGTCACACATCCCTTATGATCTCTGCAGGAACCTAAGGGACTCTTGTACCATAACCCGTATGTTTCCATATAACAATGGGGCAAGTTCAACATAATCATATTGTTACTTTGCAGAAGTCACAAAGCAACGTAACAAAATGAACCTATGTGGATCCCATATAACAGTCCGCATGTTACCATATATAGTATTGTGCACGCTCCCCGTATGATAGGCGGGAACGCACGTGTTTTGACGTGGGATCCCCATAACGTTCATATCGGTATCATACGGGACGTGCCCCATATGACAATCGGGAGCATGTGAGCTTTTGTACAGGACGCCCCTAAGTTCATGTGGTGTTATGGGACATGGGTGTTACGGTTTTCTACGATAGCGCTCGCGCTTTCGAAGGTAACTTGAGAAAGGATCGAGCTCATTGG
Organism: Dermacentor andersoni; assembly: GCF_023375885.2. NCBI lineage: Eukaryota > Metazoa > Arthropoda > Arachnida > Ixodida > Ixodidae > Dermacentor > Dermacentor andersoni. The sequence goes on from NC_092817.1 coordinate 150,006,389, forward strand.
CGTTGGATAACTTAGCCTTCACGAGAGCACAGACCGCGCTTCGGGCGACGCGACGATGTTGTGCATGACGGCCTCCTGTCGCAACAGCGTCGGGATGCGGGAACGCGCAGCCTCGGAGGCCCCGAACACGCTGTACAGGTTGCTGGCGTAGCTCTTCAAGAATCCCGCGTCGGCCGACACTTGCTTTCGCCGCTGGCACGTGTCCATCGTCCTGACGTAGTTGATGTACAGGCTGTACCTGCAACGACGGGGAACACGCCAGGTGAGCGTAGGGAAATGCGCGAATGCGTAAACCGGCGCACGTTAGTGCAGCAGCCATGTAGAGAACGCTTTAGCATGCTAAAATGTCGCCGTATGACGATACCTTTCCTGGGCCACGTGTGCCGCCGTGTCGCCTGGCAGCGTACTATATTAAAGGGGCCCTGAAACACGTATTCAAATAATCGTAAATTGAAATTACCATTAATTACGCTGCCTTACGAATCTTCCGCTGCAATTTTTTTTCGAATTCTTCGAGCACAAGCGAAATTAGACGTAGTTATTGGAGCGATGTCCAGCTTCCTCGTCACATTTCTGTTAGCGCGCTGAAAGCTCCACAGGGCAGACCGCAAGGGGGCGCAAGTGAGAAGTGCCACTCAATGCCACGCTGGCTCCGCCCAAAGGATGAACGTCTCGGCGGCGAGAAGATTAGTGGCGGCAAGCTTTTCATCTCGGACGCCGTGCGCAGTAGACGCAGCAACGCGCAACTGTCGTGTGTAGACCGGCAGTGCAAAGATGAAATGGTCTTTCAGACTTTTTTTGAGATAACAAACATATATGTTCATTATATAACGCAAATGAGCAATAATTGTATTACTAAGAATATTCTCGGTGATCACAAAATCAGCCAATAGCTTTTGTTGGCCCGACTGCTTGCGATGACACTGCACGAGAACATTGAGGAAGAGAGAGCAAGCGATTTTTCCCTTGTTTTGACAACGCACAGTAAATTCCTTCCTACATGCAGTGCAATAATATCTGGCTCATGTGTTCAAAGCAGCCTCCTTAATGGATCGGCAACGTATTCCTGCTATATTTTAAGAAAATCGGAAGAACCCATATCACGATGACTGTCGAAGCTAATGCGCCCTTAGCACTGAATCAACATAGCGACACAATGTATCGCCACCGTCGAAGCGAGTTATTTACGAGGCGTGTACTGCATCGGGACACGTCTTTCGCGCTTCCCCAAGAACACTCGGCGCCATCTAGTGGTGCGGCTATGAAGCCTGCGCGTGACCTCTGAAATGTTTGGCGTGCCAGTGCGCGCGAACACCTGGAAACGCGTCATGCGGCAACTAGGCTGTTCTCTCGCGCTTCCTTCTGGAGTCGCTGCGCCATATGGTGGCGCTCTTGAGAACTCCGCGCGTGGCATACGAGATGAGAAGCGTGGCACACAAGTGCCTACGAACGCTGAGAACTGTTCCCTCGCTTGCCGCATACTCAGTGGCGCATACTCAGCGAACCAAATTGCGAAGATGGGGAAACGAAGTGCTTAAGAAGCGCATCTTTAGTGTTGTGAGAACGCTCGAAGATACAATTTAGCATGTGGTGCGCTCCGATAACCATGAAGCCCTTCTTGCAAACCATCATGTAAATTTGCGCATAAACCTTTTTAACGCGCAAGCGTAACTGGCCAGCTCGCGAAATCTGCGGTGTCTGTCTGAAGCCGTCTAGCAAGCGAACGAGGAAGGCGTCTCGAGCTGAAAAGAATCCCGCGCCGAGGAAAGTACGAAGGAGCGCGCAGAGCACTTGGCAAAGTAACGCCACCTAGAGGAATGTGTGGCTAACGTTGGGCGAAGTGGGGATGGAGAAACGAGGCGAAGCGTCGCGAAGGGGGAAAGTGGACGGAGCTGTGCTAAGTAGACCTTGTCTGGCAGTTGCTACTGATTTCCTTTGCGATGCATACCTTCTGGGTTAGTCTCGTGATAACATCCTCCTCGCTTGCCGTACGTTGTGCGTGCGAATGAAAGCGTGCGACGGTGAGCCGTTGACGGCGGCTAAATCTCGCGTGCTCAAGGGAAGGAAGCCTACTATATTCCGTCACGCGCATGGCACCGGGGGAGGAGAGGGAGGATGGGCGTTGTACTTCGGCCGAGCGTGCACGCTCGGCCATGGTCGCTCAGGCTTTATCTTGAAAGCGATCTGCTTTGGGGGCACAGTCTAGGTGGGCCGACGGCTGTAGCTTTACGTGCGCTGTTGTGTTCTCACCGCTCAGTTTGCATTGACGCGATAGATAGCACGAAGGTCACTTCGCTCGCTGCTGCTGCCGCGATTCCTCACGGCAGCGTTTTGACAGCGAGTCTCCGCAGTCACCGAGTGTGAAGTGTTCATGTTTGCCTGCGGGCTCTGACACCATGCTAGGTAATTTAGATAGTAAGCGAATGTTTGAACGGGGCGTTCTACTCCAGCTGCTGCTGCGTATGGAGCGGCAACACCAGACCTGTCTTGAATACGCTCCGCGATGTGGACCGTGTAGGTGTCTAGGCGAACCGAGGGCCTATAGCGTCGTGTGCGCCATAGCATCCATATGCTTGCGCGTCAGCCGCGTTCACGAAGGGAAACGTCACTGTAACTTTTTTCTCGTCACTTGCACACCGCTCTGGACCGCACTCTCTCCTGGCATGTGGCACGTGGCGCTGCGCCAACCATGGAACTTTTGCGGCTGCCGGGGCCCCCGACTTCGCAACAACGCACACAAAAACGATGATCTCTTTCAAAACGCTTTGCAGAACCCCCAACGGTGAGGGAGCTACCTGGAAAATACCTCACGAACGTTAATTTTCACAGTGCCGACATCTAAATATTCTTTATGTTCGCTTGTGTGATCTAAGTGTGCGTGCATCGTCTTGAATTAAGGTACATACTAAGACCGGCTGTAGAATTAGGGAGCTTTATAAATAGAGTACACAAGCGGAGCATAACCAAGTGAAGAGTCAAAGGAAGTGCCGAATGCATGGGCAAAGCCCAAACTCCACTTGGTTTATTACAGCGAAGCTTTTAGCCTCTAGTTAGCCGGGATTTTTCGCGGCATTGTCCTCGGGAAAAGAAAAAGAAAAGCCTTCAGCGAATGAAGCGGAAAGTGCATACATGTTTGGTACCATGCACACAACATACGGCACAGCATTCATTTCAATAAAGAACAAACACAAAACAAACATCCAAATCACATAATTGATGATAAGGCGGTCATGTTAGCAATGCGAAGCACGCAGCGCTCCCTGCATAAATTTCCAGGTAAACATTGCTGTTGGCTGCCTCGATGTCAGCGCCGTCTCCTGCCGCACAGGGTAGTGACACCCTTTGACCAGGCCCGCGCCCCACCACCGCCATATTGTGTATGAGTTGTCGAAGCGGCCGTTGTTAAGAACGGCCCGCTGAAGTGCAAGTTCTGCCAGCCAGTTGCGACAGCGGCGGCAACTTTTTTTTTCTTGGAACGCCACCGCAAACCTCTAGCCACGGCGTCACTAAGTCGACTGTGTGTGGAGAACAATACGCGCGTCCTCGACTCTCCGTCGCTGGAGCCGAGTTCGACGAAACAGGCTTTGTGCCTGAACCCGTCACCGCCCCCCTGATCTGCTATGAGCGGGGGAGTTGCCGCGGGAACGTCTACGGCGGCGCCTTCCCACGCACCGTTCAAGACGCAAGACATTGGACACCACGGCGGCCGCGCTGCGGAGGTCAGCTCCGAGTTCTGCGAAGGCCGTCTGCCCTCGGGGGGGACCGTGAACCTGTGCGGGTTTGTGTGCGTGTAATCCCTCTCGCAAAAAGGCGCCTCGTCTCCTGGTCGAACGTTTCCCTTACCTTTAGATCGAGGGAGGACCGAGTGTTTATAAACCGCTGTTGTGCGGCTGCTCAGTGTACTTTCTCTCGCAGCCATGCTAGACTGATGAAATGCAACGTCCTTATGTAGATACTGTAAATGAACCCCTATTCCTCGTTCTCGATGAGAAGCAGTCCTTCCCTTCAACAACGTCCTCAGCGTGGATAAGTTGGACGACGGCATGGGCCATCTAACTTCTAATTCATGCCCGACTCCAATCTTGACAACTGATTACGAGCGATGGGATTGAGCCCCCAATCCTTACGCCGTACACGTGCGTGTACTAGTCAATGCGGCGCTGTAGTGTTGCTTGGTGTTTGTAATTTCCACGGTGCTGCGGACGTGTTCGCTAAGCTTACTTTTCGGGCTCGTGATGCAAGATGAAAAGTGTTCTCAACTTTATGTGCATGGCACCCTGCGGCTTCAGGGAGGTGAGCGTGCTGCATAGCTGCCTTGAACCACATCTCTGTTATTTCGAAGCTGCCTTCCTCTGGTTTTACTCCAGTGACAGCTACATATTTTCTCAATAAGCATTTGCTTTCGTTTGGCGATACGTGTCCCAATGTGCTGCCCTTTCTCAAATTTCACTGCTCATCTATGGGTTGTTGCATGACAGAACGTAGGACTAATGCGTTTGCCGTCAAAAAATTGATGCATTACCCTTACACAGGCAGAAAATATTACACTATACAACGGGCAGGAAATATTCACAAGCCGAACGCATGAGACTTATAATGCAGGCTAGATGTCTAAAATGACGCTCATTTATCGGTGTTTGAAGGTGTACGACTAAGATCGCGTGCCTTGCTTTTAATATTCACTTAGAAAAATTATAAATTATGTAGTTTCACGTGCCAAAACCACGATCTGATTTGTGAGGGTAGTTCGGGACTTCGAAATAGTTTTGATTAGCTGGGTTTCTTTATCGTGCACCTTTGAATGAATGAATGAATGTTTATTTTGACAGAAATAAAATACAAAGAATCTCTGTCAAAGAGGCTGACAAAAAGGCACGAATGCCTGACTAAGTGTCAGTCCCCTTCCCCGACCCATTCCCAGTGCACAAAACACTCAAGCACACAGGGCAAGCATAGTACACAAAGTGGATACATACACAAAAAAATGAGAAGTACATGAAATACGTAACAGAAATACTGAATTTGATTTGTGTACAAAAGAATGAACAGTCATACCTGAAGCGACAGCAAATACATGTTCACTTTTTTTTTTGAAAGTGTTTAAGGACGGTGATTCATTTATTATAGTGAGTAAACCAGGGTGATGATTCAAAAAATCTGCAACTACGAATGCCTGCTTTTGCATGCCGTAATTGGCACGGACCTTGCCCTTGTTGTAAGTTAATTGCCTTGTGTTGTATTTATGTTCATTCGGGAGGTATGTTTAAAAAAGGCGCTTTCATTGAGTCTTACCTCTTTAAATATTGCAATGGCTGTTTTTTTGTTAATAAGGTTTTCTAATGTTAAAATACAATTCTTGAAAAGCCGAGCGGAGTGGCTTCTATAGGGCGCATTCTCAATTACCCGAATCATGCGTTTCTGTAAGATTAGTAAACTATGGATGTTGGTTTTCGTCGTGGTACACCACACAGATAAACAATATTGGAGGCGCGAATGCACTAGGCTATAGTATAATTGTTTTTTTTTAATCTAGAAGGTAATAGACGTTTTAATTTATTAATAATACCGATGGATCTTGCAATGCTGGTTTTAATGTTGCCGACATGACTGGACCAGTTTAAGTTTTCTTGAAACGTAACACCAAGGAACCTCTGGCACGTAGAACGTATAATGACTTCATCACGGAATTGTAATACTAAGCTATCATCAATACCTTTGTTACGAGGCCGAAAAATTATGTATTTTATCTTTTTAGTGTTTAATTAATTTATTTGCTCTAAGCCAGTTTGAAAGATTACTGAGCCAATTATTTGCTTCTTCCTCGAGAGTAAGCAAGTTTCCACCAGAAAAGAAGATATTAGTGTCATCAGCATACATGATTATGTCAGGTGTTAGAGGCACGTTTGTGATGTCATTAATGTATAATAAAAAGGAAGTGGCCCTAGGATGGACCCCTGCGGGACACCGTATTTGATTTCACCCATTGCCGATTTGGAATGACAAATGTATGTGTACTGTAGTCGGTTGGTTAAATAATTTTTAATTAGGTTAAGAGCAGTTCCCCTAATGCCGTACTCACTTAACTTTTGTAACAAGATATCGTGTTTAATGGAATCGAATGCCTTTTTAAAGTCAAGAAATATTTCTATTGTGTACAGCTTGTCCTCAAAGTTACTTATTATTTTTTCTTTGATCTTTAGCAGCGCCATTTCAGTACATTGGTGTTTTTGGAAAGCGTATTGCTTTTCTGTTATAATATTATTCTGAGTACAGAAATTTAAAATTGGTTCGTTAATGACCTGCTCTACTATTTTGGAAAAGATTGGGAGAACTGAAATCGGTCTGTAGTGGTTCACGTCATTCCTGTCTCCCCCTTTAAAAACTACCGATACCCGTGCAATCTTTAATTCATCGGGGAATGCGCCAGTGCACAAAATTAAATTGCATATGTGTGACATCACTTTACAAATATGCAGCGCCACAGCTTTTATAGGTTCTGCCTTTATGTCATCCACACCACATGCTGTGGAATTCTTTAGAAATAAGCTACTTATTTCAGCCTCATCTGTTGGTGCAAGAAATAGCGATCTGCTCATACTACATGGAATATAAGACCTGTAACTTGGGCTATCAGCATCAAACGCATCAGACGCGCCACATTGTAAGAAATGCTGATTAAACTTATCGGCCAGCGCAGTCCCTGTGAAAGATACGCCTTTATCCATAACTTCAAAAGCAGGATTACGGTCACTGTTCGGAAGCAGATCATTCAATGTTTTCCAAACTTTTTTTAGATCATTAAGAATACGAGTGAACTTATTCTCATAGTACCTCTCTCTTGCCAGCTTTATATCACGGCCCAATTTATTTCTCATTTTTTTGTAGTTCATTAAGTACTCTGGTTGCTTGTCTTTATAAAAGTAGCGAATAGTCTATCACGTTCCTTTATGCGTTTTAGAAGGGCGGTGTCAACCCACGGTTTCGTGCATTTCTTGCTTCTTGTAGCTTCTCTGAAAGGGAAAGCTTTGTAATAAAGGTCTTTGATTACGCCGAGAAAGCGAGTGAATGCCTTGACAGGATCCGTCAATGCGTATATTTCGGACCATTCCACATTGCTGACTGACGCTTCAAAATCAGCAATCGTGTTCTTGGTTATCAATCGGTACTGTGAGCGTGTGTCATTTGTGAGCTGTCGGTACACTTTCGTCTCACGTGTAAAAAACAGGAAAATAGGCATGTGATCGCTTACATCAGAGATGAGGACACCCGACACTAATCCAATTAATCACGTTGTAAACACAAGTCAAGTAGGCTTTCGGAATTGTTCGTCACCCTGGTTGGAACATTAATAACATTTTCGTAGCCAAACGATAAAAAAAACATCCAGAAACGCTTGTTTGGATCGGTCCATTGAAAGCAGGTTAATATTAATATCACCCGTTACAATGAGGGGAGTGCCAAGCTGTGTACAAAAATCCAACATACATTCAGTGAAATCTAATAACATGGATACAACACCGGATGGAGGCCTGTAAATAACCACAAATATAGTATTCGCCCACTTGATCATGAGAGATTCATAGTGCTCGTGTATCACAGAAAACTCAGAAATTACATCAAAGCATAGATCGTGTTTTACATAAATAGCGACACCACCCCGTTTCTTATGTTTTCGGGACAGTGAAGAACACTTATAGCCTGAGAAGTGTACAGCGTCGTATTCGTCGCGGAACCAAGTCTCAGAGAACGCTAAAATATTAAATTCATGCTGTATTTCATGTAGAAGCATGCAGACAGATTCGTGTTTGCTTCTTGAACTTTGTGCGTTCAAATGAAACAAAGACATCTGATTTCTATCACGTAACTCTCTGCTCTGTCTGAAGGAAAGCTTGTCGTAGTACTTGCTTTCCTGAAACGTGCATGACCATTTTTGCATTTTGCACTCAATGTATTTGGGCGGATGGAAGCCGTAACCTCGAGCTTGGTTTTTGACACTTTGCTAGTGTAAGACTGTTTTCAGCAACGTGCTCTCGATCATTAAATCTCACCTTTCCCACGCGCGATTTGTATCTCGATAACTACAGTGCCTTCAGTGATTGGCAACAATGCCGCATTTATTGCCCATGTTTTGTCCTATACATTTTCATGGCATTACTCTGCTATATGTTTAGCCAAAGTTGCGTCAGCCTTTTTGAAGAACAACCTTTAAGTACACACCATATGCGTCAACGTTGTTTTTGAAACAAATTTGCGAGCGTATGCGAAAGCGCGGAAAAAAAATGACTTGTTATCTTTTGGGCTCGAAACTCATTCTAGTATTGCCTTACTGTAAGCGTTCCGACTTTGTTCTTAAGGTGAGATGTAAATGTTGCAATGCACATAGGTGTTTAAACTGCGAAAATGACAAATTTTTGCTCTGTCAGTGAGCGAAAAACCTAAATTCCCCCTGTCCGTCACAGCGTACCTTACGTCTCCAGACAACATCGCGGCGCAAGCGGACATGTCACCACCCTGTACGGAGAAGCGTGGTATTAAGGTGCCCCAGATTACTGTTGTGCAAGCTGCCATGGCGACGGCAGCGTGCGAAGCGGGCAATGACGTCAGAAGCTTTTCATGTATAAAGGAACCAGCCTTGCAACTGATTTCATTGTTGTTGCAGCACCGCTATGGGTAGGCAACGCATAGTTAGGACTTCCGAGGAGTATATAGCGTGAATACGAGGAGCGGCAAAGGGAAAAGAAACGGCCATACGACCAACGGCGGCGTGCTACCAAAATTGATGAACCTCGTTCCCAAGAGGCTCATCGCAAGCATACATACGCCCCCCCCCCCCCCCCCCCCCCTCAGCAGTTAAAAGAGTGGTTCTCAACAGCTTCGCTGGACATCCGCTTTTGCAGGGCCGGGAGGGCGACTAAATCTTTGTAAACTTTTTGAGCTTTCGTACGTACGCCTGGCCGATAGCCTCCCCATCAGGGAGTTCAATAAGTACCTTACCAAGAACTAGCGCTAGGGGTGCTGCGCATGCGTGAAACGCACATTGGATGTGAGCTATCTCATATACTGCTTTTGTGCTCTTTCGCAGGCTCACCCGATGGGTTGACCCGACTTTGGGTCCCATAGCTATTTATAAAGCTCCTCGATGTATTCTCCAACTTCATCTCCCATATTTGGCTCGCTATGCCTACCTCATACAACGTCCGCTAACTTCCATAGATATAGGGTACCGCCAAAGTAGAAATAGCAATACAGTTGCGCTTCGAGACGGGCGTCCCACTGCTTACCTCGACTCGTTGGGCAGCCGGCGTAGGCTCATTTCGAACCAGAAGGGTACGCCCCAGTTGATTAGCAGGTCGAGGACCACGTAGAGCGCATGGCGACCAGAAGAGCCGTACTCGGGCCACAGGAGGCCTCGTTCCCGCATGAACGCCGCCAGATGGGCGACGTCGTTTTTGTCCGGGTTCATGCAGGCACGGTAAAGGGAAAACGCCGCTGCGAGGTGAGGAGACGGTTAGCCCCCTCAAGCTCACATGGGCTGGCTCCGAATCACTTTGCCGATCACACTTCGTTTCACGCGTGCATAGGACGGCATAGAGGTGTTTTAGCTAGGTTCTGCCGACCGTATCAAAAGAAAGAAAGAAAAAGGTGTGCATGCGATACACGAATGAAACCAAACCACTATTGTCGACTGCCCTCTTCAGCAACGCAGGGTAATATTTACTATGCGCTTAATTCATTGATTCACAATAGGTAATTATCCAGCGTTTAAGCATTGCTTAAACGCAGCTCGATACCGTCAATGCAGAAGCTGTATAGTGTATTGAGAAACACCTAACTGAATTATATTTCTTCTGAACATAAGTGCTGATGCTCTTGTTTCAGGGCTCTAAAGAAAGCGCGCGAAATCAGAAAATGTATCTATGAGTCGGTAACTGCACGCAGCTGAAGGAGCGCGCGTCGACTAAACCCTACCGGGAACCAAGCACAATGATCAACAGCCCCATATTGAAAGTTATCTGCGATGGGGACAGAGTGCGCTGAGTGCTGATAGTTTCGTATGCGCTGTGTTCTCGCCGCATGGTTCGCCTTGAAGAAAAATCCAGGACATGTTAATTCGCTCGCTGCCGCTGCCGCGCTTCCTCGCTCCAGCGTTTCGACAGCCAGTGTGCGCTGTCATCGAGTAAGATGTGTCCATGTTGCTTGTGCGCGCGCCTCACCATGCTTCTTAACTTAGTTGGTAAGCGAATGTTCAAAAGATTATACGACCGGTAAAACTACTATCCTTACTTCATATAGCTCTTTCCTAATTTTCTATCGCAGTCGATGCTAAGACGTCCGGGAGACAACGCGACTTTTTTCATTATACAACCAATAGCAGCTGTAACTGGAAGGCTTCTTCACACCATAATGCGGAAGTATAAGTGCGGCCTCTACAACCTGTCTGCATATTTCCCCGCTTCAAGATAACGATGCAACCTCGTCTTTCGTGCCTATAGAACGTCGGTCACCCTATCTCCGTCAACGAAATTGACTACAGAGAGACACGAAAAAATCCCTCAACAGGAATCTTTGCTCACATGTCGTTAAAGTAAACATGAACTATGCATGGCAAGACTTCAAGTGAATCGCCGGACGTGTTTGGGATTAAATTCCTCCTGCACAATCCGCCGCTCGATCTCTATAGTGGCAGCGGAGAAACTGTCTGCTTCGGATGCATGCTATGGCACAGCGTTTTTGCGTCGCATTCTAGCAACTCCGTTTCCCCTTTCGACTTCAGCGTGTCGCGGCCAGGGACTTCGACTGGCAACCGCATTGCGTGTTTGAATTTGAACTCTCCGTTTACCGTCAATCGTGCACCTATGAACCAGCCGTTGAGCATCGGCTTGTCGCGACTTCGATTCTAGCTGCCTCAAGTCACTGGCGCTTTCTCGCACGCGCCGTTTCACGGTGCGCAAACTATAGTGTCATTTTGCCACATGAATTCCTCGTATTACAGGCGGCGTAAACCGCGTTTACATGGTTTCAGCAGTAGAGTAGGGCGTTCCCCAGCTTATCCATGATACGCGATGGCATTTAAATGTGGTAGAGTGCGTCGAGGCGCGTGCTCTGCGCTGATGGGCGCACATCGAGGCACCATATGGCGCTCCGGTAAACCCCTCCTTACGCTACTGCGCCATACGCAAGCTGTGGCCGGCGAGCGCAGAACACACCTCAGCAACGGTCTCGCGTTCCCCCCCCCCCCCCCCCCTTTCTCCCTTATTGTGGTGCGCAAGCGTTTACATGCGTTCTTTCAGACCAGCGCACAACACAACGACAATGAAAGACGTGTACAAAGCCGGTGTACAGTAAAGAAATGAGCATGCCAAAACCTTACCTTTTCAACGCGTATATGCAGGATTTAAGGGGCCTACACTTCGCGTGCTACCCTTTAGCAGCGTAATGCGATTCGTGTTTTATAGTCACGATGAGATAAAAATGCGCTGAGCTGCAGCCGCATACGTCCAAATGCGACTGCATTTGTTTAACGGCGTAACTTAATTGCGTTCGAGAAGTTGCAGACCACTGACCTTCGGGTGTTGTTTTGGTCTCGAGGAAGGTGGCGCCGCGCTTGTACCACTGGCGCATCATGTCGGTGTCAGTGTCCGTGGTCAGGTCGCTGTCCCACTTCAAGCGACTGCAGACGTGCGCCTGGATGTCGCGGCAGGGGTCGACGCTCCGGTTCAGTTGGCTCAGCACAGATGTCGCCAGCAAGTCGCATGCCACGCTGTGGCACCAGGCGGCGCGTGCCAGCTCTCCGGATGCCGCGGTGCCTCGGAACACGAAGTACACCACCAGCGAGGCCACCAGTGCAACGGTTCCGAGCGCAGCGCACAGGACGAAAGTCTCGAGGCGGACCGCACGGCGCAGGAGCCGCTCCGTCCTGGGGCTGCGACCGCGCGCGCCTTCCCTCGCCTGCGTTGTTGACAGGCAGCAATCTTGCTCGCACTCATTTGGCTGTGCTCGCGTTAATACATTTGCTAAAGAATCACGCGTAGCGCGAACGACCCGCAAGCGGTCGTGCAGTTAAAGTGAGTACTACGATTCCACGCGACTCCGAACACATGAACTGAACGGCTGAAGGAAAGAACCAGCTACAGCTCAGTTGAATACTAGTATTCTGAAGTCCTACATACTTTCGATGAAGCAAATGAAGCCATTGAGATTGCGCTGCCGACTGTACAGACGCTTTACTGCAACCAGTTCGTGCAGCTGAAACCAGATGGCGTCATCAGACTGGTTTGCGCCAGCGTCCATAGGTGGCCTCGTGTAAGGCCGACGTTCAGGGCGAGCGGCAGGCCGTGCGCAGCATTTATATCGCTATTTGAGGACACAGCGCGGTATGTTAAGTGATTTAGGGCAAGTTAAGAAAAAATAACGTGCACTGTTCTTTGTCGCAGAAGCATTGAAGGGATTGAGAGGGGGCTGTACAATTGTATGGCTGTATAACACAGACGAGGAGGTGCTAGTTGAGTTCGGTGCTAAATGGACGCGCACTCAAGCTATGGTGGTATCCGCAAATCCTGTGAAACATGAACTCCTAGTTACGAAGCTGGTATATGCAGCTGTTATTTAGGGCTCGTATTCTGAAAAAAAAATTCTTAGCTTAGAACTGTTCTTAAGAGCAGACGTCAGCTAATCCTGTTGTTGGACATTTCATTAGTGATGGCCGACAGCCAGTGCGAAACAACATTTACAAACGAAAAGCTTTCTGAACTCGGTCCCGGATTTCTGCGCCGTGCGACTCACCAGGGAACGCAGTCGCTGCACGACCTCGTCACTCAGAAACGATTGGCTTGACACTGTCTTCCGACACGCCAATTCAACGCTGCCTGCCGAGCGGCGTACTCTCCGGGGACCGCCTGGACTTGGTGGCCTCCATCCGTCCGGATATTCATCCTGGTGAACCACTCCTCCTTCACGCTCGGTGGCCTGCCCAATCGCTTCAGTTGACCGTGACGGCATCTGTGACTTGGTCTCGGCCGGCCAGGGACTCTGGGGACGATCAGAGCTGTCGCCTTTTCTTCTTCTTCTTCTGCTTCTTCTAGAAATGTCTCTTCTTCTTCCGCACGAAGTCACTTTCGTGCCAGAGTTTGGTGATGTAACAAAAACAAGGGAAGATATAACCACAGCAGGGCATTGATCGAAGGAACACGTACAAATTGTGATGTCAATTTACGGTACATAATATAATTTAACGATGAAGAACCGCCGGTCAGACAGACGTATTTAATTTCTAAATTAGTCAGCTGTGCTGTTGCCGAGTATATGTGGTCTGGATAAAAGAGTTTCTTGCTAGTAGTCACTTCTTTTGTCTAAGGTATGGGGTGACTTTGGGTACATGTACACAGATGAGAGGTATACCGCAGGGATCAATTCTTTGTCCGCCTGCGCTTATTATTTTGTTATTTGATGTCCCAGTTCATCAGGGTGTTTAACGCCTGTCTTGTTTCCAAATGGTGGCGCATACCCAGTACGGGGGATTCGCCAAGAAGCAAGTGTTTTCAAGTATGTTCAGAACTAAAACAAAAACTAAATATTCGACGCCGATCGTGTGTTAAAGAATTATAATTTAGAAATGAGAAAGTACTGGAAAGAATTTTGAGATAAAACAATTAACAAATGAAGTGAAATAGAAGAAATCGTAGATAATTTTAGAAATTCAGCAAGGTACTCTTTTTTGTCTCACTAATAAAATTGCGAAGTGCGAGAAATGCATCCCTGTGGCTATATACCAGTGAAGTCGCCCCAAAAGAAAGAATTGTTCGCCAGGTTATAGCGACAGCGCGAGTTGTCGAAATGAAATTTCCAAGCGTTTTCTTTTTTTTTTAGAAAAATCGGCGGCACAAGACAAATAATGCTCAATAGATTCAAGTTAATTGCAAAAAGAGCATAGAGAGTACACAGCGAAACCAGACCTGTATAAGTCAAAATTCAGAGGCGGTATACGACATCTCAATTTTGTAAAAGAAACTTCCAATCGCCTTGAAGGGCACCAATTATTATTCCACGGGAAACAAAAAAGGTGGAACTCGGAAGACGATGTCAGAATGGATTTCGCGGAATATTGAGGTATGTAGAAATGTCTGTACTGTCCGCGTTTACATCAGCTGACTTCGGCAAAACATATATGACAAGGCAGTGAGGGATTATCTAGCGAGTGAATAGGCCATTTCTTTCAAGTGCAACCCACGATGTCCCCGTACCCAAAGCAAGTATAGATGCCGTAAGTTCGGAGGAACAATAGCACAAAACGTTCGCAAAATTCTTGAATTTGAAGATACAGTAAGTGTTGTGCATATAGACGGCGAGTCCGTCACAATACCAGCTAATGAGCCATTTTGGGGAAGCTTTCGTAATGAGAATGCAATTGCTAATAACTCTGCCTGAAATACGGGTGCCAAATCTAGAAGGCGAAGAGAGTAAGACTGTCGAAGAAATTCAAAAAACGTCCCCACTCCTGCCTTCTCACCGCACGCAGAAGTGTCAGTGGCTCTTATATTGTCAGTGTTGGCTGTTATGTTGGCTGGTGTAGGTAGTGTTGTAACATATTAATTAATTGTCTGCTAGGCAATAGTTTAAGCATGATTTGGAAATATGTCTTCGAACTCAATTTTGTGGTCTGTAAAGGTTTTGTTCGAATGGCAAATTTTACGTATGGACACATTCATTTGTTATAACTGTGCTTGCACAAATATTACCTGAGGGCTGCATAATCTCGACCACGATACGACGAAAAATTCAGACGATTCAGTGGTAAATATTGGGTACGTCTCCTTAAAAAATCATAATTAAAAGAATGTATATAATCAGTAACGTATCCCAGCGTAGTCCAGAGCGACGGTGACTGAGCCGGCGGAGCATATAGCTACGGCTCGTTCTGCCTTTGTTGTAATATGTTGAATGTGACCGCGGCATGCGAGCTTTTCATCGCATTTAAGACCACGGTACATGACTAAGTCAACTTAATGATTTCCTGCCCGCGTTGTAGAGATATACGCACCTATGCAGTTAACGGAAAGACTAGTGCTGCACGTTTACTAACATTTAACGACTTGCATAACTCATCTAGCCATGTCTCAAGCCTTCCTAAGTAATTATGCAATGACGTGTGCAGTCAGTGTATGTTATGTTAGTTGCGGATGTAAAAAAAGTTAGCGACGCTTCACCTGGTGAACGCGGCTGACGTGCGCAAGCGTACGGGCGCCCATGCTCCGTTTCATACATAGCAGTCAACGCTGTGGAAGCTACGCAACAAGTTAGGTCAAGAAAAGTTATCACTCCGTGCGTTCCGTCCATGCTTTGCTGCGAGCTAACAGCGTTCGCTCACGCGAGCATGCACGGGAGGTTCCTCGCGACGGGTTGCAAATGAAAAACCCGAGAAGAACTACAAAACTAAAAATTATATATAAAAGCATTATATAGCAGCCGCATAATACGGTGCGTTTGTTTCTGAGGATTAAAACTTGTTCCGTTCAATGCAGAGCCTATATAAAGAACAGTTACCTACAATTGCGGTCAGAAAAGATCGAACTACATCCAAGTGCGAACAAAGCCACTGCAGGAAGTCTCTCTAGCCTCCAGAGTGTTGACTGCTACCTACGGAATGGAGTAATACGGAATACGCTCCGCATCGCAGAGCGTATTCAAGACAGGGCCCGCGCGGCCGTGTCATACGCAGCAGCCGCCGGTGTAGAACGCCGCGTTGTAAACGTTCGCTTCTTATCTAAATTACCTAGTATAGTGTCAGAGCCCAAAGACAAACATGAACACTTCACACTCGATCACCGCGGAGGCTCGCTGTCAAAAACGCTGGCGTGAGGAATCGCGGCAGAAGCAGCGACCTAAGTCACCTTCGGTCTCTCTATCGCTTAAACGCAAACTGAGTGGCGAGAACACAGCGCGCGCAAAGCCACGAGCCGTCGACCTACCTATATTGTGCCCTCTAACCAGACAGCTCGCTCTAACCAGACAGAGGCCTCCGCGTGTCAGGGGGTATAAGATCGGCGGACAGCCAATTTTTTATGCGAACACTCCCTGGCCCGCTTCGGCCTCAGCGGCGCCAACCCACGGGCCGCCCTGCTTCCAGCTATGATCCCCCCGTTACCGCTTGGGTGCCCCGGAGATCTTGCGCCACCTGCTTTAATATAACCTCAGGTGCTCTCGTGAGGCCTCCGTTTGCCGGTTACATGTACCTTCCTGGAGCAGCGCTTGTAAAAAATGCAATCTATCGTCGGCACTAAAAAAGCGACCCGCGACTTGTACAACACCAGTCAGAACCTTGGCCTTCAGACAAAACGATCACCAAATGGGGCGTCCGTGCCCACTGGCTCACCGCGTGGGCAGCCAGCGGCGGAGCGTAAACTGGACCGCACTCCGCAATGCCGGCATGCCTAGGGGACAAACGCATACAACCCGCGTTAAGAAACCTCCTCCGATGTGCCTAGGCAGCCTCACATATTCAAGGAGCAAAGGCCCCCAGATTTTCTCTCTCGCACGCGCTCTTACTCGCGCCTGCGCAGAAACGTCGAGAGCCGTGAAAAGCGGCGCGATCCGCTGTACCTACTAGCAATTGTAAAAACGCAACCCGGAACCTATGCATCGCAAAGAATACCTGTAGCAACTGCCAGAGGAGGTCAACCCGGCGCGCCAGTGCCTACTCTCCTCCTCCGCGACGCTTCGCCTCTTTTCTCCATCCCCAATTCACTCAACGTTACCCACACGTTCTTCTAGGTGGCGTTACTCGGCCACGCGCTCAGCAAAGCTCAGCGAGCTCCTTCGTACTTTCGCCGGCGGCGATTCTCTTCACCTCCAGGCGCCTTCCTCGTTCGCTTGTTTCGTTGCTTCAGACAGACACCACCTAATCTAGGAGCTGGCCAGCAAAAATGCGATTTCAACCGCATAAACATAAACGTGTACTTCCCTATACAGAGCAATTATGAATAGCAGTATGTTAAACAAAACAGAAAAAAGGAAGTCACCCTGTGCCACACCTCTTCTCTGCTTGTATTTAGACGTCGAAATACCGCGTCGAAATAACTCTCCCTGTCGCTTTCATAAATTCATACATCCAAGTGGTTATATACTTCGGTAAATTCGTAGAGTGAAGTTTATTGAATGTAATAAAATATTCTACAGAGTCGTATTCTTTTGCTACGTCTAGCATCACCAAAGCTGCGCACTCTCGTTTGCGGCAAACAAGTTTAATGCGATGTCTACATCTGCATGGGCGCACCATATGGAGTGCCCTGGACGAAATCCAATCTGACAAGGTATGAAAAGTGTGACATCCTGCATAAAATTTGCTATACGGCCATGAACAAACCTTTCTATAAATATTACGACATTGTAAATAAGAGAAACTCGACATGTTTTCTAGCTCAAGTGTAACTGCTTTTTTCTTCAACAGTGGAATAACTTTAGCTACCCTCCACTCTCTTCAAACCCAGGAACTTCTGAGCGAAAAATTTACTACATTTAGTAGGTTCTCGGGTACATAATCAAACGAAACATTTAGCATTCCAGGCCTCTGGGGCTGACGTCGGTAGTGATCTAATAATCCCCGCAAGCTCTGGCGATGTTACTTCTACAAAGTCGTCTCGCGAGGGAGGTTTCAATAGCCCTGTCGGCAATTTATTCGTGAAAGGTCACGAAAGTCCGATCACTTTCTCAAGTGACTTTGATAATTGTTTTGTTGATAGTACGACAGACTTGATATTCACAGTCGCCGGTATAACATTACGGGATCGAATAAAGGGCTTTTTTATTACTCGACTTTGATAGGTATGTGTAGTGCTTTGAATCTTAAATGTCCTTAGCATTTGAGACCGTTCGCTTAAATGTAGCAGCTACATATGTATAATCGGCCCAATTAACAGGACATCGGTTATATAAAAGCTTTTTCCATGAACCTTTCGATGTCCAAAACCTCGCTTGCAGTCACAATTCCACCATGGACAATATTATCCACCCTTAGTCGACGGTAAGACATTTTGAAACTTTTTAAAAATTATTTCTTTAGAATTGGACAAAGGCTCATCCCCTTAATATTCCTCTGCATGCCTTCCTTAGCGTTTAAAACAGATTATTTTTAGCACATTTTTAAATTTGGGATAATTAACGAAAGTGCTCACGTGACTATGTGAGGTAGTTAACGGAGTAATCAGTTTAAAAAATTTCTCCGACAATCACGATACTCTATAATGCGAAATTTAAGTGCAGCTCTATACGTGTTTTCATTTCGCGATACTTGTCTGTGGATAATCGGTCTCGTGCGGCATGTTGCAAATGGAGCTAAGCGTTGCGCCACCTCCCAGACGACGCGCGCTACGGTGGTGCCTACTCGCAGCCACCGTCACTGCACTATATATATACTTTTCATCTCACGCTTTTTCACACGCTCACACTTTCGGCCTCATGGTTCCGCTAGGTGCCACTGCACCCTCCTCTCTACTTTCCTCCTCGCGCCTCTTCTCTCTCTCTCTCTCGCCACTTTTATCCTCCCCCGCTTCGCGCCGCTTTCGCTCTCATGTTTCGCTGTGATCGCTCGCTCGGTTACGCAGGGAACGCCGACGCTCGCCGCAGGAACGGGCGAATAAGAGCTGAGCTCCAAAATTATAGGTAGGTGATCACTGTTAGTACAGGAGTCAACATTGTCTCAGGAGGTGACAGCAGTGCTTGAGCTAGCAAACTTAAGATCTTGGATAGAGCGTGACTGACCTCGAACGAAAGTATGTATTCTCCAATTTAAACAGGGGAAATGATTTGATAAAACCCAATCCCACAAGCGTTTGCCACAAGTATCATTTCGGAAACCCCACGATACATGATGATAATTAAAAATTCGGAAGACGCTTAAGCTTCGCCTTGAAGAATGGAACGCCGATACCATTCAAATATCCCCGACCACTTCTCACGTTTCCCGGCAACTGCAGCTTATGTAACCATAATGTTTGTATGTGGACGCTTCTTGGTACAACTGGAGACGGGCCGTAGCAACAGTAATTGGCAGCGACAGGGGAATGTTGACGAGTGCCTCCCTGCACACGCCCTCGATGGCCAAGGCGGAATGCTTTGCCATTGCCCTGGCGATCAAAGAGCAAGAACGGAGGGAGGAACCACACACGACTATCATCTCCGTCTCGCAGGATGCGTGCCGTTTCTTTCTGAACGGCCGCCTCCCGATAAAAGTTAAAAAAATTTCCTAGGCGGGATATTGACAAACGGATACAAGTTGATCTGGTGTCCGGGACACACAGGCCTGGAGGGAAATGAGAGTGCGGACGCTTTTGCTCGAGGGCTCACGAACCGAGCAGAGCCTCGACAGCACTGTCAATCCCCCCAAACATTCAAGGAGAAGTCAAGCGAGGAGGACAACGACCTATCCCGAATGGCCCCTCGCGAAGTTCTTGCTCACCAGCGCGGCACGCGACAAAAATACAGCGGCCCCCACAAATCATTAGAAGCGGAGGACGCCATAGACTCTCCGCAGAATTCAAACGGGGGTCTTTCCAAATCTAGAAAGATTAAACAAAATTTCCCCAACGCCATATGGGCACACCTGTGCGTGGTGTGGCGGCTCGTCATCGCTATGTCACATTTCGTGGGGCTGCCAAAATAGACCACCGAATTTAAATACCTTTTTAGGTAAATTTCAATTATCGAACACTTTGGAGCAATGGGAGGCACAACTCGTCAGCTCTGACCCTGAGGTGCAGCTTGAGCTTTTGGATCACGTCAGGCAGGCGGCAGCAGCCAGTGGAGCCCTCGACTTGGGGCCCCACCGATCGAGCTCATAACCGTTCATCCCAACCCCTTTCAATAAAGTTATTCCTTCCTAGCGGCAAACGCTGACGCTGAATGCTATCTATGCACGAAGGCGAGCGTTCTGTTGGAAGCGCGTGTGCCGATCTTCTGTTATGGTTTTAGACTTCAAATATTTCAGTCTGAGAAGACTTCAAATAAAATACATGCGCTATCACTGTTTTGTTTCATGACATTTACTTGTGGGCTGTCATTGTCAACTTTCCGAGGAATAACTTTGTGAAGAATGCAAGGTATGAGCGATTTTAGTGATAGAAGAACTTTAGTGCCGTGTAGAATATATAGGGCAACTGTCGCTCACAGGACGGCCGACGCCGGGCGCCGACACAGAATTTTCTGCGACGCGAGGCCCTTAACGCTATCTTGTTAAAATAACCTACTTGTATGACGTTCTTCTGACTACAAGCAATAGATGTTGCGGTGACCCTCGACATTCACGTGTCCCCTGATATTGTTTTCCCTGCATCGCTTCCATCTCCTGTAATACGGCTTCGCCGCTTGGTTTCGCGCCGGCGGCGGACGTTGTGGTTGCTGACTAGTACAAGAGAGAACGCGAGTGTTGTGCTCCTGACGCCACGTAACAGCGGGGTTGCTCGGGCTGTCTGGGGTCGGTGAGCGGCGTGGACGTTTCGCGCGCTCGCCCACCGTTCGAAGGACCGTCCCAAGAAAGGCTTAGGAGCAGGACACTGGAAGGGGCGAACACGATCGTTCAAACGCGCCAC
Organism: Dermacentor andersoni; assembly: GCF_023375885.2. Classification (NCBI taxonomy): domain Eukaryota; kingdom Metazoa; phylum Arthropoda; class Arachnida; order Ixodida; family Ixodidae; genus Dermacentor; species Dermacentor andersoni. Next base: position 150,026,968 of record NC_092817.1, read on the forward strand.
CGTTCGCGTGACCGTACGCGCGAACGATTAGGCGTTGCTGACACGAACTTGGTGTCCAGTATGGGAGCAAACAGATTCGCTCACTGTCAGGTCGCTGTGCGTCGCACTTCCTCAATTCGTCCTGCACCCAACGGCATGTTCTGTGGACAGTAATTCGGCTAGCAGGCATTAGTGTATGAAAGGTGGAATAAATGCCCTTGTGTTTGCACTACATCCGTTGTCGTTCCTATGTTCGCAAGGGCACGTCTGAAATTCCACAAATGGCTGCCCAACTTGGGTCTCTTGGGGCATAAGACGATAGTTGCGACGGTTTTTCTCAGTTCGAGACATTTGTTTGAACCGAAGCGTATAGGCATGGATTTTGATCGCAAGCGTCGGCAGCGTGCTTTCTTGAGCGAGGCGACGGTTGCTGGATAGCGTGTTTGAACTTTTCAACATGCTAAGCCTTTTCGCAAGTATTTTGAAGAACATTCGTCGGGACGAGAACCACATAGTCTGCACCCTGGGACGGCGAGGCTTAGCGCCCGCGGAGCATTCGCATGCCAGAAGCGAGTGAACACGGAAGTCTAGTGGGGGGGCTGAGTGTCTTATATAAAATAGATTCTTCCTTTTGACTCTGAAAGTCGCGGCTATGGGAGAGGGGTGGCCGCGGGCCATGGTTGCCGCTACCTATTGTCTGGCATATACTGCGGTCTGGCATCGGGCGTTCCGAAACCGTGTCGGATGGTGGGCGCCGTCTACTCGGATGCTGTGTGCACCGAGCGGGGCAGGAGTATGACCACCTCACAGAGCTGACGTCTCCTCGCGGCAACCCCCGTTTTGGGTGTTGTTTTTGATGCCGGTTGTATTGTCAGGGTAGCGACTCATCAGGCTTATTTGTTGCCCCACTTCGATAACTTCTCAGACTGTCTCCGGCATACCTGCTATACTATTCGTCAGTGAAATCGCGCAGTGGCTACTATCTGATAGAAGTTGATGAGCGCGATCGTTCATATAATACATTCACCAGACGGCCTGTGTATGAGTTCAAAGTTTTCCCTTACGGCTTGTGTTCTGCGTCCACCATCTTTATGCGAATCACGGACGCTTTCATGAACACTCCTGTACTAAGACGACGTCGTTGTCTTCTCTATGACGTTTGAAGAACACATCCAATAATTTCAAACCGACCTTCAGGCCATTCGTACCATTGGTCTAGCGATGAACATAAAATACTAAAAACTGGCTTGCTTCTAAGAAGCTTCCTTCACATGAAAATGCCACTTCGCCTACAATGAACTCAAATTCATAAACCGGACAAATCCCTCTATTTAGTCAATCTGAGTCCCATCTCCCTCACGTCATGTCTGGGGAAAGTCATCGAACACATTATTCTTCAGTGCCTTACTGCACACTTAGACAAGCATAACTATCTACCACAGACCATGTTTGACTTGCGTGCACGACTGTTCACGCAAGACATTATGCTTCAACTATATCACCAAATTACAGATCCCCATCAAGGCCCTCAACTCGACACACGGGCTATCCTTGGTTTGAATCCTACAAAAGCTTTCGACAGCGTCAACACAACGCCATATTGGAGGCGCTGTCACATTTGCACGTCGGTTTCAACACATACCGCTGTACTGTAGATTTACTGCCTAACCATCGGGGCGCTCAAATCGCACGTCACTTCGCTAGGGAGTAAGGGTACACCGCAAGGGTCAGTACTCTCGCCCATGCTCTTCAACATCGCCCTCGTCAGACTCCCGGAACGTCTCTCTGCCATTCCCCACCTCCATCACAGTCTCCATTCCCCACCTCCATCACACCAAGCGGTGGACCACAGGAGGAAGTGATGGCGAAATTCAAGCAACCCTGCAAGCAGCCATCGATACAGTGATAGCATACATCGAACCACGCGGTTTTTCCTATTCTCTGGCTAAATCCGAACTGCTCATACTCGAGCCTGCTCATCGGCACCGCTGGTGAAAATCTCACTCTCTATCCATCGACCTGGCAGCCCACGGCGCGCCTATCCGTCGCGTTCCTATCCTCCGAGTCCATGCTCCGCATACAGCAAAACCGCAAGAATACTGCAACGATGCACGTAAGCAGTGGAGGGGGGCGGCCCCCCTCCCCCGAATTTAAGCGGTATAACCCCCCTCCCCCCCCCCCCGCCCACGCCACCAATACTCACACACATTCCTAAGGCGCCGCCAAGTCAATGTAGAGACGTGACAGCTATACGGTGGTCAACACATTGCTGCCTTTTTCACTCCTTTTGGATGACGGTATTTATCGGCATCTCCTGGGGTCTGAAAACCAGTTTTCTCGTCGATTCGGTGCCCGCGCGATTGACTCGAGATGCGTTCAGTTGTCGCCATCTATTCAACGGTCACGCGCATGGCTGTTGCTTAGTTCAACCTTCTTTGTTTAGACTGATCCAGAGACCAGGAAAGGAATTCGGTTCGTAGTCAGCTGGTCTGTATGCTCGTGGAACGAGTTGCGACCGGAGAAAACGCCAGTTGAGTTTAGCTTTTCCTTTTGCTTCATTATTTCCTTGAGTGGCGGCTCGCGGCAACGCTGTCAGATCGTCGGAACCATAAACCCGCGACATGGGTTAAATAAGGTGCAAATTAAGATAATGCGAATCGGCGTCAATCATCAAACCCTGCAATAACCCTTAAACCACCAGATTCACCCCTTGCTCACTTCAAAGACGCGAAATTGGCCCCACATGCTCTCCCGGATGCGGACTCCATCGCCAAGTGTTCCGGCGAAGCAATTGCGTCAGCAAGCCTACGATGTTCACCAGTATATACTTAGCCACATAGAAGTGATAAGCAGCACCAGCGATCACTGCTGAATGTGGAGCTTCAACTTCTCGAGGCCTCTCCGAAACCCTCCTACGCTGCTATTTTGGGCCATGCCTAGTTCCTCAACTCCAAAATGATGTCAACTAGAGTAATCACAGCAGTCTCTTCACGGCACTCTCGCCATAAGACTGCGCACCACCCTGCACGTCGTTTGGATGAAAGATCATCGCTCACGATGACTTACCTGCTCTGTCACTCTTGTGTTGACACGACTTGTTGTCACCGTCAACTTACAGCACCTACCCACGAGAGGGGGGGGGGGGGGGGAGGACATGGTTCGCAATGGAAGCATAAGATATCTTGCTTCCTCGCGAGTTATTGGTCAGTACAACCTATATTTAAATAATAGTAATTATAAGTTGTTTTTGTTTTCTTGAAAAGGGGTTATGCCAATTCTGACGAAGATGCTGGATTATGAAAACAATCTGATCTAATGTTAATAAAGTGAAAGAGGCGTTTGATATGGGAACCTCCCTGTAACAACTTGTGCGCTTCTTTCTTTGCTCAACTATTTTCTTCTCCACTTGCTATTTCGCTAACTCAGTCAATCGTGTCAACGACGTTTATTTCTTGCCGCAGTATTAAATCGTTTGCCAATAGTGAACTTCTCCGAATTTTCCTACGCGACAATATTCTTCTTCCATGATCTCACTTTCGGATACAGTCATTTCTTTACACTTAAAACAACTAGTTAAAGAGCGTCTTCTAGGTTATTCAATATTCGGCCTTCTGTCCACTACGGACTTGTTTGCTGATGCGACAGGTCCGCCAGTAGAAGCTGGTAGATTTAACAACAGGCTCATATTGTCCTAAATAAAAGATTCCAGAAAAAAATTATAATTGTAGTTATATACTATAGTAGTGCTGTTGATAGACTATAATTCACTATTGGGACAGTCACTTCGACGTCTTTAACCGCGATGTCGTGCGTTTCTCGCCGCAATTCTCGGGACAGTAGAGTATTCCTGCCAACATATTTGTCATGCGTCGAGTTGCAAATCAATTTAACTGCAAAATCATTGTTTCGGCGCGTTTGACGCAAGGAGAACCTGCGTGTAACAACGAATAAAGAAACGCATTTTTTCTTCATCCATCCATAGAAAAAAATTCACTAGATGTATCTCTCGCAATATTTCCTGATTTTAGAAATACGGGAAATATTTTCTGAAACGCGGACGTTCAACGTTATATATGAAAACGAGAAATGCTTTGTACAGAGTAATTTCTTACTTCACATGACAACAAAAAAATTTACAAAAGACTTTTCCTGCAAGCTATTAACCTGAGGCACTCTTCGCAGTTACGCACACGTTGAAACAGCTTCCTCGCAATTTTAGTACATTCAAGAAACCGCGTCAAAACAAGGACCAACTACATTAATGTTTCACAATTACCTGGAAGTTAGACTCGACCTTTCATTTTCGTCGAAGGATCAAGCCACCCGCCAAAGCGGTTCTCGATTTCCCTGGCGACAGCCAGGCATAGCCTGTCGTTTCCCCTCTTCGCCACCACCTGCACACACAGGGGCAATCCCTTCGCGGATCGCATTACAGGGCACACTGTGGCGGGCACCTTGAACCAATTGAACAGAGCCGTCATGCAAGACGAATCTAAGAAGAACAAGTCCTGATTCTGGAACGGGGCAGCGCTCATGGCCGCGGGCAGGACGAGCACTCCATCATCCCCTAGCGTCTCCTCGAGCCTGTCGCGGGCGCTGTCTAAGGAGGCCATGTAGGCGTCAGCCTTCTGCTTCGTACGGAAGCGGCAAGCTGTCATAATGGTGCACGCGGCCAATGCCGCCAGGGTGTGCCGGCCAGCTCCCACCAGGTAGCGAAACAGTTCGACTAGCGTGTTGAAGCCACCGGGTCTGAACATCTCGGCCAGTGGCTTGTCATCCATCGCGTCGGCGACCTTGTACCACATGTACATGGCGAATCGCATCTCGGGCAGCTGCAGTCGCTGCGCTTCGAGTCCGTGCGCTGCCTTGAGGTACTGGGTGACCTGTGCGTGCAGATTACAGGGACGAGAAACGTCTTAACATGTAGTTTCCCCTACTTCTATCAGTACAGAAACGAAATTGATAAGAGGCAGCAAGAGACAGGCAAAAGGTTTCTGTATACGAAATAAAAAATGGGGAAAATCTCACAGACTGACGGAATATGCGAAGCACTTTGCAGGTTGCTAGTTATGTAGCATCGTCTGTTAGTTCCCCCCAGTGTTGCTAGCATAACCGTTTAAGCCGAAGAATTGCGTGTCTGAGGCGAGTGGGTGTGTGTGCGTGTGTGTGACGGCAACAATAAGGCAAAGGCACGATGATGCACTGACGCATACGACTGAACGACAACTGATTCCTTGTACACTGGCAAGAAATCATTACAGCCTCTTCAGTTACGATCTCGACCGGTACTGAATGTAGTGCACTGTATAAATGTCCTTAAAGGGTCCTCACTGAAATAAATATACGCATTCAAATGCATGGTTCCTCCATTTACACCAGTCATTCTTAGCCTTACTTGTCGTGGACAGGTTTATCTGCTCAGGTCGTTTTCTCAAGTGGGCTGATCCTGGAGACGGTGTGATACTAAACTGAGCCGATTCCGGAGACGGTGTAATGAAAACGGGGCCGATTCCGGAGGCCCTCGATCGAAAACCGCACGGCACACCTCGGCCACTGGGCGTAACGATTACGAAACTACTCGTTTTCTATACTGTAGAAATCAGGCAGATTACACTCCGGCTGTATGTCCTGTCATACAACCTACCAGCCTGATCCCATCGACGACGGTGCCGGCCGGCACAGATGGCGGCGTATAGTCCCTTACGGACTTTGTCCACTTCTCCGTTGAACAGCATCGTGATCTTTCTTTAATATCCATCATCAATGGCCGCACCGCTTCACACTCGGATCTTGCACTCCGATCTCTTCATTTTTAATAAGCGATATGTTGTAGTGGCCTATCTTGCACTCTGATACGCCGTACTTCTTGTGGTTGTTCCCGAGCACGTATACACTCCGAAGTGCTCCCACAGCCTCAGGAAATGCATTTCCACTTGGGCAAAGCTCGCACTTACCACCGCGTCAGTCGACGCTTCTTCTGTCCTGGCTGTCACCGTACTGTTTAACGATACGTTGCAACCTGTTAGCGCTGCCGACGCCACTAGAAACTTTCGTTGCTTCCAGCTGGATTACTGCAGCGTACCGACATTCCCAACGATCCGTCTTTCCGCGTGGGGCTGTACCTCCTCGGACCTTTCCCGACGTCAACCTTAGGCAAGCGTTGGATTGCCGTCATCACTGATTATGCGACTCGCTTCGCTGTCACGTGGTCGCTCCTCCCACGAACTGCACCACCGAAGTCGCCGATGTTTTTTGCGACGTTATCACAGATCACGGCCGCGCATTTGTCGCAAAAGTCGTCGGCGTTCTCCTCCGTTCCTTCCCCACACATCACCAGTTCACGACGGCTTATCATTCACAAACAAACGGGCTCGCCGAGTGCGTCTACGGTACGATTACCGAAATGCTCGGTACCTATGTATTGGAAGACAAGCGTATTGGGATTCTGCATTGCTCTTTCTTACCTTTGCTTATAACCCTTCGTGCCGCAACACTGAGGTTTATTCATTTTTATATTTCCCATATGGCCACGACTCGTTTTGACTCTTCGACTCCTTGCTTCTTATATGCTGATACACTCTCTACCTGCTCCTATATGCTCATGACGCCACTGGCCTCGCCGACGCCGCAAGCTGCATCGCCCATGATCGTCTTCTAGTATCTCAAACTAACCAAAAAACACTTTATGATCGCTATCACAGAAATGCCCACGTCGACCCTGGATCCGAGGTTCTCCTTTGATCCCCTCCCCATCTTCAACAGGTGGGTCTCTGTGAAAAGCTGATGCCTCGTTATGTTGGCCTCTATCGTCTCGTGCGCCATTGGTTGCCGCATATGTGTATACATCTGCCAGAGTTACTGAACTTGTACGCATCTCCGGGTTCAAGCTCTTTTACTCGAACTCGCACGGTGGGCTTTAGAGCACCGGCACGGCGTTCTTACGGCGGGGGACTTGTGCCACGGTGTGCTATATTCCGGGACGCTGAAGAGAAGAAGCCGCAGACCGACAGGGCTTTCAATCGTATGCGCCTTGCTCTGGACCTTCTGCCGCAGCGTTTATCTATACGCCAGCGTAGCTTGCGTGCACTCTGATATCATCACTGCGATTTTCGCTACGTGACCATCGGGCGTCAGCCGCCGATTCAAGACGAATGCACCAGGCGTGTGTTCTAGTGATGCGTATGGGACAAATGAAGGGACAAAGAATATCGTAGCAGCAAGAAAGCGAGTGAGAATACGAGGTAAAAGGCAGAGGGAGGGAGAGTGTGTGTGTGTATGTGTGTGGGAGGGGGACGGCGGAGGAAGTTGTCGGCTAGGAAGCCCATCTACGGCTGAGCTATAGAAAAACTGTATTTCTCAGGGCAATCGGAGTATAAGGTCTTTCGGCGAAGGCGATGGCTCGGTATAGTACACCCATCAAAACAAAACACTGGTCATTTTGTTTCTAATTAAATGTTCAACAGAGCGGTGGGGGGGGGGGGGGGGCGCTTCCTCTGAAGCATTTATGAAAATACTTGCCCGTGTAACTGCTCGACGAACCTCGGGGGTCACACGGCTGATGTAAAGGCTTCCTTCCGTGTCCATGTAATACAGCTTCAGCGTCTTCATATTTACCTGAAGAAAGAAAATAGTGTCGAGTTTCGTTTTTCGGATGGTGTTGCTTCACTTATTAAGAGATGTGCTCTCGATGACGTGATGTTGCGTCCCTATGTAGAAACTAGTGGGCCGGCCTGAAAAATATCTTATTTTATTTATTTTTAACGTAAGCTACAGGGCTCGAGTCGGTCACACTGCGACGCGGGTGGACAGCCCATGATGCGTTTAGCGTACAGGCAGCTTCACCTTCACTTGCGTTTGCTGCTGTGCATGATGATTTGTGTTGAGTACCGTCGCATCACCTTGGCGCGATGTTAAGTCACCGTAAAGGACAGAACGACTCGAACAAAGGCACTGTATAACATTCTGTGAGAAGTTTGGATATAGCCAAGCAGAAGCATTACAGAAGATTGAAACCGCGTTTGGAGATGACGCTACGGACTCTGAGCAGATAAATGTGTGACAGTAATGCCTCAGGGAAAGTGAAACATCTGTGGAGAGTGAACTATGCTTTTGTGAGGCCAACAAGCCATAATGAAGCAATTGTTTAAAAAATACGAAACCTTGGAAATACGAGACCTTCGGTGAAATTTAAAAAAGATTGTTCACCTAGCACACAACAACTAAATTCTGTGAATGCCACTTTGAATCCGATTTGGGAATTAAGCGGTTGCCTCCAAAGTTTGTGTCTCGGAGGCGTTCGAAGAATAGGCAGCGGCGCGAGGGCAGTGGCACTCCCGTCCATGAAGCTCACTTGATTCAGTATTTTTGGATCAAGCGCAGCATTCGGTTGATCCGTCAAGCTGCTCAGTGTGCGCACATATCCACATGCAAGTTCTGGCTGTTCCCGAAAATCAATGAAGCACTTGATAGGAAAATACTTTAATACCTCAAGAAACATCAAGCGCAACGCGACGGCTGCCCTAACAGCGCTTCCGAGGAGGTATTATAAATAATAAATAATAAATTTTATTTCTGCCTCAAAGATACACTCCAGAACTCCAGTATTCCAGAACTATTTCGCGAATAGGAAAGACCGCGAGACACGGTGCGCGTTGAAGAAGGAGGAAACTATTTTTAATGGTATTGGGATGACGTAAACGCCAGGAGACGCTTCTTTTCTAATAGTAGTAAGGTCGGTTACTTTTCGTACATGTCTTGTGTGTGTTTCAGTGGTGTGACTTATATGGCAAGGCCTCGCCCATCTAAACCTCTTTTCCTTGATTCCGCGGAGTTGAACTTCCCTACAATTCGTAGATAAATAAAGCAAGCTGCGTCAATTTCCTACTCATTCGCCAGCTTTGATAAAGCTCATTTAGCGGGTTTTTCATGAAATAGGGGTTTTATTTTTCAATACGCAGCTTTACCACTTTTACATAGTTCCCTTCGAGAAAAGAACAATGACTGCAAGCAGAAATTATTGTTTCTTCCACATTGATCCTCGCGCGTTATCAGCGCTTTTTCAAAATTTTGAAATAGCCTGCTGTATTCTTAGGGACAGCATGGCCAAAATTAGCACATGACCGGGGTAGTTGGAGAAGTATGGGAGAGGCCTTTGCCCTGCAGTGGACGTAGCCAGGCTGATTATTATTATTATTATTATTATTATTATTATTGTTATTATTATTATTATTATTATTATTATTATTATTATTATTATTATTATTATTATTATTATTAGCTCATTTCCATACCGCACTAGTCTTCCAAAGATCAATAATCGTTGCAAACAAGGTGAAAAAAAGCTGTTTTCGTTGTATCGTATATAATCCATCAGGGCTCTATTTTTTTTCAAAGCTTTGAAGAGCCGTGACGTTTGGTAGTATACGCTCTCCACGTGAAATATTTTTTTATTCCTGAGCACAAACTGCGAGGATTTCGGACACATTCGAGCCTCTGTACTTTTTTTCTTATTTGCTCAGCTTTGTCTTCATTAGGTACGCAACAACGACGGCTCGTTGACTCACTTTATGACAGCACCCCATAGAATCGTACGCACCTGTTCATTTAGTCGAATCCCGTTGGTTGGACTTCCCGCCAGAACTTTGAGCATCAGCGGCAAGTCCTCCGCGAACCTGGCCATGGGGCCCACGCAGTTGAACTGCACCAGGTTTTTCCCGACATCTGGCAGCAGGCCAGTGTTGGGCACCACTCCTGAGGGTAGCGTATAAAGGTCAGAAGTCAGCACAACAACAGTAGCGCCATCATCGCCACCATGGAAACCTATTTTTCTTGTATTGCAAAGTTTCTGAATCCTTTAACATGGAAAGGGTGAATGGAGCTAGCCCATGCCTCTATTGTGAGCAGAGGGGTCATAAACAGTTATGGGAGGAGAGGCACACGAAATTAGTTGTGTATTGATAGCGTTCCACGTAAATCAAGCTTGTGGCTAATAGAGGTGATATATTCGGTTTCCCCACTTTAATTGTGATTCCCTGGGGCTTCAAACGCATGGCCAAATCTGATCACGCACGCTTTCGCATCACAAGCTCCGTCGAAAGGGTGCAGGCAAGGTCTGGAATCTAACATGCCATGAGCACGACTCCGTACCGCTTAACAACCACAGCGGGTAGAAGAGAAGAGAATTAAGTTACTGAATCGGGAAAAAAAATGTCACTGGGGATTTAGCGGTAAGTGCTAAACAAAGGTGTTGGCACTACGTTGCACCTCTTTTGGATCCAGGTTCCGTTATTTAAACCGCATTCACCTCGCTGCAAAGTGTTGTCGAGGCGCTCACTCGACACACGTCCAGCCTCTTCAAGCAGCGAAGTTCAGCTGGCGGTGGTCCAGAGCAGACCGCTCTCAGTGGCTATATATATATATATATATATATATATATATATATATATATATATATATATATATATATATATATATATATATATGCTCTTCTGAGCTCTCCTATCTCTAACTCTACCACGTGACCTTCTTCCACCACTTTGCAGACAAATATGTTTCCACTTTGACACACCTAATGCTAACGCAGTAAAAAAGACATTCGAATTGTCGTAATCACCGGCTGTTGGCTTGTGGCCGAAGACCCCGCAATAGGCGGCTGGTGTTCGCACGCTTCCGCCAATGTCTGTTCCTAGGCCAATCAGGGAGCCAGCCGCTGCCAGGAGGCTTCCCTCTCCACCTATGGTTTGCGAAAAAAAGATGATGATGAAAGATGAAATAATGAAAGAAATACACGTCTAGGCCGTGTACTTTCGTGGACAAATAAGATGCTTACAGGAAATAATTAAGCAGAACATCCTTTCCGAGCAATAATGAGTATGTGATTTCCTTACCGTAATTACATTCTGTCGTGAATGATGGTGCAAGCGTCGAACTGTGAATACAAGCAGAAATCATGCTTGACATGAAGGGAAGACCACTGAAAGCGGCAGTGAAATAGAGTGTTTTGCTTAGCCCTAACTCTATTGCGTTTATTTGACCGAAATAGTAAATTGAGCTTTGTACGAGCTTATCATGGCGCGCATTCCAAGAGCCCGCTGCTCTCCGGTTTATTAAAATGCCAAGAGTATTCTGGAGGTTCGTGACAAACTGGTGGAGGTGCGGGGTAGCCCTCACGGATGTCGCAAACACCTCCAAGGATCCGCACGCCGAATCCAGTGCCAGTCGACACTCCCGTGCATCGGGCCAGCCGCAGGATCAGGGGACTATCCCCGGAAGTCGTCGACGCTATGCCCACCACTTCAACCGGTATGACCAGCGCTTCCACTCTACCCGCCCCAACCGGTACGCAGGGCACGATGTTGAACCGGTATACACTTGAGAGCACACGGGCTCCGACGACGTTCCATGGAGCAGTGTTTGTATACGTTGAAGAATGGAAGGCCGACTTCAAACGCGTGGCCGCCTTGAACCATTGGAACGACGCGTTAAAACTGAGGTAGGTCCACTTCTACCTGATGGACGGCGCGCATACATGTTTCGAAACCGTGAAGAGCAAATGACATCGTGGCACAAATTTTGTCGTCGGCTTTTTAGACCTACACCAGTGCTGATCGCCAGGAACGAGCGGTACGAGCAATTCGGGCCCGCGTCCAGTTGCCCAATGAAACTGTGACCACGTACATCGAAGACATGACGCGCCTCTTCAGACAAGCTGATCCAGGAATGACGGAGGAGAAGTTACGCCATCTGATGCGCGAGGTCGAGGAGCAGCTCTTTGCTGGTCTCGTGTGGAGCCCTCCGAAGACGGTCACGGAGTTCTTGTCCGAGGCGCGATCATGGAAAAGATGCTCCTGCATCGATCAAACCACTATGTCAAACCACCGTCTCCGAGATGATTTTCGCCTCAGCCCCAGGGATATTCTACCGCGCGCTCGCCCAGTCCCCGCCGGGAAAACTAACTAAAGCGACCTTTGGGGGCGTGGTCGCTGACGATCGAAGTGCTGAAGACCGCCGATCGACGCAGACACAGACAGATCCCTATCCGACACCACCTGCAGCTGAACATGGCGACCGACTTTCTCTCGATATAGCAATGACTATTGACGTTTACGCCGCTAGCGCTTTAGTGGACACCGGCGCTGACTACTCGATACTAAGTGGTAAAACGGCAACGCAGCTGAAGAAAGTAATCACGCCGTGGTATGACTCGCATATTCGGACAGCTGGCGGTCACGTCGTTACCCCGCTGGGCACCTTAACGACTAGAGTTGAAATTCAAGGATCTACATTCGTAGCGTGTTGCCTTGTCTTATGTGAATGCTCCCGCGACGTTATTCTTGGCTTTGACTTCCTGCAGAAGTATGACGCTATTATTAATCTTCACGAGCGTCGTATCTCATTCTCAGCCGACCGAGGGATCGACGTGCAGGACGATCAACGGCGTGCCGACGTACTTCGTGTTTCTCGAGACAGTGTTACGCCTCCTCCACAAGCCAATGTCCTCGTCGACGCCATATGTTGTGGCTTACACGAAGGCGAAGCGGTGGCCAAAACTAATTTGGAACACCACCTGAAGCAAGGTGTTTGTGTGGCTAGAAGCGCTGTAGAGCTTTGGGATGGCCAGTCGCAATTGCGCGTTACCAACTTTAGCAACGATCACCATCTTTTCCGCGGTACTTCGATAGCGTTTGCAGACGAAGTAGCAAACGTTAACAGCTGTTTCACGCCGGAAGTAGTGGAGGCAGCAGACACATCTTTCGGCCATATCGACGTCAATTCTGAACTGTCCACCGTCAGCCAGACAGCTCTGCACAGGATTTTGCACGAAATCCGGACCTGCTTCGCGAGTTCTTCAAGGGTACGCCAGACTCCCATTATTAGACACAGGATCATCACGTTCGAGGACGCACGCCCGATACACCAGCAGCCTTACCGCGTGTCAGCAAAATAACGCGAAGTCATACGTACGCAGGTCCGGGAGATGCTTGACTATGGTGTCGTCGAACCTTCTAACAGCCCGTAGTCATTTCCAGTTAAAGACGGAATAAAGACGGAACGCTCCGCTTCTGCGTCAACTACCACAAGCTTAACAACGTGATTAAACAGACGTACCCGTTGCCGCGTTTCTCTCGATTTAAAAAGTGGCTACTGTCAAATCGAGGTAGACGAACGAAACCGCGCGAAAACAGCCTTTGTGACTCGAGATGGTCTCTACGAATTTCGAGTCCTTCCTTTTGGCTTGTGTTCAGCCCCGGCTACTTTCCAGCGAATGATGGACACTGTCCTCACTCGACTGAAGTGGCAGACTTGTCTTGAGTACCTTGATGATGTAGTCGTATTTTCAGAAACATTCGAGCAGCATCTTCAACGCCATCCGATCGGCAGACCTCACACTTAAGCCGCAAAAGTGCCACTTCGGTTACGAAGAGCTCAAGTTCCTCGGGCATGTAGTAAGCGCCAAAGGGGTCCGACTCGATCCAGACAAACTTGCCGCTGTGGCCACATTTCCAGCTCCCGCTGATAAGAAGGCCGTCCGGCGCCTCCTGGGTTTATGTGCGCCTACTATCGCCGGTTTATTAAGGGATTTTCGAAGATAGCGGAGCCACTGACTCGCCTTACAAGGGACGACACGCCATTTGTCTGGAATAATGAACAAAAGACAGCTTTTACTGAATTGCGACAGCGCCTACAGTCAGCACCCCTTCTTGCAGATTTTGACGATGATGCCGATACAGAGGTGCATACCGACGCAAGTAGCATTGGCCTTGGAGCAGTGCTCGTCCAGCGTCAAGATGGAGTGGAAAGAGTTGTAGCCTATGCCAGCCACTCACTGTCCCGCGCCGAGGTGAATTATTCGACTACGGAGAAAGACTGCCTCGCAGTCATGTGGGCGATTATCAAGTTTCGCCCCTACCTCTATGGTCGTTCCTTCAAAGTAGCGATGGACCCCCATGCCCTCTGTTCGTTGGCAAGCATGCGCGACCCTTCAAGACGGCTGACACGGTGGAGCTTGCGGCTACAGGAATTGGACGACACTATCGTTTATAAGTCTGGCCGTAAGCACGAAGACGCTGATACACTGTCCCGTGCACTCATTGATCCTGTCTGTCAGAAAACAGAGGACGATGACGGCTTCCTGGGCGCTATTAGTTCGTCGGATTTGATCAGACGGCAGCGTGACGACGCTGACATTCGACCGATCATCGATCATTTAGAGGGCCGAGGCACAGCCATAGCATGTCATCTGTCTCGCTTGTTGACGTCCTTCTGTCTACGAGACAACGTGCTGTACAAGAAGAATGCCCGTTCGAGCAGCCATACATACCTCCTGGCTGTCCCAAGAGACATGAGAGCTGACGTCCTCTTCACTTGTCATAATGAACCCACATCTGGACATTTAGGCTTCTCACGAACACTCTCTAGACTAAGCGAGATGTACTATTGGCCCGGGCTTTCGGCAAACGTCAAGCAGTGCGTTAAAGGCTGCCGTGAATGCCAGCGCCGAAAGACACCTTCCGTTAAGCCGGCTGGCTTCCTTCAGCCAATCGAAGCACCTCACACGCCTTTCGACCAAGTCGGCATGGACATTCTCGGACCGTTTCCTCTTTCTGCCGACGGCAACAAATACGTGATCGCCGCAACTGATTATTTAACATGCCATGCTGAGACGCAGGCGATCCCACGAGCCACGGCTTCAGCGGTAGCGCAATTCTTCACGCGCCACATCGTACTGCGTCACGGTGCTCCCTCCACTGTCATAACAGACAGAGGGACAGCTTTCACTGCACAGCTTATGGATGAAGTTTTTGAATTAAGCAACACCAGGCATCGACCAACGACTGCGCATCATCCACAGACCAACGGACTTACTGAGCGACTGAATAAGACGATCACAGACATGATTTCCATGTACGTCGACGTCCAACACAAAACATGGGAACGTATCTTGCCTTACGCGACTCTGACCTATACCGCCGCCGTACAAAAGACGACGCGATTCACACCATTTCGCCTTTTCGACGGTCGCGAAGTCCAGGCGACGCTGGCTGCTATGCTGCCGTGTCAAGACGGCGACCACTTGACAACTGACGCCGATGAATTCGCTGAGCAGTTCGCGCGGCTGCACATCGGCCCGCAGCAGCAGACGGACGCACAACGCTACAACATCGCCACAAGGACGTGTCCTAAAACCCCAGAGGCCAAGTTTTGGTTTGGACTCCTGTTCGCCGCCATGGCCAATGTGAAAAGTTACTGAGCAGGTATTTCGGTCCGCATAAAGTACTACGCCGCGTCAGTGACGTTAACTATGAACTGGTCCCGGACACAACATCGCAGACCCGGACCCGGACACAAGGCAACCGAGCTCGGACATAGTTCATGTTGTGCGCATGAAGCCGTACACTGCGCGTTGATAACTTTTTTCTCTCTTTCACCCTTCTTTGTTTCTGCTTTTCATTATCTTCGTGAGCTTGCCTCTCTGTTCGCTTTGTCTGCGTTGGATTACTTTTTCGTCGGATTTGTTTTTATTGCTTACGCTCATTTTGCAGCATCGAGACAATGCCTTCGTTCGAAAGGGGGGGGGGGGATAATGCCACATGTAGGTAGTGGGTGGAGGGCAAGAGTGGGTCGAGCCCTAAAGGACAAAGAAGACCGCGTGCGTTTTCTGCCCGCGAGCCAACCCCAACGGACGCGCTTTTCAAGAGCCCGCTGCTCTGTGGTTTATTAAAACCCCAAGAGTATTATGGAGGTTCGTGACAATATTCACGCAGTTTGAACATTGTTTTAATTGAAGGTGATGTAGTCTCTTTTTATTAAATCTCTTTAAACACGATCGCGCACAGCAGAATTGTCAAGTAACAAATTATTAGCATACTAATCGTCAATAACATGTCTTTCTGCAAAAGAAAACATTAAGGTGCCGTTCGTGTCCCGCGCTTCATGAGAGACAAGGGGGTACAACAGTTCGCATAAGCGACTGGCAAAGATAGTTCTCTTTGTTGGGAATAGCTTTCGAGTTGATTAAAATCAAGCACAATAAAGAGGTAGTGACACAACATCTTCTAAGTCGAAAGAAAAGAGAATTCCAAGTGACCGCCGTTCTCCCACTAATGGCTGTCTATAAATGACATGTCAGCTTTCGCGCACAAGACCTGTTAGGGCTTCGCGCTATTCTGTCGATTCCGATGCTTTCTTTTTTTTTAATTTCACAAAGATATGTACTGTTCATGCATAAAGTATGCATGCGTTTTATACAGTTTAACTTTTGTTCTGCAGTGCTGTGTTTTCATGTAGAAAGCTTGAATGTATGTTATAAAGCATAGTTTTTACTGTAGTGCAGGATATGTCTTTATCGAACTGACATATGAAGATGTGATTCAAAGAGAGAGAGAGAGAAGGGAAGAAAGAAAGGCAGGGAGGTTAACCAGACTGAGTCCAGTTTGCTACCCTACACGCGGGGAGGGGAATGGGGAGTTAAAGAGAGAGAGAGAGAAAACTTAGGTGTGGGATGTCTATAGTCAGGCACTCAAGTCTGTTGCCTTCAGGTAGTGAAAAAGCGCTCGAACTGCTTTCTGAGCTAATGAACTGTGAGGCCAGGCTCCCAAGATCTTCGCTTCCGTAAATGGCCTGTCATCCAGTCTATTCAAGACACACTGGAGAGTTTCACGTTGATTATCGAAGCGAGAACAGTGGCACAGAAGATGACTGATGGTCTCCTCACACTTGCACTTAGCGCACATTGGTGAATCCGCCATTCCAATACGATAGCTGTAGGAGTTGGTGAATGCTACTCTTACCCACAGCCGACACAGCAGTGTTGCGTCACGTCGTGAAAGGTTCGCTGGTAATTTAAGTTTCAGTGATGGGTCGAGGTTGTATAAACGACACTTAGAGTTCTGTGGTGTATGCCAGTAACTTAGCGTGATGGTACGAGCGAGACTGCGAAGCTCTCTTGCAGCGTCGACTCTCGATAAAGGTACGAATGTCGGTGCGCCAGCCTGGTCACGTCGGGCAGCGTCATCGGCGAAGTGATTACCAACGACACCAAAATGTCCCGGCAGCCACTGAAATATAATATCACATCCTGGTTCAGAAGCGCAATGGAAGGTTTAGTTGATTTGTGACACCAGCTGTTCATAATTGCCACGTCGTAAACTTTGCAAGCTCTGGAGGGCTGCTTTCGAATCACAAAATATTGCCCATTTGTTGGACGGTTCTTTTTCAATGTATTCGACAGCAGCGCGAAGAGCGGCCAGTTCGGAACCTGTAGATGTCGTTGTTAGGAATTATGGACATGCATTTAACTTTGTATATGAATAAATCTAGTCATTTGTCCATGTATGATCAATAAGTATGTCACGGCTGCCTAGACCCGCATAAAAGCATTTGTGCTTAAGCGCGCTGGCAAAACTGTAACTGCAAATTAAGTACACGCAATAAAATGATGAAATGATAATGAAACTGTCGATTCTGACTGCCGTCAAACAATGCGGTAGCTGTTTCCAGGCATTTTTAGGCCCACTTACGCACCTCACCTTGCATAATCCTAGAATGTCAGTGCAGCGTCTCCAACCTCACTTTGCTAATTTTCATTGTCTGACAGCATACACGAGGGCTTAGTTGTACATTGCTCGATACGAATAGCAACACACAAAGTACAGAAAGAAATGTATAGCATATGCTTTCGAAATATGCGGTAATGTGTGCATGTGTGCGCGTGTGTGTGTACATGTGTGCGTGTGTGTGTGCGTGTGCGTGTGTGCGTGTGCGTGTGTGCGTGTGCGTGTGTGCGCGTGCGTGTGTGCGTGTGTGTGTGCGCGTGTGTGTGCGCGTGTGTGTGCGCGTGTGTGTGCGCGTGTGTGAGTGCGTGTGCGTGTGCGCACGTGTGTGTGTTTTAGACTAAGTCGTGACTATCCTCATGTTCGCGAGCATTCGATTATATAAAAGTGGACTGGGTAGGGCGTTTTAAAATTTTTTTTATACCTACTGCAACCCTAAGAGGGTTATCGCAGGGTAAACCTCTTTACAATTTTATGAGCAGGGGAGAGGGAATTTGGACGTCCACTTGAATCTGCAGTGCCTCCACGTGTTTTATTAGCACAAATACTCTACAACATTGCCCTTTCGAGAGATGTGTTTAGGCTGTACAAGCACCACCACAATTTACTTTGTAGCAACCGTTGAGACTACCTTATATCCAGCGAGCACGTAAAATTTTACTATTTTTGTGAACAACGCATAAGAAAGAAATGCCGTAACGGTTTCTGTGCTCCTCTTCAACAAAGCTGGCTCCGCCAAACTTGCATCACTGCATAGGTGGCAGCAGGCTATTGCCAAAATTCAACGAACGTCGTTGATGTGAATTTCGGTCACTGCATAGGTGCCACTGGCCATCTCTTCAACCAACCTAGCTCATTTCAACTTGCATAACTGGGTATGCGAAACAAGGCATGTGCCAGGCTTCAGTGAACTTCCGTAACGAGAATTCGGGTCACTGAACATGGGCCACGAGCTATGTGCCCCTCTTCAATAAACCTTGTTGACCCCAACATGGATCGCTAGGTATGAGCCAC
Source organism: Dermacentor andersoni (assembly GCF_023375885.2). NCBI lineage: Eukaryota > Metazoa > Arthropoda > Arachnida > Ixodida > Ixodidae > Dermacentor > Dermacentor andersoni. Next base: position 150,045,513 of record NC_092817.1, read on the forward strand.
ACTTCAATGTAGTGAAATTGGAAGGAAATCAGTCAAGTAGTCTATCATACAAAACAGAAGGGCGTTCAGGCAACCTTGAAAATTTCACCATTCCGTCTGCTCTCACTGTTACGCAAGATAATTGTTAGCTAGATGGGTTGCTAGCTGTAGAAAGAAAAAATCTTTTGCTTTTTTTGTAGCTAAATGTCGAGAAAACAAATTGCTTTGAAAAAAATGGGGTACAGTAACGATAATTTTATGGCCAATATTCTTTTTACGTCCCACGGACGCCGTAGTGGAGGTCTACGGAGAATTTTGCCCAACTGGGGATCTTTAACGTGCGCTACGATGCACACGGGCGTCTTCGCAGTTTGCCTCCATTCAAACCTGCAATCTCCGGAGCCGGGGATTAGCCCGCAATCTTGAGCTGAGTATACAAGCACCTTAGGTACTCAGCTACCCCGGAGGGTGATAGAGTAAGGTTATACAGGCATATGAATGTTATGAGTCCAGATATGTGTGCAGCGATTCTCCACTACTGCCGGTTGAAAGCGTATGTGGCCCAGGTTGAAGCGTTAGTAGCTAAATAGCTGAGGACCGTCACGAAAGTGACGGTTTGACATTTTTAGGGCAGCTCATGAACTTTCCATTCTCTCGCCAACACGGACTAGTGGGTGGTCTACGGTCTGATGGAGTATAGAGGTTGCTGTCATGACGAAACCGTGCATTACAAACGACAGCAGAGACCTGTAGAAGACACAATCGAACCACACACCGCTGCTTCCACCGGGGCTTCGGCGCGTGTCGTGCGGGTTCCGCGTGCAGCCGTCCACTAGGTTCAGCGCGTCGTCCCACATGCACAACTCGCACACGTTGGTCAGCGCCAGCGGGATGGCGCCGGCTGCCCGGAGCAACGCCACGCTCGGGGCGTCCTCTTCGGAGCGCCGCCCGTGCCAGAACGTCGAGCCTGCGTCCTGTCGTAAACCTGCGAAGCGAACACGGCTCCGCAGTTAAAATCCGGGTGTCAGAAATTGCGCGACGACGAGCAGTGGTAAAGCCAGCCATCTTTGCATGACCAAATGGAAACGCAGGAGCCGGCAATGGTGAGCACATATGGCACACTGTGCTGCTCCTATCACCCCACAAACGCGTACGGTCAGCGCAATGCCAGAATCAAGGCCACCATGCGATGAAATCGGCTAAATTGCGAACGGGATGCGTTCGATGTCTGTTAAAGAGAATGAGGCTGTCATTTTTCTTCCAAAATACTTCGCTCAATTGCTATAAAGCGCAACAGGGAAATGGTATAGGGGAGCTTTCGGGATGCAAATGCAGAACACGAGGTGCACGTGCGTAACAGTCCTCATGACGGCGGCAGACATTTATCCAGACGCACGCACCGTCGTGGCGATGTCAGAGCACTAACCCTTGTTTCTGTCCCCGTTTTTCAAATGTCTTGGACACAGATGGGACACGCGGCAACGGCATGATGGGTTTTCTTTTTCACTATGAAGTTGAGAATGCTGCCTATGAGGAAGGATTCATTTGCCACTATATTCACAGGCGACTGTTTATTGGGCGTGTAACGGGTGTTTCGTGCAGAACAGTGAAATCTGAAATAAGACAAGTTCTTTGTTGGTTTCTTTTCTTTTTTCCGCACAGCGACAACATAATTTACGAAACGTGCCGATCTTAATGGTTCGTACGTTCGCTTGCCACGCTTTAGTTCGAAGGCAGCAATGCAATATGAAAAAATTAAGAAGACGTCCGAGCGGCTACATTTGCTTCGCACCAGAGACCTCGCGGTTCCCAAGCTCAGCATTTGAACAACTACGGCCATGACCACTTCTCTATGCATGTACCGCTAAAATTTGCTCGCTTGAAGAGAAATGGCGGCCATTGTCTGTCAAGAGCAGTGTATAAAACAAATGACATAATAAAGAAAACTCAAAGCAACTACTCTTTGTGCTTTACTTGTTACATCCCTCCTTTCACACGCTGTTTCTCGTCATGACAGATCACCGACTTGACCAAAATTCTAATTTAGTTGCCAGTCGCTATTGCATGCAACAATAAACGGTTTCAAGTCATCCATTTCTTGGCATTTCATAACTTTACATCGTGTGCCTCCTTGCAAGTGTTGTACGACTGAAAGAGCTGAACAATACGGGCCAGTGTCTACACTCATCTACTCGCCCATGGGTATTCTTACTGTGAATACTCCGAATGCCTAGATGTTCTTGGAATGGTGCGTCGCAATGCTCGTGAGTTTTGCTACGGGTGGTCCACACGACGTCCTGAAAACATATCACGAAGAGAGAAGGGACTCGTGGGCTCTCGAAAGTGTTAGCATGGATGCTAGCGTGACCTTTCGAAGGTCATCTGCCTTTTATTTATTTATTTCTAGCTTAACAAGCCTCGAATCGCGGAAACACTGATGGTGCTCCAGGACGTCTAATGCACAATTTCGCTTCAAGCTAAAGTATCTTTTCAAGTTTTTTTCTAAGGGAATAACTGACTTTTATAAACCTATCTTTTTTATGGCGCCACAAAAAGCTCATTCTCGGAAGTGTTTGTATCTCCAGCAGTTACGTGCACCCCTCGCCCACTCCCAAATTTTCTTCGCCCACCTATCCCTCCCGCGGCCAAGTGCGTGTACTTCGCGAAAAATGTTACTGGCTACGTCATTAAACCGCGATGTCTCCACGGAAGACTGCAAAGAAACCGACGACCCAGATTTTGAAAAACCTCATCACCTCAAGGCGTTACGCAAAGACAGCGCCACTTTTCTACCTGCAAAAATCATAGATAATGATGTGCATAGTAACTACAAAAAAAAAAGCACTTATAATCTCAACTTATGCATTGCATTCCAAAAATTTCAAAAAAGAGCCATCATCTGCGTACAATAAAGGATAGTCGCGTGACAGGGCATCGTAATTGTAATGTTCTTGCCGCGTGACAAAGTCATCGATTCCAACTATTCGTCAAAAATTAAAAACGAAAATCGTCGTTTAATTAGGAAAACGATGTTTGTTTCAATCAATACGAAACGCGAGCTTTTCATCGGCTGGACTAACTTAATTCACGTTATAAACGATTTTATGTCCCTTTAAGAGCGAATATTGCCGGCGTCGCATGCCAGCAACAAAAAAAAAAAAAAAACCTTTGATAGCAATGCTGTTCTTGGCAGTGAACGGCAGCCCCAGCAACGGCTTTTCCTTGCTCATTTGGCTGACGCTCATTTTTCCCGATGCCACCAGTCGGTCGACCTCCTTGGCGTCTTCGAGTGCTTCCTCAAACCTCTCCTCGACGACAGCGTTGATGACGGGCTGAACCTCCCGGATGCGCTCGATGTAGGCCGATACGAGGTCGACGCTTTTGATCTGCAAGGATGAGGATCCCATCTTAGACTTAGTTCGACTAAGGCAGCAAAAGAAATAAACAAAATTCTAACTTGGCAGCGCAACAAATGGCATATATAATAATAAGAAAAACATGTTCATTCATTCGCCTAATGATGCCTTCATCTCTCTGCCGAAATCTATAGATGCATCAGCGAATGGGCCTTAATCGCTTGAAGCCTTCCCTATCCTTAGCGCTGATAGCATCACTTGGAGGGGGAAAGTTGACACCCTTTACTGTGACCTCACCATAGTTTTCGATGTAATCAGCCATTCACTGCTCTTAGTCAAGCTTACGCACTTTGGTGTTGAGTCGTCAATTGTCAATCTCCCGCACAGTTATCTTCTTGAGATGAAATATCATGTTACGTTAACGCCAATGGCCAAACGTCTTCCTTTTACATGGCAGCTAGCGGCGTCCCTCGACCATCTGTAATAGGATCACACTTCTTTTTAATCTTTATTAATGATGTCTCTTCCACCCATTCAAAATAACTATTACCTGCTATATGTCGATGACATCAATATTTCTAAGGAAATTCATAATGTTGAAGACTATCGCATCCTGCAGTCTGACCTGTGTTTTTCTTTCTAAATTTTGCGAAGTTAACAACCTCGCTTTGAATGATGCTAGGACCAACGTCTTAATTGTCACTCGCAAAGCAAACATGCATCTCTTGTGGTTATTCTGTAGATTTTGTAGCATTGTGTGCAGTCGGTGAGATCAACGATCTTGGTGCCCACTTTGATACGACCTTATACTTTCTATTCACATTAAACGTTTTCCACTGTGGGGTATGCGACCTAGACTATCAAGGAAATTCAATTCTCCGACACCTACCCTCTGCAATTACTGCAGAACAATCTGCTTTCGTCAACTCCAATACACATCGGTCGTCTGGAATGCCATTTCTACACCCATTAGTCACAGTATAGATCGGGTGCAGAAAAGTTACAGTGACGTTTCACTTCGTGAACACGGGTTGCGCGCAAGCGTACGGCTGCTATACTCTTTTATGTGCAATGTGCGTAGAATGTTTTAAAAATATTTTGATCGTGTGTAAGTGTGGCGGTTTATTCAAGGCTTATTTTTTTGTATGTCCTACGTCCGTTTTTCTTTATTCTTATAAAGTGCAATGTGCAATTAGGAAAGATGGTAAGGCACTGGAAGGAAATGCGCAGTGTTTAATATTTCAAGCAATTTGGTAATGTACTATTCACACTACTCATTTTGCTCTTCTTGTTCTTCATCTTGTGGAGTCTGCCAGCCAAGCCCGCACACTTCTCCGACTTGTTTAGCTCGAGACCGGCGCTTAATCGTCATTTGCCTTGCTTGCGTTTCCTTTCTTAAAAACGCCGCGCGCGCTACTTTCTTGTCGGCAAAGTTACGTCATGCTGATAACGCGCATGCCGTTTCTTACTGAGAAGTACCGGGCTCCCTGCGTTAAAGAAAGGAAATGCGGACAAGGCAGATGACGTTTATTGTTGTGTGGCAAGATACGACTCAAAGGGTGTAAACTTTTCTTAGAGTGTAACTGTGTGGCAAATATACACTCCAAAGGGTGTAATTTTTGCTTAAGAGTGTGGGAACGGCGGCCGCCGAGGCGCTCCAGAGGCAGCCAGCGACGTCTATCGGTAGGTGCTGGGCGCGAGATAAGTGTATGGGCACGCAGCGGCCGACGCATATTGTCGCAGCCTAGTAGAAGACGGGAAAGCCGGCGTAGAGGACATATGGAAGCACTTTATCAGAGCAGTCAACGCGACGTCGTTGTCGTCTCTGTTTTTCCACTCACGCGCTATACTTCAGCGTCGTTCTCATCGCCTGGCACATACCCGCGGCGACCATATAGGATGTGGCATTTGCCCCCCCCCCCCCCCCCCCCCCCTTTTGAAAAAAGAGGCATCGTCCCGATGCACCAACGTCCGAAGGCTGTGCACAGACGGTGCAAAGTTGAGGTCACGAGGAAATGTATGGCTTCATACGAAGCACATGCACAACCTCGGGCAGATGCCGCCGGCGTTTGGAGCAGTTATGGCTGTCGGGGACAACTTCATAATTAAAATCGCTGATGCGGCGCAGAATTGTGTACGGGCCGAAGTATCTTCGCAGGAGCTTTTCAGACAGCCCCCGCCGACGAATCGGAGTCCAGACCCACACCTGGTCACCGACGTTGTACGTGACGGGTCTGTGTCGAAGATTGTAGTGTCGGGCATCGTATTCCTGTTGTTCTTTGATTCCCATACGCGCAAGCTGCCTGGCTTCCTCTGCGCGTTGCGTAAACTCCTCGGCACCAGTCTCGTCGTCACCGCACTCGTGCGGCAGCATTGAGTCCAACATTGTTGTCACTTCGCGTCCGTAAACGAGGTTGAAAGGCGTCACGCGTGTTGTCTCTCGGCGAGCCGTGCTATATGCAAATGTAACATATGGTAAAATCTCGTCCCAGTTCTTGTGGTCGACGTCGATGTACATACTCATCATGTCATCATCATTTATTGACCCTTAAGGTCCCTTTTCAGGGTATTACATAAGGGGGGGGGGCAAAAGTATCAAGAAACACTATGGTCATTATTATACAATGTTTAACTCATTAGTATAACGGTAAACAAAATTTAGTATACATGCTAGTAGACGACGGGCAAGAAAAATTAAAAAAAAATAAAGTAAGGTACGAACCGGAAGTAGAAATGGCAACACAAGCGGCAATATAACAGAAAAGTGCCAAAAAAAAAAAAAACAACTTAGACGTTAGAGTAACAGCATAGTACTGGTAGGTTAAGGGATTAGAAAACATGACAAGAGGTGTCTAAATTTATCTGGATTACTTTCATTTTCTATGCTGTTGGGTAGCGCGTTCCACAATTCTATAGCACTGGGTAAGAAAGAGTTGTTAAAGGTATTAGAGGAACCATGGAGACGTTGTAGACTCAGGTTGTTAAAGAGTCGCTTTGAAAAGCGGTTGGGCGGAAGTAAGAGAGTGTTCCTGAGATGTGGAAAATTGTAATAGAGTTTGTGGAAAAGGGAAAGTTGTGAAATCTTCCTACGAAGTGCTAGGCTAGGGATGCTGAGGGATGATTTAATGCCGCTTATACTTGTATGCCAGTCATAGTTTGAAGCGATAAAACGTGCTGCGCGATTCTGCATTGCTTCGAGCGAGTTAGTAAGATAGGACTGGTGAGGGTTCCAAATTGCTGAGGCATACTCAAGTTTAGTCCGAATGAATGTTTCATAGGCGAGCTTGCGTACGGGAACAGGAGACAGAAAAATCGATCTCTTGAGTAGGCCAAGTGATTTAGTACAGTCGTTTATAAGTTGAGTTATGTGTGCATACCATGTAAGCTGATTAGTGATAGTAACGCCTAGATAACGGTAAGAGTCAACTTTAGTCAAGGGTGTGGAATTAAGAAAGTACTGGTGTTTAATGATGTCCCGCTTGCGAGTTACACACATGTACTTGCACTTGGAAACGTTGAGGGACATGAGCCAAATAGAGCACCAATTTCCTATTTTGCTTAGGTCTTCCTGGAGTATTAGTTGGTCATTACGGGAGGATATGCGCCGATACAAGACGCAGTCATCAGCGAATAACCGAATTGATGCAAGAATGCTATTAGGGAGGTCATTTATAAAAATTAGAAACAAAAGAGGTCCGAGCACAGAGCCCTGTGGTACACCTGACAAGACTGGCCTACTTGTCGACTTGAGGTTATCGATGACAGTGTGTTGTGAGCGGTTTGTGAGAAAACATTCAATCCAGGACAAAACAACTGGGTCGAGATTAAGACAAGCAAGTTTCGCGTTAAGATGTAGGTGGGCGACACGATCAAACGCCTTTGCAAAGTCAAGATAGATAACGTCGGTTTGGAAACGGGAGTCAAGGTGAAGGTGAAGGTCTGTGGTGAATTCAAACAGCTGCGTTTCACATGAGTGGCCTCGTCTAAATCCATGTTGACTGGGAAAGAAAAAAGAGTGCTTGTCTAAATGAGATGCGATGCTGGAGTACAATATATGCTCTAGAATTTTACAAGGTATGCAAGTTAGGGAAATAGGGCGGTAATTACTTGGAGTAGAACGACTACCAGATTTGTACACAGGTACAATACTGCTAATTTTCCAATCATTCGGAATAGTAGAAGAGGCAATTGATTGAGTGAAAATCGATTTCAAGAAGCGGCTAGATTGATATTTGGTGCCATTGAAAGCTTTGGCCGTTATGCCGTCTGGGCCTGGCGCACTGGAAAGTTTAAGGTCATCGATTAAATTGGAGATTCCTTGAGTATTTATATTAACAGCCGGCATTTCCGGAAAGTGAGTAGATGGCAACGTAGGAATATCAGTGGGAGGTTCATTAGTGAAAACCTAGCAAAAATAAGAGTTCATGACATCGGCACGCTGATTCACTGCAACAGGAGACCCGTCCGAGTTCATTAATGCGATACTATGACATGAAGTACGTTTAAGTGATAATGAGTTCCCGAATTTGCGAGGGTTGACACGCAGAATGCTCAACAGATCCTGGTGGAAATATTTGCGTTTAGATTGTCTCAGCAAACTTGTGTATTCCCGCAATACCATCAAGTATCTTTCCCATTTTCGCGGATTGTTCCGTCGTTTGAGTTCGCGGAAAATGCGCTTTTTTGTCCTAGATAGTTTTTTAAGGTTGTTCGAATACCAGGGTCTGCCGGCATCCCCGCGAATACGTACAAGAGGAACATGGGCATAAAGAAGAGACAGAAGTTCATGTTTATAGAGTAACCAGTTTTGCTCAACTGTTCTGGAAGGGGCTGATTGATGGAAGTCTACAAAAAAATGATTCTAGCTCATTGTTAATTTCTGCAAAGCTTGCTTTATTGTAATCTCGGATGTATTTAGTAGACGGCTGGCGGGTAGGAAGTTCAATAGCTATGTTAAAAAACAAAATGTTGTGATCGCTAACACCTTTAACATACTGTAATGAATTTATTAGTTCATTATGGGTAGTAAGTACTAAATCAAGAATGTTATTACTGCGAGTAGGTCTGGTAACTACTTGGCTAAGATTGTACGTAAGAACTGCTTCTAGGAAATCTTTAGACGCGCGGGTTGAAGCCATGCAGCTTTCCCAGTCAATATCCGGAAAGTCGAAGTCGCCGCATAGCACGAGATTAGCACGGGGAAAACGGGAGATTAGATTGGATATGATGGAATTAAGTTGGTTTGTAAATGGAATGTCACAATCAGGGGGACGGTAACAAGAAATCAGTATGGTGGTGCTTGTCGGCAGTACTATCTTGAGACAAAGGATCTCGTGGTGACTTTCAGTAGATAAGCGAGAAGAGACTAGCCATTGTTTGACAAATACCAAGACCCCACCCCCCCGACGACCGGTCCTATCTTGCCTATAAACGGTATACGATGGGTTGTTCAGAAGTTCATGGTCCTCGATATCAGAGTTTATCCATGACTCTGTGATAACAACAATGTCAGTGTCATCATCCGTGATGATTGTTTTCAGTATTTCTTTTCTCGGCATGAAGCTTCGAGCATTGGTTAACATAACTTTCATCGTGTGAAACGTGGGGCTCCTTGACGGCGCATAACTGGGTAGGGTAGAGTGGGAAAATGGAAGATTTTCAATTCGAGTTGATGGCTACTTTGTTAGTTCTATGACTGAATCAGACTCGGAGTCATAGACAAACTGCTTGTTTTTTAGGATGAGCCTGTCAAAACGGATTTTAAATTGGGAACCCGTTTGTATACCAAACGAATATAACTTTTGCCGCGCGGCGCGCACGCGCATAGAGAAATCCTCTCGAACCGCAAAAGAGGAGCCTTTAAGTTTGGAAGCTGCTTGAAGGATGGCGGTTTTATCTTTAAAACGTGCGAATTCGACGATGATGGGACGATTTTTGTTTTTCTGGAAGCGACCTAGTCTGTGTGCACGCTCTGAATCAGCCGCTGCAATGGAAATTTTAAGCTTCTCGGATAAGAATGAGGTTACATGCATTTCTGATTGTGCCCAGCTTTCGTTGTTAGCATCGGGAATTCCAAAGAACAGCAGGTTTGAACGCCTTTGTCGGTTTTCCGCGTCGTCACATTTTTCAGCAAGCGCTTTTAATTGGCAGCCCAGATTAGCGACGTAGTCACTTGTACCATAAGAAGGCTGCGAGTGCAGCGATTGAACTTCATCAACTCTTTTTTCTAACATATCAACACGAGCAGAAAGAGCACTGATCGTAGCTTCAAGGTTAGTTTGGGAAGTGCGGATTAGTGCGAGTTCATTTAGCACGGTGCTTTGGGAAGATTCTAAACGAGTTAGTGCTTTCGAAATAGAGTCAAGTGAAGAAGCAGTGCCTGTGACAGGGCCGGGGTTCAATTCCACGTCGCCAGCCGGTATAAGCAAGAGAGATACATCGTGAAAAGTAACGTAACAGGTGTATAACAACTTGCATAAATGATTGCGACAACTGTTAATCAACTCACGGGGGCACGACACCGCAATTAGAAAACGGTCATTGGCACGGAAGCAGCTTGCGTTTGCAAGGTAACTAACCTGCAGAAAGAATGGCAGTTGCATGACCTTGTTCCGTACGGTGGCGTGCCCCGACTGACTGAGAAACAGTTCCGGTTTAGGTAGCAGCTGGCACGGGGCGGCCTCGCTGATAGTACAGCCACGTTGCCAGACGGAAAGTGCGTTCGTGGCCAGGAACGGAGGCAAAGTGAACAGACGATGATCCGCATTGGGTTGGTCGGGCAGGTATTCCGTATGGGATGGCAGGTGGCGATGGTGCGTCCAGGCTACCTCGCTACGCACGAAGCAGTTGGGCAGAGGGGCGATGGCCCACTGAAAAGCGGCCTGCAGAAAGAATGGCAGTTGCATGACCCTGTTCCGTACGGTGGCGTGCCCCGTACGGAAGTGGTCGACGTGTGGTCGTATTGGTCGACGTGTGCCAGTCTTATTCAGACGTTCTGTCAGCCCATTGGTTTGGGGATAGTAAGCCGTGGTCTTTCGGTGAGTTGTACCACTTAGTCGCAACACGGTATCCAGAAGCGCAGCCGTGAACGCAGATCCTCTGTGTGTTATGACTACTGCGGGAGCGCCATGCCTTAGGACGACGGCTTAGACAAAAAATCGCGCTGCTCCGCGGGGTCGACGTCGTCTGAGCTCGTAGAAAATGTGACGACGAGGTCACGGACATTAATCACTGCACCGTACTCTCTCAAGAAATCCATACCCAATATAAGTTCCTTGCAGCACTCAAAGAGAATGACGAGGGTGGCGACGAAGGTTTCACCGGCGATTACTATCCTGGCTGTGCATTTTCCGATCGGCGTCATCAACTGGCCGCCGGCAGTTCTGATGTTGGGCCCGGTCTACGGCGTCTTCACTTTTCTCAACCTGTCGGCCAGCTTTTGACTTATTATCGAAAAATGCGAACGAGTATCGACGAGAGCGGCCACTTGGTGGCCGTCAATGAAAACGACAAGATCGGCGCTGACGGCATCGGTTACAGGGGGTGCGGTTGGAGACGTCGGAGTTTTAGAGTCGTCGGTCGTCGGTGACGGGGGCTCTTGGAAAGCTAGACGGTTTGCAACCTCACCCCCGGAGGTCGCTGCTTCTAGTTTCCAAGGCGCGGGCTAGGGGACCTGCTCCTAGAGGCGTAAAAAAAATCGCGGCGGGTCGGTGGGGTATAACGAGCCGGAGAAGAGGAACGTGATCGAGGCGTCGCTGAACCTTCCAGCCGAAAGTTTGTAGAATTTTCGTCGCAGGTACGTGCAGCATCAAACACAGGGTAATTGCAGTTGGGAAACCTTGGATACCCGGCTGCGCGGTAGTGGCACGCGCGATAAACATGTCCAGCTTCGCCGCAATGAAAGCACAGCGGCCGGCGGTCAGCGGTGCGCCACAAATCGGTCTTTCGTAGCGGGTAGCCCACAGGGGATTCGCCGTAAGACCGAGGCGCAGCGATCGGCTGGCGGCGGCTGTGACTGGCGAAAATATGGCGTCGGGGGTGGCGGTGCTGGCTGCGTCGTAGTGGTCGACGGTGTCAGCAGCATCGAAGTCGCGGGAGGTGGACGACAGACAGCTGCGGCGCAGGTTAGTCGTCGCGGCACCGCCTGCCGGTCGGGGGACGAAAAGGCCTGTCGAACTTCCTCCCGAATGATATCAGCGACAGAAGCCACCGCTGGTGCCATAGGAGAAATCCCGAGCTGTCGGATCTCCTCTCGCACAATCTCCCGGATGACTTCACGCAGAGACGTGCCGTAGCTCTCAGGTAGAATTGAAGCATTCACCGGCGAGTTCGCGCGATCATATTGGCGGTACCGTTGCTTTAGTGCCCGTTCTATAGCGGTAGCCTCCTTGGTGAATTCGACCACTGTCGTCGGTGGGTTCCTCACGAGTCCGGCAAACAGTTCCTCCTTCACTCCGCGCAAGAGATAGCGTAACTTCTTTTCTTCGGCCATCTCAGGGTCTGCTCTGCGGAAAAGGTGGGTTATATCTTCTGCATACATGGCTACGCTCTCGTTTGGTTTTTGATACGGAAGTGTCTCTTCTGTCGGTACTAGTGAATGTGTCTAGCAGCTGGGTGCGGAAGGTATACCATGTGGTCAAACTTCTCTCCCGGTTCACAAACCACATCCGCGCACTGTCTTGAAGCGCGAAATAGACATTAGACAGCTTTTGCTGGGAGCCCCAGTCATTATAACTGGCGACACGCTCAAATTGGTCAAGCCAATCTTGGACATCTTCAAAAGCGTCGCCATGGAAACTTTCTGGTATCTTAGGATTCTGCAGCATCACCTGCGATGGAGTTGCAGTAGCCATGGCGGAAGTAGGTAGACGCGTTCCAGCAGGGTCCTGCAAAGAGTTGAACTCGGGCGTCAAGCCTAGCAGGCGGAGACTGTACCGGTGAACAGGAGTTTCGACGAACGAAGGTGATTCCGTTTTCGAGGTATGGCTCCGCGAAGGGGTGCCGAGCATGAGGCAATGCTACCCCGCACCTCCACCAGTGTCGCAGCCTAGTAGAAGACGGGAAAGCCGGCGTAGAGGACGTATGGAAGCACTTTATCAGAGCAGTCAACGCGACGTCGTTGTCGTCTCTGTTTTTCCACTCGCGCGCTACTTCAGCGTCGTTCTCATCGCCTGGCACATACCCGCGGCGACCATACAGGATGTGGCAATATTATCTCGGGCCTAGCTACTACCGTCAGACGTCACTGGCTGGCTGCGGCGCGCCTCGGCGGCCGCCGTTCTGCGCTCTACACAAGGGTGACGCGCACTGTACATGATCAGCGAAGCGCAGTACTTTGGAAAGTCGATTTAAGCGAAATATTCTGCTCTAGTATCACCAAGCATCACCCAGTTATGGGCTACCACTAGGAATGCAAAAAACAGTGCCGGAAATCTAATGTTCCCTCTGCTGTCTGAGCTTGCTTTGTCCCTATTAGCGCTGCCTCTTTCGAAAGCAGCCGTTGAAAGCGTGTTGTTCAGCCACGTTTCGTTCACAAGGAATAGTCTGAGAAACCGCATGTTGAATGAGACACTGCGTAAAGTTTCGTACTGGCAAAGAGTGGGAACTGCTGCAAAGATTTTCAGCCAGATGAACAGTTTCTGTTGCGTTTCAACTCTGCAGTTCTATATGGTCCAAGTGGCAGTTGGCGTAAACTCAAACGGGGCTAGATCGTATATTTAATCCGTTTGTGTGAATCTCCAGTGTGAAAAGTGCCAACTGGGACTATACGCAATGTTTTTTTTGTTCTTTGTTTTAGTCAAGCGGCTCTGTATTACGTGAAAGTTGCTATTGTTTTATGGTACTTTTTGAACGTTTCATATTATTACAATGATAAGCTTTGTAAATATATGAAAAGAATGTTCGTCCACAGTGAAGAGGGCAAGGCAATTGCTCACCAAAAGTCTGTGAGTGATCGCCTTGCCAAAGTCAGGATGATAACTCCTCCATTTTCATACCGTACTGCTGCGACAATGTTTTTCTCTTTAAACTATGTGCGTACGAGTAATTGCGATTATGGCTTACTTTATATATGGACGTACTTTCTGACCATTGTAACTCCTCTTTGTTCGTCTTACTATTCATTAAATTCTATTTTGCTCACGCGTATTATCGAGCTGTGATGGAAAAAAAATTCAGATCGCAAAAACCGTAAGGTAGCCAGCCCTCCTCGGAAATTTGGTAACGCATCCATGTCTTTCATCACAGCCACTTACGCACACGTTTTCATAATACCCTAGTCTTGCCAGCAAATCCCTGTTACAATGTTGCGCAGTTCTACTCTACTCATACCACCTGGATTATTGCCAGGGCCGTAATCCAGGTGGCAATTAAAACCATAAACTTTAATTCACCTGTTCTGTTATGGGCCAGCAGGCTATTCTGGTTTTCCCATTCAAAGGCAAATTGCCGTCACAACTGCCGCTTCTTCACATGAGGAAAATAGGAGAAGGTATCAAGTTTTCTCCAGAGTCCAGTGTGCCTCCAAGCAGCAGCCCTCCCTCACTCACCGTCGAGCTGCTTTCGAGTAAGTCCAGCGAGGCGAGAGAGGCCGGGAAAGAAATAACATGTTTATTTTATAAATCAAGCCTATAGGAAAGGCATCCCTATTTTAATGCCTTGAGTTTGGGCCGCTTCTTGGGCACTCGATCGGGACCAGCCAAATTTGATCCCCGATGTAGCAGCTGGATTGATATTGCCCGAGCCTTATAGAAGAATGCATTGGGTAAAGGGAGGATTTATCTAAAGTTAGCTCAAAGCTTTGCTCAGTAAATATCAATAACGTCATGATTAAACCGGAAAAGAAATTCTTCACTTAATTGTAACAATAAGTGGTTTCTCAATCCACGTCTGAGTGGCAGCATACCTTCCGAATCGTAATAAGTATCTGTTCGGTTGTAGTCTTGATAGAACGCTTAGTATGATTCGGAGGGTATCTAACAGAAACCGAGACCTTAAAAAGGACGATGCCATGCGCCTGGTACACGCGTTCGTCGTGTCGCGGCTTACCTACTCCGCCCCGTATCTCCAGCTGACGAAGGCGAATAGGGACACCTTAGACACGGTGCTTCGTAAGGCAACGAAGCAAACACTGGGCATGCCCATATACTCGTCCACGAAAAGACTGCTACACATGGGCTGCCACAAGACGGTGGAGGAGCTCATCGGAGCCCACATCTCTAATCAGAGAATCCGGCTCAGTCACACGGAACACGGACGAGCCGCCCTACGCAAGATGGGAGACCGAGCCAGTACTCATCAAGGCGGCCCTTCCGGAAGACTGGAAGACGACATTTCAGACCAAACCCCTTCCCCGGAACATGACGCCGGGCAAGGACGACGAGAGGCGCACCGCGCCGGCCAAAGCCATAGCCTGGAAGCTGGAAGAAAACCCCAGGGTCCTCTACGCGGACGCCTGTCTCCAAAAACACAGTGACCGTGCAGCGGTGGTGGTTACGTCAAAAGGCAGACTGATCGTCAGTGCGTCCCTGAAGACAACAGGCCCCGCAGTTGCCGAAGAAGCGGCCATGGCCTTCGCACTCGCGCAGCCGAGCGTGGTCACCGTGGTTACAAACTCAAAGACAGCCTACGGAAGCCTCTGCAGGGGGGTAATCTCGTTCGCTGCCCGAGCCATTCTATCCAAGCGCAAGCCTCTAGGAAGACCCATATTGCTCGTGTGGGTACCGGCTCACTCGCAGGTAGCAGGCAACACCATCACCGACTCCCATGCCCGAGAAATGTCAATCCGGGCCGAGCACCAGCCTCAAGAGCTACCGCACCCGGTTACCAGCTTTCGGGACATTACCCGGATGTACCGAGAGGAAAGGTGCATACTGCCAGAGCCGTACCTCAAACTCTCCAGGCAACAACAGACGATCCTGCGTTGAGCGCAGGCGGGATCGCTTACGCATCCCATACTGATGAACCGCATGTACCCTGCAGAACACGATATGCTCTGTCCTTTTTGCAAAAGAGAAAAGGGCACCCTGCCTCACGTCTTGGCACCGTGCACAGAACTCAAGACTCCCCCTCCTCCCCTTACCACCAACACCCCCAATCCCCAACCCCTTGAGCGATGGGAGACCTTGTTATCCAGCCCCGCCCTACCAATTCAGCTCGCACTGACAGACAAGGGCCAGGAGCTGCTGGGAACATATGGGTCCCGTCAATAGGGAACCACCCCATCTGGTGCCGGCGTGCACCACCGATTTATTTCTGGCAGAATAAATATTGATTCATCATCATCTTACTAGAGCTCTTTACACAGATCTTGAGGCCAGTGTTGTTCTAGTTGCATGCGGGGGAAGTAACTTTAGAGCTGGAAAAATACGATGAGAGATTAAGACACAATAAGCCACCTGCAGAACATCACAGCGAAAGCTTTAAAGCGAAAGCTTTACTGGCCGCAAATTTGCGATTCCGCCGTGGCCGTGCTCCGAGGAGGCACATGACGTCACACCGCGTTACTCGTCACACCGCGTTCCTCGTCGTTGTGTTCGCCTCCGCCCGCTTCGCCAGCTGCGTCGCATGCCTGATAACACGTCGGAGGATTGAAAAGGAGAGCTCGCGTGCGCCGCAACCACAGTTGAGGCAGCAGTATGGACGGCGACAATTCTGATAAGTAGGAGGAGGCCTGGAATCGACATCGGAACGAGATGAAGAGGAAACGAATCGCCCAGGAAGCAGACGAACAGTGCGCGGAACGACCGGCTAAACGCCGCAACATAGCTAGACAACCAGACTAACCTGGACTTGCAAATTAGCATTAACCAAGGCTAACGATGCTATGCCTTAGCTTTCGCTACGTATATCCTGGCATAGCCGAGCTAAGCCACTGCCAATTTTTGGCATGTTTCTATGGCTATTTCGAGCTCACGAAAAATTTGCGTTTGACTACTTTTAGGCTACATTTCGAGATCAGTTGACTATTATTTGGTGGGACCATCTGGCAACCCTGCCCGTGCGCTCTAAGGTTTCCGAATAAAACTTAGTGAGCTCAACCTGCGTCTCCGTACTTGTCCTCAGCGCAAAATTCTGTTCTCCATTTCCAGGCGCCTTTCTCCTCCGGCGCTCGCTTCCCCCGCGGTGACACATCATCTCATCAATTTCACAGACGGGACATGTAAGCTGGCGCTTAAACGTTTCTAAGCATAAATCATCGCTGCTTGCCTAATACGGACACTGGACCTTGCTCGAACGCTGCTGGATCATTGTCATTAAGCTTACTTCAGTGCAGACGGTATCCTTCACGGTATCCGCCACTGCAGCGAACTCCTGAGTTGTATCATGTTTCGTAATACGCACATGATCACCAGAAAACGCCGGCTTTTTTTATGCTCCTGCTGGTCAGCCCCAACACTTTACCGTAGACACAGTACTGAGTCTTTATAACGCTTCTTTTCTTGCTGTTTTTCACAACTTACTGTCATTGTTCTTTTTCAAGCTTTACGTTGCTGTTTTATATTTTCCCACATCGTTCAACTGCCTTTCTCATTCTTTTACTTTTATATGTACCTTGCGTTGAGTTGTTCGTACATCTTCTTTTCGTAACTTCCTTTTATACGTTGCGCACTCAGACCTGAGCGTTGTTTCTGGGCACGTTAAATGATTGATTTGTTGATATTGTGAGAGGTTGTATTGTTGATAGCTGTGTCTTACCAGTACTCACGTACGGGGTAGAAACCTGGAGGCTTACGAAAAGGGTTCTACTTAAATTGAGGACGACGCAACGAGCTATGGAAAGAAGAATGATAGGTGTAACATTAAGGGATAAGAAAAGAGCAGATTGGGTGAGGGAACAAACGCGCGTTAATGACATCTTAGTTGAAATCAAGAAAAAGAAATGGGCATGGGCAGGACATGTAATGAGGAGGGAAGATAACCGATGGTCCTTAAGGGTTACGGACTGGATTCCGAGGGAAGGGAAGCGTAGCAGGGGGCGACAGAAAGTTAGGTGGGCAGATGAGATTAGGAAGTTTGGAGGGTCAACATGGCCACAATTAGTACATGACCGGGGCAGTTGGAGAAGTATGGGAGAGGCCTTTGCCCTGCAGTGGGTGCAACCAGGCTGATGATGATGATGATGATGAGGATGATGATGTATTGTTGATACATTGTTCACTTTTTCTCGAGACGCTGTCGCTTCTTTTTTTGCTTTGACGCCCGGCACAACATGACTGTTTAATTATAGTAGAATACCGGGTAAGAGGTTCTGCTAGTCTGTATCGACATTTAAACTGTTCCGCCTTTCATTGCACCTTTCGATACCTGCAGGACAACCCTGTCAATGAGAAAGGTCAAAATATCCAATGCATAGCAGTGATTTATCGCTTATAGTAGCTGTGCGAGCCAACGAAAAGCGATAATTCTAAATGTTAGATTGAAATACGTGCAGTTGATAAAAGCTTACTCTCAGCGACGTTCACTAATCTCGTACAAACCTTTCCATGTTTTTACCATAACCTGATTATAATACAACTGCACCAATAATTCAGGCTTCAATCGAACATTCAAACTTTATATAGTGAGGGATGTGGCCTACCTTTTGAGCCGCAGCTAAACCACACCCACAGCACAGTCGAATGATCTCGAACTACGGAGTAAAAATGCCAGCATGCGGAGAGCTAATGCCATTTTACTAACACACGTGAACAAGGGAAAAGGGCAGCAGTCCCTAGCAAACGATAACAAGTCCTGTTTATTTTTATTTTAGAGCATTCAGTGGCGATTTAGTGGTAAATGCAAAATAAATGCGTTAGGATTACCTCGCATCTCTTTAAGGTTCCGGATCCACGAGTCAAACCGAGTTAACCATATGGCAAAGTTTTGTCCTGGAGCTGACTCGACACATGTCCTGCCTCTTTGAGGAGCGAAGTGCAATCGATGGTGGTCCGGAGCAGACCACCGTCAGCTGCACAATATGCAGGGTCTCTCAGCTAAGTTTAGCCAGGGTTCAAAAATATTCAAATGCCACGTAGCTGAACAGAACAAAAGTAATGTTTGCCGTCGCTTGGAGATACCCAAACAATTTTTTTCATTCCGCCCTATTAGATAATCAGTATTAATTAATTCACCAACTTCTCAAATACTATAATTAGATGAAAAGTGTCCAAGAGAAAATTGTAGAGCGGCATGGAAAACTCCCGAAACAGCTTTCTGTTCCTCAATACGGGCTACGTAAAAGTACTCTTCCGAGCGTAAAAGAAGCCTGTGAATACGCGCAACGTGCCTGGAGCCGCCAGTCAAAAAAAAAAATTTAATTATGGGGTTTTACGTGCCAAAACCACTTTCTGATTATGAGGCACGCCGTAGTGGAGGACTCCGGGAATTTCGACCACCTGGGGTTCTTTAACGTGCACCTAAATCTAAGTACACGGGTGTTTTCGCATTTCGCCCCCATCGAAATGCGGCCGCCGTGGCCGGGATTCGATCCCGCGACCTCGTGCTCAGCAGCCCAACACCATAGCCACTGAGCAACCAGAGGCGGTTGAGCCGCCAGTCAGGCGGCAATATTGCGTGCATTTGCGGGATTCTTTCAGGCTCGGAAAAACACTTTTATGTAGCACGTATTGAGCAACAGAAAGCTGCATCGCGAGTTTTTCATGTCGCTCTACAATTTTCTCATTGACACTTTTCATCTAATTATAATATTTGAGAAGCTGGTGAATTAATTAAGGCTAACTATGAAATTAGGCAGAATTAAATAAGCATTATGGGTATTTCCAAGCGACGGCAAACAACATTACATTTGTTCTGTCCAGCTACGTGGCATTTGCACATTCTAAACTCTAGCTAAAGTTAACTGGGACACCCTGTATATATACCGGGTGTTTCAGCGAATACTTTCACTTTCTTTTTTTTTTTTTAGCTTCCTGTGGCAGATAGCACAATTACAGTCCATGATCTGGTCTACTTGAAGAGGTGGACATCACTTGCAAAAAAAAACATAAGAATGAAATGCATAATCCACTAATTAACAAAAGATAACCAAGTTTCGAACTAATTACCTTATGGCGCACATATCGAAATTTGCAAATTCTAGCCGGGAGCTAGCAAGGCGGGTTCAATCGGAAAGAATTCCGAGGATGGCACCAGTTTTGAGATGCATTGGCTTTCATTGCATTCAAATGCATTGGCGTTCCAGTTGATTTTTTGCTTCAATGCATAAAGTGACGTTTTGTTATGTGGAACGACAGCGCATTTTTACAAGTTCGATGACGCATATCTCGTAAATGGCGTCATCCACACTATTCTTTTCAATTTGATATGCCCTGCAGTCTCACCGAAAGAGCTCCCAAATTATAATATGTGCCATAAGGTAATCAGCTCGAAGCTTAATTAGTGAAGTTTCGTAATTAGTTCATTGCGCATTTCACTTTGCAATTAATGTCCGTCTCTTCGAGTAGACGAGCGCATGGACTAGAATCGTGCTATCTCCTACAGGCACATTAAAAAAAAATTTGAAGGTGTTAGCTGAAACACCCTGTATTTAAAGTCATACGCCTGCTGACACCAACGAATTAGACAGCAACAAAATGTAAGGCGAGCAGCAATGTATCACAGATTTAAGCCCGTTGAAATGTCGTCACCGCGTTGTGGTAGTCCGAGTATCAGCCGCGTGTTATCATATTCTGCTCAGCAACTTTTTTAAAACTCTTATCTTAGCGTCGTTACTATATTATGCTGTGTTTTAGCGCGTCCCGAAAAAAGAACAGCGCACTGAAACGTCCCTTTGTGAACGCTCTTTTGGTAGGCAGGCCGCGTTGAAAAAGTTACTTCACCTTGCCATTTCTGATGTCTGCCGCAAGTGATGTAGCAGAACGGAGCAGAAGCTTGTCGGTGGCAGCTGGCAATGGCAGAGGCTTTTTCCAGGAGAACCACAAGGCAAACACCAGCCTGACCACGACACACCACAAGTATACGCCCAACTCCACTATCAGCTCGCGGCAGCTTTCCAGGATGGAAGCCATTGCACGAAGAACGCTGTGTCCGACGACGCTAGCGTATACAACTATAAGGCTTATCGCTGCACACACGCGTTGAAAAGGCTTCTTGCTATCATATTTCAAACGGAGGTGGAGAGTGTGAACTTCCTTATCAGCCGCGCTCGTTAGCGCAGAAAGAGCGGCCACTCAAGGACTGCACAGCCGCAGCCGGAGTACTGCAGATGGTGCTGCTTGTTTCTGACTTATCGGGGAGAGTGGGCGAGGAGGAATGCGTGTGTCCTGCTTCGGAAAGCGTTTCAGCATCGCAAAAGTTGCCGTCGCTTGGTGTTATCTCCGCTACTTATCGCTTCTTTTTAAACCAATATACAGTAGTGAACAAAAGGATAAGGTGTTGCGATTTTCAGTGAAATAAATCATTACCAAAATTCCTAAGGTTATCAGTAGCTTTTTGTCTCGTTTCTTTTTCGGTGCTGTCAAACGGAACGCGCACTGATTGTGCCAAGGGGACAGAGACATAAATCATTTTGTTTACTGCTGTGGCTCGATCCACTTTCCACTGCGCTCACTTTATGGTACTAACTTAGGCCTACGTTAACGTGTTTGGTTTTGAACAATTGTGTGTTTTATTCTTCTTCAACCTTTATTCTATCATAAACCTGCAGTAGCATGCCGACCGTCTCGCTCCGTTAACATCAGCAGTTACTATGAACCCTTCTTTCCCTATAGCGTGAGCATATTTTCGGACATAGTGGGTGATGCTAGATACGCTTTTCGGTAGACACATTCAGGTTTCGTCGAAAAGCACGTCTGACGAACACTCGTAGGAGCATTCCGTCGCCTTCTGTGCGTGGCTGCTTCGCCCTTTGTTTTTTCATGCCGCCTCCTGCCTGCATTCCTGACTCTAGAGGTTTTGGCTGTTTCGCGCCTAGGGGGTGCAATGAGAGGCTGCGATAAATAAAGACGAAGGCAGCATACTTTTGCGGCCGTGCGGGAAGTCGACGGTTGGTCAGCGCTCAGTGCGGACGGAAGCAGCGTCGCGGATTCGCCTCGGTGGGGGCAGCGAACTGCGTGCCGCACTAGTGCCGCAGTCCCCTATACGTCGGGCATAACGTCTCCGACGACGTCACACACCGGGCAACCTTCAATAAACGGCAAGCGGAAGAAGTGTTGCGCCGTGGGCTCGAGTAGGAGTCGAGAGCGGCTCGTGTACCTCCGTATATATAGTGCGGCATTCCGTTTCGTGTGGCCTAATGTGGCCCGGAATCATGTGGCCCGGAATCGACTCAGCCGCATAATCACCGGCCGCTGCAGCCGCTTAGCAACGTTATTATCCGTTAAGAGCTTTGTTTTCTGCCCGCAGTTCTCAAAGGTTAAATTTTGTTTCTGTCGCGTGTGGTTCATCCCACAATATATACGGTGCCGCAGCTGACATTGTCATTGACATTGACATTGACATCAAATAAAGAAAAGATGCCAAAAACCCGCCGCAATGTACAATTTTATTAACTACGGTGCTCGGCTGTCAGGCCTCTGACGACCGAACACCATGCGCCTTAGAATCATATGTTGCAACGTCAATTTTTAAGCAGTTTTAGTGTCAGGTTAGTAAACGGTAGTAAATACTAGGCCGGTCCCGGCCGCCCCGCATGTGGTGCGAGTGACACGTTTGTTGGTGGTCGTACAAGGCCATGTTTTAGAGCGCACATCTTAGGCGCCCATTCCTGTGGCGAGCGTCGGCATTGGCGCAATCGAGCGAACGAGCACAGCGAAGGATGGAAGAACGAACGCGGGGAGCAGCGGAGGATGAAAGACACGAGGATGCAAACAGAGGAGGATCGTGCAGCGGAACCATGAGTCGGAAAGCGGAGGAGGAGGAGGATATGGCGAAAGCGTGAGAAGAAAAGCGCAGGGCGGCGACGATTCTATCAACAGAGTAGGGCGCGTCGACTGAGACGTCTGTCTGCGGTAGTTGCTGCTGCAACACGTTATCCACGAGCTGGCACTCATAATCTTCGGATTACCAAGGCAGTCGCACCATACTTCACTCCGTTTGCAACGTGCCGCACGAGACGGGTTGTCCGCGCCAGCCAATGTATCGCGAAATGAAAACACGTATATCACTGCCCTCATATTGCGCATAATTGAGGTACCTTAATCGTCGGTGAATTTTTTTTCAATTGTTTTCTGGACCGCAGACAATTTATTTTCCTTCTCTTTTATCTTATTGTTCTACATGGTATAGGGGTGCACGAACGATCGGAAGACGCAACAAGTACAGTAACCATCAGGAGACCAGTGGGAGGGTCGGCTGACGTACGCGCCAGGACCCTTACTAATAGCTTATGTTTCTGGGCAGAACCAGGCCGTCGGCAGAGAGTCATGCTTTCCTTGAATAAGGAAGCCACCCACCTGCCCACCTGGGCCAACACGAGCCTGGTTGTCCCAATACAGTTTATTCAATCGATCCCCTCTTGCGTTGCTTTTTGTTTACTATCACGTGTTCCACTTTGTTACTTCGTTTATAAATTTGATGCCCTGTTATAGCAATTAAGTAATTCTCTCTTCTCGCACATATGAATGTCTGTGTCTACCTTGAGAGTCTCTCATAATTCCACATCACCCCACATGCAAGCCGCATGGTGTGCACATGTGCACTCTACCAAGAGGAGCGCACTTTAAAAGCACCACACGCACTCAGCACGCCCAGCCAGACAGAGAACAGCAGCATTTCCCATCCAGCAAGCTTGGTGTCAAAAACGCTATGTCGCTTGTGTGGACGTAAACCACATCCCCAAGCTATCTGTTCAGCACAGTCTCAGCACAGGCTGAAGGTGATGAGCTACGATTTCGTATGACCCTAGCAGCGAACTCCAAGCAGCTGGGACTTGCTCTCAAGATCCCTGCTACAAGGGACAGGCCATTATGACATAGAATAAGTCGATGCTTTTGCTCGTTTCATGAAAAATTTTGTCCCGATCAAAACATATTCTCTTCAACTACTTCGAGAATCTCAGAAGACAGACTCGGCCTGCAACAGCTTCACATGCTGTGCAAAGAGAATGGATTTCTAAGCGCAACCTCTCTCCTGACAAAAAAAAACTTTTTTGAACACAAACACCATATCACCCACAGTGATGGCTTGCTCTGGTATACATGGAACTGGTGCGGCCGTTCCATAGCCCTGCAGGCAGCAACTTCTATGTCTGCTGCGTGAAGGTCATTTCGACATTACCAAGTCCGCTGTGACGAGCGAGCTTAGAGATTTGCGATAACACCTGCCGTCACTGTACTCCTACTATAGCGTTGGCTGTTGTTAACGTTTTGTTTGCGTAACCGCAATTGCGATAGCCATCGTAAAATAGCGTAAGGGTGGCAACTCTAAATTTTAGTGCGCATTTGTATCGCGATGGGGTGATGGTTGGCTGGCCGCGCTGCTGAATTATCCCACGCGTTTTTCTTTTTCTTTTTTTTAGGCCGTTGGGTTGCTCGTGGCAAACAATGTTGTGCATGTGTGTGTTTATAATAACAAAACTTTTGGGTAGAGACTTATTAAACTGCTGCTTATTTATATGTCGGATGGGTGCTAGTATGAAGGTGAGGTCCTGCTTAGGTGTCCGCTCTCTGTACCGATCGAAGCGTTTACGCTACACTTATTCGACTATTGCTCGTTCGCGTGTTCTATTTTTAGGAATCGGGAAGGTTTGCCTCCATTGACTGTTAAATTTGTCACGCACCTTCGGCGATTAACCGTGTCGGTTAAGTTTCGTCTGCTGTTTGCGCTTTTTTTGCGTAACCGCGACTGCAAGAGTAATCGTAAAACCGAGTGAGGCTTGAATAACGAAACTTTTGTAGGCACTTGTATTTGATAGCAGTACCGCTTACACATGGTGGTTGGCCAACCGAGCTGCTTCAGTTTTCTTTCGTCTCGCATCTTCGCTATGTTCTGGGCCAGCGTATGTTCCGCCATGGGTGCGCGACGTACTGTACAATATTACGACATTGTTCCTTCCCCATATTGTCATTGTAATAATAATAATCATCATCATCATCATCATACTATTTTATGTCCACTGCTGGACGCAGGCCTCTCCCTGCAATCTTCAATCACCCCTGTCCTGCGCCAACCGATTCCAACTAGCGCCCGCGAATTCCCTAATTTCATCGCTCCATTTATAGTCTTCTGCCGTCCTCGACTGCATTTCCCTTCTCTTGGTGCTCATTCTGTAACCATAATTGCCCAATGGTTACCTACACTGCGCATTACATGACCTGCCCAGCTCCATTTTTTTCTCTTAATGTCAATTAGAATATCGGCTATACCTGTTTCCTCTCTGATCCAAACCACTCTCTTTCTGTCTCTTAACGTTATACTTAGCATTCTTCGTTCCATCGCTCATTGCGCGGTCCTTAACTTAGTCTCAAGCTTCTTTGTCAATTGCCAAGTCTCTGCCCTATATGTCAGCACGGGTAAAATGCACTAATTTTACACCTTGCTTTTCAATGATAATGGCAAGCTTCCAGTCAGGAGCTGACAATGTCTGCCATATATGATCCAATTAAGCCATTTTTATTCTTATATTAATTTCCTTCTCATGGTCAGTGTTCCCTGTGATTAGTTGACTTATGTAAACGTACTCGTTCACAGACTCTAGAGGATGACTGGCGATCCCGAGATGTTGTTCCCTTGCCAACATCTTTGTCTTGTGCGTATTAATCTTCAACCCCACTCTTAGACTCTCTCTGTTAAGGTTCTCCATCATTTCTTGTAACTCGTCCCCAGTGTTG
The DNA here is from genome assembly GCF_023375885.2 of Dermacentor andersoni. Lineage (NCBI taxonomy): Eukaryota > Metazoa > Arthropoda > Arachnida > Ixodida > Ixodidae > Dermacentor > Dermacentor andersoni. The sequence goes on from NC_092817.1 coordinate 150,070,615, forward strand.
CTTAATAGAACAATGTCATCGGGAAACCGAAGGTTGCCGAGATATTCGCCATCGATCCTTGCTCCTAAGCCTTCCCAGTTTAGTAGCTTGAATACTTCTTCGAAGCACGCAGTGAATAGCATTGGAGAGATTCTCTCCCCCTGTCTGACCCCTCTCTTTATCGATATCTTCCTACTTTTCTTGTACAGAATTAAAGTAGCTGTGGAATCTCTGTAGATATTTTCCAAGGTATTTACGTAAGCGGTCTGTACACCTTGATTACGTAATTCCTCTACGACTGTTGATATCTCTACTGAATCAAATGCCTTTTCGTAGTCTATGGAAGCCATATAGAGAGGCTTATTGTACTCGGCAGATTTGTCGATTACCTGATTAATGACATGGATGTGATCCATTGTAGAGTATCCCTTCCTGAAGCCAGCCTGTTCCCTTGGTTGACTAAAGTCCAGTGTTGCCCTTATTCTATTGGAGATTATCTTGGTGAATATATTATATAATGCTGGGAGTACGTCTAATGAGCTGATAATTTTCCAATTCTTTACCGTCTCCCTTCTTGTTGATTAGTATAATGTTTACATTCTTCCAGTTTTCTGGGACCCCTGCAGTCGATAGACACTTCGGATATAGAGCTTCCAGTTTTCCAAGCATTATGTCTCCTCCATCTTTAATTAAATAGACTGTTATTCCATCTTCTCGTGCCGCTCTTCCTCAGATCATGTCTTGCAATGCCTTTTTGACCTCATCGTTAGTTATAGGAGGAGTTTGTGTTTACTCTTCGTTACTGTTTCCAATGGAGGTATCCTGACTCAACTGGGTACTGTACAGGTCAATACAGAATTCCTCCGCTGCTTTTACTATACCTTCGAGATTGCTGATGATATTACCCTGCTTATCTTTCAGTGCATACATCTTGGTTTGTCCTTTGCCTAGTCTCCTTCTCATCAATTTCAGGCTGCGTCCATTTTTAACGGCTTCTTCAGACTTTCTCACGCTGTAGTTTCGAACTTCACCTATTTTCACCTTGTTGATCAGTTTTGACAGTTCTGCGAATTCTGTCTTATCTCTTGATTTGGACACTTTCATTCTTTGCCGTTATTTATTAGGTCTTTTGTTACTTGGGGAGAGCTTGTGTACTGGTTGCATTGGTGAATTGCCTCCCACTTCAATTGCTGCTTCTGATCGCGTGTAAGTGTTGCGGTTTATTCAAGGCTATTTTTTTTGTATGTCCTACGTCCGTTTTTCCTTATTCTTATAAAGTGCAATGTGCAATTAGGAAAGATGGTAAGGCACTGGAAGGAAATGCGCAGTGTTTAATATTTCAAGCAATTTGGTAATGTACTATTCACACTATTCATTTTGCTCTTCTTGTTCTTCATCTTGTGGAGTCTGCAGGGCAAGCCTGCACATTTCTCGGACTTGTTTAGTTCGTGACCGGCGCTTGGCGACCATTTCGGGGTCGGTCCACTCGCGCTTGACCTGCCGCCGCTTGCGCCGCTGCTACAGCAATCTCGCTCAGAGCTCCGCTTCTCGATCACGCGACAAACCCGGAACGTCCATAGCGCACACAGAACTCGTAGCAACTGCCGGAGGAGGTGAACCCAGCGTGCCTCCGCCTACCCTTGTCCTCCGCCACGCTTCGCCTCCTTTCTCCTTCCCTGCATCGCTCAATACCACCTAGGCTTTCCTCTAGGTGGCGTTGCTTTGCCGTGAGCAGGGTTGCCAGATTTGGTTATTAGCAGCCAAATCGGGCTACCTTTTATACGGGTTGGCGTCGAAAATTCCGAGATGGCTATATGGCTATATTTGGGCAATTTTGTCTTAAGGTCTTCCGGGTCCAGATGGCAACGTCAACACTGACTAATTCGGCAACGCGCATTGATGAAAGCCAAAGCTCATTGCTGCTACAAAATTATGCAGGCAATCTCGAAGGATGTGTTTTAAGCAATGTCGGCGCTGAGAGGATGGTATTTAGTGATGGCTGCCATCTTTATATGTCATTTCATTGCTAAGCTCTCTTCGTCTTGTGTTTGGCACCATCTGCTGCCGGTTCACGCGTGATTCAATAAGAAAAAGACTGAGACTTACAGCTTTCTAGTACGTGTTACCTGCCGGAAGCTATACAGCAAATTATTATGTGTACTTATACAACAGCTCAAGTATACACTCTAAAAACTGTTGCACCCTTTGGGGTGTATATTTGTCCCACAACTATTATTGTCATCTGTATTGCTTGCGTTTCCTTTCGTGAAAACGCTGCGCTCGCTACTTTCCTGTCGAGAATGCTCTGTTCCGCTGATAACGCGCATGCGTTCGGGACTTAGAAGTACCGGGCTCGCAGCGTTAAGGAAACTATATGTTCGCAAGACAGATGACGATTATAATTGTGTGGCAGATACACACTCCAAAGGGTGCATCTGTATTTAGAGTGTACACTCTTAGGCAAAGTTACACCCTTTGGCTTGCCCCTTCTGCCACACAACAATAATCGTTATCTGCCTTGATGCGTTTCCTTTCTTTAACGCTGCGAGCCCGGTACTTTCCAGTAACGAACGGCACGCGCGTTATCAGCATACAACAGTTTACACCCTTTGCAGTGCCCCTTCTGATAACGCGCGTGCCGTACGCATGTCGCGGCACGTAATTTTTACCCGTGGTCCCCCAATGTTTATCAAGGATTCCTCGGAACCTACCTCTTGGTTTTCGTGGAAACTACCGCATTATTCATTTAGCCGGTTAGTTCCCGCAAAAAATTCCCAAGTCGCCTTATACGAGAAACGTGACTGTTCGATTATTTACGTACAGTGCACGTCATCCTTTTGCAGAGCGGGCGCTCTTAACAGATGGGTCGCCTTTGGGTCGTATCTTGCCCCGCTATGATAATCATCCGTCTTACTTGCGTTTCCTTTCTTGAAGATCCTGCGCTCGCTACTCTCCTGTCGCGAATGCTCTGTCACGCTGATAACGCGCATGCGTTCGTGACTTGGAAGTACCGGGCCCGCAGCGTTGAAGAAAGGAAATGCGGGCAAGACATATGACGATTTTACACTGTAAAATAAAATTTTACACCCTTTCAAGTATCTGCCACATAACGATAATCGTAATTTGCCTTGCCTGCGTTTCCTTTCTTGAAAACGCCGCGCGCGCTACTTTCCTGTCGGCAAAGTTACGTCATGCTCATAACGCGCACGCCGTTCCTTACTGAGAAGTACCGGGCTCCCAGCGTTAAAGAAAGGAAATGCGGACAAGGCAGATGACGTTTATCGTTGTCTGGCAAGATACGACTCAAAGGGTGTAAACTTTTCTTAGATTGTAACTGTGTGGCAAATATACACCCCAAAAGGTGTATTTTTTTGTTTAAGAGTGCGGGAACGGCGGCCGCCGAGGCGCTCCAGAGGCAGCCAGCGACGTCTATCGGTAGGTGCTGGGCGCGAGATAAGTGTATGGGCACGCAGCTACCGACGCAAATTAGACAGTTTTAATTACACGTACGTAGAGGCTTTGCGTACGTAGAGCTTCTACGTGTCAGCAGTGCGCATGCGTAGAACGTAACGGGCGCACGCGCGTCTCACGGACGCACGTGAGATTCAATTCTTTGCGTGCGTTTCTTGCGCACAGCTTCGCGCGGGAGTTCCGCGAGATCACAAACAAGCGATAGCGGGCCGCGCGCGCGCGGGTGGCTTGCATCGAAACACGGCGACAGCATTGAATTGGCTACCGCCGTGTTCACATTTCCCGATAGACGTAGCTACGGGGTCCCTCTTGGCGTGCGTCGCGTACGTGTAGCTAAAAGCGTTTCAGATGGCGTGCGCGTAAGGTACGTAGGCTTTTCACTTTTGCGCACGTGAAGCCTCTACGTACGTGTAACTAAAACTGTCTAGTATCTCGGGCCTAGCTACTACCGTCAGACGTCACTGGCTGGCTGCAGCGCGCCTCGCGGCCGCCGTTCTGTGCTCTCCACAAGGGTGACGTGCACTGTACTTGATCAGGGAAGCGCAGCACTTTCGAATGTCGATTTAAGCGAAATATTCTGCTCTAGAATCACCAAGCATCACCCAGTTATGGGCTACCATTAGGAATGCAAAAAACACTGCCGGAAATCTCATGTTCCCTCTGCTGTCTGAGCTTGCTTTGTCCCTATTTGCGCTGCCTGTTTCGAAAGCAGCCGTTGAAAGTGTGTTATTCAGCCACGTTTCGTTCACAAGGAATGGTCTGAGAAACCGCATGTCGAATGAGACACTGCGTTAAGTTTAGTACTGGCAAAGAGTGGGAACTGCTGCAAAGATTTTCAGCCAGATGAACAGTTTCTGTTGCGTTTCAACTCTGCAGTTCTATATGGTCCAAGTGGCAGTTGGCGTAAACTCAAACGGGGCTAGATTGTGTATTTAATCCGTTTGTGTGAATCTCCAGTGTCAAAAGTGCCAACTGGGACTCTACGCAATGTTTTTTTTTTCGTTCTTTGTTTTAGTCAAACGGCTCTGTATTACGTGAAAGTTGCCATTGTTTTATGGTACTTCTTGAGCGTTTCATATTATTACAATGATAAGCTCTGTAAATATATGAAAAGAATGTTCGTCCACAATGAAGATGGCAAGACAATTGCTCACCAAAGGTCTGTGAGTGATTGCCTTGCCAAAGTCAGGATGATAACTCGTGGATTTTCATACCGTACTGCTGCGACAATGTTTTTCTCTTTAAACTATGTGCGTACAAGTAATTGCGATTATGGCTTACTTTTTATATGGACGTACTTTCTGACCATTGTAACTCCTTTTTGTTCGTCTTACTTTTCATTAAATTCTACTTTGCTCACGCGTTATCGAGCTGTGATGGAAAAAAATTCAGATCGCAAAAACAGTAAGGTACCCAGGCCTCCCCGAAAATTCGGTAACGCATTCATGTCTTTGATCACAGCCACTTACGCACACGTTTTCATAATGCCCTAGTCTTGCCAGCAAATCCCTATTACAATGTTGCGCAGTTCTACTCTACTCATACCACCTGGATTATTGCCAGTGCCGTAATCCAGGTGGCAATTAAAACCATAAACTTTAATTCACCTGTTTTGTTATGGGCCAGCAGGCTATTCTGGTTTTCCCATTCAAAGGCAAATTGCCGTCACAACTGCCGCTTCTTCGCATGAGGAAAATAGGAGAAGGTATCAAGTTTTCTCCAGAGTCCAGTGTGCCTCCAAGCAGCAGCCCTTCCTCACTCACCGTCGAGCTGCTTTCGAGTAAGTCCAGCGAGGCGAGAGAGGCCGGGAAAGAAATAACATGTTTATTTTATAAATCAATCGTATAGGAAAGGCATCCCTATTTTAATGCCTTGAGTTTGGGCCGCTTCTTGGGCACTCGATCGTGACCAGCCAAATCTGATCCTCTATGTAGCAGCTGGATTGATATTGCCCGAGCATTATAGAAAAATGCATTGGGTAAAGCGAGGCCTTATCTAAAGTGAGCTCAAAGCTTTGCTCAGTAAATATCAGTAACGTCATGATTAAACCGGAAAAGAAATTCTTCGCTTAATTGTAACAATAAGTGGTTTCTCAATCCAAGTCTGAGTGGCAGCATACCCTACGAATCGTACTAAGTATCTGTTCGATCAAGACTACAAACGAACAGATACTTAGTATGATTCGGAGGGTATCTAACAGAAACCAAGGCATTAAAGAGGACGTTGCCATGCGCCTGGTACGCGCGTTCGTCGTTTCGCGGCTTACCTACTCCGCGCCGTATCTCCAACTGACGAAGGCGAATAGGGACACCTTAAACACGGTGCTTCGTAATGCAAAGAAGCGAGTAATGGCCACGCCCATATACTCGTCCACGAAAAGACTGCTAGACAAGACGGTGGAGGAGCTCATCGAAGCCCACCTCTCTAATGAGAGAATCCGGCTCAGTCACACGGAACACGGACGAGCCGTCCTATGCAAGATAGGATGGCAGATCGAGCCAGTACTCATCAAGGCGGCCCTTGCGGAAGACTGGAAGACGACATTTCAGACCAAACCCCTTCCCCGGACCATGACGCCGGGCAAGGACGCCGAGAGGCGCACCGCGCGGGCCAAAGCCACAGCCCTGAAGCTGGAAGAGAACCCCAGGGTCCTCTACGCGGACGCCTGTCTCCGAAAACACAGTGACTGTGCAGCGGTGGTGGTTACGTCAAAAGGCAGACTGGTCGTCAGCGCGTCCCTGAAGACAACAGACCCCACAGTTGCCGAAGAAGCGGCCATGGCCCTCGCACTCACGCAGCGTGGTCACAAACTCAAAGACAGCCTACGGAAGCTTCCGCAGGGGGGTAATCTCCTCCGCGGCCCGAGCCATTCTATCCAAGCGCAAGCCTCAGGGAAGAGCCATAGAGCTCGTGTGGCACCCGGCTTACTCGCAGGTAGCAGGCAACACCATCGCCGACTCCCATGCTCGAGAAATGTCAGTCCGGGCCGAGCACGAGCCGGAAGAGCTAACGCACCCGGTTACCAGCTTTCGGGACATTACCCGGATGTATCGAGAGGAAAGGTGCAGACTGCCAGAACCGCACCCCAAGCTCTCCAGGCAACAACAGACGATCCTGCCTCGAGCACAGGCGGGATCGCTTGCGCATCCCATACTGATGAACCACATGTACCCTGCAGAACACGATATGCTCTGTCCTTTTTGCAGAAGAGAAAAGGGCACCGTGCCGCACGTCTTGGCATCGTGCACAGAAGCCAAGACTTTCCCTCCTCCCCTTACCACCAAGACCCCCAATCCCCAACCCCTTGAGCGATGGGAGACCTTGTTATCCAGCCCTGCGCTACCTATTCAGCTCGCCCTGATGGACAGGGGCCAGGAGGTGCTGGGAACATATGGGCACCGTAACTAGGGAACCTGCGTGCACCACCGATTTATTTCGGTCACAATAAGAATTGATTCATCATCATCTTACTAGAGCTCTTTACACAGATTTTGAGGCCAGCGTTGTTCTAGTTGTATGCGGTGGAAGTAACTTTAGAGCTGGAAAAATACGCCGAGAGATTCGGACACCATCTACACCATGTATAAGCCACCTGCAGAACATGAGTACTGGCTCGATCTCCCATCTTATCTTGCGTAGGACGGCTCGTCCGTGTTCCGTGTGACTGAGCCGGATTCTCTGATTAGAGAGGTGAGCTCCGATGAGCTCCTACACCGTCTAGTGGCAGCCCACGTCTAGCAGTCTTTTCGTGGACGAGTATATGGGCATGCCCAGTGCTTGCTTCGTTGCCTTACGAAGCACCGTGTCTAAGGTGTCCCTATTCGCCTTCGTCAGCTGGAGATACGGGGCGGAGTAGGTAAGCCACGACACGACGAACGCGCGTACGAGGCGCATGGCATCATCCTGTCTAAGGCCTAGGTTTCTGTTAGATACCCTCCGAATCATACTAAGCGTTCGATCAAGACTACAACCGAACAGATACTTAGTACGATTAGGAGGGTATGCTGCCACTCAGACGTGGATTGAGAAACCACTTATTGTTACAATTAAGCGAAGAATTTCTTTTCCGGTTTAATCATGCACGTTATTGATATTTACTGAGCAAAGCTTTGAGCTAACTTTAGAAAAGGCCTCGCTTTACCCAATGCATTTTTCGATAAGGCTAGGGCAATATCAATCCAGCTGCTACATCGAGGATCAGATTTGGCTGGTCACGGTCGAGTGCCCAAGAAGCGGCCCAAACTCAAGGCATTAAAATGGGGATGCTTTTCCTATACGCTTGATTTGTAAAATAAACATGTTATTTCTTTTCCGGCCTCTTTCGCCCCGCTGCACTTACTCGAAAGCAGCTCGACGGTGAGTGAGGAAGATCTGCTGCTTGAGGGCACACTGGGCACTAGAGAAAACTAGATACCTTCTCCCTCTTTCCTCATGCGAAGAAGCGGCAGTTGTGACTGCAATTTGCCTTTGAATGGGAAAAACCAGAATAGCCTGCTGGCCCATAACAGAACAGGTGAATTAAAGTTTATGGTTTTAATTGCCACCTGGATTACGGCGCTGGCAATAATCCAGGTGGTATGAGTAGAGTAGAACTTCGCAACATTGTAACAGGGATTTGCTGGCAAGACTAGGGCATTATGAAAACGTGTGCGTAAGTGGCTGTGATTAAAGACATGAATGCGTTACCAAATTTCCGGGGAGGGCTGGGTACCTTACTGTTTTTGCGATCTGAATTTTTTTTTATCACAGCTCGATAACGCGTGAGCAAAGTAGAATTTAATGAAAAGTAAGACGAACAAAGAGGAGTTACAATGGTCAGAAAGTACGTCCATATAACAAGTAAGCAATAATCGCACTTACTTGTACGCACATAGATTAAAGAGAAAAACATTGTCGGAGCAGTACGGTATGAAAATCGACGAGTTATCATCCTGACTTTGGCAAGGCAATCACTAACAGACCTTTGGTGAGCAATTGTCTTGCCATCTTCACTGTGGACGAACATTCTTTTCATATGTTTACAGAGCTTATCATTGTAATAATATGAAACATTCAAAAAGTACCATAAAACAATAGCAACTTTCACGTAATACAGAGCCGCTTGACTAAAACAAAGAACGAAAAAAAAACATTGCGTAGAGTCCCAGTTGGCACTTTTCACACTGGAGATTCACACAAACGGATTAAATACACAATCTAGCCCCGTTTGAGTTTACGCCAACTGCCACTTGGACCATATAGAACTGCAGAGTTGAAACGCAACAGAAACTGTTCATCTGGCTGAAAATCTTTGCAGCAGTTCCCACTCTTTGCCAGTACCAAACTTAACGCAGTGTCTCATTCGACATGCGGTTTCTCAGACCATTCCTTGTGAACGAAACGTGGCTGAACAACATGCTTTCAACGGCTGCTTTCGAAACAGGCAGCGCAAATAGGGACAAAGCAAGCTCAGACAGCAGAGGGAACATTAGATTTCCGGCAATGTATTTTGCATTCCTAATGGTAGCCCATAACTGGGTGATGCTTGGTGATACTAGAGCAGAATATTTCGCTTAAATCGACATTCGAAAGTAGAGCGCTTCGCTAATCAAGTACAGTGCGCGTCACCCTTGTGTAGAGCGCAGAACGGCGGCCGCCGAGGCGCGCAGCAGCCAGCCAGTGACGTCTGACGGTAGTAGCTAGGCGCGAGATAATATGCGTCGGTAGCTGCGTGCCCAGACACTTATCTCGCGCCCAGCACCTACCGATAGACGTCGCTGGCTGCCTCTGGAGTGCCTCGGCGGCCGCCGTTCCCGCACTCTTAAGCAAAAAATTACACCCTTTGGGTTGTATATTTGCCACACAGTTACAATCTAAGAAAAGTTTACACCCTTTGAGTCGTATCTTGCCAGACAACGATAAACGTCATCTGCCTTGTCCGCATTTCCTTTCTTTAACGCTGGGAGCCCGGTACTTCTCAGTAAGGAACGGCGTGCGCGTTATGAGCATGACGTAACTTTGCCGACAGGAAAGTAGCGCGCGCGGCGTTTTCAAGGAAGGAAACGCAGGCAAGGCAAATGACGATTATCGTTATGTGGCAGATACTTGAAAGTGTGTAAAATTTTATTTTACAGTGTATAATCGTCATATGTCTTGCCCGCATTTCCTTTCTTCAACGCTGCGGGCCCGGTACTTCCAAGTCACGAACGCATGCGCGTTATCAGTGTGACAGAGCATTCTCGACAGGAGAGTAGCGAGCGCAGCATTTTCAAGAAAAGAAACGCAAGTAAGACGGATGATTATCATAGCGGGGCAAGATACGACCCAAAGGCGACCCATCTGTTTAAGAGCGCCCGCTCTGCAAAAGGATGACGCGCACTGTACGTAAATAATTGAACAGTCACGTTTCTCGTATAAGGCGACTTGGGAATTTTTTGTGCGAACTAACCGGCTAAATGAATAATGCGGTAGTTTCCACGAAAACCAAGAGGTAGGTTCCGAGGAATCCTTGATAAACATTGGGGGACCACGGATAAAAATTACGTGCCGCGACATGCGTACAGTCGAGCGCGATTTGAAGGTTATCGCGCGAGCGTCGACCGGGAACGCGAACAGCGCCATGGCCCAGAATTCTCTGCCGAGGCGAGGGAGGTATCAGGTCTGCTTCCCTCACTCTTTTTGCTGTTCCTTCAGCAGCCGTCACTCCCTGCTGGGCTATCAGTTTCTTTCTTTTTCTATTTTTTTTTTGGTTCTGCGAACAGGCAGTGATCGTAGTGCGCACGACGTATTCTTCGGTATTATCTGAAATTGGACGTTACGAAGCTGTATCTAGCCTATCTAACGTCATTGCTGCTGAGCCAGGAAGAATGGGTGACCAAGAACATTAGCTTAAGCCCGCGAAGATACGAGGTAACCAAGTCCACACTTTATCGCAACAAATGGAAAGCTTATAATAGAGAGAAAGGGTGGTGAGTTTGTCGCGGGGTGATGGTTGTTGTATATAACAGCGAACGAGGGAGAGAAGAGTGCGTAATCATGATTTTTCCTGTCCCGAAACCGGCCGCCAGGTGCCTGGAGTGCTGGGCTGGTTGACGCTCGCGCGATAACCTTCAAATCGCGCTCGACTGTACGTACACTCTTAGGCAAAGTTACACCCTTTGGCTTGCCCCTTCTGCCACACAACAATAATCGTTATCTGCCTTGATGCGTTTCCTTTCTTTAACGCTGCGAGCCCGGAACTTTCCAGTAACGAACGGCACGCGCGTTATCAGAAGGGGCACTGCAAAGGGTGTAAACTGTTCTATGCTGATAACGCGCGTGCCGTTCGTTACTGGAAAGTACCGGGCTCGCAGCGTTAAAGGAAACGCATCAAGGTAGATAACGATTATTGTTGTGTGGCAGAAGGGGCAAGCCATAGGGTGTAACTTTGCCTAAGGGTGTACACTTTAAATACAGTTGCACCCTTTGGGGTGTATATCTGCCACACAATTATAATCGTCATCTGTCTTGCCAACATTGCCTTTCCTAAACGCTGCGAGCCCGGTACTTCTAAGTTTCGAACGCATGCGCGTTATCAGCGTGACAGAGCATTCTCGACAGGAAAGTAGCGAGTGCAGCGTTTTCAAGAAAGGAAACGCAAGCAAGACAGATGACAATAATAGTTGTGGGACAAATATAGACCCCAAAGGGTGCAACAGTTTTTAAAGTGCATACTTGAGCTGTTGTATAAGTACACATAATAATTTGCTGTATAGCTGCCGGCAGGTAACACGTACTCGAAAGCTGTCAGTCTCACTCTTTTTCTTATTGAATCACGCGTGAAGTGTCCAAGAATCACGCGTGAAGTGTCCAAGAGAAAATTGCAGAGCGACATGAAAAACTCCCGATACAGCTTTCTGTTCCTATATACGGGCTACCTAAAAGTGCTCTTCCCAGCGTGAAAGATGCCTGTGAATACACGCAACGTACCTCGAGCGGGCAGTCAGGTGGCAATATTGCGTGCATTTGCTGGATTCTTTCAGGCTCGAAATAACACTTTTATGTAGCACGTATTGAGCAACAGAAAGCTGCATCGGCAGTTTTTCATGTCGCTCTACAATTTTCTCATTGACACTTTTTATGTAATTATAATACTTGAGAAGCTGGTGAATTAATTAAGGCTAACTATCAAATTATGCAGAATTAAATAAGCATTTTGGGTATTTCCAAGCGACGGCAAACAACATTACATTTGTTCTGCCCAGCTACGCGGCATTTGCACATTCTAAACTCTGGCTAAAGATAACTGGGACACCCTCTATATATACCGGGTGTTTCAGCAAATACGTTCACTTTTTTTTATCTTCCTGTGGCAGACAGCACAATTACAGTCCATGATCTGGTCTACTTGAAGACGTAGACCTCACTTGCAAAAAAAAAAAAAAAACATAAGAATGAAATGCATAATCCACTAATTAAAAGAAATTAACCAAGTTTCGAACTAATTACCTTATGGCGCACATATCGAAATTTGCAAATTCTAGCCGGGAGCTAGCAAGGCGGGTTCAATCGCAAAGAATTCTGCGGATGGCACCAGTTTTGCGATACTAATTCTCGAACTTTGCGGAGAAATGCCTTGGCGTTCCAGTTAATTTTTTGCTTCAATGCATAAAGTGACGTTTTGTTATGTGGAACGACAGCGCATTTTTACAAGTTCGATGACGCATATCTCGTAAATGGTGTCATCCACACTATTCTTTTCAATTTGATATGCCCTGCAGTCTCACCGAAAGAGTTCCCAAATTATAATATGTGCCATAAAGTAATCAGCTCGAAGCTTAATTACTGAAGTGTTGTTAATTAGTTCATTGCGCATTTCACTTTGCAATTAATGTCCGTCTCTTCGAGTAGACGAGCGCATGGACAAGAATCGTGCTGTCTCCTACAGGCACATCAAAAAATTTTTGAAAGTGTTCGCTGAAACACCCTGTATTTAAAGTCATACGCATGTTGACACCAACGAATCACACAGCAACAAAATGTAAGGCCAGCAGCAATGTATCACAGATTTAAGCACGCTGAAATGTCGTCACCGCGTTGTGGTAGTCCGCGTATCAGCCGCGTGTTATCATATTCTGCTCAGCAACTTTTTGAAACTCTTATGTTAGCGTCGTTACTATATTATGCTGTGTTTCTAGCGCGTCCCGAAAAAAGAACAACGCATTGAAACGTTTCTTTGCGAACGCTGTTTCGGTAGGCAAGCCGCGTTGAAAAAGTTACTTCACCTTGCCATTTCTGATGTCTGCCGCAAGTGATGTAGCAGAACGGAGCAGAAGCTTGTCGGTGGCAGCTGGCAATGGCACAGGCTTTTTCCAGGAGAACCACAAGGCAAACACCAGCCTGACCACGACACACCACAAGTATACGCCCAACTCCACTAGCAGCTCGCGACAGCTTTCCAGGATGGAAGCCATTGGCGCATTGCACGAAGAACGCTGTGTCCGACGACGCTAGCGTATACAAGTATAAGGCTCATCGTTGCACACACGCGTTGAAAAGGCTTCTTGCTATCATATTCCAGACGGAGGTGGGGAGTGTGAACTTTCTTATCAGCCGCGCTCGTTAGCGCAGAAAGAGCAGCCACTCAAGGACTGCGCAGCGGCTGCCGGAATACTGCAGATGGTGCTGCTTGTTTCTGACTTATCGGGGAGGGTGGGTGAGGAGGAATGCGTGTGTCCTGTTTGGGAAAGCGTTTCAGCATCGCAAAAGTTGCCGTCGCTTGGTGTTATCTCCGCTACATATAGCTTCTTTTTAAGCCAATATACAATAGGGAACAAAAGGAAAAGATGTTGCGGTTAATTTCAGTGAAATAAATCATTACGGATATTCCTAAGGCTATCAGTAGCTTTTTGTCTCGTTTCTTTTTCGGTGTTGTCAAACTGAACGCGCACTGATGGTGACAAGGGGACAGAGACATAAATCATTTTGTTTACGGCTGTAGCTCGATCCACTTTCCACTGCGCTCACTTTATGGTACTAACTTGGGCCTACGTTAACGTGTTTCGTTTTGAACAATTGTGTGTTTTAGTCTTCTTCAACCTTTATTGTATCATAAACCTGCAGTAGCATGCCGACCGTCTCGCTCCGTTAACATCAGCAGTTACTATGAACCCTTCTCTCTCTATAGCGTGAGCATATTTTCGGACATAGTGGGTGATGTTAGATACGCTTTTCCGTAGACACATTCAGGTTTCGTCGAAAAGCGCGTCTGACGAACACTCGTAGGAGCATTCCGTCGCCTTCTGTGCGTGGCTGCTTCGCCCTTTGTTTTTTCATGCCGCCTCCTGCCTGCATTCCTGACTCTAGAGGTTTTGGCTGTTCTCGCGCCGAGGGGGTGCAATGAGAGGCTGCGATAAATAAAAGCGAAGGCAGTATAATTTTGCGGCTGTGCGAGAAGTCGACGGTTGGTCAGCGCTCAGTGCGGATGGAAGCAGCGTCGCGGATTCGCCTCGGTGGGGGCAGCGAACTGCGTGCCGCACTAGTGCCGCAGTCCCCTATGGACGACCGCACGCCAAGTTTCATCCTAGACGCCAGCGCTCGTTTCTCCCCTGGCGGAACGATTTCATCTCCAACGGGTGTAGGCTTCAGCCGCCGCTTCCCTTAGCGGTCGCGCCCGCGTTCAGCTCGCGCTGCGCGCGAAACGTCTCTTGTTTGCGAGGGCGCCTCTTCGGATGACCGGAAATTATTATTGTGTTGTTAACTGTCACGACAGCAATGTAAACACGAAAGGGTTGATGCCACCAGTGAAATTCTGCCGATTCACAATAAAATGGTACGAAAAAAGCAGACGACACACATGGATTACTGCGGTGCGCCGAGCGAAGTAAACAACTGGCAAACGAAGCGAGCTCGTTCATTGATCACTCCTGAGTGTATGACGGTTTTTATATGTAACCCACATGAATTTAATAATTACTCGGTACATAATCCTTTTATTCATATGAAAACTTTTGTTCGACGAGCGCTTGTCCTGTCTTCTTTCTCGTGTTTCGTTTATGTGTGCGCTGCCCAAGAATTGAAACCACTTCTGTTGTATGCGTTAGCAGTGGCCGAAGTTCACGCGTGCCGAGAAATTGAATATGTGCACGATGCATTGAACATGACCGGAGTTCATTCCCGCTTCACCACTGCACCGATCGATCGAGTTACTGGACGATACGCGGCCCGCGTCTTGGTCGCGCCGGCATTGCTGAAGCAGGAATGATTACTAATACTTTCAACTTCCCTCTCTTGAACACTGTTAAAGAATGGCCAAGCTGTCTACATTGCTGCTTCTATTCCATATTGTAGGGGACGCACTAGTTAAAGTTGTGTGCGCATGTCGTACTTGTGCTATGCAGCGATATATTTTGTTTATTTCCGCACAGTGTCGATGGAAGACCGTTGTCGCCATCAGAGACAACACGGATTTGTAGCAAACATATTGTGAGAAACTGCAAAAATGACTTTAGATCGTATGTGCCGTATGTATGTGCCGCATCGTATGTGCTGACGATTTTTCCGGCGGTACATACGATGTCGTTTCCAATCACCTGCTCAGCGTCACTTACATGGTTAAGCAGACGCTGCCCTTTCGCCGCATTGCAGCCATAAAAATAATCGTCAAGCCTACGTATCTTCTTAAAGGCAAATAGAAGCGTGTACAGTCTGTTTCACACTTAGGGGAAAACTGGGAACGTATTGCATCGCGATGCGGCAAGCAGTGCAGTCGTGCGGTGGCAGCAGCTCGAGCAGGCGCAGACGCTCGAGGGGCGGAGTCGTGATCTGCGTCGTCTGCTACGGCGGCGCGCGCTGGCCGCATTGTAGGGAAGCGTGCTACTGTCAGGGGCAGTGTACGTATATTTCTTCACTGTGTGTGCTACCGTAATAAGCAGCGACAAGACGCACCAAGTTGTGCGCGCAACGTGTTCAGTGTTTGTTTGACTCGAAAGGAAAACAAAGCACTCAACAATGATAACTATGGGAGTCGAACACGATGAAACAAACGGATACGATTAAATGAATGTTTTAGGTTCAGACAATGAGCTGGAAATGGTTTTTCTCGACAATCATTCGCTACACCAATCACCTACACCACACGTCACGCTGGGAACTTCAGTTAGTATCTCGTCATGTCCCCAGCGGCAGCGATGACAGCGCTCATCCTGGAAGGCAGTGAAGTGCAGAATGACTTGATCAGGGATGTGTTCATTCGCAGCACGTCTCAGTCACTGACGATGGTGGATCGAAGCCTATCCTCGGGCGACTGATAGAGGGGACGGTGCGCCAGCGATACTTTCAACGAGCCCCAGACATTTTAAATGATGCTGGCGCCCGGGGATTGAGGCGGCCACTCCAAGAGAGTGACTGTGCGCTCTTCTAGCAGTTGTTGCACCACACGAGCAGTGTGGATCAGCGACCTATCGCGTTAGAATATATAGTCGCCTTCCAGAAACGGGCCGTCAAGAATGTATGGAATCAATACGTCGTCTATGACTGCCTTGCAGCGATGAACTTGCCTTCGAGGCGTATCAGTCGGCGTCGCACAACGCATAGTAAAGAATACCGGCTCATTTCAAGCCGTAACGATGAGATCGGCGCCCTGCAACTGATAGTAGAACGTTTCCCGACAATGCGGCCAGCGCGCGCCGCCGTAGCAGACGACGCCGTTCAAGATCCCGCCCCTCGAGCACCTGCGCGAGCTGCTGCCGCCGCCTGACTCAAGCGCTCGCCGCATCGCGATGCAATGCGCTCCGAGTTTTCCCCTAAATGTGAAACAGACTGTACACCGCCCTTCGAACGAAATCTCCACGCGCACACACGTGGGCACACACCGCGCGCGGCGCGAAACGTGCCAAAACACGCGCAGTGCAGGAGGCAATCCTGGCGGCACGAAGGAGAGATGGGAGAGGGGTACCACCCGCTAAAAGAATTTTGCTTCGCATGCGGCGCTCTCAACGCCGGCGCAGCAGCGCCGCTCTCGGTGCCGTTCTCGTCGGGCATACCGTCTCCGACGACGTCACACACCGGGAAACCTTCAATAAACGGCAAGCGGAAGAAGTGTTGCGCCGTGGGCTCGAGTAGGAGTCGAGAGCGGCTCGTGTACCTCTGTAGTGCGGCAATCCGTTTCGTGCGGCCTAATGTCGACGACCGGTATCATCGAATTGTGGCCCGGAATCGACTCAGCCGCATCATCACCGGCCGCTGCAGCCGCTTAGCAACGTTATTGTCCGTTAAGAGCTTTGTTTTCTGCCGGCAGTTCTCAAAGGTTAAATTTTCTTTCTGTCGCGTGTGCTTCATCCCACAATATATAGGGTGCCGCAGCTGACATTGTAGCCAAGCTGTTAAATTACAAAAAATGATGCGAAAAACCCGCCGCAAAGTACACTTTTATTAACTACGGTGTTCGGCTGTCAAGCCTCTGACGACCGAACACCATGCGCCTTAGAATCATATGTTGCAGCGTCAATTTTTAAGCAGTTTTATCGTCAGGTTAGTAAACGGTAGTAAATGCTAGGCCGATCCCGGCCACCTCGCATGTGGTGCGATTAACACGTTTGTTGGTGGTCGTACAAGGCCATGTTTTAGAGCGCACCTCTTAGGCGCCCATTCCTGTGGCGAGCGTCGGCATTGGCGCAATCGAGCGAACGAGCACAGCGAAGGATGGAAGAACGAACGCGGGGAGCAGCGGAAGATGAAAGACACGAGGATGGAAACAGAGGAGGATCGTGCAGCGGAACCATGAGTCGGAAAGCGGAGGAGGAGGAGGATATGGCGAAAGCGTGAGAAGAAAAGCGCAGGGCGGCGACGATTGTACCAACAGCGTAGGGCGCGTCGACTGGGAGGTCTGTCTGCGGTAGTTGCTGCTGCAACACGTTATCCACGCGCTGGCACTCTTCATCTCCGGATTACCAAGGCAGTCGCGCCATACTTCGCTCCGTTTGCAACGTGCCGCACGAGACGGGTTGTTCGCGCCAGCCAATGTATCGCGAAATGAAAACACGTATATCACTGCCCTCATATTGCGCATAATTGAGGTACCTTAATCGTCGGTGAATTTTTTTTCAATTGTTTTCTGGACCGCAGACAATTTATTTTCCTTCTCTTTTATCTTATTGTTCTACATGGTATAGGGGTGCACGAACGATCGGAAGACGCAACAAGTACAGTAACCATCAGGAGACCAGTGGGAGGGTCGGCTGACGTACGCGCCAGGACCCTCACTAATAGCTTATGTTTCTGGGCAGAACCAGGCCGTCGGCAGAGAGTCATGCTTTCCTTGAATAAGGAAGCCACCCACCTGCCCACCTGGGCCAACACGAGCCTGGTCGCCCCAATAAAGTTTATTCAATCGATCCCCTCTTGCGTTGCTTTTTGTTTACTATCACGTGTTCCACTTTGTTACTTCGTTTATAAGTTTGATGCCCTGTTATAGCAATGAAGTGATTCTCTCTTCTCTCACATATGAATGTCTGTGTCTACCTTGAGAGTCTCTCATTCTTCCAAATCACCCCACATGCAAACCGCATGGTGCGCCAATGTGCACTCTACCAAGAGGAGCGCACCATCACCTAAATCATGTCAGAAAGCTACGTAGTATAAGAAAACATTAAAAGCACCACACGCACTCAGCACGCCCAGCCGGACAGAGAACAGCAGCATCTCCCATCCAGCAAGCCTTGTGTCAAAAACGCTATGTCGCTTGTGTGGACGCGAACCCCATCCCCGAGCTATCTGTTCAGCACAGTCTCAGCACAGGCTGAAGGTGAAGGTGATGAGGTACGAACTCCTAGCAGCTGAGACTTGCTCTCAAGATCCCTGCTACAAGGGACAGGCCATTATGACATAGAATATGGCCGCATAACGTAAAGCTATT
This sequence comes from Dermacentor andersoni, assembly GCF_023375885.2. Taxonomy (NCBI): domain Eukaryota; kingdom Metazoa; phylum Arthropoda; class Arachnida; order Ixodida; family Ixodidae; genus Dermacentor; species Dermacentor andersoni. The sequence goes on from NC_092817.1 coordinate 150,088,937, forward strand.
CCAATATGTTCCTATTCCAATCTCCTGACGTCAAATTTGCGTAACCGGCGACGCAAGCATCGGGCGGTCACCTGCAGGGTTGTCTGAACAAATCAATCAAATGCTCCCCTCGTTCATAGGGGGTCACTTTTGTTTGCTTGAGAAACGAATAACATTGCTTGTACTGAGCGGCTTGTCTTATCTAATTAGCTCACAAGAGGCGAAGAGCATGCTCAAGTGGAGAGAGATTGGATGAGGCCGAGCCACTGCACTGAATATCGATAACCAGATGAAGAGGGTGGTGCCGGCGTCTGCGATTGGTCCGCTTTCTCTTGCTTAGCTTGCGGTGGCTCATCGGCAATCGCGGCGGCATGCAACAGAAGCTTAAGAATGATGCTAAAACGGATGCTCAGCAAGGAAGAGCTGGCAGAACGAGGTCGTAAACGTGCCGAAAGTACTCGAAAACGTTACACGGCCACGCAAAATGCTTTATTACACGCAAATAAACCGATGCTCTCCGGCAGGGGCGAGTAGCCAGTGCCGGAGCGATCGGCGGCAGCCATCTTTTATTCCTTTGGGAACGGGGCAGCCTGCGGCTATTCCGAAAAAAATTCAGTTTTGTTCGGCATAATAATGCATCTTTAACGCGTACGCGTCACTTTGACGCTGTAAGTTTTGCGGTTTTGTGACGTCGCGTGAGAGGCAGGTAATGTGGGTGCAGCCCGAAAACTTTTGACCAATAGCCGAGGGCTAATGGCAAAAAGGCGTCGAATCAGCAATAACTATTTTTGTTTTGTTCGGTCAAATCATGCATAATCAGTGTGTACACGTCATATCAGATGGGGAGCTATCGCGGTTTTCGTGACGTCGCGTTACAGACAGGTGAAGTGGGAGTGGTCCAAAAACGTTTTTGACCAATCGCGGTGGGCTGATTGCAGAATTAGAATAGAAAAGTTTGGTATAGTTTTACGTTATGGCGCCCTAGGTTGATGCTTTTGTTCGTCTCATGTAAAATGTTGTCCCGATCAAAACATATTCTCTACAACTACCTCGAGAATATCAGAAGACAGACTCAGCCTGCCAACAGCTTCGCATGCTGTGCAAAGAGAATGGCTTTCTAAACGCAACCTCTCTCCTGACAAAAAGCTTTTTTGAACACAAACACCATATCACCCTCACTGATGGCTTGCTCTGGTATACGTGGAACTGGTGCGGCCGTTCCATAGCCCTGCAGGCAGCAACTTCTAAGTCTGCTGCGTGAAGGTCATTTCTACATTACTAAGTCCACTGTGACGAGCGAGCTTACAGATTAGCGATTACACCTGCCGTCACTGCACTCCTACTGTAGCGTTGGCTGTCGTTAACGTTTTGTTTGCGTAACCGCAATTGCAATAGCCATCGTAAAATAGCGTAAGGGTGGCATAACTAAATTTTAGTGCGCATTTGTATCACGATGGCGTGATGGTTGGCTGGCCGCGCTGCTGAATTTTCCCACGCGTTTTTCTTTTTCTTTTTTTTAGGCCGTTGGGTTGCTCGTGGCAAACAATGCTGTGCATGTGTGTGTTTATAATAACAAAACTTTTGGGTAGAGACTTATTAAACTGCTGCTTGTTTATATGTCGGATGGGTGCTAGTATGAAGGTGAGGTCCTGCTTAGGTGTCCACTCTCTGTACCGATCGAAGCGTTTACGCTACACTTATTCGACTATTGCTCGTTTGCGTGTTCTATTTTTAGGAATCGGGAAGGTTTGTCTCCGTTGACTGTTAAATTTGTCACGCACCTTCGGCGATTAACCGTGTCGCTTAAGCTTCGTCTGCCGTTTGCGCTTTGTTTGCGTAACCGCGGCTGCAAGAGTAATCATAAACCGTGTAAGGCTTGAATAACGAAACTTTTGTAGGCACTTGTATTTGATAGCTGTACCGCTTACACATGGTGGTTGGCCAACCGAGCTGCTTGAGTTTTCTTTCTTCTTGCATTTGCTATCTTTTGGGCCAGCGTATGTTTCGACATGGGTACGCGACGTACGGCACAATATTACGAGATTGTTCCATACCCATATTGTCATTGTAATCATCATCATCATCATCATCGTCGTCATCATCATCATCATCATCATCATCATCATACTATTTTATGTCCATTGCAGGACGCAGGCCTCTCCCTGCGATCTCCAATCACCCCTGTCCTGCGCCAAACGATTCCAATTAGCGCCCGCGAATTCCCTAATTTCATCGCTCTATCTATAGTCTTCTGCCGTCCTCGACTGCGTTTCCCTTCTCTTGGTACTCATTCTGTAACCATAATTGCCCAACGGTTACCTACCCTGCGCATTGGATGACCTGCCCAGCTCCATTTTTTTCTCTTAATGTCAATTAGAATATCGGCTATACCTGTTTGTTCTCTGATCCAAACCACTTGCTTTCTGTCTCTTAACGTTATACTTAGCATTATTCGTCCCATCGCTCATTGCGCGGTCCTTAACTTGGTCTCAAGCTTCTTTGTCAATCGCCAAGTCTCTGCCCTATACGTCAGCACGGGTAAAATGCACTAATTGTACACCTTGCTTTTCAATGATAATGGCAAGCTTCCAGTCAGGAGCCGACAATATTGCCATATATGATCCAACTGAGCCATTTTTTATTATTATATTAATTTCCTTGTCATGGTCAGGGTTCCCTGTGATTATTTGACTTATGTAAACGTACTCCTTCACAGACTCCAGAAGATGACTGGCGATCCCGAAATGTTGTTCCCTTGCCAACATCTTTGTCTTGTGCGTATTAATCTTCAACCCCACTCTTACACTCTCTCTGTTAAGGTTCTCAATCATTTGTTGTAACTCGTCCCCAGTGTTGCTTAATAGAACAATGTCATCGGGAAACCGAAGGTTGCCGAGATATTCGCCATCGATCCTTGCTCCTAAGCCTTCCCAGTTTAATAGCTTGAATACGTCTTCCAAGCACGCAGTGAATAGCATTGGAGAGATTCTCTCTCCCTGCCTGACCCCTTTCTTTATATCTATCTTCTTACTTTTCTTGTACAGAATTAAAGTAGCTGTCGAATCTCTGTAGATATTTTCCAACGTATTTGCGTAAGCGGTCTGTACACCTTGATTACGTAATTCCTCTACGACTGCTGGTATCTCTACTGAATCAAATGCCTTTTCGTAATATATGAAAGCCATATAGAGAGGCTTATTGTACTCGGCAGATTTCTCAATTGCCTGATTAATGACATGAATGTGATCCATTGTAGAGTATCCCTTCCTGAAGCCAGCCTGTTCCCTTGGTTGACTAAAGTCCAGTGTTGCCCTTATTCTATTGGAGATTATCTTGGTGAATATATTATATAATGCTGGGAGTACGTCTAATGAGCTGATAATTTTCCACTTCTTTACCGTCTCCCTTTTTGTGGATTAGTATATTGTTTACATTCTTCCAGTTTTCTGGGACCCTTGCAGTCGATAGACACTTCGGATATAGAGCCTCCAGTTTTCCAAGCATTATGTCTCCTCCATCTTTGATTAAATAGACTGTTATTCCATCTTCTCGTGCCGCTCTTCCTCAGATCATGTCTTGCAATGCCTTTTTGACCTCATCGCTAGTTATAGGAGGAGTTTGTGCATTCTGTTCCTTACTGTTTAGTATGGAGGTATCCTGACTCATCTAGGTACTTTACAGGTGAATGCAGAATTCCTCCGCTGCTTTTACTATACCTTCAAGATTACTGATGATATTACCCTGCTTATCTTTCAATGCATACATCTTGGTTTGTCCTGTGCCAAGTTTTCTTCTCACCAATTTCAGGCTACATCCATTTTTAACGGCTTCTTCGGAATTTCTCACACTGTAGTTTCGAACTTCACCTATTGTCACCTTGTTGATCAATTTTGACTGTTCTGCGAATTCTGTCTTATCTCTTGAGTTGGACACTTTCATTCTTTGTCGTTTATTTATTAGGTCTTTTGTTACTTGGGAGAGCTTGCGTACTGGTTGCCTTGGTGCCTTGCCTACCACTTCAATTGCTGCTTCTGAAGCCAGCCTAATTACGGTTTCATTCATTACTTGTATGTCATCTTCATCTCTCTTCTAAGGCTGCACATTTTTTTGCAATAACCTGCCTGAATTCGTGTGCTTTAACCCTTACTGCCTCTACGTTGATCTGTTTCTTCTTGACCAATTACTATTTCTCTTTTCAAATGGAGGTGAATCCTAGCCCTCACTATCCTATGATCACTGCACTTTATCTTACCTATACCTTCTACATCCTGCACAGTGCTGGGATCGGCAGAAAGTATGAAATCAATTTCATTTCTTGTTTCATCATTAGGGCTTTGCCAGGTCCACTTTCTGTTTCTACGCTTCCTGAAAATCTGTTGATTATTCGAAGCTCGTTCCTTTCTGCAAATTCTACTAGCTTCTCTCCCTAGCGTTCCTAGAATCGACGCCGTAGTTGCCAATTGCTTATTCAGCAGCCTGCTTTTTCCCCACTTTTGCATTGAAGTCGCCCATTACTACAGTATACTGAGTTTGCACTTTTCTCATCGCTAATTCAACATCTTGATAAAACTGATCTACTTCCTCGTCATCGTGACTGGATGTTGGGGTGTAGGCTTGCACTAGCTTTATACCTGTTATTAAGTTTGATTACGACTACTGCTACCCTCTCGTTATTGTTTTAGAGTTCGTCAATGTACCCGCTACGTGCTTCTGAATTAGGAATCTTACTCTGTATTTCATCTTACCTAGTAAACCTCTTTAGCAGAGGACATGGCTGTTAGTCAGCACTGCATAAGCCTCACCAGTTCTTCTAATCTCACTAAGGCCAATTACATCCCAAACAAGGTCTGATAGTTCCTCAGAGTCCTGCTAAGTTAGCCTCACTCTTACGGAAGCTACAGCCGACATTGGCCTGATTTTATTATTTATTATTGTTATGATTGCAATAGAAATTTTAGGGACAGTCCAGGCGGAATTCCGCTGATGCAGCGTATATGCGCTGTGGGGGATGTGGCTTCGTGAGCGCTGCTCTCGCGCAGCTGTAGTGTTGAAGATCGCGTAAACCTAGCTCAGCAAGCTCTGGAAACGCGTTGTCGCTCGAAGCAGCGAGTAATGATCGCTTGTCGCTGCTGCTTCGCTTCATCACTCCAGCGTTTCGACAGCGAGCTTCCCCTGTCATCGAGTGACATGTGTTCATGTTTCTGCTTGCGCATGATACCAAGGTTGTTAATTTACTAAATAAGCGAAGGTTTGCTATAATTTACACTGACGATAACACGCACAGCTGCTGAATTTACTTATTATAGCTGTCTGGTAATTTTCTATCGCAATCACTGCTTTGCCTTTTGGGAGAAACTGCGCTATCATTACTGTTATCAGCTCGTTCAACAAAGCCACGCTGGCATAGCGACATTAGGATAATTCATTTCATCTTTGCACAGCAGAATTGAAATTATTACTTGATTTCTGGTGACTGTCAGCTCAGCTAGCTTGTATAAAGCCACAAAGAAGCAAAGTTACCGTCAGAGCCAGCATATTGCTGTTAAATGTGCAGCTTGTTAATATGCACGTGGTGAATATTAATTTGTGTACACATTTAAAACACGTCTCTTTTTCATACTTCACAGCCATGCTGTGTGCCTTCCATCACACTGATGTCACTTTGGGTCGACATCATTCTTCGTTGCTGCTCAGTACTGAAGCAAGCCCACAGAAATCTGCTTTCTTAGCTAACTTTCTTAGTACCACTGATCTGAACAGTGAATTTTCGTGTCTGCGGCCACTGAAATGATCCTGCAGCATGACTAGTAAATTGTGCAGCCACCAACGTGCCCGTGAGCTCTTGTTTTTCATCTCCAACCACAGATGAAAAGTTGCACCGAGGAAGTGGTAAATTCCTTAGTGGTCCATATACCTGTAAGCTCTAGGATAACTTGTCTCTGTGACTGTTGAAGCAAGTCCACAGAAATGCCGCACTAAATTTCTTAGTACCTTTGAACTGCAGTGCATTTTGTGTCTGCGACCACTTAAGCCAGCCTGCAGTAATGTTTAGTAAATTGTGTAGTCATAAAGACACTTGTGATGTTTCTAGAAGTCTTTGTACCTGCAGCCCATGGAAGAACAGCCAGAATCAGCCTCTAGTCACTTCCTTTGAGGGAGGTCGTTGATACCTGGGACCTTTCAGGATGAATTTGTGCGTGTGTGTCCGACCGATGAAACAAGTCCATGCAAATCCTGTTCACTTTTGGTGCGGGTGAACTCATACATTTTTGTGTCTGTGACCACTGAAGCACGCATGCAGCAAGCTTAGTTGCCAACGTACATGTGACGTATTCAGCAGTATTTGGCTGCGACCACGGAAGGAAGGCCGCATGTAGCCTCTGTTAATTTGCTTAGAGACCTTCGAGGCTGTGAACTCTTGAGGTGAATTCACTCAAGCCCAGCAAGAGTTTTGCAACTTCTAGTAACTGTGAACTCTGCATAGTTTTGTGCTGAAGCTTGCAAATTGTAGCTTTTTGTACCTATGAACTCTCCACCTGTGTTTGTGTCTGAAACTGTTAAAGAGAGCCTTTAGTAAGTTTATTAATAACCAATGTATCTCTCAAATCTTTAGTATTTTTACTGAGTACGACCGTTGAAGCAAGCCTCCAGAAAGCCTGAATGCAGCAGCTTCCTTGGTGGCTGAGACCACTGTGAACTCTTCAAGAAACTTTGCGCTTATATGCCTACAACCGCTGAAGTGAGCCAGGCCGAAGTAGGCTTCCTACTAACTTCCTTTGTGCCCCACCCTTAAAAAGGAATTTTAATATATTTTTACTAGTGAAGGTGTAACTGTAGAATGTTAGCTCAACTGATATGGCCTCATCACTACTCGAAAATGTTTGCTCTGTTGACCTTCACCAGAATGTATAATAGATGCACAGTGCATTTGCACTATAAGTTGACCATACTGCAGCTTTTGTGTCTACGACCGTTGCACTAGTATCAAGTAACTTCATTAACGCCTAATGTAGTTGTGGCATCTGGAGCATAACTTGTGTTAGTGTGTGTAACAGCAAAACAGGGCCTACAGAAAGGCTATTGTAACTTCCTTATAGTGGCTGACATATCTGACTTTTCCAGCAAATTTTGCTGTGATATGCGCCTGCGAGCACGGAAGTGAGCCCACAGCAAGCCTCATCATAACTTCCATAGTGGCCCAATGCATTGCGAGTTCTTAAATTTTCCAGCTACCCAAGGTGCATTTGTAAACAGTTTAATTCCTGCACAGGTTTACTGGCCATGATTCATCATAACTCCTAACGGCTGAGGTTGTGTGATGAAATTATTGAGTCTTATTTCTTTGCAGTGATGGGCTTCACTGAAAACTGCTGAACTCATTGAGAGTTAAACTTGTGATCTTCCTGCTACTGTTTTAATTAAATAAATGCTGTATGGTTAACGAGATTGTCAAATGATTCAGCAGCCTGCAGAACATAGTGCTGTAGCTTTCTTCCTGTTAGCGCAAAAAAGTATAGCTTGCATCACTTGACTGATTGCAGTTTATGCTATATGTTTTGATTGCCTTATTGGAACGCCAGGATGGATCTTCAAGAGCTGTTCAGTTCCTTGTCATTATTACCCTTCAAACCAACACAAAACCAGGCCAAGCTTACTTTGTTTGTAAAATGCAGCAGTCTTGCTGCACTGCTAGAGCTCATTCTCAGGAACGTCCCAATTATGTTAATTTATAATCAATATGGACGCCCTGTGGATGCCCTAAATTTACAACCAAATGTCCCAGAAGCGTATGCAATTTGACCCAGAAGCGTCCTACGCCCTGACAAAAATGTCCATAGAACGTATTTGGGATTATCAATAAAAATAATCCATATTTAATCTCTTGGACGTTCGAATACCCTTTGTGACGTTCGTGGGAGGTTTCTACCAACGTCAATCCACGTGCATGGGACAATCCCACGGACATCCAAAAATTGTCCATAGGTTTTTTTGCGTATGTCCAACGGACATTTGAATGTCCCATTGCGGACACCTGTTCAACATCTGTAGGACGTTAGTGGTCCGATAGGAAATCGCGTTGTGGCTACTATCTGATTGGAATTGGTGAGCGCGGTTGTAGAAAAAGTGCATTCAATACGTTTACCAGACGGCTTGTACGCAAGTCTTCCTTTCGGCTTGTGTTTTGAGCACACCAGTTTTATACGAATCATGGACACTCTCATGAACACTCGTGTATTAAGACGACGCCGTCATCTTCTCTATGACGTTTGCAGAACACATCGAATAACTTCAAACCGTCCTTGAGGCCATTCGTACCATTGGTATCTCCCTGAACAGGAAATACTAAAAACGGGCTTGCCTGTAAGAAGCCTCCTTCACATTAAAATGCCACTTCGTGTACGATGAACTCAAATTTCTTGGCCATGTCGTCAATAATGCTGGCATGCCACATGATCCAGAAAAAAAAAACGATTGTCGCTTCTTTCCCGATGCATACACTCTAAAAACGTTTACACCCACTCAGGCGTATCTTGTCCCCAAACAAGAATCGTCTGTATTGCTCGCGTTTTCTTGAAAACTCCCGCTCGCTATTTTCCTTGTAGGAAGGGTATATATACATATGTATATGTCACACTCATAATGCGCATGTCGTTCGGGGCCTGGATATATCGGCTGAGCAGTGTTGAAAAAATATTGTCGCGTTATAGTAATGGTCAAGAACGACGCAGTGTCAAAACCATGAGTTACAAATGTAGCTCTATTGGGTGAACTTGCGCTCACCAAAACAACACTAAAGCACCGCGATAGCGGCGAGCAAAGTCGGCGATCTAATCTAATCCGATCTAAATCTAATCCGCGTGTCAAGCACGTCGGCTTTTATATATGACTCGTCGAAAGTTGCAGAGTAATCGCTGGTGCCCGTGTGTCCTCCAGAAAGTACTACACAATTCGCGTCGCATATAATCAGATTACACAAGGTTCGCTGACAACAGACATCGGATAGAACCATCGATAATATTCGAGAAACTTTCGGTACATGCAAGTGCGTCCTGCGCTGAGCAATGTTTGCCGGTGAAAAGCTGTTACCCGAGAAAGATAAACAAGTGGACCTGTCAATATGCAAGATGGCTATTATTGTTTTGGGACATGATATGCCCAAAAGGGTGCGAACGCATCTTAGACTTAACGAACAAGCACGAACGTGACCGCTTTCCGTTCGACTTGATGTCGACTACCGCCGCTTCGATGATCATTTTTCCCACCTCACTAAACTTATGACTGCTTACAAAGGATGTGTTCATTGTCGTCCTTGTTCCGCGAGCTCCAGACCCATCCGCAGGTTCTACGCGGTTGCCGAAATTCACACAGCTGCGAGCAACGTCAGCATTGATGCTGCTCTTGTGCAGCTACAACAAGGTGTCGAAAGGTTATTGCGTATTTCATCATCTGAGGAGAAAAATTACTCAACCACAGAAAAAGTTTCGTCCTCGTGATGGGCGATGACAAAGTTTCAACCTTACCTGTATAGATGGCCCTTATGTGTGACCAAACCTCTCTCCGTTGGCTGGCAAATCTAATCGACCACTCCGGAGGTCTAGCTCGATGGCGCCTTACAGGAGTTTCACTCTGCTACTGTGCTCGAGTCGGGGCACAAAAATACGGACACGGACTCTCTCGCGCGCGCTACCGTCGCAACTGACAGCCCCTGTCTCGAAGAGGACTGTGGTTTCCTTGCCGCTGTGGCAGTCTCTGATCTGGCCCAACAGCAGTGAGTTGACTTATATCTGGAACACTCATCCACTACCGTGAAGGACGCATCACTCACGATCCCCACCCCGCCTCAAGAATTTGCACCTCACATGTCATCGTTCTGCCTTCACTACAGCTGGCTTTACAAGCGCAACTTGCAGCTCAATGGACACCAACTACCTCCTTGTTGTCGCCCCAGGGTTTCGCGCAGGTTTTGCGACGAAGTCTTACGGGAATATTACCAAGAACCTTTTTCAGACCATTATTGTCTTTACACCCACAGTGACAAGCATTCACTAAAAGTACTCTACTGGATTAAATTACCAAGGACCTTGAAGCAACTTGTAAAGAGACTTGCCGTGACTGTCAATGCCGGAATATTCCGCCTATGTCACAGGCTTCCTGAAGCTTGGAAATCCTCCGCAAGTTCCCTTTGAGCCGGTCGATATCGGCTTCCTTGGTCAATTTCCGACGTCTTCTACAGCCAACCAATGGATTGTAATCGCCACCTATTACTGTATGCGGTACTGCGAAACCAAGGCAGTTCAGCAAGCAACTCCATCCGACGTTGCACTATAGTCTTAATTTAAAGCATCACTCTCCGCCACGTTGCTCCAGCTGCAGTCGTCACCGATCACGGCCCAGCCTTTACTTCATTGCTTGTGCACGATGTCATCCAGTTCATTAACATGGTACGCATTAGCTTTTCAGAGTGCAGTATTATGCACCGAAAAGATATTGCCTACCATCCGCAAACAAATGGGCTTACCGCGCGCCTTAACAAGACAACTGTTGACAGTTGTCCACGTACGTTGCCATTGACCACAAGAACTGTGATGATGCGCTCTCATACAACATTTTTGCTTATAATACTGCGATTCGGGAAGACACCGGATTCATCCCTTGTCGCGCACTTCATAGATGCGAAGTTGCCACCACTGTTGGACGTACGTTACACATGCACAACTGCTCTCCCGGATGCAGACTCCTTCGCCAAGCGTTCCAACGAAGCGACTGCGTCAGCAAGCCTACGATGCTCACCATTATAACGTTAGCCACATAGAAGTCATATGCAGCACTGGGGATCACGTCCGAGCGCGAAGCTTCAACGCCTCGACACGCCTCAGAAAAAACTTCTACGCTGCTGCCATGCCTATAGTCTGATACAATTTAAGTCTGCAGTGAAGCCCCGCCCATGCCCTCATATACGCCAGCCACTGTTTTTCCACGAGGCTGCAAACAGTTTGTACTTCAAACTTTTCCTGTTACCTAAATAAGGTGGTAACCACACAAACAAATTCTTGCATAATTTTATACATTTTCACTCGTATGTTATAGTGGAATGGCGAAAGCCTAATTCTTTATTGAACTGGAATAAAACGTTTGCTTTGTTGCAATTATTTGTCAAATTTCACTTCAGTTGGCAGTGAAGTTTCACTGCTAAAATGGGCTCAGCAACGAAACGAACTGTACCACGGACCTTCGAAGAGTGAAATACACAGACTCCATACACTTTGTCTATGTCTTTTGCACACCTCATCACTTCTGCCGATGAAGACTCTTCAAGAACAGCAGACGCTCCGGAGGTACCAAGTACGTCATTCTGAAATTTTTTTTTTTTTTTTGCTTCTGTGATTGGCTGGCGGACTAACCCAACCCTACACGATTTGTGTGCCTTCGTTGCCAACTGCTGTTTCTTTAAGTTGTATCCTACTATAGTTCTCCAACGCCGAAATGATGTTAACTAGAGCAATCCCAGCAGTCTCTTCACGGCACTCCCGCCATAAGACTGTGCCCACAGTTCTGCACGTCGTTTGGATGAAAGCTTATCACTCGCGATGACTTACCTGTTCTGTCACTCATGTTGACGCCACTTGCATTGTTGCTGTTGTCACTTTCAAGTTATGGCACGTGCCCACAAAGGGGGTGGGGAGCATAGGCCATGGTTCGCAATCGAAACATAATAGTAAGTCCTTACGTCCTCGTAACTTATTGGTCAGTACTACCTATATTTCAATTATAATGCTTATAAGTTACTTTTTTCTTGAAAAGTCATCATGCCAATTTTGACGAAGATGCTCGATTATGAAAATAACGCCATCTAATGTTAATAATGAGGAATAGGTATTTAACGTGTGAATCTCCCTGCAGCAACTGATGTGCTTTCTTTACTCAACCTTTTGCTTCTCCACTTGTTCTTTCTGGTAACTCACTCAGTCATGCCAACGGCGTTGGTTTCTTGCCGCTACCTTAAATGTACCATTTGCTGATAGTGCACTTCTCTGGCTTTTTTCTACGCGACAGTATTCTTCCATGACCTCGGTTCTAGATACAAATGTTTTCTTTAAACTTGAAACTAGTTAAAGTGTGCACTTTAGGTTAGTCAATATTCAGCCTTCTGTTTGTTACAGACTTGTTTGCTGATGCGATGGATACGGTAGAGGCTGGTATTGCTGACCATGGGCTGATATTGTTCCAATTAAGTATTTTCGCGAAGAATCGAGAAAAATAATTATTTCAGTTAAATACTACTCTAGAGCTGATGACACACTATAATTCACTACTGAGACGGTCACTTTGACGTCTTTAACCATGATGTGAAGTACTTCTGGCTGGCATTCTCAGGACAGTAGAGTACTGTGTGTGAAAACTTTATTAAATGCCTTGCAAATTGATGTCCTGTGTCTAGGCTGCACTGGGGGCAGCGGATAGACCCTGTTGCTCAGTAGCTTCGCGGGCCTGCTGGATGGCCCAAAGTTGGTCCTGAAGATCTGAGCTAGTCAGTGCGGCTCTCCACTGCGCCTCTAGTTCATCCGGGGGGACTGCAATTCCCCTCTGAACTATTTCACAATCCCAGAGTATATGCTCTAGGGTGGCTCCTCTATTATCATATAATTTACATTTGGCATCAGGGTATAATTTCGGAAACATGGTAAAGATGTACCGGGTTCGTGTAAGTTCTGGTTTGGAGGCGCCTCCTGTCAAACACCCGAGACCTGTCCAATTTTGGGCTAGCAGGTGGATATATACACCTCGACTTTATATAGAATTGGGTAATGCCACTGAATGAGAAGGGTTTATCCCTATCCTTTCGTTCCATCTCTTCCTCAGAGAGAGCGCCCCCCCCCCCCCCCCTCAATTGAGCGCGGTTAAAGAGTCCTCGCGCAACACGATGGGCAGACACATTAAGGTTGGGGATGGTGGTGGAATCACACTCTGCATAGGCTGGGAACCAGATGATTTCTTTGTTGTTAAATTCCTCAGATGGTATGACTTTGGCTTTACTGTTTATAATTCTTGCAGCCTCAACTGATATCCGTCCTCTGACGTAATTTTGTATAGCCAATTGAGAGTCGCTAATAATATATCTATACTTGGGAGAAACGATAGCCAGAGCTGTGGCAACCTCCGCCGTAACCTCAGATACCCTGGTTTTGATTGAATACGCGTGCACGCTTTCTTGCTTTGTATTAATTGCTACTGCTGTAAACGCTTGGTGACGAATAATCCGCGACGTCCACGAATAGCACTTTCTCGTAATTGCCATAGTGTATGAGTAGAGCTTTAGCTCTGCTCATTCTCCTGCCCTGATTGAATTCCGCGTGCATATTTTTGGGTAAATTTGGGATTTGAATCCTGCTCCTAATCTCTCTGGGCAACGCAACCTCGGGTCCATGCTGGTTATGGTAATTTATTCACAATTTATCAAGTATACTTCTGCCAGTCCAGGTGTCGGCTAGTCTTTCCAACGGAACTATGTGCTGAGTTTCCTTCAGTTCTTCTAAGGTGTTATCCATGCCCAGCTGCAATAATCTCTCTGCACTTGTGCCTTCGGGCAAGCCTATGGCCTGCTTAGAAGCTTTCCTTATGAGTGTATTGTCTTTTTCTGCCTTGTGTAATGAAGCAGACGCGCCTCGTGTTTCCGACACATCTCGCCCATCTGCATGACATTCCCACCTGTCTCACTTCAGCTGGCCTACAGCTCAACCTCAAGAAGTGCCGTTTCGCTGCCCAAAAATGAACTGTCTTGGGCCACGTTGTCTCGAAAGGCGGCATCCTTCCTGAACCCGACAAGCTTCGCGCAGTCGCTGAGTTTCCGAGGCCCACATCAAGGCCCTGCGAAGTTTCATAGACCTGTGCTCTTATTTTCGACGCTTCATGCGGAACTTCGCCTTTATTATTGCACCCTTGACGAAGTTGCTTACCGCAAGCAAAGGCATCTCCGCGTGGTCATCAGCATGCGATGAAGCCTTTAACAAGGTACACTAGTTGCTGACTTACCGCCGATTCTTCGCCATTACGACCCAACTGTGCCAACAGAGATTCACACCGACGTCGGTGGTGTCGGCCTTGGTGCAGTCTTGGCCCAACGAAAAGCCACGAATGAAGAATACGTCGTGGCTTATGCCAGCCGAACCCTTCAAAAAGCTGACATGAATTACACCATTACAGAGAAGGAATGCTTAGCCATCATTTGGGCATTGGGCAAGTTTCGTCCTTATCTCTACAGCCATCCTTTCAGCATCATCCCTGACCATCACGCCCTTTGTTGGCTCTCCTGCCAACCAGTTAAGGTACCAGTTAAGATACGCAGCTACATGAATGATGTGGCTTATAGGAAAAGAGTGAATGAGCCTAACAATGCTAGCCTCCTTCATTCCCTGATACTTCTTCATGATTCTCCTGATCAACCTAATGGCGTTAGTGCTCTTGGTAACGAGCTTTCTTAGAGTTTCGCTGTTGGTTCCCTTCGACTCAATGTTGAGTTCCAGGACCCTATTATGTTTGACGATGGGGATGGGGCCGCCATTCTTTGTACCGAATCTGTATCTACTCGTACTCTCTCTCCTTGATGTACCCCTTGGGAGCAGGGGCGTAGCGGGGGGTACTGAAAAAGTTCTGAAAAATTTGGATTTACTGAAAAATTGAATTTCTCAATAATGTGGAAAGTTGGGCGAGTTGGTGATTAACCATCATACCTTGGTGGTGAAGCAGTGCACTGACAAGGACAAGGCGAAGACACAGAAGTGTCGTGCAGCGAGTGTCGTGTATTGGTGTGTATCTTCACCTTGTCCTTGTCAGTGCGCTGCTTCCCCACCAAGGTATGATGCATTTCTCAAATTAAAACACGTGGAAGAATTGTAAACTACGACTTACAAGTAACCTCGAGAGATGATAGCTCACGGATTGTAATTTGACTAAATGAGAAAACATAAGTCTCTTACACGAAAACTTAAAGAAACCCCTTTTTTAGCTTTTCTACAATTCACAGACGGGCCACGGCGTTTGCCATTTCCATGCGCCGGCGTGCGGGTGTCTTAGCTGTCTTGGAGGTCATGAAGCGGTGCGCCGGGTTCCTTGCAGTACCTCCAACAGGCGTTCGCCTCCGCCGTATCGCGGTGCACGCAAGAAGCCGCGTTTCTATCACAAAGCCCGCCTTCGTGCATAGCGGTCGCAGCCAGCGTTTCCCAGTAAACATTACGGTCACATACGCTCCAGTTGCTGGTAAGTGTGAGAACCTGGCAGGGATCTTTGGATGCTATTGCGTTGCACTCTTAAAAGCAAAACTTAAGCGTCCTCCAAAATTTTTCTCGGGTTGCCCCGACCACCGCGCGATGTACTTCAGTGCGGGTTCGTTTTTCTCTGACCTAGTGGGTTTTCGCCTGGCAGTTTTGGACACTTTCCGGCTAGCAGACAAGAAAAAGAAACAATGGTTGCTTGCCACCATCATTGTGGGGACTCGACGAATGGCGACGCTTTCGCTTGAGCGCAGCCTCTCTGGAAAGTCTTGTCTCGCCGGTGTAGGATACCGAGCAGTATGCATATGGTTCTCTGTGGACCAAGTGTCTCACGTTTTCTCCCATATTCCTTCAGTAGCCACATTAGGTGCCCAAAGTAGGCATTCGATTGTGGCCAACATGCTTTCATTTAAGTCTTTTTTTTCATTTCGATGCCCCCAACCCACAAAAGAAAGACATTGTTGCGGTGCAGAGAATTGTCAGATGGTGAAAGTTCGATTTTGTTACTTCTTTTGCGAAAAGTAATGGGCCATGGGATGCTTCAGTTATCGGATACTATTGTATTATTCCGGAAGCAATTACTTCTGCGAAAAGTAATGGGCCATGGGATGCTTCAGTTATCGGATACTATTGTATTATTCCGGAAGCAATTATATGTACACTCCAGGCGCATTCCTGCCGTCACCCTCATGTTCCATATAAAGTCCAAGGGCGATAACATCGTGACCGTGCGCCGCATGCTGTATGCGCGAGTGAAAGCGCAGGGTGGGGAGGGCGGGTGGCATGGGTGAGCCGATGATGGTAGCTCAGTCTTGTGTGCGTAAGGGAGAAAAGCGGGGAGAAAGCGCGCCACCTTTCGTCGCGCACGATACGTACATCAAGGGAATGTAAGGAGGAAGGCGGGCCTTGGGATTCTGTGGTCTGTGAACATGTGATTGCGTAATACATTTATTTGCCTTGTTTCGCGCACAATATACCTGACTTTTTCTTAGATACGTAGATTTATTGGAGACTTATACCTATATTGAAATATCTTGTTGCGATTTTTTTGCGTATACGTACACTGAAATTTGTTTCCAGTTACCCTTTTTTGCCCTTTATCAAGCTTTTAATATTCCATTGTATCTTCGCATTTCTAATGTACCAGGGCGAGTCAAATGAAAGTTAGCCAACCCACCCCGCGCAATAACGGTTCGGGTCATTATCTGCGAGGCATGCGCGTAGCACACAGACATTTCTCATTTACAAAAGTGATATGCAGGTGTGAGGCTAAATGTTCTTTAATGCTCTCATACACTGGGTTGAACATGGTTACGTGACAAAATGGACGCTGCAAAAGTTGAACAGCGTAGTGTCGTGAGGGTTCTGACAGCTGAAGGTGTTTCCCAAAAAGAAATTAGTCGCCGTATGGCTGCCATGTATGTTGAACATTGTGTTTCATTGGCCACTGTGAAGCGTTGGAGCAAATTGTTCAGAGAAGGATGTGATAGCTGCAAAGACGATCCAAAACCCGGCCAAAGGCACCGTGCAATCATCCCCAACGCAATTGCAATGGTTGATGAGCTGACTAGACAAGAACGGAGGATAAGCATCGACGAACTGAGAGAGCGTGTGAAGATGAGTCATGGTTCGGTTCACACCATAATCATGAACATCTCGTTTATTGGCTCGTGTGTGCAATGGCTGACCAAGATTTTGAACCACCGCCAGAAGACGGAGATGTCCGGTGCTGCCTTTACTTATCTGATGCGGTACCACAATGAGGGCGAGAACTTCCTGTCTGCAGTTGTGACCGGGGACGAGTCACAGTGCCGCTACTACGAGCCTGAAATACGACGGCAAAGCTCACAGCGGAACCATTCGAATTCACCGCCACCTAATAAAGCAGAAGCTGTCATTTCCACCGCAAAGGTGTTATTGACTTTTTTTTTCGATCGTAAGGTGCCATTACTTATCGAATTTGCTAAACCTGGAGAGACTATCAATCGTTTCCGATACTGTGAAACGCTGGATCGGTTGCATTTCGCAATAAGGAACAAACGACATGGAAAATTGATGAATGGGGTCATCTTGCTCCACGACAATGCCAGTCTCCACGTCGCTGATGTGGCTAACACAAAACTGGCAAAGTTTAAGTGGGAAATGCTGCAACATCCGCCATAAGGCCCAGACCTGTTGCCCTGCGACTTCCACATTTTTGAGGCAATTGAAAAAAACAGCTCAAGGCAACCAGATTCTTGTTGGGCGATGACGTGAGAGTCTGTTACAGATTTTCTGAAGCAGCAACCCAAGGAGTTTTATGAAAAGGGAATCAGGTGACTCGTTAGTCAGTGGGGCAAATATCTATATATATGCTCATGGAGACTACCTTTAAATAAAGTACCACAATTGTCATACAGTATTCGTACTGGCTCAATTTCATTTGACTTGCCCTCATATATTTTGCAGAACTCCTTCTCTATATACGTGCTCTCTGTTGAGACTATAATTTCGGTGCAGTTACAACACACGACCGGCCGTAGCTGCTCATGCGCAATACGTTGGAACAAAGGACAGCATCATTGAGTTTTTTCCCTGGCCGTTGCATATGTACAAAAATGTCAACAAGGTTCTTGAATGACAAAGCTTCTATAAAATATTTGTCCTCAATTTGTTCATTTCAGGGCCTTTGCATTTTTCATATCAGCGGCATGTATTGCTTTGCTGGTTTCGAACTGATATAGTTCTAAAGTCCGTGTGATATTTTCCTTACTTATTAAATCAAGAAAAAACATGGAAATTTTGATATCAGTTATGTAGGGCACAATTTTTGGGGCATACGAGTATATTCTTTTATGAAAAAAATACATATTTGACTTGTCTTGGCAGTGTGTAGCGCTCAAAAATTCGTTTTCAGCATCTTTGGCAATGGCTATGCAGTTATTATTCATGTATTTGATTTCTTGACAGATTCCATAAGGAGGAGGCTGATCTATAATTCTATGATCGCTGCCAAGGTCTTCGAAGGTGTTTCTCCATTTGACCTTTGCGACCTTGTTTACAATTGCAAGATTCAGTGTGGTATCTCTGTTGAGCTCGGCCCCTATACGTCTAGGGGAGTCTGGCTTATTTAGGAGCATTAGCTCTATATCTTGAACGTCATGCCATAGCATTTTTCCCTTCACTCACGAATAACCATACCCCCGGGCACTATACCGAGCCTTGAAGGCTCTTCCTATGATTACAGGACTAGTAGCTGCCATCACCACAGCCTTTCTAAAGAGAGCTATGAAGCACTGCCTTTTGAGGGTTGGATTACTATATAAGTTTAGAATAAATATACATGAGGATTTCCTCCATCTGGGGAAGAGCTCTATAAGCACGTGCTCAATATCAGATTTGGGTATTGTGACGAATCACCACCAGTAGAATGCTGCACCCAAAGCTTCTTGCCAACGCGTTTGCGAAACAATTTGACTGCATAACCATTGTTATGCCGCATTTGACACAAGGAGTACCTGCGTGCAATTACGAATAAAGATAAGCATTTTTTATTCAGCCATGCATAGAAAAAAACTTTCACAAGAGACGTCTGCTTCCTCGCAATATTTTCTCAATTTAAGAATACTGCAAATATCTTCTGAAACACTGACATGCTGTGCCATATATAACAATGACAAATGCTTTGCACAGAGTAGTTTCTTACTTCACATGACAAAAAAAAATGACAGAACACTTTTCCTACAAGCTATTCAACCCAAGGCACTCATCTTTGCAGTTACGCACACATTGAAACGGCTTTCTTTGAATTTTGGTGAATTCAAGAAACCGTCAAACCAAGGACGAACTACCTTAATGTGTCACTTACCCGGACGTCACACTCAAGCTTTTATTTTCGTCGAAGGATCAAGCCACCCGCCAAAGCGGTTCTCGATTTCCCTGGCGACTGCCAGGCATAGCCTGTCGTTTCCCCTCTTCGCCACCACCTGCACGCACAGGGGCAATCCCTGCGTAGACAGCATTACGGGGCACACTGTGGCGGGCACCTTGAACTGATTGAAAAGAGCCAACAGGCAAGACAAACCGAACAACAACAAGTCCTGGTTCTGGAATGGGGCAGCACTCACTGCCGCGGGCAGAATGAGCACTCCATCATCCCCTAGTGTCTCCTCGAGCCTGTCGCGGGCGCTGTCTAAGGAGGCCATGTAGGCGTAAGCCTGCTGTTTCGTACGGAAGCGGAAAAGTTTCGTAATGGTGCATGCGGCCAATGCTGCCAGGGTGTGCCGGCCAGCTCCCACCAGGTAGCGAAGCAGTTCGACTAGCGCATTGAAGCCACCGGGTCTGAACATTTCGGCCAGCGGCTTGTCCTCCAACCCGCCGTTCACTTTGTACCACATGTATAGGTTGAACTGCAGTTCGGGCAAGTGTAGTTGCTGCGCTTCGAGTCCATGCGCCGCCTTGAGGCACTGGGTGACCTGTGCGTGTAGATTGTAGGGATGAGAAATGTCGTAAAATGTAGTTTTGTCTATTTCCATAAGTACAGAAACAAAATTGATGAGGCAACAAGAGACAGAAAAAAATTTATATAGGCAAAATTTTAAAATGTGGGCAAATCTCACAGACTGAGGGGAATATGCAAAGCACTTTGTAGGTTGCTGGTTACGTAGCATCGTCTGTTGGTTCCCCATAGTGTTGCAAGATGCCTGTTTAAATCGAACAATTGCGGGTGTATGTGCATGTGCATGCCTGTGTGACAACAATAAGGCAGAGGCCTTATTATTATTATGGCACTGGTGCAGACGACTGTATGACGACTGATTCGTCTTATACTTTGGCAATAAATCATTAGATTCTCTTCCGTTACGACCTGGACCGGTACCTAATGTAGTGCATTTGCTAATTGTCCGTAAAGGTCCTCACTGAAATAAATATACGCATTCACGAGCATGATTCCTCGATTTAGGCCAGTTATTCTTAGCCTTCCTTGCCGTAGGCTGGCTCGTCTGCTCAGGTTGCTTTCTCAAGTTAGCTGAGCCTATTCCGCCGACGGTATGATACTAAACTAGGCCAATACCGGAAATGGTGTAATGAAAACGGGGCCAATCCCGGATATCTTCACTCGAAGAGCACACGGTACGGCATACCTTGGCTACTGGGCGTAATGGTTACAAGACTACTCGTCTTACATACTAATCAGGCAGTACACATTCCAACTGTATGTCCCGTCAACCGACTTACCAGCCTGATCCTATCAACAACAGCACCAATTTCGGCATACGGTCCATTACGGACTTTCTGCACGTCCCCGTTGAACAGCGTTACGATTCATCTTTAAGGTCTATCATCAATAGCCTCACCACTCCACACCCAGATCCTACATTCCGTCTGTTCATTTTGTTACAAAATCTGTTGTACTGGCACAACTTGCACCCTGATGCGCCGAACTTCTTGACGTCATTCCCGACATATACACCCTGAGGTGCCCCTACAGCATCAGGACACCCCCCATGCTCTCCACTTCGACGTCGCTCGCACTCGCCATCGCGTCCGTCGACTCTTCTTCTGATCTGGCTTTCACCGTTCTGCTTTTCAACGATACGTTGCAACCTGTTACCACTGCCGACACCACAAGAAACTTTCGTTGCTTCCAGCTGGATTACTGCCGCTTACCCACATTTCCAACGACCCATTTTTCCGCATGGGGCTGTACCTTCATGTGCCTCTCCCTACGTTAACTTTAGGCAACTATTGGATTTCCGTCGTCACTGATTATGCGACTCACTTCGCTATCACGCGGTCGCTTCTGCCACGAGCTGCACCACCGATGTAACAGTTGTTCTTCGCGACTTTATCCTCTCATCACGATGCTCCTCGTCAGCTCCTCACAGATCACGGCCACCGCTTTGTCGCAAAGGTCATTGCCATTCTCCTCCGTTCCTCCTCCAATCATCACAAGTTCATGACAGCTTATCATTTACAAAGAAACGGACTTCTTCTGGTATCTAAATCTAACCAAAAAACACTTTATGATCGCTATCCCCGAAACGCCCACGTCAACCCTGGATCCCAGGTCCTTTTTTGACCCACCCCCCTTTCTCGAATAGGTGGGTCTCTGAGAAAAAGCTGATGTCTCGTTATGTTGGCCTCTATCGTGTCGTGCGCCATTGGTTGCCCCATATGTGTATACATCTGCCAGAGTTACTGAACTTGTACGCATCTCCAGGCTCAAGCCCTATCACTCGAACTCGCACGCTGTGCTTCACAGCACCGGCACGGCGGTCTTACAGCGGGGGGCTTGTGTCCCGGTGTGCTATCTGCCGGGACGCCGAAGCGAAGAAAACGCCGACCAAAAGGGCTATGAATCGTGCACTCCTTGCTGTGGACCTTCTGCCGCAGTGTTTATTTATATGCCAGCATAGCTTGCATACACTCTAATATTATCACTGCGATTTTTGCAACGTGACCTTTGGACGTCAGCCACTGATTCGAGATGAATGTACCACGCATGTGTTCTAGTGATGCGTATGGGATAAATGAAGGGACAAACAATTCTGTAGCAGCAAGAAGGGGAGTGAGAATAAGAGGTAAGAGACAGAGAGAGAGAGAGAGAGCGTGTATGTGTGTGGGGCTGTACAATTGGTGTATGGGATCTTTCGGCATAGGCAATGGCTCCGTATACTACACCGTACTCCCATCAAAACACTGGTCATTTAGTTTCTAGTTAAATGTTTAAGGGAAGGGGGAGGTATCTGTGGAGCTTTTATGAATATGCATACATACCCGTCTAACTACTTGACGAGCCTCGGTAGTCACACGGCTGATATAGAGGCTTCCTTCCGTGTCCATGTAATACAGCTTCAGCGCCTTCATGTTTACCTGAAGAAAAAGATTGTTTAAATTTTTTTCGGATAGAGATCCTTCACTTAAAGAAACAGTGTAGGCAAAAATATTGAGAAAATATTTGTTGTTTTTTGGCGCAACTTGAAATCCGCGGCCTTTTTTGAACAAGAATCAATCGTTCATTTGTCTCAGTGCAGCTTTTTTCACCAAAAAATGACATATTCTGAAACCTATACAGTGGCCCACCACACCCCCTTTCCTAGCCTTCTGCCGAATGCATCCGTGGACAGCTCAAAATTCTCCGAAACAGCGGAGCCAAATATTTTTACAGATTTAGCGGGAATAAAACACATCATCTGACACAAGACTGCGGAAACTGAAGAAAGAAAGCAAAGGCATCATGCTTTCTGACACCCGCCATGGTTGCTCAGTGGCTATGGTGTTGGGCTGCTGAATACGAGGTCGCGGGATCGAATCCCGGCCACGGTGGCCGCATTTCGATGGGGGCGAAATGCGAAAACACCCGTGTACTTAGATTTAGGTGCACGTTAAAGAACCTCAGGTAGTCGAAATTTCCGGAGTCCTCCACTACGGCGTGCCTCATAATCAGAAAGCGGTTTTGGCACGTAAAACCCCATAATCTAATCTAAGCTTTCTGACGGGAAATGCATATCTGGCCGGGGACGTCTGAGCGGTGCCTTCATTGACAAGCTCCAGAACTACTATGGTTTGGCCATTATAAGAAATACAGGCAGTTTAGAGGACATGCGAAAGGCTGTCTGGGCCACATATTTTCACATAGCATCAACGGATAACAATCCATCCCATGGCCTTTGCCTGAAAGACGCTGACACCTGGTGTAAATTCCACAAAGCCCAATTGAGTGGTGAACCATATGTTCATAAGGAAGGCCTTCCAGCAGCAGTTCTTGAGGCTGTGAAGCCAATTTATCAGCAGCTAGCTAAGCCCAAGCTACTTACGAAATGCCTCCAAGGGAAAACGCGAAGCCCCAACGAGTCTTTCAGTAATGCTGTGTGGGAAGGCGTTCCAAGAAAATGTTTTCCTTGAACATCAAACACTGAAGATATCCACACCTGATGCTGTGCTAACATTTAATGATGGCAGTATAGCCCAAGTCAATGTGCTGAACCCATTTAGAATTTTACCAGGGCGCTACACAGTGCAGGGGCTACGCGACATTGACCTGCGTCGACAGTACTTCGCTGATAGGGTTGCACAGCAGATGACAAAAGAGGCTCTGAATGCAAGACGTCCCACCACAAAAAAAAAAAGTGATTGTGGTGACGAGTATCTGACTGGTGCCGATTGAAACGGTTCGTCAATTTGCTGTTCTTTCACTGTACTTTTCTAATAAGGCCACTTTTCCACCTTAAACACAATTATCGCAAAACTCTTTCTTTAAATGCATTTGTTCCTTCATCTCAGCGACCGCAGGTGCTAAGAAGATAATTTTCAACCAGTATTTAGACCAGAGACTGGGGAATATACTTTAGCAGAATTATTGTTGTTAATACATACTTTTGTTCCACACAAAATGTAATGCCTAGTGCTGAGTTAGGTACCTGCAGTAAAAAAATGACAAAAAAGTGCATGGCAATATTGTGACAAATCTGCTACAGGAAGAAGAAGAAAAGCTTCTGATCACAATGATATAAGAATTGTTGTAACTTCTACGGTTATGGAGAGAAAGGTGGATAAAAATTGCCTAAAATACATGGCAGGTATAGGTCCCATCCTGTTCCCTTAATAACTCATGCGCCCTCGCTGACGTGATATTGCGTCCCTATATAAAAACTACAGGGTCGGCCAGAAAAATATCGGACCTTATTTATTTTAGCGAAAGCTACAGGACTCAAGTTGGCCACATTGTGACGCAGGAGGAGAGCCCATGATGCATTTAGCGTACAGGTAGTTTCACTTTCACTTGCATCTGCTGCTGTGCAGGATCAATCGTTTTGAGTGTTGTCATCTCGCCTCAGCGCGATTTTAAGTCAGCGTAAAGGACGGTGCAAATGGAACAAAGGTGCTGCATAACATTCTGTGAAAAAATTAGTTATAGCCAAGCAGAATCGTTACAGAAGATTTAAACAGCGTTTGGAGATGACGCTATGGACACGAAGCAGATAAATGTGTGCTACTACCGCCTCAGGGAAGGTGAAACATCTGTGGAGAGTGAACTATGCTTTTGGGAGGCCATCAACAAGTCATGATGAAGCAATTGTTTAAAATATATGTAACTTGTAAATACGTGGCCTTAGGTCAATTTTGAAGAAAGTTCACCTAGTGGACAGCGACAGAATTCTGTGAATGCCATTTTCAATGCGATTCGGGTATGCAGCAGTTGCCACCAAAATTTGTGCCTAGAGGGGTTCAAAGGCTAGGCAGCGGCACTATTCGTTTGGGCTGCTTACTTGATTTAGTGTTTTTTGATAAAGCGCAGCATTCTGTTGGTCCATCAAGTTCCTCAATGCGCGGACATGTCCACATGCAAGTTTTGGCTGTTCCCAAAAATCAATAAAGCAATTGATAGGAAAATAATTTAATACCGGAAGAAACCAAGTGCAAAGCGACGGCTGCCCTAACATCGTTTCCGTGAAGGTATTTCAGCACTGTTTCGGGAATAGGAAAAGCTGTGGGACACACTGTGTGTTGAAGGAGAAGGAAACTATTTTTAATAGTATTAGGATGACAAAAATGCCAGAGACGCTTCTTTTCTCGTGGTAGCAAGGTTGATCACTTTTCATACATGTCTTGTATGTGTCTCAGTGGTGTTATTAATTTCATCTCGTCTTCTCGTCTTGACGTCTTGAAATTGAGGGGCTGAACTTTCCTACAATTCCTAAAGAAAGAAAGCAAGCTGCATTAATTTCCTACCCATTCCCCGGCTTAGATGAAGCTCATTTAGTGGGTTTTTCATAAAATGGGTGTTTTATTTTTCAATACGCAGTTTTACCGTCTTTATTTAGTTGCCTTCAATAGAAGAAGAACGACTGCAAGCAGAAATTATTGTTTCCTCTACATTGATCCTCACGCGTTAACAGCAGTTTTTCAAAGTTTTGAAATAGCCTGCTGTATCCTAAGCTCATTCCGATTCTGCACTTGCCCTGCAAAGATCAATAATCATTCCAAACAGGGAGGAAAAAAAGCTGTTTTTGTTCTATCGTCTACTCGCTCCATCAGGGCTTTTTTTGTCAAATCTTTGAAGAGCTGTGACGTTTGGTAGCATAGGCTCTCCACATGAAATATTTTTTTATTCCTCAGCACAAACAGCGCAAAATTTTGGGCATAAAGTGACCCTCTGTACTTTTTGTCTTATTTGCTCACTGTTGTCTTAATTAGGTCCACAACAGCGACGGCTCGTTCACTCACTTTACGACAGCACCCCCATAGAATCGTACGCACCTGTTCATTTAGTCGAAGCATGTTGGTTGCACTTCCTGCCAGAACGTTGAGCATCAGCGGCAAATCCTCCGCGAACCTGGCCATGGGGCCCACGCAGTTGAACTGCACCAGGTTTTCCCCGACATCTGGCAGCAGGCCAGTGTTGGGCACCACTCCTGAGGGTAGCATAGAAAGGCACAAAAATGGTAGCACCATCATCGCCGCCATCTAAACCCATTTTTTGTAAATGCAATATTTCTCGATCCTTTAACATGGAAAGGGTGAATGGAGCTAGCTCATGCCTCTATTGCGAGTAGAGGAGCCATAAATATTTATGGGAGGCGAGGCATACGAAATTATTTGTGTATTGATAATGTTCCACGTAAATGGAGTTTTTCGCTAATAGGGGCGATATATTTGGCAATTCCACTTTAACCGTGATTCCCTGGGGCTCCAAATGCATCACCAAATCGGAGCACAAGGGCTCTCGCGTCACAAGCCCTGTCGAAATGGTGCAGATGATCGAGGTCTGGAACCACCTAACATGCCACGAACACAACTCCATACTGCTTAACCACCACGGTGGGTAGAAGAAGAGAGAACTAAGTTACTAAATCGAAAAACAAAATATGTGGGAAGAAAGAAAGGTGTTGGCATTACGTCGCACTTCTTTGAGGTCCAGAATCCACGATTTAAACCGCATTCACCTCATTGCAAAGTGTTGTTTAGGAAGCTCACTCGAAACACGACTGCCGTCAAGGAGCCGACCACCCTCATTTGCACTATATATATATATATATATACGCACACACACACTCTTCTGAGCTCTCCCATCCGCTCTCTACCCCTATACCACATGACTGGCTTCCCAGGCTTCGCAGAGAAACTTTTCTCCCATTTGACACTTCTAATGCTAACGCAGTAAAAAAGGCACTCAATATGCAGTGATCACCGGCTGTTGGCTTGTGGCCGAAGATACCGCAGTAGGCGGCTGGTGATCGCACACTTCCCCCGATGTCTGTTCCTAGGCCAATCAGGGAGCCAGCCGCTGCCAGGAGGCTTCCCTCTCCACCTACGGTTTGTGAAAAGACGACCGGTGAACCATGGGCAGGGGCTCATTGGATATGACAAGCTTCGATACACTCGATAGCATATACAGGGCGTCCCAACTATCAAGCACCAAGGTTTCAAAATATGCAAATGCCACGTAGGCAGACAGAACCAAGGTATTGTTGTCTGCCGTCGCTTGGAGATATTAATTGTTGTTCTAATTTACTTATTTCGCTAACCTCGAAAGAAAGGAGACTTTGCATCTATTCAACTTAAGCTCAGCCAAAGATATTCCCGATTTATTGATGAAATATGGCCAGCACGGCTTGATATAAGCTTGAAGACAGGGGGCACGGCGGCAGCTATAAGTGTGGAACCTCCAGCAGGCAATAGCTTCTTGGACGTGTGAGAAGACATCCTAGGGGGACGCCCTCACTGGTTAATACTGGTGTCTGGAATCTAAGTGCCGCCACTGCTACAATGCGGAACAAATTCAAAAAACAATATTTCCATGGTCGAAATAAATATTAGAAACGGAAATGTTTAGTACAACAAAACAATAGTGACTACAACGATAAGTGGGGGGCATGTTATCGTTAAATGCTCAGACTTCAACATTGGTCAACAGCAGCGGTAGCATCGTTTTTACCTGCGTGAAGTGCTAGCAAAATCTTGTTATTACTACGCAAGTCATGCATGCGGTAGCTGGCAAAACTGTATTCGCCAATGGACACACTAGCTTGCAGAAATTATCACGATGAGACATGTGGAGCTACTTCGTCCTAGAGCATCACAATGTTACAAAAAAACATATTCTGACAGTTTGAACATTCTTTGAATTGAAGGTGATGAAATCTCGTTTTCTTATATGTCTTTAAATACAATCGTACACAGCGGACTTATCAAGTAACAAATTATTAGAATACTAATCCTCAGTAACCTGTCTTTCTGCAAAAAAAAAGACATCAGGGCGCCGTTCGAGTCCCGCACCTCATGAGGGACAAAACGGTCCAGTTGTTCACACAAGCGACTCGCAAGCTTTCCAAATCATCAAAATCAAGCGCAAGAAAGAAGTAGTGTCACATCTGAGTTGAAAGAGAAGACAATTCCGAATGTCCGCCCTTCTCCCTACAGTGATTGTCTGCAAACATTCCGTACTTACCCAAATCTAGGCCGACTCAGATTCTAAGCGGACGCCCCGAACGTTCGAAGCCAGGAAAAATAAAAGAAACTTGCCGAATTTACTTGCGTAATGATCACACCTTATTGTCAAAACAAATTGACGCAAATTCAGGCGGCTACCGCTGTATGCCGGACACCAAAACAAAAATGGTGGCAAGTGGAGCAAGCCGAATGCGATTTTTGTTCTTCTTGCGAGTACGCTACGTGCATTGAAACAGTTTATTCCGTATCAGTAATGAATAACACCGTTAATATTGGCAATCCTGCGGCAATAACGTAGCCGTGTCCACTTTGAGGGGACAGAAACAGAGATGGGCGCGCTTAGCTGCCAGTGACGCGGAAACACATGGCAGGCATGCTGCGAAAACTGCGGCATTTGTCTTCACTGCTATCCTAATACGGAATGTTCCCGCTAAGGGTGGGCCAATATCTTAGCTGTGTTACAAGCGTTGCCGTATGAATAGAGTACACTTCCAACGTAGCAGTGTAAACGTGGCCACTATTGTTGACGCTCGCGATTTGTTGCGTGCCCACAACTGCAGATGAGAGGAATCGAAAGGCGCCTTTTTGGTTGTTGTTGACAACAACCATTATAAAGCGTACAAATAATAAAGCCAAGGCAAGTTTGGTTGTAACTTTTTTTTTCAATGAAGTGCGGGAAGTGACGAAGAGAATGAAATGGGGCATCTGCTTAAGAATGTTTTGTTCATGCAGATCGCTTGGTATGTCTTGAAGATTTGTTCGCGTAGCGTTCGACAGCATTCGACAGATGGTAAGTGCGATCATCATTAGCTAGACTTGGCACACGACATATCGCCACGGCAAGTTCAGGGTGTTACCATTACACGGAAAAAAAATCTAATTTTGAAGACAAAATTCTGGGGTGCAATCATTACGCGAGTGTGAATATTATGGAAGTAAATACGGTACCTCGAATGTAGGCCGAACAAAAAAGTGAGGACAGCGTTCACAAAATGAAACCAGCATTTATTTAATATGAATATTCCGGGCTCACTCTACGTTATCGCTGCTAGCCTCGTAACTATAGCCCAGACCACACGCACAGTTGCGGACGAGCGCAAGCTCGCGTTCGCACACCGATGCGTGTGCAGACAGTACAGCACGGCTCACAAGCATCAAAACATGGCGCGATCTCGATGAATAGCTCCTCTCTGTTATTGTGCGCTTATTTTCCTTACCGCTGTCATCTCCTCAGTGTGGCACACGCAAAAAGTGTCGCCCGTTGCCCCCTCCAATGACGGAAGTTTTTCCCATCGATGCTGAAGTCCCACCTGGCTTGGAACGTTTGACGATGCCTTTGCGGCTGGCACAACTTTTCACTTGAAAGCGGCACTATAGTGGCATCGCCTGTTTGGTGCCATGACGAGAATGTCACACTATGCGCCACGCTGCACGCCGATACGACACAGGCCAGAATAGCGGCATCACTCGTGTACTTCAATGGGCTACTGGCGCAGCCAATTGCAGCTGCGATACTGACTTTTCTAGATGGCGCTAGCTATGCACCATATTTCTGATTTTAAATGACAACCTGGCACATTTTTCAAAATCCTCGAATTTAAGCAGACCCTAGAGTTTGGCATATGACTATTCTAGAAAAAAAAAAAAGCTATCGGCCTAGATTCGAGTAAATACGGTATGTCAGCTTTCGCGCACAATCCTTGTTCGTGCGTTGCACTGTTCCGTTGATCCTGATCGTTTCTTTAATATATGAGAAAACAGATATTCACTGTGTATGCATAAAGTACGCATGCATCTTACACTGTTAAGTACGTGCAATAAGATGATGATTAAATGATAATGAAAATGACTGTTTTGACGGCCACACGCGATGGAGTACGTGCAATAATATGATGATTAAATGATAATAAAAATGACTATTCCGTCGCCACACGTGATGGAGTCCTACACCATGCCTCCAGCGTCACTACCCCTACTGCCGAGACGGCTGAAGAAGTGGCCATCGCCCTGGCCACTCTAGATCCCACCTGTCACATCATCGTGTGTGACTCTCGCTCAGCCGTCACTAACTTCAGCAAAGGACGTATTTCTCCCCAAGCTCTTCGCATCCTCTGCCAGGCATCACACTCTAAAGACAGCATAATCTCCCTAACATGGATCCCGGCCCATGCGGGCCCTGTCCACCCACACCTCCCCAATCTCAACGAGGTCACCCACTCCATTGCGCGAGGCCTAGTCAACCACGCCGAAGTCACTGTAGATGAGTTGGACACCAGGGACAATCTGACAACTTATAACGATCTCCTTAAGGCCTTTTACCTCAGTCGCCGAACCTTCCCCCTGCCTCACCCCAACTTCAGCCGGGCGCAGGCTACCACCCTGCGTCTGCTACAAACAAACACGTATCCTTCACGCGCCCGCCTCCACCTCATATTTCCAGACGTCTACACTACCCCCAACTGCCGGTGCTGTGGCATTCACCCGGCTACGCTTCCGCATATGCTGTGGGAGTGCCCAGCACAGTACACACAGACTAACACCACGACTCTCTCGTCGAGGTTGCATGAGGCTCTGCGGAGTTCCGCCCTCGACGACCAAACCTGGGCGACCCAGCACGCCCGTGAGGCGGCGGCGAGGCAAGCCCTCGACGTCCCTTCATGGGAAGCTTAGGCCCGGCCATCATAAAGTGCTGGTTGTACAACAAAAGTTTATTCCTCCTCCTCCTCCTTCTGACGGCTGTCGAACAATGCGTGAGATGTTTTCTAGACGCATTCTAGCGCACTTCCACACTTCAGTTTGGACAACCCAAGGATGCCAGGCAGTGTCTACAACCTCACTTCGCTAATTTTCATTGCCTCACACCACACATCATAGCTTATTGCACATGGCGCGGTGCGAATAGTAGCATGCAAGGTACCGGAAAAAATGTATAGCATGCGCATTCCAAATATGCAATAATATGTGTGTGTTTTCTTTAACTTAGTCGTTACGTGCCTCATGCCCGCGAGTGTTCAGTTAGATTAAGGTAGGCTGGGTAGGGCTTTTACATCTTTATAAGTGCGGGAGAGAGAATTGGGACGTCGACTTGAATCTGCAGTGCCTCGACGTGTTTTATTAACACAAATACTTCACAACACTGTCCTTTCGAGAGATGTGTTTAGGCTGTACAGAGACTACCACAATTTACTTTGGAGCAACCGTTGAGACAGCCTTATATCCAGCAAGCACGTACACTTCTAATATTTTTGTGAACAACGCATTTCTTCAATGCAACGGCATAAAGAAGAATAACCGTAGATTGTGGCGCATTACAAATGACGGCAGAGACCTGTAGAAGACATAATCGAACCACACACCACTGCTTCCACCGGGGCTTCGGCGCGTGTCGTGCGGGTTCCGCGTGCAGCCGTCGACCAGGTTCAGCGCATTGTCCCACATGCACATCTCGCACACGTTGGTCAGCGCCAGTGGGATGGCGCCGGCTGCCCGGAGCAACGCCACGCTCGGGGCGTCCTCCTCGGCGCGCCGCCCGTGCCAGAACGTCGAGCCTGCATCCTGTCGTAAACCTGCGAAGCGAACACGGCTCCGCAGATAAAATCCGGGTGTCAGAAATGGCGCGACGGCGAACAGTGGTAAAGCCAGTCATCTTTGCATGACCATAATGGAAATGCAGGAGCAGGTACTGGTGAGCACGTATGGTACACTATGCCGCTTCTATCACCCCACAGATGCGTACAGTTAGTGTAATGCCAGACTCAAGGCCACCATGCAAAGAAATTTGCTAAATTGAGAACGGAATGGATTCAATGGCTGTTAAAGAGAATGAGGCTGTTATTTTTCTTCCAAAATACTTCCCCGCTCAATTTGCTACAAAGCGCAAAGGGGGCATGGTAGGGCAGCTTTCCGGATGCAAATGCAGAACACTAGAACGTGCGTAACAGTCCTTGTGACAGTGGCAGGTCTTTATGTCGTACCGATGTCAGAGCACTAACCCTGGTTTCCGTCCTCATTTTTAAATGCCTTGGACATAGATGGGACATGCGGTAGCGGCTTGACAGGTTTTCCACCATGAAGTTCAGAAATCGGCTTTTGAGGAAGGGATTATTTGCCACTACATTCATAGGCGACTCCGGGCATGTAACGGTTGTTTCGTGCACAACAGTGAAAACAGGAACAAGAAGAGTTTTAGTTCGTTACTTTGTTTTCACACAGCAACAATAAATTAAAAAACGTGCCGATCTTACTCATTCATACGCTTGACTGCCACGCTTCAGTTTAGAGGCAGTAACGCAATATGAAAGAATTAAGAAGACGTCCAAGCGGCTATCACTGTTTCGCACCAGAGATCTCGCGGTTTCCTAGCCCACCTTTCTGACAACTATGGTCATGACCACTCCTCTATGCACGTAGTGCCAAAATTTGCTCGCTTGAACAGAAATAGCGGTGGTTGTCTGTGAAGACCAGCGTATAAAAAAAATTACATATTGAAGAAAACTCAAAGCAACTGCTCTTTGTGATTTATTTGTTACATCCCACCTTTCCCATGCTGTTTCTTGCCATGACGGATCACCAACTTAACCAAAATTCTAATTTAGTTGCCAGTAGCTATTACATGCAGCGAGAAACGGTTTCAAGTTGTCCATTTCTTGGCATTGTGTAACGTTACGTCGTGTGCCCTCTTGCAAGTGTTGTCCAACTGAAAAAGTTGGACATTACTGGCCAGTGTCAGTACTCTTCTACTTGCCCATCGGTATTCTTGCTGTGAAGCCTCTGAATTTCTGGATCTTCCTGGGATCATGCTTTGCAATGCTCGTGAGTTTTTCTGCAGATGGTCCATAGGACGGCCCAGAAACATATGAATGCAGAAGGGACTCATGGGTTCTCGAAGGTCTTAGCGTGGATGCTAGCGTGGCCTTTTAAAGGTCATCTGCCTTTCATTTCTTCCTTTCTAGCTTAACAAGCCTCGAATGACGGAAAGATTGATGGTACCCCCGGATGTCTAATGAACAAGTTTGTTCCAAGCTAACGTATCTTTTCACAGATTTCTTTAAGGGGACTAACTGATCTTTATAGACCTAGTTTTTTTATAGCGCAACGAAAAGCTCATTCCTGGAAGTGTTTCTACCTACAGTGGTTAAGTGCTTCCACCCTCCCAAATTTTCTGCGCCCAGCTATCCCTCCTGCGGCCAAGTGCATGTACTTCACGAGAAATATTCCTGGCTACACAACTAAACCGCGATGTTTCCACGGAGGACTGCACACAAACCGACAACCCAGATTTTGAAAGACACCATCAATGCAAGCCGTCACGCGAAGGCAGCGCCACTTTTCTACTTGCAACAATCAAAGAGCTGTGCTTGGTAATTAATGAAAAAAGGCATAATTTAAAATATCCATTGCACTCCAAAATTTCAAGAAAGGCGCACAATCCGCGTACAATAATAGATCGTCGCGTGTCAGGGCATCCTATTTGCTGTAATGTTCTAGCCGCGTGGCAAAGTCATTGTTCCCGACTGGTTGTCAAAAATTAAAAACAGAAATCCTCGTTTAATGAGAAAAACAGTGTTCGTTTCAATCAAAACGAGACAACCTTTCCATGAGCGGGACTAACCAGATTGACATTATGAACGGTTGTATGTCCCTTTAAGAATGAATATTGCCGGAGTAGCATGCCAGGAACAAATAAATAACCTTTGATAGCAATGCTGTTCTTGGCAGTGAACGGCAGCCCCAGCAACGGCTTTTCCTTGCTTATTTGGCTGGCGCTCAAGGTCCCCGATGCCACCAGTCTGTCGACCTCCTTGGCATCTTCGAGCGCTTCCTCAAACCTTTCCTCAACAACAGCATTGATGATGGGCTGCACCTCCCGGATGCGCTCAATGTAGGCAGAGACGAGGTCGACGCTTTTGACCTGCAAGAATGAGGATCCCGTCTTAGACTTAGTTTGACTAAGGCAGCAAAATAAATAAAATTCTAACTTGGCAGCACACGAAACTGCATAATAAGAAAAACATGCCCATTCACCTAATGATGCACTTATCTTTCTGTCGAAATCTATAAATGCACTAGCGAATGGGAATTAGACCCTTGTAGCGCTCCCTATCATGCGCCCTGATGGCATCCCCTCTGCAATTGTAAAAGCTTATGGCAGTAGTATATTTGGCCTAGTAGTGACATCTATATTTATTAACTGTTTGAATACTTCCACTAGCCCTCAGATGTGAACAATTGCTTGTGTTTTGCCTGCATTTAAGTCTGAGCTCTAAAACCGACGTCTCGAATTATCGCTCGACTTCTCTTTGTACCACACCTAAAACTTCTTTAGACGGGTCTTCACAAAATATTGCCTCTTGCTGCTGAGAACTCAATTCCAAATGAGCACCAATTTCTCCGTGGCTGCTCCACTATCAAAAATATTGGAAGTTTCATAATGCAGATCTCTGTGCCAGTTCTTCAGGGCAGGAAAGCTGACACCATTTACTGTGACCTCATCAAACTTCTTGATGTAGTGAGCTATTCACTGCTTATAGTCAAGCTTACGCATTTTGGCGTTCAACTGTCAATCTCTTGAGCCATTATCTTGATATGTCATGTTCCGTTAACGTGAGGGTCCAAACGCTTTCCTTTTACAAGGCAGCTAGCCAAGCATCCGTAATAGGATCACACTTCTTTTTAATCTTTATTAATGACACTTCTTCCATCTGTTCAAAATACTTCTTTCCTTCTATGTGCCAAAGACTTGATGACATCAATATATTTAAGGAAATTCATACTGTTAATCATTGCTGCATCCTGCAGTCTGACTTGTTTTCTCTTTCCAACTTCTACAAAGATCCAAGGGACGTTCGGAAAGTAAGTTTTGCATTTATTTTCACAAGGAAAATTTATTTCCAAAATATAGCCAAAATATAGACCACGGAATCGTAAACTATACACCTTGCACTATTTTTCCGCATAGTCGCCACCGACACTGAGACATTTGTTGTAGCCTACAATCAGATTAAGAAGCCACTGTGGTAAAACTCCGTGCCTGGCGATGCAAGGAATTGTTGCCAGCCTGCTCCACCTGAGTATCGTTTTGGAAGTGACATCCCAAAAGGGGGGCATTGAAAGAAGGGAACAGATGCCAATTTATGCCTGATAACAGCACGCACTTCCATTGGCGACCACATTTTCAGCAGACGTCTGTCTGCCATCGTGATTTGAACTCTAATAACCTCAGGCAGATCGGTCTGCTGCTACTCTCTTCTTCGTTGCTCTGCACATGCGTCATTCCTCCTTTGCTTGCGCTCCTTCCGTCGTTGAACCAGCACTGGGCGTTGATTCTTATGGCGGTTGTTTGTTTCACCTGGTGTACCATCTTCTCTTTGAGAAAAAAAGGCATTGGATTGTGGCCAACATGCTCTCCTTTGCCCTTCTTCTTAAATTTCGGTGCCCCCACCACACAAAAGGAAAAGAAAAAGATACATTGTTGCGGCGCAGCGAATTGTCGCATAGTGACAGTTTGTTACTTCTTTTGCGGAAAGTAATCGGCCACGGCACGCTTCGGTTGCCGGATACTATTATTATATTATTGTGATAGCAATTATATTATTACGATATCATCGAGTGATGCTCAAGCGACGAGCCCCCGCGAGAACGACAAAGAAGTTGGTCGGTGCCCTTGGCACGAGCGAGTGTCAGCCTGGCTGCCTGGCTCCAGTGTAAATAGCGTGTAAATAGCATCTTTCGCCTGTGTCTTTCCACACGTAACATTCTGGTGGAGGTCAGCGATCCCCGTCCTCACCACGGAACTCCGAAGTGGTCGGCACACCGAGCTTGTCACCATGCCTCCCGGCGACGAGCCCGCCTCTGCAACAGCCTCGGCTTGTCCGACTGCTCCAATCGTCACGGTTGCCCCACATCGTGACCCAGGTGTGTTCTCTGGCCTGGAGGGACAGGATGTCGACGACTGGATCAAGCTCTAGGAACACGCCAGTGCTAATAACAGGTGGGACCCAACGATTATGCTCGCCAATGTCATCTTTTATCTCGGCGGCACCCCACGCGTGTGGCACCAAAGGCATAATGACGAAATAACAAGTTGGGACGGTTTCAAAGAAAAGCTACGGGAACTGTTCGGCGACCCCTTTGGGCGCAAGGCTGCCGCGAGAAAGGCTCTTGCGTCTCGTGTTCAGTCAGCTACAGAGCCATACGTTTCCTACATCCTTGACGTCTTGGCTCTATGCCGTAAAGCTGACGATAATATGTCAGAAGCAGATAAAGTGGCACATGTTCTAAAAGGCGTCGCCGACAACGCTTTCAATTTGCTTGTTTTCGGCAACGTCTCGACTATCGACGCGATTATAAAAGAATGCCGTCGCCTTGAACAGGCTAAGAGCCGCCGTATCTCACACCACATTGCGCGGCTACCCAACACTGCTGCTACGTCGACATGTGAGCGTCGACCGCGTCAGACCACCACCTGTGACGACGTCACCCGTATTGTTCGCCGCGAACTCGAGGCCGCCTGTTCGCCAGCCTTCTCCACGACGCCTCCCGATCCGCCCGCAACCACCATTGCGATGATTCAGGCCGTCGTCAGACAGGAATTGAAAACATGGGTCTAAACACCGTGTGTACCACATCTCGACCCAACGTTCCCCAGTTATCTAGCGGCCCTCCTCGTCCCCGGCAGTCCTTTTCTGCCACATCTCACCGCAACCCGTCCAAATGGCGTACCCCTGATGACAGGCCGATCTGCTTCCACTGCTGTCGCATCGGCCACGTCGCCCGTCACTGCCGCAACCGATGGCCACCACCTCCTCGGACACGCCGCCACTTATTCCCGCACCTTTGGACCTTCTGTACCCTATGCCATCCGCCATGAACCCACTACCGCTGATGCCCCTGCTCCGAACCTTCGCTGCAGCCGCTCGCCCTCACCTCGTCGCCACCAGTCTCGTTTGCCCCAACCCCACTGCTTCTCTTCGCCGCCTGTCGCCTCCCGGACACAGCCGGAAAACTAGGCACTGCAGCTTCTGGAGGTGAAGCTGCGTTGTCGACCCTGCCCTCAATTCCTCTGCTCACGTTACCTACTAACCGAAACCTTCGTGACGTTGACGGCTATCCTGTCACGGCACTCATTGATACAGGAGCACATCTTTCTATTATGAGTGCTGCCTTCCGACAACGACTGAACAAGCTCCTCACCCCAGCGTCGGCACGCGTCGTCCGCGTTGCGGATGGCGGTACTGTGCCTATCATCGGCATGTGTACGGCACGTGTCAGCATCGCCGGCCACCACGCTCCTGTCCTCTTCGCCGTAATTGCTCATTGCCCCCACGACCTCATTCTCGGCCTTGATTTTCTCTCCGCCCATTCTGCTCTTATTGACTGCTCTTCCAGTACTCTTCGCCTTGAGTTGCCGATGCTCGCAGAACCTTCTGACGCACCCCACTGCCGCTTACGCCCCACCGGCTTTCTTCGCCTGCCGCCAAAGTCCATAGCCTACATTGAACTGTTGTCTTTCCCACCAGTTCCTGATGGCGAGTACCTCGTCACTCCTCTGCCCGACATCCCAATACAGTATGACGTCACCCTGCCTCACAATATACTTACTATTACTGCGAACCACACTCGCATGCCTGTCTGCAAGTTTGGATTGGCAAAACAAATTCTACCGCAAGGTATTTACCTTGCGAGCATTGATTGTCTCGGCGACCAATACGTGGCAGCGTTATCGACCGATGGTTCTCGCTTAGGATGCCCCTCGCGCCAGCCTCGGGCGTCGATCCCAACATAAAGAAAATGGTTGCGACGGACCTGTCCTCTGCGCAGGCTGAAGACCTTTGTGAAGTATTATCGTTCAACCGCGATATTTTCGACTTCAATGATAGCCCTTTAGGCCAAACGCTCGCGGCCAAGCATCGGATTCTTACTGGCGATGCTGCGCCTATTCACCGATGACCGTATCAAGTTTCTGCGTCGGAACGCAGAGTAATTCAAGATGAAGTGAACAAAATGCTCGATAAAAACATTATTGAGCCTTCATCGAGTCCCTGGGCGTCACCTGTGGTGTTGGTTAAGAAGAAGGACGGCACATGGCGCTTCTGTGTAGACTACCGTCACCTGAACAGCATTACGAAAAAGGACGTCTACCCGCTCCCACGTATAGACGACGCCCTTCACTGCCTCCACGGCTCCAGCTATTTCTCGTCGATTTATCTTCGTTCGGGATATTGGCAGATTGCTGTTGACGATATGGACAGAGAATAAACCGCGTTCATCACACCTGATGGCCTATACCAAGTTAAAGTAATGCCGTTTGGATTACGACCTTTGAGCGTATGATGGACTCCTTGCTCCAAGGTTTCAAATGGTCCACATGCCTCTGCTACCTCGACGACGTCATCGTCTTCTCGCCAACGTTCAACACTCACCTTGAGCGTCTCACAACTATACTTGATGTATTTCGAAAGGCGAAGCTGCAACTTAACTCGTCCAAATGTCGCTTTGGCCACCGACAAATCACTGTTCTAGGCCGTCTCGTTGACGCTTCCGGAGTACAGCCTGATCCCGACAAAACTCGCGCTGTCCGAGAGTTTCCGGTTCCGAAGACAGCCGCAGACGTTCGAAGTTTTGTAGGGCTGTGCTCGTACTTTCGTCGTTTTGTTCCAGATTTTGCGACAATTGCTAGACCCCTAACTAATATTTTGACGAAAGACGTACAATTCTCATGGGGTACTGCAGAAGCCGCTGCCTTCTCTCGTCTCGTCACTCTTCTAACCTCACCACCTATTCTCGCCCACTTCGACCGTGATGCCCCTAGAGAATTACGTACAACGCCAGCGGTCATGGCGAAGGTGCCGTCTTAGCCCAGCGTCAGCGTGGCAAGGATCGCGTTATTGCTTATGCGAGCCGCCTCCTAGCACCATCGGAGCGCAACTATTCCATTACGGAACGCGAATGCCTTGCTGTTGTCTGGGCGGTTGCGAAGTTCCGTCCTTACTTTTACGGTCGCCCTTTTTCTGTCGTCACTGACCATCATGCTCTCTGCTGGCTCTCATCGCTAAAAGATCCTACAGGCCGGCTTGGTCGATGGGCTTTGAGGCTACAGGAATTTTCATATTCCATGGTGTACAAGTCTGGCCGCCTGCACCAAGACGCTGACAGTTTGTCGCGTTACCCCCTGTAGACGACTCTGACTCCTCCAATATTGCCAGTGCTTCTTGCGTATTCTCTGTATCTCAGCTGCTTAATTTCGCCGATGAGCAAGGCCGTGACGCCTACATCAGAGCACTCATCGACCGTTTTGAAGACTCTCCGGCCGATGCTGCTCTACGCCTGTTCGTCCTCCGCGACGGTACTCTGTACCGTCGTAACCTTCATCCGGACGGCTCTGAGTTCCTACTTGTAATACCTAAACACCTCCGCTCCACCGTTCTAGAAGAGTTTCACGACGCACCAACGGCAGGACACCTCGGCGTATCTCGAACCTATGACCGTGTACGTCGCCGTTTTTTCTGGCCGGGCCTTGCCTGTTCCGTACGACGTTACGTCGCCGCTTGTGAATTTTGCCAACGACGCAAGAAGCCTTCCCAGCTCCCCAATGGTTACCTGTAGCCACTCGACATCCCTGCCGAGCCCTTCCATCGTGTCGGCTTGGACCTTCTAGGCCCATTTCCGGGATCCACATCAGGAAACAAGTGGGTTGCAGTCGCGGCGGACTACGCGACCCGCTACGCCGTAACCCGTGCTCTTCCGACCAGTTGCGCAACTGATGTTGCGGACTTCCTCTTACATGATATCATTTTGATGCATGGTGCTCCGTGTCAACTACTTACAGACCGCGGCCGCACCTTCTTGGCCAAAGTCATTGACGACATCATGCGTGCCTGCTCAATACAGCATAAATTTACCACCTCCTACCACCCCCGAACCAACGGCCTCACTGAGCGTTTGAACCGCACCCTTAGAGACATGCTATCCAAATACGTTTCAGACGACCACCGTGACTGGGACCTGGCTCTACCTTACATTACCTTTGCATACAACTCTTCCCGTCTCGAAACTGCTGGCGTTTCCCCGTTTTACCTCTTGTATGGCCGCGAACCGACGCTACCACTGGACACTGTGCTTCCGTCTGCCACAGCTTCAACTAGCGATTATGCCCGTGATGCAATCGCCCATGCTGACCATGCTCGCCAACTTGCGCGCGCTCATCTACAAGTGTCTCAAGACAAGCAGAAACAACGCTACGAGCTCCGTCACCGTGATGCCCATTTTGTGCCTGGCACCCTCGTGTTGCTTTGGTCACCATCGCGTAAAGTCGGCCTATGTGAAAAACCGCTTTCCTGTTACACAGGTCCATATCGCGTGCTCCGCAAAGTGACCGATGTCACCTATGAAATCGTTCTAGCCACGCCCACTGCGTCCTCCGCTGTGACAACCAGTGACATTGTCCACGTTGCCCGACTCAAGCCCTACAACTCTCCGTGCACCATGGATATTTAACAGCACCGTGACGGTGCTTTTGCCGCCGGGGGGTAATATTACGATATCATGGTGGTGAAAAAACATTTATTGCTCTCAGACGAGAAGCACATGGGGGCACGCACATGGGCCGGTCCTTAAGGGCCCGGCCCTTAAAATACTGGGTGGAATCCCTAGTACGGGACCCCAGTGGCGTCGGCCGCTGCCCGGGCGCGCTCGACCAAGGCCCTTTGGGCCTGCAGGTCATAGCAGCCGAGCAGGGTTGCCTCCCAGTCCTCCCGAGTGGGGTTGGGGTGAGGGGCAATAGCTGGGTTAGATGGGCAGGCCCACACCATGTGGTAGATGTCCGAAGACTTCTCCGCACAGTGCGGACAACTGCCCGTGAAAGAACGATCAAAATGTTTGAGTGCTGCCGGGCACAGCAGAGTGTTCGTATAGAGACGGAGTAGAAGCCGCTCCTCCGTTTTAGATAGCCCTTTACTCGGGCGAGGGTAAAGGCTATGGCCAGATTGATAATGCAGGACAATGTCTTTAAAAGAATACGCGGGATTGAATTCGAAATCCTGATCTAGGGGGTCGAGAAAGGAAGCCCGGAGAGAGAGCGCGCGGGCGGCGGCATCGGCTGCCTCATTCCCCTCGAGACCCATATGAGCAGGAGCCCATACTATGTTCCGGTGAGCGGGGTTCCCGGTGTAGGTGCAACTTTGAAGTAGTCGGTAGGCTAAGTATGGAGCCCAGCCTTGCTCGACGTTCCGACAGGCCCCTCGCGAGTCGGAGATAATTGTTTTGGAATCAGAGTGGGTAGCAGCCAGTGAAATGGCGACCTCCTCCGCATGAGTTATGT
This sequence comes from Dermacentor andersoni, assembly GCF_023375885.2. Taxonomy (NCBI): domain Eukaryota; kingdom Metazoa; phylum Arthropoda; class Arachnida; order Ixodida; family Ixodidae; genus Dermacentor; species Dermacentor andersoni. The sequence continues at coordinate 150,129,938 of NC_092817.1, forward strand.
CGCGGGCGCGAAATGTAAGCCCGTTAACTGTTTTGGACTGGTGGACGACTGCGGCCGTGTACCATCCCCCATGGTGAGGGCCAGAGGCGTCCACGTAATAAGTGCCGGGTTTCGACCCATAATGGCGGCCCAGGGCTTCCGCCCGCGCCAGGCGCCGACCATTATGGTCCTCACGTGTCATGTTGTTAGGAAGAGGGCGTACGTGGAGGGCGCATCTCCACTCGAAAGGGAGTCGCACACGCTCTTCCATAAGGGTGGTGTGTTGGATGTGGAGTCGGGCAAGGAGGCGGCGACCCGACAGTGTCTTAGAGAGGCGTGTGTATTGGTTAGTTAAGTGAGCCTCTCGGAGCTCCCGGAACGTGTTCACCATGCCTAGACCCAGGAGTCGCTGGTTGGAGGTGTTCACGGGGAGATCGAGGGCTCGCTTAATAATTTTGCGGAGGATGACTTCGAGTGCATCCTCGTCTTGTTTCCGAAGGTGGAGGTAAGGAGTCGAATATAAGATTCGACTGGTCACGAATGCATGCGCCAGCCGCAAGGCGTCTTTGCTCCGCAACCCCCCGCGTTTGTTGGAAACCCGGCGGACCATGCGGCCCACCTGGTCCCCCACCTTACGGAGCTGGGCCAGGGTAGTGTTTGACCGTCTATGTTGATCAATGAAAAGCCCCAGTACCCGGACTTCTGTGTGCTCAGGAACTGGTCCTGTCTCCAGAAAGAGCTCAATTTTGGCTGTACACTTTGGTGAGGGGCGTATGTGTACAAATTCAGACTTTTGAGGGGAGCATTGCAGGCCACAGTGGCGAGCATAACGGTCCACTATGGTCGCCGCTTGTTGCAGGTTGGCCTCAATGTCTCCGAGTGAGCCCTGCGTGGCCCACAGGGTGATGTCGTCGGCATACAGCGCATGCTGCACACCAGCGACCGCACCCAATTGGGCCGGCAGGTGCATCATAGCCAGATTGAATAGGAGAGGAGACAGCACTGCACCCTGTGGTGTTCCTCTGGTTCCAAGTCGGAAGGGACCGTGTTCAGTGTCCTGGATTTTAATGTAGGAGTCACGATCTGTCAAAAATTGTCGAATGTATCTGAACGCGTTGCGTCCGCAGCCGGTTTGTGAAAGATGGGTGAGTATTACCTCGTGAGTAACGTTGTCGAAGGCCCCCTTCAAGTCTAAGGCGAGTACGACCTTATCGTTGTGGGGGCATTCGACCGGGTCAAGGATGTCCCGATTGAGTTGTAGCAGAATATCCTGTGCGGACCTGTGCGGGCGAAATCCGAACATGGAGTCTGCGAAGATGTGTTGATTTTCCATGAACTCGGTCAACCTGTCACGCACCATCGTCTCCATTAGCTTGCCCACACACGAGGTGAGAGAGATGGGGCGAAGGTTGTCCGTGTTGATGGCCTTGCCAGGTTTGGGAATGAAAGTGACCAGAGCGGTTTTCCAATCGTTGGGGAGTGGCGCGTCCCCGAGCCAGATTGAATTGATGTAATCCAATAATGACTGGTAGGCCGGGTCGGGTAAGTTAGCGAGTAATTTGACTGTAATTTTGTCCCGACCCGGGGCTGTGCCACGTTTCATTTTCGCCAGGGCTGCCCGCAAATCGTGGAGCTGGAACGGCTGATCCAGCTCAGCGTTCTCCGAACCTGCATAAGAGTACGCCGATCCGCAGGGGTCCTGGGTAGTGCACAAGTATTGGTCCCGTAACTTGTGCGCTAGCTGAGTTGTGTTGCCGTGAAAACTGTGTATGGCACGTTGTAGATGTTTATGAGTTTCTGTGCGTGTCTGCGTTGGGTCGATAAGGGCGCGGAAGAGCCGCCAGGTATTCCTGCTGGACATCTGCCGCGCCGCCGTGTTGCAACGATCCACCCAGTTGGCGTCTGCGAGCTGGGCCGCATACTCGGCCGCCCGCTGAGTGAGCTCGGCAATTCGAGCCTTAAGCTTGCGGTTATGCTTTTGTCGGCGCCACCGGCGGACGAGGCAATGCCGCGCTTCCCAGAGGTGGAGGAGGTGGTTATCCACGTCCGATACCGCCTCGGAAAGCTGAATTTTGGTTTCGGTGGAGCGAAGGCTAGAAACCAATTGTTGGGACCATGACTGGTAGCCTTGCTCGAGTATAGATGTCGCTGTGTTGTAATTTTGCCTAAACTTGGACCAATCTGGGAGTCGGGCCTGTGTTGTGGGTTTTGCTAATGGCTTGGTCCGAATTGTAGTGTTTAGGATGCAGTGGTCGCTACCGAGGGTTTCCTCTGTGTTGACCCAGTCTGCATACTGAATGTTGCGGGTAAAGGTCAAATCCGGACACGTATCCCGTGTCACGGAATTGCCTATACGGGTTGGGTGGACGGGGTCCGTGTGAAGAGTGAGGCCCAACGTTGACGCAAGCTCCGCCAACTTGCGTCCCCGTTTCTCTTCACGCCGGTACCCCCAGACTCGACTGGGGGCGTTGAAATCGCCAACAATCAAGAGGGGGTCCCGACCCGCAACTCTTAGCGCACGGCTAAAAAGGTCGGAGAATGACACATTCGGCAATTTGGGTGTGCAGTAGACATTTAGAATGTGCATTGGTGAGTCCTGTTTGCGGAGGGGGAGGAGAGTCACCATTACATGGGAAAAGTCAAGGTGGAGGTCTAAGTCGACCATATTTGCGGTATAATTTTTATGAACGCATATACAAGACGAGGGGTCCTGCTGAAACGTCGTATAGTTTGTTAAGGTGGCGCCCCTTCCTGGCTCTTGAAGGGCCACCACGGCGGGCATATGCTCAAAAGTTGAAAGGAAAAGCCGAAGGTTGGCCCGCTTAGTACGAGACCGTAGTCCTCGGCAGTTCCATTGAGTTACAGTGACAGGATATGCCAATTTAGATAAGGGGGAACGCCTACACCGAGGTTGTCCCGCCATCTTCGGATTTAGGGGTTAGAGAAGGGAAGGTAGGTGTCCCGGAGCCAGCAACCAGGGGCTGAAATTCAGCTCCTGATAGGGGGCAACTGTCCTCATCATCTTCCAGATCAATTGCTCGACGCGACGATTTGGAGGGCCGGCCGGATACATCTTTAAGAGAACCGGCCCGGCGAGACGTGCGGGGGAGATTCGCGACATGTTGGGCAATCATGGTAGGAAGGGCCTCCATAACCTTGGCAATGATGCGTTCCATTGCCGTCCCGATAAGGGTCTCGAATTTGGCGTTAAGACGGGCTTCAAGATTGGCCACAAAGGCGTCCGACGTTACCGGCGCCGCCGCGTCGCTCTCCATGGCTTCTGCTAGGGGTGGGGATTGGGGGGGAGCAGCGGTTTTAGCTTCTAAGGCTTCAATTTTGGCAAGCAGCATCTCGTTTTGGACCCGGAGAGATGCTACCAAGTTGTGAAGCTCGGCGTCGGTCGCCGAGCTAGGGGAAGGAGAACGTGGTTGGGAGGAGGAGGCAACCCTACCCGAGCCGCTCACCTGCTTTCCCTTTTTGACCGCAGTTGCCCAGGCACCGGTCTCGCCTTGGTAGTGGGCTTGCTTCCCCGATCCGCCGTGTGGGGGCGGTGGTGGCGCTTGGTCGCCCTTAGCGTCACGCCCGCTTGGGGGCGCATCCTTCTTGGAGTTGGTGACGTCACCGCGGGGAGCTGAGTCACCGCCGGTGGCGCGATGCTGCTGACGTGGCTTCTTCCTCGTCGCGCCAGGTTTTCCGCCCTTTTGGCCGGCCATCTTGGTGTCGAGGCGGTACTTCGCGGTACAGTCCCTGGAGTTTGTGGCATGGCCGCCACCACAAACAGCACATTTCGGATTGCACTCATGAGGGGCCCGCAACCCTTCCACGAAAGGAGCCTGCAGTCCACACAGGCCGCACTTGTCTTGCATTGGATTTGGGCATGAATCTGCTCTATGGCCCACGGTGCCACACACACCACAGGCAGGGATAGTGCGTAGGTAGGGCTGCACTTGGACAATCTCCGAGTTGTAGTTCACTGTCCGGGGCCTCACTTTTCCGGCAAAAGTCAGGCGAGCCTTATTGGAGGTTCCAAATTTACGAATTTCTAAGATGGTGCCATGCCTCCACTGGATACCATCTTTCAGAGTTTCCCCTGTTTCTTGATTTGCCACAGTGATGACGCCGTAGCAAATTTCTTCGCCATTTTGCTTGAGATGGCCCCGCAGTGGCACGTCTCCCTGAGCCGATTTGATCACGAAATCACCAAGCAGGCGGTCCGCCACGTAGGCGTTCTTGGTGCTCGCAATGAGTATATTTTGCTCGCGGGAAAAGACGAAGTTGAGTTCCGCCGCCATTTGCGCGCCGAGGTAGGCACGCAAAGCCAGGTCCAGCTCACCATATTGGAAGGCACTCCCGATGGCCACAGCGGCTCGGGGCTTGATGATCACGACGAAATCGTCGGGTTGGAACTTGGGGAGAGGTTTGGGCCTCCATGTTGATTTAAGTTGGCGGTCCTTGGCCACACGCGAGACGGGACCGTGCTGAGGTGAGGTCGACTTGCCGGTTGTCGTTGTGGCGTCTGCCGTCATTTTGGCGTTCCGGCGCTGAGAGCGGCTCTCAACGAGACGCAGGAGATTTTCGTTCCGGAGCTGGTCCGATGTTGCCAAATTGGGTTCCTTGGCTTGAGGAATAGTCGACCAGGCCATGGCCTCCGGGTCGTAGCCGCGTTGAGGTGGGGAGTTCGCCATGTTGGTACGGAGAGCGGCGGCTTCGACGCCGGGTGCCGGTGCAGCCGTCAGGCTTAGCGGCGGCGCCGCCAAGCACGAGTGAAAGTCCGCTCTAAATTGGCGAAAAATTTGGCCCACCTGGATGAAAGTGATGTCCCTGTGTGTCGGGCAACTTGCTGCGTCCGTTGGATGCAAAATTGGCAGGGTTCGACGAATTGGTCCGTGGCTCCTGTCGAAAAATGACGGAGCCGAGGTGACATGCGTCCGAACGCTTCCGCATCTACCCGGCGCGTCTCCCTACGATATCATCGAGCGATGCTCAAGCGACGAGCCGTCGCGAGAACGACGAAGAAGTTGGTCGGTGCCCTTGGCACGAGCGAGTGTCAGCCTGGCTCCAGTGTAAATAGCGTGTAAATAGCATCTTTCGCCTGTGTCTTTCCACCCGTAACAATATGAAGACTCCAGGTGCATTCCTGCTGTCGCCGTCGCCCTAATGTTTCGTATGAAGTCTCAGGGCAATAATGTCGTGACCGCGCGCCGCATGCTGTATGTGCGAGTGAAAGAGTAGGGGGGGTGGGGGGGGGGGTGGAATGGGTGAGCAGACGATGGTGGCTCAGTCTTGCATGCGCGAAGGAGAAAAGAGGGGAGCAAGCGCGCCGCCTTCCATCGTACGCGATACATCGGATGGAGTGGATGGAATGGGGGCGGGATCTAGGATTCTGTGAATCTGCGATTGCGCTACAGGTTTATTTGCCTTGTTTGACGCATTATACACAGTGAATTTTTCTTCGATACGTAGGTTTACTGGAGACTTATACGTATATTTAAATATCTTGTTGCGAGGTTTTGTGTATACGTGCAGTGAAGTTTATTTTCAGAGACACTTTTTGCCTTTTATCAAGCATTTGTATATTCCATTGCATCTTTGCATTTCTAATGAACGAGGGCGAGTTAAATGAAAGTGAGCCTACCCTCCCCGCGCAATAATGGTTCGGTTCATTATCTGCGAGGCATGCACGTAGCACACAGGTATCTTTCATTTACATTTTTCACCATCTTTCAACATTTTTCAGGCATCTTTCATTTGCAGTGTGATTCCAATTTCAAGAGCGACACGCAGATGTGAGGGTAAATGTTCTTTAATGGTCTCGTACACTGGATTGAACATGGTTGCGTGACGTAATGGACACTTCAGAAGTTGAGCAGCGGAGTGCCGTGAATGTTTTGACAGCTGAAGGTGTTTCCCAAAAGGAAATTATTCGCCTTATGGCTGCCGTGTACGTTGAACATTGCATTTCATTGGCCACTGTGAAGCGTTGGAGCAAACGGTTGAAAAAGGACGTGAAAGTTACAAAGACGATAAAAGACTGGGCGAAAGCCATCGTGCAATCACTCCCAACACAAGTGCAAAAGTTGATGAGCTGATGGGACAAGAACGGAGGATAAACATCGATGAACTGGCAGAGCGTGTGAACATCAGTTGCGATTCGGTTCACATAATTCATGAACATCTCGGTCATCGGCTCTTCTGTGCGCAATGGATGCCCAAGATTTTGAACCACCACCAGAAGAAGGTTCTGCGCTGCCTTGACTCATCTGATCCGGTATCACAATGACGGTGACGACTTCTTGTCTGCAGTTGTGATCGGGGACGAACCATGGTGCCACTACTACGAGCCTGAAACACGACGGCAAAGCTTACAGTGGAAACATTCGAATTCACCGCCCCCAAAGAAAGCAAAGGCCGTCATTTCCGCTGGAAAGGTGTTGTTTACTATTCTTTTTTCGATCCTCAGGGGCCGTTACTGATAGAATTTTCTAAAGCCGGAGAGACTATCAATTGTTTCCGATATTGTGAAACGCCGGATCAGCTGCGTGTCGCAATCAAGAACAAACGGCGTGGAAAATTGACGAATGGGGTCATCTTGTTCCACGACCTGTCTATCACATTTCGATGGGGGCGAAATGTGAAAGCACCCGTGTACTTAAATTTAGGTGCACGTTAAAGAACCTCAGGTGGTCGAAATTTCCGGAGTCCTCCACTACGGCGTGCCTCGTAATCAGAAAGTGATTTTGACACGTAAAACCCCATGATTTAATTTTTAATTTTTCCACAATTCCCGTCCCCACGTCGCTGATGTGGTTAATACAAAACTGGCAAAGTTCAAGTGGGAAACGCTGCACCATTCGCCATACAGCTAAGACCTGTCGCCTTGCGACTTCCACATTCTGGGGCAAATGAAAAAAAAAAAAAGAAAGACAGCTTAAGGGAAACAGATTCGTGTCGGACGATGACGTGAAAGAGTCAGTTGCAGATTTGTTGAAGCAGCAACCTAAGGAGTTTTATGAGACGGGAATCACTCGACTCGTTAGTGAATGGGATAAATGTCTAAATGCTCATGGAGACTACTTTTAAATTAAGTACTTCGCTTGTCATATATTTGGATTGGCTCACTTTCATTTGACTCGACCTCATATATTTTGCAGAACGGCTTTATATAGGTGCTCTCTGTTGGGACATTAATTTCGGTGCAATTACTCACGATACACGACCGGTGACAGCTGCTCCTGCGTAATACATTGGAATAAATGACAGCGTCATTGAGATTTTTAACTGGCCGTGGCAAATGTACAAAAATGTAAACAAGGTTGTTGAATGACAAAGTTTCATTAACATATTTGTGCTCAACTTGTTCATTTCATGGTCTACATTTTTCATATCAGTGGCATGCACTGCTTTGCTGGTTTCGAACTGATATAGTTCTAAGGATCATGTGATATTTTCTTTACTTACTAAATAGACAAAAACATGCAAGCATTGATATCAGTTATTTTGAGCACAATTTCTGGCACATGCGAGTATATCTTTTTATTAACAAATACATATATTACTTGTTTTGACAGTGCGTAGCGTTCAAGAATTCGTTTGCAGTATCTTTGGCAATGGCAATGCAGTTATTATTCATGTATTTGATCTCTCGACAAATTGTTTAAGAGGAAGCTTTAGCTCGGGCCCAACTCCGACGCGGCCTATTCAAATAAATGTAAAACGCAGAAACGCTTTTCTGAGATAACCCCTGGATCACTTTTTATGGAATTTGTTGAATTTGAGAAAGTTAACGTCTAGTATCTGTTGGAAGCTGAAGTTCGATTTAGGGCCTGAATTTTGCTGAACGTATTTTGAAAAATTTGTAAGTGCGAAAAAAATACAAGCACGACGTTTACGAGAAAAAACTTCATCAAAAACAGATATCGCGGTTCTTCAAACGGCATCTATTATAAGAGTCAAAGCGGACAAATCAGGTATGTCAATTCGCATCTTACGTGAATTAGTTACGTGGTGCACAAGGGTTCTGCAAAAGCCGTATTTCGATAATGCTAAATTGTCTGAGATAATTTGTAACATATCAATTTTGTCCGCTGTAGATGTACTGTTAATGCGATTCACAGAATTGTTATACTATTTTTCATTGTTGAGTTACAGAGCTTTAAACGTGATAGTTTCGTTTTCTGAAAATGTGAGATTTGTGCCAATATTTAGAAAAAATTGACAACCTGAATGGAAAATTAGAAACCAGAAGAATGTAGAATTTAAGTTTCTATTTTTCAATGCAACAAACCTCATAAAATTTTGTGCAGTGGTTGCCGAGGAAAACTAATCCACATTATACATGTATTTAGATAGGAGCATCCGAGATAAAGCTTCCTCTTAAGGAGGAGGCCAAGCTACAACGTGAGCCCCCCCCGGAACAACATTTCTGGCTACGCCACTGGAACAGAGAGTAAAGTGTGTAGAGAACGGGCGGCGTCTGAGGAGCAGGAGTGCTTTAAGGAGTGCCAGATGTCCTTCCTCCATGCAGACGCAACCCGATACTTCGTCTGCTCAAAGTTCAAAAAGGAGGAGGGCTGCCACAACGGTGGGGGCGGATGTTTCAGAAGAAGCGCGCGGCCAGAGTACAATACTACTCGTACGGGATGGTGGCGCCATCTCTTGATCCTTCTTATAACAGCGTAAACTGCACTGCTGCAGTCGCACCTGACATAGCTGTGGCCACGGTGGTAGAATAGGAAAGGTGTGTGTCCAAACGGAGCGCGGCAAGCGCGTCGCCGCATCTCTCGAGTTTCTACAGCAGTCGCCAGGTGGCGAAAGGACTTTAAGGACTCAAAGACGCGTATCGCGAGCTTTCGCTGTGCTGTGAAAGGTCGGTCATTCTCGTAGTTTTTCTCGCTTTAAAACTCTGTTTACGATTTTAATAGTTCGTAGAGGCTGTCTCTTGGCCTTGCCCACAAAAATATGCGTGTCAAGCGCTATGGAGTCTAAAAATTTCTAATCGGCGCGGGTAACCTCGACAAGACCTGACACGGAACGCCTATCGCAAGGAACGCGCACGTATCTTTCTGGAAGCGTGAAAATTCTTACCGGAATGTGTACAGCGTAAAAAATTATTTGGTTTTCACGTCATTATGGTTAGCATTGGCTTATGGACGTAGTTTATTTATGATAGCCTGGCTGTAACTAAATTTCACTGTGCGCTCACCAATTGTTTAATTATTGTTCAGCTCCTTAAGAACAGAAAAAAAAGTCTGCAAAATAAAAGTAACAAAACATTTTATTAGCATTTAACTTGTGAATACAATTGCGCTATGCTAGAAACTGAATACTTTGCTACGCCACTGGTTGCAGTGCACAATTAAATCAATGCACCACGGCGCAGCACAATTGAGCGCAGGAAAGTACACGAACACTAAATCTACGCCTTTTGTTGCGAAGCACTAGTTCGAACCAGTTTTGATAGCTTCCTTAGTTTTTTTTTAGTCATGTCCTGAGCTTTTCGATTTTTTTTCTTTTGCATACTGGCGTTTTCTTTTGCATTCTCTTTGATACATAGTAGTGCAGCAAATGATCCACAATCGTTTCCTTGTGATCAGAGAAAGCAAACGCAAACGTATAGGTAATTCTGTATATTGGTTAACACGACAACAGTACTTTTGGTAAAACAGTAAATACTCTTTCTGCATAGTCACACATGCTAATAAAGCATGTTTTAGTAATATTGTAGTAAGGAAAAAGAGACAGAGGTACTTTATTAATCGTGAACATATCAAAAGATATTCGTTTCAAACGTGATTCATTTGACAATGACGCATTAGTCACCGCATAGTTCTCAGACAGAATCTGTATCCAGCAAAATAAAGAAATTAATACAATCAAATAAATAAGGAATAAACGACGAGTCTGATGACGCGTGAATCCGCGCGAGAAGTCCGTTTTAAGCGACCGTAAATATTCAGTGCGATTGACGATCTGTCTGCAACGAGCTCTGAAGCGATGCAGAGCTCTTTCTCAAACGTCAGAGACGTAAAAATACAGTTGGAATGCCCGCAACGTCGGCCGGCTACGTATACAGTTCCTTAACACGGCGGAGCGGAGAAATGGGTCCAGACTACCCATGCTGCCACCTGACGCAAAGCGCCGCCAACTCGAAAGCCATCGCGTATTGCGCGGCGCATTGGCGATGCGGCGCCGTTTGGCCACATCTATTCTACCGCCCTGGCTTACCTGCGCTTGTTAGAAGCCATCCCTCGGCGCTACCCAGTGCGAAAGTACATAACAAGGTAAAGGAAAAAAAGCGTAGTTTTCTGTCCCTTTGCTTGTATGTTTTTCAGAATTCCTACGTGCTTACATAAGGGTAAAGCCGCGGCAAAAAACTTCTGCATGTTTCTGCGCTTGCCGACGCTCACTTAGGCGCGAGCAGCGAGTGATCTGCTAAAAGCCTAGTGCCAACAGCAGGCGCAAACCAATCTGTGCTCAGAAATGCCAGCGCGAGCACGTAGCGAGCCGCGCCAATCACATGCAGAAGACAGAGAAAGAGGGGGAATGCGGCGTTGGCGGCGTCGCCAACTTGGCTAAGCGTTACCGGTTACTTCACCTTGCCATTTCTGATGTCCGCCGCAAGTGATGTAGCAGAACGGAGCAGAAGCTTGTCAGTGGCAGCTGGCAGTGGTACAGGCTTTTTCCAGAAGAACCACAAGGCAAACACCAGCCTGACCACGATACACCACAAGTATACGCCCAACTCCACTAGCAGCTCGCGACAGCTTCGTAGGATGGAAGCCATTGCACGAAGAACGATGTGTCTTACACCGTGTCTGTGTCCGACGCCGCCAACGTATACAAACCACCCGGCAAGCGGTGAGAGTGAAGCAAAAAACGCTGATATTTGCGGCGGCGCTGCCATCGCCTTCTGAGGTTTTGGCCAATCCGGTGCCTCGGCGGAACCGCACCTACCGGCGTCGCGGAGCTGTCGTCTGCTCGACGCGCCGTCGGCGCAGTCTTCGACACACCGTCATGCTGGTGTGTTTTTCTTTTTTTGTTGTTTTTTTTGCACCTAGTATGTACGAAAGAAAAAAGAATACAATAAAATTATTGCTCTGCCACGAATTTAGGTTCCTCGCTTCCGTCAAACGATGCCGTCTGCACGATCAACGCCTCCTTTAAAAAGATGCCTGCCGCGTGCGCCGAAAACCTGCTGCCCTTACCTTTCTCCTTTTCTTCCTTTCCACTTTAGGCGGTAGCTAGCGATCCTTGCGGTGGTCGCTTGCAACACATGCGCGCATGCGCACATCACCGCATGGCAGCGCGGCCGGCGCGGCTGTGAGCGCGCGCCGTAGCAGACGACGTCTCTACGGAAGACGACGCCTTCCACATGTTTTCAACCGTTTACGCAGACGAAAACAAAAGCGCACAATGCTTAAGGTAAAAAGTCCCAAATAAAGTGATTTGAGTCTTTCATAAGTACTTATCTAATGAAGTTTGAATATTTTATTAAAATTGTGTTGGCAGATCTACTAGCAGAAGAACGGCTTATAACGTATATCTGCCTGACTGCCGCCGCTCCCTGCTTGCAAATTGCAACTGCTTCGTTCTTTTCGCGCTTCAGCACTAGTTTTATTTGTTCTGTGTGTTTCGTAAAGCGCGATGCGCTATTGCTGCGTCCCACGCTGCACCTCAAGCGAACGACGAAAGGAGCCCGGAGTGTCCTTCCATGAGCTACCATCCGACAGTGCTACGCGGAGGCGATGGATGAGTGCAATAGCGCGAGAGGTTTCGGTACCTAACACAACATCTTATTACACTGTTGTGTGCAGCCTGCACTTCAAACCATCTGATTTCCGAGACGACTGCAAACGACGTCTAGTGAAGCCAGGCGCAGTGCCCAGTGTGTTCAGTGCCCGAACGCCGCGCACGGAGAAATGCGGCGCTCCGGCGAAACCCGAAGATCGAGGAACCGGAAAACGCAAGCGCGAGCCTTCGCCAAGTGTGACTTGCGTGTCAGTGAGTGGAGACGAGCAACACGAAGATGTGGTCGCAGAAAGCTAGGCAGCACCTTCAACTGAACAACCTGCCGAGCTGGCGACATCACGAAGTGCTGCTGGAGAAACCAGCGGGCAATTCCCAGATGGTAGAAGCAGCGCACTCGGCTTTGAACATGGCGCGATTGCACCGATCGGCGCATCGCATGAGCCTGCAGAAAATAGCGAACAGGTCACAATTGTTGCCACAGCTTTGAGGAACAAGAAACGAAAAACCAAAGCCCATGCTAAACGGTCATTCGCCACACAGACAGCGCCAACACCGCATTCTTCAACTTCTTTTGTCCAGCGAAAGCGATGGCGACAAAAAGAACGCGCCCTGAGAGTGAAAATTGATATACTAAGCAGAACAGTGAACGTGTACAAGCAAGAGCAGCAGAAGCTTAAGGAAAGCTGCTTAGTGAGTGCATTTTTAGAAGTTGCGGCCGATGCAGAAGACGGAAGTGCGAAAGCAGTGCTGCTTCGAGACCAAGTTAAGAATTACAAGACGAAGAAACCACAGTGGTCTGAAATCACCATCATACATTGCATCGTTATTCGACACCTGTCGACAAAGGCCTACGAGCACATCAGATCTGAGGGGCTCCTCCGACTACCATGTCGAAGCACTCTACAGAAATATATTGGAACAGTCGCCGGAGAAGTCGGGTTTAACGACCTGGTACGTTGCCGCCTGGAAGCAGAACTTCAAAATCTGCACACACCTCAGTCCAAGGTGTGCGGTCTCGTGGTAGACGAGATGAGGATTCGGGAGAAGCTGATTTACAACAAGCAAAGAGATGCATTTGTAGGTGATGTTGACATGGGCCCTGAACTCCAAGATATTGTTCCCAGCTCAGAAGACGAAGTCCTAGCCAACTCTCTTTTGTGCTTTTTACTGTGCGGTCTGCACGCGAGGTTTAAGGTACCTGTAGGGTATTGTTTTACCAAGGGCTGCACGGGAGAACAGCTGGCAGTAGTTGTACGCCACGTGCTCAAGAAGACGACCGATATAGGGTTCGACATCGTCCGGCTGGTGACCCACAACCACAAGGTGAATGTGGCAGCAATGGATATTCTGTGCGGAGGCAAGGCGAGCATACAGGCGTCGCACCCTGCCGATCCCTCTAAGGAGATTTTTCTTTCTTTCGACCAAAGCCATATCATCAAAAATGTGAGGTCACAGTTTCTGGCGAAGGACTTCGGCAAAGAAAAGCAGATCACATCAAGGTATGTGAAAAGTCTGTATAAAATGCAGAAAAACTCGACAGTGAGGCCAGTAAGGTTCCTGACCAGAAAACACCTGTATCCAACAAACATCGAAAAAATGAACGTCAGGTCAGCGGTTCAGTTGTTTTCAGTTCCCGTAACTGCCGCACTTTGCTACCTCAAAGATCAGGCCGGCCACACATGTGATCTGGACTTCGCTTCAGCAGGACCCACAATTGAATTCATGCAAATGATACAGAGGTGGTTTTCAATAATGGACATCAGCAACTGCCAACAACACATCCATTGCAACAACGCCGACGCCCGCCAGTTTACGGATGCTGATGATCCTAGATTAGAGTGGCTCGAGATTGTTTTTCTTGCTTACATCGAAGACCTCAGGAAGGAAAGTGCAGCTGGCAGCTTTTTAAGCAAGGAAACATACCACGCTCTTGTCTTTGCGACCACGTCAAATGTGCAGTGCATTCGTCACTTGCTGACTGTGAAGAAGTTCCGGTTTGTGCTCACACGCAAGATGTCGAGTGACCCGATAGAATCCATGTTTGGCTTTCTGCGCCGAAGTTCCGGTAGCAATGATATACTTGACGTGAAGAGCGCGATATGCGGGCTGGAAAAAATGCTGAAGACAGGCATCGTTGCTGCCTCCGACCAGAGCAACGTTCAGAGCTCGACATCATTCGTCGCAAGGCAGCTGCTTCCAATTCAACACAGCCCCACCATGCCTGCCACCGGTAACAAGTTTCTCGACCAGGCAGTGAATGACTTAAAGAACCACCTCACAACGTTGACAGCATGCATAACAGGTCCGGACGAAGCCAGCGTCGCCATGGTTGGAGGCTTCATAGTGAGGGCTGCAAGTGAAAGCATTGTCTGCTCGAACTGCATCGCCCTATTGCAGGGTCAGAAAGGCAACACACCTCTCCTTGGCCTCATTGCCCACCAAGATCGGGGCGGGCTCTTCTACCCGAGCCAGGAACTCGCAAAACTGTTGATTGGTCTTCGGAAGCTTGTAGACCACGTGCTTCCCCACAGAAAACATCTCACAAAGCCCTTGGAGGTTTGCGTTGAGAGAAGTGTGGCAGCGCTCATGTTCTCAGCTGTGGCAACACAGACAGCGACCATCGCAAGGTTCTCCTGCAGCTCATCACTAAGAAGTTTATGAAGCCGCTGTTCACCAACTATGCCGTCAGCGCTAGCGACAGGAATGCGGTTGTTAAGTTCCTTGACCGCAAACCTCTGTCCCGCAAGGTGCTTAAACTGTAATTAAGGGAATGTGACCGCGGCGGCCTCATTTCAATGAAGACGATAAGCAAAAAGGTCCGTGTGCTTGCGTTGTAGTGCACGTTAAAGAACCCCTAGGTGGTCAAAACTAATCCGGAGCCCTCCACTAGCTACGGCGTGCCTCATAATCAGAGCTGGTTTTGGCACGTAAAACCCCAGGAAGAAGAAGATGGACCTTTCATTACGCACACACCAAGTTCAAGTGAATAGCTTTCATGTTGTCGTTGAACTTGCCTTGAGTACACCACAATTTTCAGCAGAATTACGTGAGACTAATAATGCTGCGCGAAGCGACATGCAAGGTTGAGAGCGTGTACGTGTGAAACGAACTGCTGCGGGCTTCTTGTTACGTTACTCGTGAACGCTACTTAGACTTAGTGAACCAATTGCGATAACTGCAAGAAACTAAAATTTCGTCGAAAGTCGCCAGAGCACAACCAGTTTATTCAAGTACAAGTGAACGGATGTGTTGCGATGTCTCCCTGTGTCGCCGCGCTTTCCAAGCAGCCGCCGCCGCTACCGCCGCCGCTACCGCCGCGCGCCGCGACACAGCACCGCCCCAGCCCCCCTTGGCGGAGATAGGGATGTAGGTGGCGCCATCTCTTGACAACCGACCGCAACTCAAGGCGCGACGGCTACAATGGGTAAGCGAGCGACGCCGCAGGCATCTTTCTAGAGGAGGCGTTGGCACGATGTATACGCGCGCAGAGGGCTCGCGCATATGTCTATGGTTTGTCTGGTAACTCGGCGACTTGGCAGGCTGTTCGAAGGATGAGAGGGTAAGCACACCTCGGTGAAAGAACAACTGTTGTGTAGTGGGTTGCAAAACCGCATACAGTAGATTGAAAGGTCAGGCCAAGCTCTCGCTCTTCGGAGTCCCTAAAGATGAACAAAGGCGACGCGTGCGGGAGCTCAATCTTCACCGCACCGATCGGGCCTTTGGAAGTCGCGGACTCCATTGTGAGCTACACTTTGATACAAAGTACATACTGACGCACCATGTGCATATCATTGAAGGTCAAAAAGTATCTACACAGCGTGGAAAGCCTGCGTTTCGGTCTTACGCGCTACTCACAATATTTTGCCGTATCTTCTGGAGTATGATGACCGAAAGCATCAAGGATAAGATTCTCCGTCTTCGATTGGCAGGTTACCCTACACATGTACTTATTAGCGTTGCTGAGGGTCTGCTCAAGTCGAAGCTATCAAATAATCCCGCCAGCGTGCCTCGTGTAGATAAGAGGAGCGTTGCTGTCATCCCATATATCCACGGCTTATCGCACCGTTTAAAGAAAATAGGCCAACGTGCGAATGTTAGGGTTGTGTTTTCAGCTTCCACAAAACTACAATGCCTGTGCAGACTAACCAGACCAGGCCTCTCTGATAAGCGCACGTGCAAAAAGAAACACCAGGAACCGTTTGTTGAATGTGTGGAAGAAGTTGTTTACAACCTTCCTTTAAAGTGTGGGAAGAACTACGTGGGGCAAAGCGGAAGGTGCCTCAACGTGTGTTTAAAGGAACACCGGTACAATGTAGCAGAAAAGCGGAGTGGGTTCCTTGACGCCCACTGCAGGCATTGCAGCTACACTGTCGCCGGGGTGGATGATGGTGACCACTCGACGTGTGCTCCAGCATAGAGACTGCTCCATTGTGGGAAAAGCCCGAGGTAGGATAACTCGCGAAATTATAGAAGCAGAAATGATTGATAGGCTTGGCAATAACTGTGTGTCTAAACCATCAATTGCCCTTTCCCGCAAAGAGTTATCGTACCTGCGCAATAGTGTGTAAGAGGTTTTTTGCAAACAGCGCATGTATGATGTACGCGAAAAAGTTGTATATATGTATGGGTCCCTTGCTCGAAATAACAATTGTTGCAAGTTAGCGCCTGTGTGTGTCACGTCTCACTTTCGTCCTTGTCTTTTTAACGCGCTATAAGCCTCACGATTCTGGAGTATCTCTACGAGTAGCCCACACGCGAGCAGCCCACGCAAAAGAGAACTGCCTCACATGCAAGAGATTAAGGCCGGTCATCGAAGAGAAGGCCCCGCTGTCAGTTGAACCTTCATTGACATTGGAGACATGTGACAATGAAAACCTGCGCGGGCTCAAAGACAAACAACCTATAACATGCTTCCTGATTCAAGCAAATATAACAATTTGATCCACTACAGGCCGCTGCAGCGATAGGAACCATGATTTCTTTTTTTCTTTTTTGACAGCGACACAGATGGGCCACTTACAGAGTAATAGCATTTCTTATCATTTCGAGTGCCTCGATGATCTCCCTAGTGACTTGATCTGGGTTCCTAGATATCACTTTTGATTTGTCAAACAAAGGTTTACAGCCACAACGCGAGCAGTGCGCGGCCAGATGACTAGTCGTTACCAGATTATTAACATTGTTCGAATGTTCCCGTAAGTGATCATTGAGGAACCTTCGCATGTGACCAATGGTTAGCTGTCGATCCTTCTACAGTATTCCTTCCCGCAGTTTAAACAAATACGGTGCACCACTCCTTCCATGCACGAAACAAACGCTTCTCGGTGCTTTTTATTGCAATCGTGGCAAGTCTTTGAAATATTTTTTACTTTCGCGCACAAACTAGACAAACTGAAAGGGGCTGAAAGGACGACGTCAACGCCAACAGGGGTCCAAACTTTCTTCATGTTATGGCAGGTTTGGTGCAAGTACGGAATCACAACCACTTTTCTGCTTCAGCTCTGTTGGGCAGCGGATTCCGGGTGATCACGCTTTCTTAACATGCTGCCAGCCAGTGCTGTCAGCACTTGCAAGGGGTAGCCAGCTGCGCTTAGGCACGAAACCTGGTTTTCAAAGCTTTTGTGTGCCAGGTGATGGCAGGATTTTAGAAGAGCGTACTTTAAAACTAAGATTAATGATGCCTCGCTTAACTAGTTTGGAATGCGCTCATGAATACGGTAGAATGGCTTTCTTCCCTCGGTGCTCATAGCACCAACACACATGACTGCTTCAGAAAACAAGCGCGAGATCTAAAAACCTAATGGAACTGTTAGCAGGCTCTTCACATGAAAAAATAAGTCGTTGGAGGCGTTTGCGAAAAACTGGTCAAAGAGCAGACGTGGCCGAAGCCAAGCACCCGTTGTCACGTTGTCAAAATACTAATCATTGACACACCTAAAATTTTCTACAACCTTTGATCCTTTCAGCATAGTACACATAATCCTCTCGTAATGAGCGATAAATAGGTCGCTTAATAGAGGCGCGAGACAGGATCCAATGCATGCACTTTCTCTCTGTACAAACGTTGAGTCACCCCAAGCAACGAACGTCAAAGACAAGCAAAATTTTAAAGTTCTAAAAACTGGTTAGCTGTTAGAACGACTTCATTCTGGAAGCCCACTATGCCGCAGTTGTCAATGGCGCCTTCCATGCATTGATGTAGGACTTTTTGATGTAATGAGTAAAACAAATCTTAATTAGTGTCTAGAGAGAAGTCAGAGAAGCTCACGTGAGTGTTCACTATTAAAAATTATATCGCTTGCTCAGAGCTGCTGATTCTAAAAGGGTCGTCGAGAGCTAAAACTTTGAGCAATGCCTTGAGCAACGAACTAGTTTGACTGCATGATTATCGACATCGCGGATTTCACAAAAGGGACACCTGTGAGTAGTTAAGCCTAAAAGGTTGCAATTTCTTTTGTTTATACTTGTATTATACGGATGCCAGTCGAGCCAGCTCAGACACTTTCAGCATAGTCTCTACATGCAACAACAACATAACAACGGCATCCTTCAAAACCTCCTCGGCATGCGTGGCAGAGGCTGCAGCCATCGCCTTGGCCATTCAGGACGCCGAGCGCCAAACCAATTCGGCTGTCATATTAACCGATTCACAAGCGGCCTGCCGCCTGTTTTTACAAGGAACGGCACCCAAATCAATAATCAAAATTTTAGGCACTCAACTAGAGGGGCACCACACTATCGTCTGGTGTCCGGCACACGAGCGACTGGCAGGAAACGCTAGGGCAGACGTACCGTATTGCTCGAGGTTTGAACGTCCGAGCAACGGCATGGCCTAGCGACGTCATTCCACCGAATTCTCGTGACATCCTCCTACAGCAAAGGCAGGAGCGGAGACGTTTTGGACATCCTCACTCCGATTTAAACAGCGAACAGGAGAGGGACTGGCGTCGTATTCAGACGAATACATACCCCAACCTGCACCACCTACACAGAATACACCCCACGAGGTTCACTGACGAGTGTCCGTGGTGCACAGACACACCCACACTAAAACACATCACATGGGAGTGCCCCAGGAGGCCGCCGCACATAGACAGTCCCATATTACACCAACATCCACTAATGAGGAATAGGCAGTGGGAGGCATGGCTTGCGGACGAGGGTCGGGAGAGCCAGTTGGCTCTTCTGGACCAAGCCCAGCGAGCCGCTCGTGCCAGTGGGGCCCTGGAATAGGGGCTCCAACCATCGTGGCTTATTTTATTTAGATTGAATAAAGTTTTACTCTCTCTCCTGTAAAACAAACCGCTAGAAATAGTCTTTCTGTGCAGTGGTTTAAAATAATAAACAATAGAAAATCTTTTTATACGCGGACGTGATGCATCATTTTTTTTAATGGCACATGCTTCTTACGGCCTATGTTTTCATTCTCCAAGATTATAAATGTGCAACATATTTTGAACACGTACAACCTATTGCATCTGAGGCACTCATCTCCTTTCCGATTGCGCACACCTGGAAACAGCTTCCTTGCAATTCTGGCCACCTTAAAAAGCCCTCACAAGACGGGTCAGCTATGATCAAGTGTCATTTGCCGAGACGTCAGACTCGCCCTTGCGGTTTCGATGAAAGATCAAATCTACCAAAGCGGTTCTCGATCTCCCTGGCGACAGCCAGGCATAGCCTGTCGTTTCCCCTCTTCGCCACCACCTGGACACACAATGGCAACTTCTCCGCTGACAGCATTACAGGGCACACCGAGACGGGCACCTTGAACAAGCTAAACAGTGCCGTCATGCCAGGCGAATCAAGGAATAGCAAGTCCTGATTCTGGAACGGGGCAGCGCTGGTGGCCGCGGGCAGGACAAGCACTCCATTGTCCCCCAGCGTCTCCTCGAACCGATCGCGGGCGATTTCGAAGGAGGTGATGTAGTCCGCAGCTTTCTGCTTCGAACTCAAGCGACAAAGCGGCGCCATGCTGGACGCGGCCAACGCTGCAAGTGTGTGCCGGCCAGCTCCCGCTAGATGGCGGAGCAGTTCGATTAACGTGTTGAAGCCACCGGGACGGAACATCTCGGGCATAGGCTTGGGCTGCATGACGCCGGCCACCTTGAACCACATAAACATGCCAAGTCGCATTTCGGGCAGGTGCAGCCGATGCGCTTCGAGTCCATGCGCCCCCCTCAGGTACTGGGTCACCTGTGTAGAGTACAGAGACAAGAAATGTTGCAAAAATAATGTCACCTATCTTGATTATTACAAACACAAACGAGAAGATTGAAGACAAGATAGACGCAGGGTTGGGGTACACTTTGTCTAATGTCGTCGAAACAACGGTAACATCACACTTGACGCAGCACAGTGGTCCCAACCTGACGCGCGCGGCGAAGGTTATGGCGACGTGTTTGTTTGGGGTCATTTCGGTGTCTGCCACGATGCACTGCCACCACCTCCACTCACGTAATCGAGCTGCTGCGTCGCCAACCGCTGAGTCGACGACATCGATCACGGAACGACGTTGTCCGGTGCGAGACCATCATGTTTTCCGTTCTTTTCACGCGCGTTGGGAGCCGCGGCGGAAAATTGCTCACATCACCGAGGCAGCTGTTACCTCATCAACGGCACCCCAACATGAAAAGTTATTAGAAGAATACAAGAGTCACTGTACTACCTGTGCATTAGTGGAACCGGGAGGCACTCCTAGCCTCAAGCACATACTGTCCTACCTGCGGTGAGCGTGTAAGTACAAAATAATCGCCAAAATGTCCCAGCATCTGGAGTAATTGAACGAAGCCACGCACGACGCAGAGAGGCTGTCTCCAGTTGTGCCGTCGCTCTGCGCGGTAGCCGAAAAAATTCGAAAGCGTTGAGAACAAAATTTGGAGGACGCTTAAGCTTTCGCGATAGCTTAACGCGATAGCATTCAAAGATCGCTGACTGCTTCTCACGCTTCCTGGCAACTGGAGCGTATGCAACTGTAATGTCTACCGGGAAACGTTGGCCGCGAACGCTATGCACGAAGGCGGGCTTTGTGGTAGAAACGCGGCCTCTTGCGTGGGCTGCGATGCGATGGACGCTAGCGCCAGCTGGAGGCATTGCAAAGAAGCGGGCGCACCGCTCCGTGGTCCCCAGGACACCCGCGCGCCGGCGCACGCAAATGACGGACGCCGTGGCTGGTCCTTGAATGGTATAATTCTGTAAAAAGGGTTTCTTTGAGGTTTGGCGTAACATAACTATTTTTTCTTATGTAGTCAAATTACAATCCGAGAGCGATCATGTCTGCAGGTTGTGTGTAAGTAATAGTTTTCGATTTTTTGACGTATCTGACTTGAGAAATTCAATTAGTTCAGTAAATTCCTTGCGTCACATGGATGGAGTGGGTATGGGTGGTTCGAAAATCTTGCCAAAACGACGCCGGATTTTCTGCGACACCCGCTCGTTAACGCTCTTGCGTTCAAATGTCTAAGAACGTATCGAGACCGTCAAGAGTCCTGTGAAAGGGGGGAGTTGTCGCGCAGAGTTGGAGGATGGCGCTAGTTTTCGTTAATGCGGAAGCGTCAGAGTAACTGAAATACTCTCTCTCAAGCGTTATTGCGTTGGTAGCGTCTGCAAGGATACATGCAAGAGCTTCTCCGCTAGGCCGTGTGTTGACACTAGTAGTACCAGCGCACTTCAGGCACTTTTCATAACCTATGTCTCAGTGTCTCTAATCATTTCCCCGCCAACTGCGTCACTGGTTATATGCAACTATTCAACAAACCTAGGGGGAAGAAGACGAAGTGATCCTTTGATAGAACGCTTGTACTGTTGTCTCCCCTTTTTCTCTTTGTTTCCCTGCAATTTTGGGAGCTGCCGCTCCCTTCTTGCCACAATGCATGAAGAAATCTCCGAGGACTTTCCTGGTGCGCAGCCGTCAGGTCGGATAGCGTCAAGGAAACGTGGAAGTGCGTTAAGCGATACAGACAGCGAGGCCACTGAGTTATATTCGGACAGCTACGACTCGTCGGTCGATGACTTTGAGGTCGTGATGAGTAGATTAGCAAAAAGAAGACTGCTACAGGCATCTTCGTCGCCATGTGCTTCTACCGTGAAGAGTGCACCGCTGCGCTGGCCACACACTGTGCTCTTTATGCCCGTGGACCAATTTGCGGCTCCTCAACAGGCAGGTCCTCTCTTCGTTACTCGAGAGAATCGCACCAAATGAGATTAAAGACGCGCGAATAAACTCGCGGAAAAATGTCCTGGCAGTTGATGCGCTACATCGCAGCGCCCTTGAAGGCCCACGTAATATAACTGAGATCGACAATGTAAAGGTGCGATCAATGATCCCTACAGGCGGCGATGGTACTGCGGGCGTCGTTTATGACGTCGATGTTGCCATCCCGAATGACGACTTGTCAATACCGATCAAACCAATGACAGAAGGTACTTTCATTAGAAGGATTTTCAGACTGGGAAACACACGCTGTGTGAAGATTTTGTTTGAAGGAGACAGCCTTCCTCCCACGTCAAGCTACGACATGTCCGTCATCCAGTACGACCATTCGTACCGAAGCCACCATAGTGTTTCAAGTGTCGCAAGATTAGCCACGTAAAGGGTGTCTGCGTGAACAACGTCGTGTGCCCGCGGTGCTCTGGGTCCCATTCAGAAGACGCCTGCAGCACAGATGTTCTGAAGTACCCTAACTGCAGTGGTCGTCACATGGCCTCATCAAAGGATTGCCCGCGGATGCGGAAGGAATTCGCGATCCTAAAACGAACGGGGCGGGACAATTCAACGCATCGAGAGGCTGCCGCTGTTCGGCGACGTCGGCATCGACACCGAAAACGCTCACGAAATTCTGCAACTGCAGATAAGAACACGCCATCTTCCGTCAGAAGGATTGTCACATCAACGTATAGTGCAACCAAGACAGACACAAGGAAAGCAAACAAAGCGGAAAGACTCGCCCGTCCTGAACAATGGCCTGAGCTACCGAGGGCACAACTCCCTGCTAAGTTACCTCAAAACGCACCAGCTTCGACGGCTTCGGCAACTGTTCAAGCGACGCTGGCTTATGATCTCCAGGTCATCAACATTCTTAGGTCGCTCATGACTGCCATTCGCGTTATACTTACCAACATGAAATCTTCGTCTACGCAAAGCGCGATACAGTTACTGGACACTTTGAGTCCAGTACTTGCAGCTCTTGGTTGAAATCATGGCTCTCCAGAAGCCGTCGTTTCGTGACGAAGTTCGGAACGCGTCGATATTTCAGTGGAACGCCAGACGACTTAAGTCATGCATGTCGGACTTTCGACAGTTTGTGTTCATGAACAAGTTCCCCATCATCGTCATCTGCGAGCCCCTATCAGATAACATCAGACTGTCCAGGTACGACTGTTTCATGTCCGCCATCCACAGAGAATGCAGTCAGATCATCGTATTCATACGACGCGATCTTACGCATGTTCATCATCTGGTGCCACCTGACCAAGAAAGCCAGTACGTATGTCTGACAGTGAAGAAAGGCAAGCTTACTTTCACAGTAGTTGGAGCCTACATATCACCCTCAAGTCGGCTTGGCTGCGAGCGGTTACGACGAATTCCGACAGCGACTCCGCAGATTTTGGTGATGACGAGATTTCAATGCCCACCACAATCCCTGAGGAAGTTCTAAGATAAACTCGAGAGGCGGAAGATTAGTGTCATTTGCCTCGGAGCAAGAACTGTGCTTGTTAAATGATGGAAGCCCCACCTTTCTGCGTGGAACTTCCTACTGCAGTTGCCTGGACTTCACCTTTGTTTCGCACTCCTTCACTAGAAAAATCAGGTGGTTTCCGGATATTGAAACGTGGGAAAGTGACCACCTACCCACTTAGGACTGAAGAGTTGACGGGTTACAAGTGAGCCGGCGTCACGCAATGTATCGACTGGCCAATGTACGAATCAATTGTCGAAGACGGCTGTCGTGATGACTTGTCCTCTAGCCTAGATGACATCATAAAGGGTGCCCTAGAGGCTGCCACACATTCGCTTCCGAGAACGTACACAAGCGCCGAATACGACGTTGAGCTGGAGAAGCGTCGTGCAATTCGTCGCCATGCACAGTGAAGATACAGGCGCGCGAAGTCTGTACATGACTTGAGGTTGGCCAAAAGAACTGAAAAGAAAATTCAGCGTCGCATGGACAAACTAGCATCGCAAAGGTGGATGTCATTCTGCGAGTCTTTAGATCCACGAAAACCTTTGTCTCACGTATGGAGAACTGTTCGTGGTCTCCGTGAAACCCCTCAGCAGGGCCACCCTTTTAAGCCTTTGGCCCTTCACCAACAATGCAGCGACATTGACGTTGCTAAAGATTTCGGCAGGAGGATTGCTGGCGAAACTAGTTCCGCTGGAACATCGACGCTCCACCGCTCACCAATTTCACGCGACCCTCGCATGGACATTCCTTTCTCTATGGACGAATTCGAAGCAGCACTTGCCTTGTGCAAGCGTTCATCTTCACCAGGACGCGACAGTATAACCTACCGTGCGCTATGTAATCTTGGCGAAAAGGCTCGGAGAGCGCTCCTGCTCTTGTTCAATAGCTCCTGGCAGACAGGTACGGTTCCCCAGGAATGGAAAACCAGTCGCCTGATTCCGCTGCTCAAGCCTGGCATGTCGCCTTTAGATATTGCATCATACCGACCAATTGCGCTTGCCAGTTGCATCGGAAACTAATGGAGATGATGGTTCTAGCACGGCTAGAATGGTACCTCGAACATTGCCACAGGGCTATATTCAGATGCAGTGGCTGGTTTCAGGCGTGGCTGTTCTTCCATAGAAAACGTTGTCGACTTGGTGACGTACGTCGACCACCAGAAGTCCTGCAAAAAATTATTTGCTGCCCTGTTCCTGGATGTTAAAGGAGCGTACGATAACGTAACGGACGAAGTGATTTTCAACGCGGGAAGGCCTATTTCTGGATAAGTAGCTATCTACATAAGAGGTCCTTTTTCGTACTTACCCAGGATGGCCCGACCACCCAGTATTACAGTAACCGTGGGGCGCCTCATTGGCCTCGCCGACATACTGCCATGCACCGTTAGGCTCTCCATCTATGCCGACAACATTTGCATTTGGACGTCGGGTGTGACGCGACTGCAGCTTCGCGCGCGGCTTCAGAAGGCCGCCACTTTGACATCATCCTACCTTCGAGAACAAGGACTTCATCTAATATGTGAAAAGTGTGCAGCGGTTGCATTTACCAGGAAATCAATGGCTGTCGACGGACAGCTGATGTCACATGTTTTTGGGGGCGGTCATTGACAGAAATCTCTCCTGGACCCCGAATTATGTGAGAAAACACCTGGCAGGAATTTGCCGTATGTTTAAGTTCCTAGCAGGAAAGACCTGGGGAGTGCCAATATAATGTATACTGCAACTGTACAGGGCTAATTGTATTCCTGCGGTGCAGCCTACCGGTCATGTCCAACACCTGCAGAGCTAACTTGAACATAATCCAAAGCATCCAAGCCCAAGCCCTAATGATATGCCTTGGTCTACCGCGCAGTGCGTCAACGACTGAAGTTTTTGCAGTTGCTCAAGATTCCGCTCTTAGAACACCATTGAAACAATGCGTGTGCACATGAGACACTCCGCACAAGACTTCGCGAGACAAGGCGCACAAGACTGCACAGACTAAACCCGTCACTGCAACTCAGACCTCCGGCCGGTCTGCACCCACACGAAGCGTCTCTTCTGTGTCGGTAGTGGCTTGGAGTTGCCTTCACGAATGCCTACTCAGCACCTATTGGAATGGCTGATAGTCCTGCATGTGCTTGCAGATGCGAGGAGAACATTGACCACTTATTGTGCCATTGTTCTCAATTTTAAGCAGAAAGACAGTCTTTGTCCAATACATTGAAGGCACCTTTGCGCTTTCTCAGAGCGTCTGATTTGCTCGAGCGGCTTTAACTCAAGTACTGTCCATACACGCCTCTACACCGTCTCGCTCCCTTTTCTCTTTTCCCTTTCTCCCTTCCCCCAGCGTAGGGTAGCCAACGAGACCCTTGACTGGTTAACATCCCTGCCTTCCTATGTTCCTCTCTCTCTCTTTCTCTCTCTCTCAAAGAACTTATCTTGCACCAACGTATGTCACTCAGCATGTGGCACTGGATATGTGACTAATCAGTGAGTCAGTGACGCCAACATCTCATACGTTAGGTGCCACTCCTCAATGTGACACCAAGGTATGTCACGGGTCATGTGGCACTGGATATAAAATGGATGAAAATGGATGAGATCACCGGGTATGTGCCTTCAACGAACCTCTCTGACACCGACGTATGTCTGTGGGCATGTGGCTGGATATTGCGACACCATCATCAATGAGTCATCATTGACTAATCAATTAGTCATTGACGCCAACATGGGGCACTGGTTATGTGCAACTCTTCAACGAACCTATCTGACACCAAACTATGTCACTGGTCATGTGGCACTGGTATGTGACACTAGGTATGTATGTGCCGCTCATCAACGAGTCATTGACGCCAACATGGAGCACTGGTTACATGCCGCTCTTCAACGAACCTATCGGACACCAAACTATGTCACTGGTCATGTGGCACTG
Source organism: Dermacentor andersoni (assembly GCF_023375885.2). NCBI lineage: Eukaryota > Metazoa > Arthropoda > Arachnida > Ixodida > Ixodidae > Dermacentor > Dermacentor andersoni. Next base: position 150,156,262 of record NC_092817.1, read on the forward strand.
GTATGTGACACTAGGTATGTATGTGCCGCTCATCAACGAGTCATTGACGCCACCATGGAGCACTGGTTACATGCCACTCTTCAACGAACCTATCGGACACCAAAGTATGTCACTGGTCATGTGGCACTGGATATGTCACACTAGGTTTGTGTCGCTCATCAATCAGTCATTGACACCGACATGGGCCACAGGCTATGTGCCGCTCTTCAAGGAAAAAACAAAACATTCTTTAAAATTTATCCGGTGCTAGGCCGAATCGAATCCACGCCATAAGCAAACAGACAAACTTATCTGAATATATATGTACATAGACGCCACCCACTAACATCGCGGCGCAGCTGCTAAATTTCGCATGCAGCGTGTCCATACGGAAGTGCGAGAGATGAGCCTAGCTGCATACACCCCGCATAGATGACGCTTTTCGGTAGTGGCAATACGGTGTGTCGCTACATTGCGTCAATGCTAACTGCATTCACCTCAATATGCAGCTTGAGATGAGCCCTACCATAAATTTTTACTTCGTTCCGCCGGCGTTCTCATTGAGCTGCACATGTCAACGAGGCTCGCGGATTCACTGAGCAAATGCAGAGTGCGATACGCCAAGATTCCTGATACTCCTCGTAGAATTCTCGCCAACCGGGCGTGTCCTGCATGTATTGTTTGCCAATGAATGGCCGTGCTTAAGGTAGTCGTTTGCTTCTAAGTCCGTTCTTTAGATGCGGGGAACTCTTTAAGTTGCCCAGAATTTTTCACGATTTAATCCAGTACCACTTCATTTTCTCAGTTTTCCGCATGAGCAGGTAAGAACTTCTCACGATCGCTCGGTAGTCTCAATATTTATCGAAAAATAAGGAAGAGGAGGGGGGGCTATTACCACGTAAAAACAGTCTTTAGACGGTATGCACCCCGTACGCACACACCCAAACACGTAGTGGTTGGCATACATCGCAAGGCACCAACCACACTATGCGTGGTTCAGTCGATCTCTGCCAGGGGGCTATTGCCCATGATCTCGCGACAAATACTCATATCAACAGTACACTCCTGCCTTTTATTTTGTAACGACATGTTTAAAGTGACATAGTGGAGATTTTATGAAAGCACTGACCCGTCTAACTGCTCGGCGAGCCTCAGTGGTCACACGGCTGATGTAAAGGCTTCCTTCTGTATCCATGTAATACAGCTTCAGCGTCTTTAGATTTGCCTGAAGAGAAAAAATATTGTTTGCATTTATTCGGTGCAGAGATCTATCATTTATTATGCAAGCTACCTCGGTGACACAATATTGCATTCGCATGTAAAATCTATGTACGTCAATTTCATCAGTAGTCATTAGGAAATCTTAGGATTGCACTGCGATTGATTTAACAAGTTCTCAGCCTACGTGTCCTCCTCTTCTTTAAATCGTGGGCTTAACTTTTTTACCATGACTTATGATTTGCATCTTGAAGGCTGTTTCTGCAAGTTGACTTAAACGAAAAATTTGGGTATATTAGGTGCCGGGAGGAAAAAAGCTAACTACGCTAACATCTTAGTAATTTCCCGACTTATAGAATAAAGCACTTCTGGCCGGTTATTCATGAAATAAGTTTTTTTTCAATATGCAAACTTACCTTTCTTTGTCCCCTCTTAATAAATGTCTGTACTCGGTCAGCACTTTTCATAAAGCTTTGAGTAGACGGCTATAGATTTACAGAAATTACCTTGCTTAAAGAAAACAATATATACATTGTTTTCTTGCTCATCGTAGTTTTGAAGAGTTACTGATATGGAAAGCGTTTTTTTTATCCAAAACCTTAGCTCGTTTGCGTTCGGCACTCATGCCACCAATGACAATGAATTCAAGCAAAAATATTGTTCTTCACTCAGCTGGATGTTCTATCAGAGCTCTTTCATTGGTTTGGAGTTGCAGGCTTATGTTATGGTAGACTCTACAATAAGTATTTTTATACCTTAACACACTGACAACCGCGTGACGCTGTGTATTTTTCGCATTGCTAACCGTTGTGTCCATTATGTGCACAATAACTGACTAGTTGATTCGCTCTACAACAGCACCCCATGGAATCGTACACACCTGTTCATTTAGTTTAAGCTCGTTGGTCGCACTTCCCGCCAGTACATTGAGCATCAGCGGCAAGTCCTCCACGAACCTGGCCAAGGGGCCCACACAGTTGAACTGCCCCAGATCTTCTCCAACATCTGGCAGCAAGCCAGTGTTGGGTACCACTCCTGAGGTTAGCGTGAGAAAGGGCAGATGTAAGCACAACAACGGTACCGCCATCATCACCTCCATTAAACCTTATTTTGGCAAATGTAAAGTGTTCCCTCTGACAGTGAAAGCGTGATTGCAGGAAGCTCTGGGCTGAATTGCGAGCACGAAAAAACATTGATTAATTTGCAAGGGAGAGAGAAGTGGTGCCGAATGAAGTGGTGGATTTATGGTGTCTTATGACGGTAATAATCAACCCCTTGACTCACGAAAGATGTATTCGCATTCGGGCTCACCTTAACTGAAACTCGCTTGGGTCACAAACGTTTGCTGAAATCTATACACACTGGTTTTCTTGACGGACCCCGTCAAAATGTCGCAGGTTAGGTGTGGAATTTAACATACCACTTTACGCTCATGAGGACGGTGTCATAGTCCATTTACTATCATGGTGGGCCGAAGAAAAGAGATTACTGAGTTCATAAATTCGGAAAGCTCGATGTATAGTTTTCACCGGCTGTTGGCTTGTGGCTGAAGACCCCGCAGTAGGCAGCTGGTATCCGCACGCTTCCAGCGATGTCTGTGCCTAGGCCAATCAGTGAGCCAGCTGCAGCCAGGAGGCTTCCCTCTCCACCTGTCGTGAGTGGGAAGAAAACTTTTTTTTGTAAATAGGGTATAGGCCGTGTATCAGGGACGCAGCCACAGTGGGGTGCGTGAAACGTCTTCTGCGTGCTGAAGAGAGTGTATGGGGGCTATACATTGTGCAGAAATGACGTAACCATGTAAACACGCTACATTCTTACGCATTAAAATGTTTACATGCTTGTGCTGCAGCTAGTAAGGGCCTTACAATCTAATTTTGCAATCGCGCTCGCACCCTATACGTAGTGGGCCCGTTTGTTTTGCAAAGGGTGTTTGGGCAATAGGGTCGAACGCAGCGGTGTCACAACGGAGCAAGCACGAAATATCTGCAATTGAAGGCCTTTTAACTCCTTATTAGCAGTGGTTTGAGTTTGATGGATTATACTAATATGGCAGAGGAAGCTCCCTAAAACGCGACCGCTCCCCGCTCGAATAGGCAAACCTACTGCCGAGTTACGCCTCTGTGAGAACCGCCCAACAGGCTAAATTTAGCTTGGATTCCTCAATATGCGGTTCTACAACGGCACTGCCGGCGCACGCGGGACATGCATTGTACAGTAATAGCTTCTGACGTAATAGTCCTGCGCAAACCCACAAGGTGGAGAGGAGTAATTAATTAAGCGAAAATGAGACATCCACCCAATTGTGGCGGTTGTTACAAAGGAAACCCATACGGGTTCCTCGAAAGAAAAGATTCACAGTTGAAGAAAAATTCGTCCTGGTCCGGGACTCGAACCCGAGACCACCCCCTTTCTGGGGCAGCCGCTCTGCCATCTGAGTTAACCAGGCGATTATCACATGGCAGGGCGAAGTCGAATTTGTCAACAACTCGAAGCAAAGGCAAGAGTTTGACGTCATAGCTATGCGGAAACCCGCAATGTGGATAGAAGTAATTAAGGGAAAATGAGACATCCACCAAATTGTAGCAGTTGCTACAAAAAAAAAAAAAACCTGTACGGGTTCCTCGAAAGAAAAGCTTCGCAGTTGAAGAAAAATTTGTCCTAGTCCGGGACTCGAACCCGGGACCCCCATTTTTCCCGGGCAGCCGCTCTACCATCTGATGTAACCAGGCGGCTAGCAGATGGTAGAGCGAAGTTGAATTTGTCAACAACTGGAAGCAAAGGCAAACATTTGACGTAACAGAACTGTGCAAACCCGCAAGGTGGAGAAAAGTAATTAATTAATGGAAAATGAGCAATTGCTACGATTTGGCGGATGTTTCATCTTTGTTTCAGCTCTTACATTACAGGATTTTTGATTTTGCGCAACAACGTTAAAGACCTTACTACACACAAAGAGTGAGTGAATATGATGGCTCTGGGTAGGTTAGTTTTCCTGATACATCTAACAGCCGACATTATTGCGTATGCCTCAGCGGAAAAGATACTTGTTTCTGGGTGAAACACATCAGATTCTGCGAATGATGGACCAACTGCTGCAAAAGACACGCCAGCATGGGACTTTGATGCGAGAGTATAAAATTCTGGGCATCAGTACTTTAAATGGAGTTCTAGAAGATGCATTCGCATGTGTTCCTCTGGAGCGTGCTTTGTGACATGAATAAACGACGTGTCGCATTTCATAAGATTCGATTTTCACGGCAGTAAGAGCTTTGCCGGGGCCTTTAGACGGAGTTCTAAAAGTGGGACACCCATTCCATCATTGAGCTTCCTCAAACGCAATGAAAAGGGCTCCTTTGATGTGGGTCAGTTGCGAAGCAGTGTGGTGCATGTCATATGATTTTTAGTAGCGTAACACGGATGTTCAGGGTTTGCGCGTACCTTCAGAAAATATGTAAAGCTAGAGTATGAGCTTTGCAAGTTTAGTGACCCCTCGTTAGATACCGTGTAGAGGCGTTGCACAAGACTTGTCCTGAGCACACCTGCGGCCAGGCGGATACCCAAATAGTGAATCGGATCCAGCATCTTCAACACGCATGGTGCGGCCAGAGTGGCACACCACGGCACCATAGTCCAAACGTGTACGCATAAGGCTCTTGTACAGGTCCCAATAGGCACTTTCTGTCGCTACCTCATGTGGTGTGCGGCAGAAGTTTAGGAGGTTCATGGTCTTCATGCATTTCGTCCTGCGATACTTGACATGGGGTATAAGCATTAGTTTTGAATCCAAGATAATGTCTCAGAATTTATGTCCACTGCTGACAGTGAGCTCATCTCCATTGATAAAAATACTACGGATTGGTGTTGCGCATCTTCTTGGAGAAGAGCATGCAAGGGCTTGTTCAAAGCAAGCTGGAATTGGCGTTCGCAGAAAGCAATATTGTACGATTTGAAACCTATTTGCACATAGTCGACATATACAGAATAAAACATGATGCCTAGAATGACTGTATGAAGTGAATTCATTTTCACGACAAATAGTGTGCAATTGAGCACGCTTCCCTGCGGCACAACGGTCTCTTGGGTAAATGTTCAAGACAAACTGTTGCCCACTTGTACACAAAAGATGCGATGAGAGAGATAGCTGTCGATTGTGTTAAGCATGGTGCCACATATACCCATTACGAAAAGGTACCGAAGAATACAGAAACGCCATGTCGTATCGTACGCCTTCTCAATATGTCGTTTACACTGCGCTGTAGCTACCTTGACGAACCTTCATGTCTGTCATGAAGACCAGGTTGACCTGCCTACGACGACATCTAGAAAGCGCTGACGGATGAATTAAGCAGAATGTGATTAACATGCATGGAATGATCTGGCCAACGGAAACGTACACGCGCCATTGCCGTAGTTAAGTAAGATTACTGCTAGTGGTTCACACAAAACGTCAACCTTGTTGTGCTCGGGCCCTGAGAAAATACTTAATCATTGGATTATTACAGCATATCAGGAGAAGGCATGACACTATCTAAGTATTACTCAAAGCGGGAACTGCACTTTGACGGCGAAAACGCCGTCCGCTTTGTTCCTGACGGGTGCACGCAGGCTAAACGACGCAAGCACGCACCGCTGCTTCCACCGGGGCTTCGGCGCGTGTCGTGTGGGTTCCGCGTGCAGCCGTCCACCAGGTTCTGCGAGTCGCCCCACATGCACAGTTCGGGCACGTTGGTCAGCGCCAGCGGGAAGGCTCCGGCTGCCCGGAGCAACGCCACGCTTGGGGCGTCCTCCTCGGCCCGCCGTCCGCGCCAGAAAAGGGATCCCGCGTCCTGTCGCAAGCCTGCAAGGCGAAGACATTCCTACTTGTCAACTCCCGGTGCCACACAATTACCTAACAGGAAGCAGGTGTGCGCAAAAAAAAAATATCGGAGTTTCGCCCGGAGTGCGACGCACTATCAGCGATAGCCAGGTTCAGTGTTGCGCGTTGCGCTTGCACTGTACGCAGGTGCGCAAGAACTTCGGGCACCCTCACAACTTCTAACACGCCGTGAAGGGCAGGTAATGGCATCGCACATGCGCCACTTCACTGGCCGTAAAGTGTGGCTCTACTGAAATTAAAATCACTTTCATATTGTGAGCACTAATAATGTTTTTTCCACTTTTTAATAGAATTAGAACATGTAAAGTAAAAAGCACGGGCTGTGAACGAAATTTCTAATGACTTTTCTTCTTGTACAGCAATTTAAACGATTTTGCGAAATAATCAATGTTGCCATTTGAGCGTGTTTATTTTTTTTTTTAGCGACCGGTGGCTTCTCTTTAACGAAATGACACAACAATCGGCGACATGTTAGTTCAAAGTTGCTTCGAAAATAAACTCGTAGAACGGGCTTCATTATTTAAAAGTTCCATGTGAGGGGCCGAAATCGGTGGCTTGAAGCGTAGGCTCCGTAACCATGATGGAGAAATGGCTGACTTCATAGGAATCAAAGATGCGCTCACAAAATGCGTATTGTTGATTTTGTTTTTCATTCTCTGCGAAACCGATCTGAATCTGTCTTAACGCTCCTGGTTCTGCACTTTCGATAAGTTCGTTCAATTACCCGCCGTGGTGGGCAATAAGTGGCTTTGGCGTTGTGCTGCTAATTCCGATGGGGCAGGATCAAACCCTGGCCGCACAGGCTGCATATCGATGGGAGCGAAATGCAAGAAATGCATCTGTAGATATTACTTAAGGTTAGATGGTCTTGGAACACTACAATATACGCTTGCATGGCCTAAATCATTTGCACAAACGTCTCACGTATGTCTGGGCTCCCTGTGAATTTAGCAAATTAATGTTAATACGTTTGATTGGTGAACATATTAAAAGTTTATTAAAAGATGTAGCATGCGCATAATGCGATAGATCGTTTGTACAAACGTGTATAACACGGGAGTGGCTGGGCTGGTTCACGCGAGCCTGAACAAGCTGCTTTCTTATCGCATGGGTTCAGGACAATTCAGTAATGCGAAGAGGGTTCAGTTAGCCCAGGCGACGGAAACATAGTATTTGACCTGCACAAAGGTCACATAATTGTCATCATCCTATTGACATGCGAGGTCGTGCAGCAGAAGTGCCGAGAACAAGAAAGAAAAATCATGAGCCATTCCACTCTGTGAAGGTGGATGACCACCAAAGCTGTGCAGCACAGCACAAAGAGCTGACACAGAATTTTGAACAAAGGTGCAAGAACTTCATTATGATTATCGGGGGTCATCGTGACGGAAAGTACCCACATACATCTATTTTTTTTTTTTACATCCGTGTTCATACGTGTTACACATTCGTTCTACATGTCGTTATATACATACATATAATTCGACATATATCGAGGCAAAGAACTTGAGAGCAAATATCACCGCACCGACTGGTGCACTGGGCCAGTGCCGTCAGTGCCTTCGCAGAGGAAGGGGCAGTATTGAAACGCTAGCATGATGACCGGCATCGCAGTGAGCTGTGGAAGACGACGACGCCGAATGCGCAAGCAGGGGCACGAGCGCGTTCGCACGGTTACGCCGAAGGGCGCCAACGAGCCAGCTGTGGCAGAAGACGACGACGAACGTGTGAGCAGTGGTATGGTGGCAGCAGTGGCACCATACCATATATTTATTTTACTTTTTGTGTTAGTTATTTATTAACCAAATTCTTTTATTCATTCAATCATATTACCACCCGATTCGTGTCCTATCCCCCATAGTGGGTTTGTGCCATATATTGAGGATTCATCATCATCATCATCATCATCATCATCATTGGCACCAGTCATTGCTGACATGGCGTTTCTCACTATAGCACCTAGAGGGAAATCTGGCGCTGCTGTCTATAGGAGTTTCCTAAGGGACGCTGTGCCGCCATGGGATAGAGGTATGTGTGTCTGCGAGGCTTGTGTTGGGCTGGTGTTGTAAGAGGCTTCGTGCAAAGCGTGATATGGCTACAAAAATAACGCGTTCCTAAACTAAAATCTTCATAAAAGGTTTTTTTATTCACCCATATTGCATGTTCCAATGAAGTTTACTCGCTTGCAATACATAACCAAGCGAAGAAATGCAAGAACAGACGACAAACTGTTCAAAAGCCCGCTGAAACTTCTTACGTTTCATATAATTGTTCATGCAAAAAAACTCATAATTAAACAAAACATATTTTTGTGTTATACTAAAGCTAAAACAGCGTTTTACGTGCTATTTTAGTAGAAAATGAATAATTGTGACAGACGGAACGGTGCTTGCCAGGTGCGTCTTCAAGGTGTTTCTGATCTCCGAGAACGATGTCATTCCGAAGCTACAATATATCGTCATTCCCATGCTTGGATGGTTGGATGTGGATGGATGTTATGAGCGTCCCCTTTGGAACAGGTTGCGCCACCAAACTCTTGCTATTATACTGCCTTATGTCCTACCTAGGTATAAAAAAGGAAAAAAGAAAACGATGAACTCCCTCAGCCAAATTTTCTGACCCCCTATTGTCAACTTTGTTTTTGTACGCCTTCGTTGTTTCTCATTTCCCTATTTTTCTTCCACCAATCATCCAATTGCCTCTTACTTATTTCCATTTCGGACATGTATAATTTTCCCCTGTTCTCTCTGAACCCAAGGGCTTCAAGGAGGCCAGTGGTGCCTAAATCGACCGCTGAGCAGTTGTCTTCACATTCTAATAAAACATGCTCCATTGTTTCCCTAGCTTTATCGCAGCATGCACATGCTTCTTCTTCCTTCTTATATTTCGCTTTATAGGTGCGTGTTCTAAGGCATCCTCAGGGATCTCGCTTCGAGAAGTAATGAACTTCCCTTTGATTTATCATTAGTTGTTTCTTTCCTGATTTCGTTTTTTCCTTTTAAGTAATTACTCATGGCAGGTTTCTTTTCCATTGCCGCCACCCATGATATTATTTCAGCCCATCTGACTTTCCGCTTGACGTTCTTTGTTGCTGTGTTGCTCACCCTACAGGCCGCATACTTGCTGGTAAGCTTCCTAGTTCTTTTCCTCCACTGTGAATCAACGTTTTTCCTGTACCGATACCTCAACACTCTCTTAGCCCATCTACTTTCTTCCATATTCCTCAGTCGTTCTTCATAATAAATTTTACTGTGAGCTTCCCTCACTTCATGCATATCACAACGCAGCAGCGCCAGATTTCCCTGTAGGTAATATATTGAGAAACTATGATTGCTGATGATGGCCTTTGCTCACACAGATTTGTCGACGGACACGAAAAATGCACGGAACCCTAGCCATAAACAGCTTCGATTTCAAAATTGCGATGGATAATGTGAACCAAGTACCCAAGTGATCATGTGAACCAAGGCGGGACGTGAAAATTCATAACGACGAGCAGAACGAAAAGGTAAAAGCGTGCGCTAACGTTTCCACAAGAGAGAGAGAGAGAGAGCTCTTTAATGAAAGGCAGAGCTTTTAGGCGACGTAAGGACATTGCTGATATGCTACTCTGCGTGGATAAGGGAATTGGGGACAGAAAGAGAGGAGAGAGGCGCAAAAGAAAAGAAAGTAGAATTGATTTTTCGTGGCAACACATGCTTTCTTCGGCAAAGTATATGGGTAGGCTTTTTTCTAAAGGGGAGAGAGGGTTAAGCCAAGTGGGTGAGGAAACAATCAAAGGTGTGCTAGCGACGAGGGTGTAGAATTGAAAAGGAAGGAGTGCTATTGAGACGGCCGGTGACATGGCCATTTTAGCCGGCCGTGTGTTTTTTCGTTAAAGAGGCCTGGACGACGACGGGGCGAGATTATTTTATTCACCGGAGCTCAGTGAGCTATCGTGTCTCTCTGAAAGAGATTATAAAAGCGGCAGAGAGTGGAGCTCGTGGAATAAAAAAAGATTATTAAAATGCAATAAATATACAAATAAAGGAATAAAGAAAGCAAGGAAAGAAAAAGGAAAGGCTGAAAAATACACTGAGCAACCAAATGAAAGATAGCCAAGTGCTGTTGTATATAGTTTGAAATTTAGCATAGCGGATAGATTCTAAAGCTCCCTTGAAAAGTTTATGTTTCATAAACGTCTAACCTGAAGTAATAGTAATAGTTTCAAGTAACAGTAATAATAATAACAGTGATAACAATGGCAATAATAATAATAATAATAATAGTAGTAATACCTTGAATTAGTAGTAATAATACTGACCAGCGTCAGTATTGTTCTATTCGCCAATGAGCATTTTCTTGCTTATTTTATTTCCTTGCTGAGAAACGTTCGAATGTCCGCCTCCAAATGTCCCAGGGATGTGCCTTGCAATGCTTGTGTGTATCGTTACGCGTGGTCCACTGGATGTCCTGGGAACACACACGAAGTGGAAAGGGCAGCCAGTGGGCTTTCGAAGGTGTTAGCATGGGTGATAGCATAGCCTCTCAACGTAGCGATGCCACCGAGCTCTCATTCGTTTTTCCTAGCATGTCTAGCCTCGAATGAATAATATATTGATGGTACTCCCCGATCTCTTTATATGGTCTCTTAATGATTGAATGTTGCCGGTATAGACCAGAACACGCTAGCCTCGCACCCAGGCTAATCGAACGCATACTCTCGCACCCGGATTGCCCGGTCGACCAGCGCCATATTATTCTGGGCTGCCAAAGCGTGTTCGCCGGCGACCAGCAGACATGGCTAGCGCAAGCTCTAGGACTCCAAAGTGCGGAAATGTGCCCGTTCACGCGAATCCAAAGTACAAGAAGTCATCTGGGCATCGTTGCGTCGTGTTTGGATGCCAAAATAACCAGCGGAAAAGGAGCAGGTTGCTTAGCGCTGTTTGCGAAGAGCACAATACACGTAGGGAATCGTGCCGGGGCGGTGTTTTCAGCCTGCACCGATTTCCATCCGCAACGATGAATGACAAGCTGCGCCACCGGTGGATAGCTGCAGTGAATAGGAAGAACTACCAACCCAGTGAAAATGCACGAGTGAGTATTCGATCTGTGTATATTTTGGTGCCACGTTCAACTTTACGCCCTACGAACGTAATATGTGTAACACGCAGGTTTGCTCCGAGCACTTTCTGGACAAGCCCACAGAGCAGAATCCCGCGCCGGTGCTTCGCCTTGGCTATAACAAGAAGGCAAGCCTTTTCGTGTTTTCATTCAGGCAGAGCTCCCGACGGTTAAGCGGAACAGTTGAGTTTGCGGTTAGCGATACTTGCAGCTGCTGCACGGCATGACCATTAAGCGTGAACGACAAGTTGTAAACGATAGTATGTTGCCGTGCTGGTGAGCGTTATTGCTAATGAAAGTAAAACGAAGTCTGCTCGTCACGTAGCATGCGTCGACAAAAACGTAAACAACGACTGCTCGTCGCCGAAGGCGTTCTTGCAGCGCGCCTGTCTTTACGAGCTGGTGTTGCAGGTGTCATTCGTAACGAATTCATTTGAGCATCCTGAGCTCTAAACTGCGTGCGGGCTGTTATGCAGGGCAAATCGCAAAATTTTTCCGTTCATAAGGCGAGGAAAATAAGGTGCTTAATTATTGTTGTATTTTGTAACAAAATTTTGCTCGTTCTCACCAGTTTCTTTTACTGTTTTCTAAGGGAGCGCTAACAATCCGATATGGCCTCGCACAAGCGAAACAGGTCTGATACCAGGTAGCTGCAGTTGGTGGGGCTAATTTTTTGGAATGCAGGTGCGGTTGTTGTCTTGTACCAAAGGCTTCCCTGATGATGCAGCTTTAAGTAGGGATGGTAATTTTATGTGCCCTGTCATATTTTGTGCAACTGTACAAAACCTGCATCCGTCATGCTCGCCCTGTTATATGGGCTTTGACTGCACATGTAGTTGAACATTATAACTACTGTAGTTCCTCATTTTCCAATGAGTGCAGGTTTAGCATCACATGCTGCTTGTTCGAGCACTGTAGGCTTGTGTTCTTAATGTTGTACTCTTAAGGGGTTGCACGATACAATTGGCCTGGTGCATTTTCTATTCCATTTTAAGAGGACTTTATGTCTTCGCAACAGTGATGGCATGGGAAAGAACTACAGCCCTTCTTACTATAACATACATATATTGTTTTCAATGCGCAGGTGGTGAAGGGCAGGCGTCTGCTAATCAGGCAGTCAAACGACCTCGCCAGTTGGTTGCCAAACGCGGCCAACCCAGTAGTGACCATGACAAACAAGACCAAACTGAAAGTGCAGAGGACAATGTTCTGCGTGCTTTAATAAAATGTGGCACCAACACAGTGCTGTAAAATCCTTCACAGGTTACGTGCTTACGTGGTTACCCGATGTATTCGCTTCTGCAGTCTGCACCTCACTCAGTGTGGCCATTGCGGACTTGCATGAGGTCTTGAAGTTTGATTGAATCGAGACAGCGAAAATGACAGGCTAGAAAAAACGCGAAACACGCCTTCCGCCCAGCTAAAACGCCCAAGTTTCGCTTTCGCGCCGGGTCGCATCTCCCGGCGTGGCAGCCCAGGCCTGCTACTTCGCGGCGCTTGGGATAGATGGCGCGACGGGCGCTCATCAATATGGCGGCGCGCTTTGAATTCACGGTGTTCTGGTCAATAGCGTGCCAAGCAACCTATAAATAACCTTTGATGGCAATGCTGTTCTTGGCAGTGAACGGCAGCCCCAGCAACGGCTTTTCTTTGCTCATTTGGCTGACGCTCATTTTTCCCGATGCCACCAGTCGGTCGACCTCCTTGGCGTCTTCGAGCGCTTCCTCAAACCGCTCCTCGACGACAGCGTTGATGACGGGCTGCACCTCCCGGATGCGCCTGATGTAGGCCGAGACGAGGTCAACGCTTTTGACCTGCAAGAATATAGAAACGGTGTGTGAGACAATAGCTCCCACAGCTTGTTTGTTGGTTTGCTTTCATTTTTCACTCAGACGACAATAGCAAAAATAAATTTGTCTAGTCCACGAAGCTGTTTCAAAGACACGAATGCGACATTATGTATCAAATCCCTTTCCCATCCCCAATTTTTTATATATAGCTCAGAAAACAGAAGTGGTTGGATTAAAATTCACAATGAATTCGGGAGTCGGGGGGAATACAAGTACAAAAGCAATGACATGGGAAAGTACACAATGTAATTACTTGAAGATATATGCTTTTATCTATCTATTTCAAACGCGTAAACACCTACGTGTGCATACAATCAGTACAGAAAACTGCGACTTCAGATTTATTTCACTAAAGTTATGAAAAATAAACGAACATTCACAGGGTCTCTTACGCTATCCCTAAGACGACTTGAAGGGTAAAGCCCAGGTGCCGATGCATTAAAGACGGACTCATGACGTACACATCCCCTTAATTCGCTTAGTCTGCTTCGCGTAGTCATCCCTCTTAATTCGCTTACTCATCCTCTTAATTCGCCTTGTGTACTTCGCTTAGTTATCCCTCTTAGTTCTAAAGGTCGAGGGTTCGACTCTCACCCAAGGTCGTGGGTTCGAGTGCCTTAACTCTATATAGAGGGAACTACAGCACCAGAGATCTTTCTAGTATTTATCGTAGGAAATTATGATTCACACACGCACCCCTAACGGACTTTGGGGTGGCACCGCTAGATGGCGCAACGCGTCCATTGGGATAGCGTGCCTCGATGTCCTCCTCCCCCGCCGCTGCGCACAGGGTGGCGATATTCATTGGCCAAGGGCCGCGCCACGTCGCCTGCCTGCAAGAGGTGCGGGGACCCCGAGACTCTGGAGCACCTTCTCTGTGCTTGCCCATCCTTGGCGCAGGAACGCTCCACAGTGATCAACACCTACAGACGCCACGGCCTTCCAGCGGCCACAGAGACTGACCTACTGTTCCCAGTGTGTCCACAGCTCCCTACGCTGCGAAGCCTGCTGGAGTTTATAAGTTCCACGGGAATAGACACCATATAAGCGCCCGCTACAACGCTGGCAACTTTACTGAGGACTGCCACCTGTCGCGCATGGTGGAGTATATTAGGCCACATCCTCCCTCTTTCTCTATCATCTTTCACTTCCCTCTCCCTCTCCCCTGATGACGCTTCGCCGTGCTCCCTCACGGGTTGCAGAATCAAGCGTCCTTCCTTTCCTTAGATCACTATCATATTCATTGTTGGGTGCAGTGCCGTGCATTTCAAGGACGTCCGCCATTGAGATGCCCACACCTTCGCTCACGCGCGTGCCAAAGCAAGCTCGCACAGTCGGTCGGTCGCTGTGCTTCAAAAAAAGATGCCTGGATGTTGCGTGCCCCTGTGCACGAATCATTCTAGGAATGGTTGGATAATGTTTCCGTTTCCGAAAGAGCCAAAACGAAGACATCTCTGGATTCTCTGGGCCCGTTTAGGGCTTGTAGTATACGTAACAAACCAAAAATAGTAAATAGAGTGCACCTAAAGGTCATTATAGTTTATATAAATCCTACTACGCGGACGTCCTTGTTTGTTTTAGTTACACTTTCAACTAAATTATGTCCATGTGTGAAACGTTAGAAGCATGCGCGTGCGGCTCACTAGTTTAGGCGCACCTTTTATAGCACTCCGGGACTAATTACTTCTGATAGAAATAACACCTCGTTTTCGTCTGTACAGTAAGTAAGCTGACATATCCGAGTTAAACGATCATCTACCCTCCCCTCCCCTCCGCTATTTTTGTTTGTTTTGTTTCACCCGACATTATTTAGTAGCTAAAGTTTATCTGTGATTGGTTTAGCCACGGGCCTTTTGGTGACCGTAATCATCAATTATTTGTTATAAAGCAGGATGACCCGTCGAGTTTCTGGATGTGTTTATCTGCCATGAATAGAATAAAATATATTTTTCATTCGACTTGCAGGCTCACTTTGAAAAAAGCAGCTTTGAGCAGGCCAGAGCAGATTGGTGTAAAATGTTGAGGCCAGACGCTGTGACACAAATGTTCCCATTCGGAGGTAAGACAGCGGATTCCAGCATGCTCATTAAATGAGAGAGTGCACATACAATAAGGGACCATTTGAAAGTTTTAGGCTGACTGCCCTGCATGACTATTTCGCAAGCAGAAAGGTGTCGGTTTAAGGGATCTCCTCACAGGGAAAAAGGACGAGCACAAATACTTAAGGAGATACTTTGCGTCGAATTGAGACACACACAAGAAACAGACGAAGCATGGGCGGCTTGTAGTTTGTCAAGTCACGGTTTCCACTTGAGCGCGACAGTCTTCAAAAAGCACAAATGCTTTCTAATAAGTGTCCTGGAAATTCCAGAAATGTCTTGTCGCGGTTATCCATACATGTCCCCCCTACCACTTTGGGAGTGCCTCCATTGTTGCTTTTCAGTAGAATTTACCGCCGTCAAATAACCGCAGCATCGTCAGGTCAGAGTACAGCTAGGCTGTTTAATCGGAGCAATACATTGTTCTGTGAGTCAGTGGTGGATATTGGTTGGAAAAGTGCAGTGACGAAGTCAGAAACTTGTTTCGGGGGGTTGTGCACGCACTTGACCGTGGGCGAAGAGTACGCGGAGATGGAAGGGGAGGCAGGCCGTATGCTAAATAAAAAATTTCGAGGTGAAGGGTTGGGGGGCACGTGTCCGAAGTGCAACCCCCTCCCCCTCCGTCAGGCTACGCCACTGGACAAGCATCAGCTAGAATAGCGTAACATTTGTCCACATATACCGAAGACGCTTTTCTCGACACGGGTATGATGCACAAAATTTGGAGCGAATGGGTAGCCTTTGTGTTCTTGTAGGCTTTACTTTTCCAACATAAAGGTGATTAGAGAATATTTAGAATAATCCATTCGTTAGCCGTAACCACATAGATCCATATGTTCGCTCCTGTAAATGAGGCCGCTGCCAAAAAGACCGAACTATTTAGTCTCTAAAAATCTGAGCATAACAAATTCAACCTGAAAATATTAATGCCTTTGTTGTATAATAATAATACACACGAAGATATTTTGTCATTACGCCTCCTCATGCTTTTCCCACGTTTCATTTTCTACTTCTGCAGCTTTGCTGAAGCATCGAGAACCGCCGAAAGAAAGAAGTCCGCCTGATGTGCCATTTGCCGCTCCTGAAGTAGCCAAGCCGCTTGACCGACAGACCAACTCTTCTGCTACCACTGTCATACCTTCGAGAGAAGATCTAAAACAAGCATGATTGAGTGTCAGCGCGGGCCTTCTAGGCGAGGACACAACTTCGTTTAAATCTTATCATCGCCCCAAGACGTCCACTCCGCAAAGCTGTGAGCCCCACTCCTCTTGCAGAACCTGTGCAGAGTACAACTAGCAGCTAGCTGTCATCACACACAAAAAAAGTTACACTCAGCTTGAAGAAGAACACAAGGACTTGAAAAAGAAAGTTCAGAAGCTCGAAAACAGCTTGACAACTTTTAAGAAGAGTGTCAAGTTTCTGAACGAAAACCAGATACAACCCCTGTCAAGAAATAGCAACGACGGAGCCCCGTGGTCACCGGCAACTATAAAACAAGGTCTCCAGACTAAATTTGCTTGCGAAGCTTCTGGCTAGGAGATGTTGAGAAAACTAGGTTAGCCACTTTCATCCAACAGGACTTTGGAACGTCGCCTACGGTGTCTGAAGGTCCTGCCAGGAATCCTGACAGACGAAGTCAACCTCCTAAAAATCAAGGTCGGAAATATGGAGCCTATCGAGAGAGTGCGTATTATTCCTCGATGAGATGGAAATTGCTCAGAGTGTTTCGAGCTCGACCATGCTGAAGGTGTAGTGCGCGGGGAAAGACGCTGCCGTCGAAGCCTGGTGAATGGGCTAACCATGCTTTAGTGTTTATGGTAGGAGGCTTCAATCAAACGTGGAAGCATGTTATTGCCTGCCATTTCACTGGGAGTCGCCGAGAGCAGTCTCCTTAACGTCTACGAGTTAGAACTCGTGCGAGTATGCGCGAACATCTGTATGAAAGTTCATGTTGCAACTTCCGACATGGGAGCTTCCTACAGGACAATGTGGTGACTGCTTGGATTTTCCTGTCGTAGAAATTCGAACACAGTGTGTTCGACATCCCGGCCCTGCTTAGAAGGACGAGATCGTTTTTTCACTGCGGACGCTGTACATGCGCATAACTCTGTACGTTTTGTTCTTGTAAATTACAACCAACCGCACAGCAAGTATAAATAACTAGCACGAAATCTAATCATTGCCTCCCATTGCTGGCATCTCGCAGAAAAGTGCCTCGTATTGCCCTCTTAATTCCACAAGTTGTACCGTCCTCATACTCTACAAAATCACCTCATCCCCCATCCAATTTATGTATCCCGTCGCATCGATCATAAGTACAAAGTCGGCATTTCGTCATGCAAGACTAAATGTTTCTCACACTCATCCCTGCCGCGAACCTCACGTGACTAGAACCATCTTCCCGCTGAAGTTGTAGGCCTTACTAATTATGAACAGTTCCGTGAAGCGGTATAGCTAATATTGTATATACAAGTGCCATTTAGAAATTCATGTAACCAAATGTATTTGTCTTCGTTTTTTTTTTTTGTATTTACCACTCCCCCTCTGTAATGCCCTTGGCCCTGAGGGGTAAAATAAATGAAATGAAATGTTTTGAAGAACACAAGGTGCAAATTTCTAAACTCAATCACGTTTACGCTAAGCGAAGCAGCTGTTTTTCAGCACAATTTGCCATCACATCAGGTTAAAATAGAACATTTACGCGCTGTTGTAGAGTTCGACGCTGGGAGAGAGCTGAAAGTTGCACTGAAACTCTCCGAAGTACACTTCCGTGGAGACCACTTTATGAGAATGAAAATAAGCATTGCAACGCATTTTCTTTTTCGAGAAGCCCCACATGCAATTCCATACTTGGTATAGGAGGGAGTACTAGACTCGGAGGCAGAGACCACCGCGTGGTTCTTAGAACTTGTGTACAAGTGGTATTCACAAATGTCTTCTTGGCAACCATCACTCGCACTGAGCCTCGAAGACATGGGAAAATATCATGCTGCCGTAGACACACTAAGCCTGGCTGTTGAGTCGATTCGGGGAATGAACATGGCAAATACATGCCAATGGAAACCTCAGGCTGGCTTACTGATTGGCACGAATGTCGTTCTACACATACAAGATATACTATTGAAGAGTGAAAGTTGCAGGTTTTTCCGCACAGGCCGACTACTGCAATATTCTATGGAAAATTTCTGTTGTGCGTCTTAGGAAGCCGGTGCCCAATGCATATGATATGAAGCGTGCACTGAAGCTGGTGTGTGTCAGCCAGTTTTTGCACACACCAACGACCTCGAGCTACGATGTAGACGACTCCCAATATCTCATTGATGTACTGTCGCAAACCAAGCAAGAGTGTGCAGCGACCGATTTGAGACAGATAGATCACTCGGAAATCACATTCATTGAAGAATCGTCTTCAGTCGACTCAAATATCGTGTTTCACATAGGAGGATTCATCTTGAAGGGCATCTTGAAGAGGATAGACCAGTGCGGCCAATGTAAGACTTCACTGTTAAGTTCAGCTGCCAGCGAACGCGCACACCCAATGGACTTAAAAGAGCATGTCCGAGAAGGCGAGAACTTGCACCACCCAAGTCGGGAAGTCTCACGCGTGTTGAAACACTGTGAGAAACATTTCCAAGGAATAACTGCTCGGACGGAGACGCTCCTTTCAGTTGAGACACCGGTACATGCTGTGACGGCCTATCCCCACAAGATGGTGCGTTGAGCTGTAGAACTGTGCCAGCACCACAGAGAGACTGTTCAAAAGTACCTCATCTCTAATTATTCCAGAATAAGGTTCCGCATACTTCTGAGGCAAATGATGGCGAGAACCGTTGACGGGCACGACAGTAAGACTTGCGCCGGGACTAGTCTTGAATAATAATAATAACAATAATAATAATAATAATAATAATAATAATAATAATAATAATAATAATAATAATAATAATAATAATAATAATTTTATTTCTGCCTCAAGAAATACAGACAGGGGAGCTGCAGAAAAAGCTGTCCTAAACAGCTTGACTCGGCCGCAGCCCCGAAATACAAAGCAGCAGCGACAGGCAATCCCATCGCAGACATGACGGCTTCATGTTAACAATGTAACAATATAGCAAGAACATAAGAAGACCAAACAAAATCTTATCTGCACTTACATGTGCACAAACCAAATTACTTCGTCAGAAGCGTGATTACACTTATTTAAGACAATCGTCAAATAACATGCATCAAATAACAGCACGAATGACAAAGAATAGCGGACAGAATAAAAATAGAACAAAGAAAATATCCTGTGTTAAGCCTAATTATACCTAAAGATCACTCAGTGGTACATTCTTTTAGATATAAATTGCATATGGAACGTATATCTCGTTGGGTACAGGTAAACAAATTGATGTTAGCAGATTCGTACGCGTTGAGAAGGGAAGGAAGTGTGTGTTGAAGGCGCCCTTTCCCGTATTGATGCGTGCTGTTGGCACCAATCCGTTTTCGGTGTGTCTAAAAGGGTAACTCTTTTATTTTCTTGTAAATTTGCTAGATGCGGAATGTGACTTATATTATTTCTTGTTTCTATTTTAAAACGAACGCTGAGCCGATACTGATACAAATCAAAGATTTTGATTATACCATTTTCCTTGTTTCTTATTGCATGCTTCAGCGATCTTCGTCTAAACCAAAAAAATAAAGAGGCCGCGAATTTTTTTCAGAAATTTTGGTAGTCTTCCAAGACAACTTCCACGTTTTCTTGTTTGCCTTCATTTTTCTAGTTGTGCCGCGAAAGAAATAGGAGCGGAAGTGTAACGCTGAACCCTAGTCATGTACATTATGCCTTTTTAGATGATCGTGTACTGACCATTTACTTAAAAATAAATGGTGCAATGTGGCAGGTCTACCACCAAATAACTCCAAAATATTTGACAACCGTTATCGTCTTGCTGATACGAACCCTCCAATTTCTCCAGATAGATAGATAGAATAAACTTTATTTTCCAACGGATAAGGTGATCTACCCACCCCCCGACACGCAGGTCAGGGAGCGAGTGCCGCCGCCCCAGATGCAGGCTGGGAGGTCTTGGGTCCTACAAGCCTCTTCAGCCAGTCGGACGAGCTGGAGCTCAGAGTCCGAGCTGCGCAGCAGGGTCTCCCAGGTGTCTCTACTACCTATTTTGTGCGTTCCCCTGGGAGAGTACGGACATTCCCATATTATGTGGTCGAGGGTCCCTCTCGACCCACCTATCGCTCCTGGCCTCGGGGAACATGTGGTTCGCCATTACCGGGTGCGGATACGAATAAGTTTGTAGTCGTCTCCAGGCGACTGCTTGTCTGTTGTTTAATTTCGGGTCTGGCGGGGATACCAATCTACGAGCCAATCAATAATGCTGCGGGATCTCCCCATATTTTTCCCCATTTATCTCCATGCCAAAAGATTACGCGTTTCAGCTGGTAACACGCGCCCCACTCTCACAACAAACTATGCACGCTGCGCTCTCTGGCCGTTCCGATTAGGTGGTGATACGAAAAAAATGATAACGCCAATAACGGCGTGAAAAGAAAATCGAGGCGTTAATTTTTTGATGTCGTCGTCTGCCTGCCCTTGGCGCTTATAGATAATGCGTTATTTTGTATTTTGGCTCAACATTTTTATTACAGGACGTGGCGTGTTCAGCCATTGCCGAAGAAGAGAAGCTTCAGCCTACGGACAACGTTTCCACAAGGGCCCTTGTGGTTAAAACTTCGCCTCCTTCTTGAGGTTCCCCTTGTTAGGCCGCTGCGGTCTACTTCGAATCCCAGTTTTTCGATGGCTCCCTTGTCGTTCTTTGGAGAAAACTGCATTATGCTCAATACCATAGCCATTAGAGCAGCAATGACCGCTTCGTTGGATCAGTAGGGTTACACGACGACTTGTACTTTTTAAAAATAAACATGGAAACACTGAGGAAAAAACATTTATTTATGCTACAATATGCAACTAAAATAGCGCCTATTTTCTAATAGAAAATGGGTCCTCCACGATTCAGTTTCACAGTTTTGATCATCTTGGGAAGCGAGTCGTACAGCTGATTCACACGGCTGGCAGCTGTCGGAGACGGTCCCACTCCTCTTTATTAGCTAACCAAAGCTCGTCAGTGGTGACTGCGGCTAGACCTGCTTTTTTTGTCTAGATTGGACTGCATCATTCCCCATACATTTGCTATGATATTTAAATCGGGGCTTCTTGTAGGCCATTTTAGCCTTGTCACACCCAAATTGTCCAGCGTCTGCTGCACTGCCTTTGATGTGTGGATTGATGCGTTGTCCTGTTGTAGCCAGTAAAGTCCATCCGCGAAGGGGTCATCGAGAACATGCGGAATGAGCACTGTCTCCAAAACGTCCATACACGTTTCACAGGTCATCTTTCCTAAAAATCGATGCAATGGTCCCAAACCTGTGTGGCTGACCGCGCCCGACACGTGAACAGTGGTGCGCCCGCGTGAACGAGTACCGAAGACATAGCAATAGTCATACCTGCGGGAGATGCGTCATCGACATATGCATTAAACTAATAGCTATTGTGTTGACATTTTTTGGTAAATCAGCATGGACCATGTTAAAAAATAAAGAAAGGGAAGTGCCTGATGTCAATTAATACTTCGCTGAGTAAAGCGAACTCCGAGACCATGCAGGAAAAAAAAAAACATTAGTTGCAATACTGAGGTTAAATGTTATCCTATTACATGTCGTAACTCCTTAGAAGCTTGAGATTACACAAAAGGCGCTTTTATTTTCAAGCAATGCTGTTCCTGAAAGAAGTAGGGAACTATCCAGCGCTCGCAGCCAGTAACAACGGTAGGAATACGGGACATACCGGTAGTTGCGCGGACGCCACACCCTCCTCTGCTGGTCCGAACGGGTGCAGAACGAGGCCTCATCCGTGAACACAAACGCGTGCCAGTTGCTCGGCTACCAAGACTCCACCGCAGACGCAAATTCACGTCGCTCATTGCGGTGTCTTTCATCCAGCATCACTTTTGGCGCTGATACTCTGCTCCTTGTACCGGCTTCGTGAAGCCGTCTCTTGATTGTCGCAAGGCTGATATTTCCGAGTCTAACTTCGTCCCTTATTTCTCTGGCGCTGAGGTAAGGATCGGTCACAGCTGCTGCCACGATTAAGCGGCCCTCATCTTCTGATGTCACCCGCTGTCGACTTGCACGGGGAGCATCACTAATTCGTCCTTCATAATAAGCAGCTTGAAGGACCCTGTTAACTGTGAGCATAGGGCGCCGGGTACAGCTGCGCATATCGCTCTTTGGGACATTGTGCGCCCCATAATAGCAATTGCGCGTTGCTCATCCGCTGCGACTCGGGGAGCCATTGCGAATAGATTCTGCGAAAAGGTTTGACTTCTATGTCTAATATAGGCAGCGCGCATGCGATGTTGTCATTTCATTGGCCGATAACATTATCTGGGATTGGTGAACACAGTTTTTCATATCAAGTGCCGTGACAGAATCACGCGCGTTATCACTCACGTGCGCAATTCCCTTGTCATCGCGCGCCGTAAGACGGCGCCCTCGGGTAATGCGCACAACCGGCAAAACACATGCGCTTACTAAAATAATTTCTGGTTTAAAGCAATGTGTGCCGACCTGCATGTCTATTAGGCCGCGCATGCTCCTTGGCACACCTCGTCAGACCCCGCAACTGCCGCAAGGCGTAGCCCCGCAGAGCAAGGCCGGCTGCTCGTGCGCTCTACACAGACGTAGTCGCAGCTGTACATCCCTCGGCGGCACTGCCACTGTTGAATGCGGCGGTAAGTTTTGGATACTCCCATGTGTGCACACTGTGAATCAGAGTGGAATGACACGCATATTTGAGAACGCAGACTGCGGGGTAAAACTAGCAACCACCGGCGGCGATCGGCGATGTAGTCGGGAACGGCGAAATGAGCTTGACGACGCAACGACCTTTATGTTTACGTTGTTGTTAGATTTTACTCCGTTTATGAGCGCCTACTATAAAGGCACAAGCAGCTGTCTGAGCTGGTTGTGTATGCCGCTGAGGCAACAATTGTCGAATCCGGAAAGTGCCGCCCTTCTGCAGTGATCGCGTTAGGTTTGCATAGATGCGTTACGCGAGACGTCGAAAGGTTACTTCACCTTGCCATTTCTGATGTCGGCCGCAAGAGATGTAGCAGAACGCAGCAGAAGCTTGTCGGTGGCAGCTGGCAATGGCAGAGGCTTTTTCCAGAAAAACCATAGTGCAAACACCAGCCTGGCCACAGTGCACCACAAGTACACGCCCAACTCCAACAGCAGCTCACGACAGGTTTCTAGGATGGAATCCATTGCACGAGGGACGCTGTGTCAGAGTTTGCCAGCGTACACAAGTATCCTGCTTATCGCGGCACGTACGCGTTGAAGAGGTTTTGCGCTATCTAGCTTCAGACGGGTGGGGGCAGTGTATAGCTTCGTATCAGCTGCTCTCGATAACGCAGTCAGAAATAGCGGACAACAGACTACACAACAATTTCCAAACCATAGGATGGTTGCCGGAGGGAGTACAGAGCGTTTCTAGCTTATCCGAAAGGGTGGAATGTTTCGGTTTCAGGGAACGTTTCAGCGTTGCGAATGTGCCCGTGGCTAGCCACGGTCACTTTATTAACACGTACATCCGTGAGCAAAAGTATACGGACCAGCGATATCGCGATAAAGCCGATTTTTTCCTCCACCTGTGAATACAGCTTGGATTTGAAGACTGCAGTCCAAACTTGGCATTGCGAACTTTCCACTGCACTCGTCCATTTCAATCTATGCACTTTAATTACAAAGAAATTCGGTCTTCGGATTTTTTCGGCGACACTTTGGTCCGTGTTAACACCTGTCCGTGTTAACCGAGCGGATGTGGGATAGCTTCCTGTGACACCTGCAGCATGTGTAGAAAGGGGTTTATAACCTAGGGGCCCGATTTTTATTAATCATATCATGAGACGCCAACAAAGATACCAAGGAAAACATAGGGGGAATTACTTGTACTTACTGAATCAATTAAAGAAATGATAAATTAATGGCAATGAAAGTGGATGAAAAAACAACCTGCCGCAGGTAGGGAACGATCCCACGTCTTCGCATTACGCGTTCGATGCTCTAAGCAATTAAGCTACCGCGGCGCGGTTTCCCCATCCACTTTCTTGGCTATTTATGAGTTACTACTAGAACTAACCTTGGGAGTGTTAGCCAGCGCCACCACTCACAAACCTTGGCGGCGGATGTGCAACATAACGAGGGTCTCTAATTCGGCAACGTTGATGCTTTCGGGTAGCACGTGCTGCCTTATTGACCAGTTTCCTTCACCCAGAAAGATCACGTACCCGTGACGCCTGCGGCAGGAAGGACGTTTATTATTATTATTATTATTATTGTTATTATTATTATTATTATTATTATTATTATTATTATTAATATTATTATTATAGGGCTGCCTTCACTTTTCGTTTTTTTTTCGTTTTCAGAAAACTGCGTTAGAGGGCACCGACGTCACTCTGGGATCGCGATCAAAGAGCCTGATCACGATTCTCGGATCGCGATCGTGCGGATCCGGATCTCACAAGATTGCGATCTTTCGTGACCTTGTAGCAACACTCGATCCGGATCAAGCTCAATCCTGGATTGGCTCCGATAGCGATTAGAAGTGTACGTGTGACAACTGTATTAGTCATTCGTCTAGGATGTCTTTCAACGTCTCCCGACAGCATCGCTTTTGTAGCAGACATTGTATAGCACCATTTCAGGCGCAAGGGCCAAAAACTGGTAATGTACCATAGCAGTACGTGCTGTCCGAGCCAGTAAGCAGCAGCAGCAGCCTGCGGTGCCAACGCCGCATGCCACCCACGTCCTGTGCGACCAGAGACCAAGGAAGCAGCAGCGGCCACGAAGGCCGGCCAGCGATAGCGGTACGTGCTTCCTTAGTGCTCGCTCGGGCACCGTGCGCCGGCTTCCGAGAGCGAGAGTGACGGTGACGTGGCGTCGCAGCGATGCCCTTTCCCCTCACGCAATAACTGGCGCGCTATCGAGGTAGGACGAGTTTCCTTTCGCCTGCTCTGCTCCGTCGCAGCTGCGGGGAATTTAGGTGCCGTTTCTCTGCTACGGACTACAGAGGCCGGTTTTTTCACTCAATGGGTCATTTTACGGTGTCGCATCAACACGTGTCCAGATACAAAGGAGAAAAGAAAAAACGAGGGCCACATTGCCACATACTTTAGTGGTGTTTATAACACCGTCAAATATTATCACGTAGGCGTCATGACAGGATGATTATATTGCGTAAATTAGCTGCACAGAACAAAGAGGAAGAAACGACAAAGGGGAACAACGCATCGCAAAATGCAGTGATCTGGATAATATACGTAACATCTTTCTAAGAATGACCTTATTAGTATATGCAGGGTGTGTTTCCTACAATAGATATATTTATAAAAAGCTATAGGCGCAGTGAACTTGGCGACATTGCAGTGGAGTTCCTATGGAAGTCGGACATGCTTTGCCGCTATTAACGTGTGCTTCAGAGGTCTAATAAATTAAAGCTTACTAAATAACTTTTTATTAGGTCCTGAGGGGCAACTGTTCCAAATGACGAATTCGAAGGCAGTCACATTTTATATGCACCCCCATTTTCCGAAAAAGATTATTGAAAATGACACCTAATTCAAGAAATTTATCATGCAATTTGAGTGGTAAATCCAGGCAATATCGAAACCTAGCACTGCGGGAACGCAGAAAGGCAGCACCGCTATTGTGTAAATGGTTCGGCGATTATGATTGGCCAAGACAGGGTCATCAGATTCCCTATTGTCTAGTCACCTAGGAAAGACGAGTGTTTTAAAAGCGGGCCTTTGGTGCAGTGAGTGCCTCCTGACGTGTCCTGTTGTATGCCCAGGCATGTATAGTGAGCTCAGACATATAGAGTACTCCTGCATATATAGCGGGCTTCCATATCTGGAGTCAGCGTAAGTATGTAAAATAAAATCCCATTTCTTTCGCTCCTATTCCCGGACGTACTCATCCCTGTGCCTGTAGGATTCCTGGCCTAAACGCAACCCCGAGCCGCTACACTGATCAGGACTTGCCACCCGCATGCTATCATTCAAACGTGGCCCCGCACTTTATTACGGGGCGATGCCCAGTGGGACGCGGTCACTCTCGATATTGCCTCGATTGAGCTTCGGAATTTGACGATGAATATCTGAATTAGGCACGATTCTCTAATTTTTTTTAAATGTAGATGTGCGTGAAAATGTCCCGCCCTCCAAACTTGCCGTCTTGACAACTGCCGCGAAGGCATATTATTAAAAATTTTAATGAATAAAATTTTGTTATAAAGTCTTTTGAAGCTCACTTTATTAGCGACAAAGTATTTCCGCTTCGCCTATAGCAATTCGTCTGCAAAAACGCCACGTTCGCAGTGTTCATTACTTTTTCATAAAACATGTGTATGGTTCAAAAAGCCACCCTGTATAGTCACAACCTTTAGGAGCCCAAGATGTACTGGCTCGCACTTACGCATATGAATAAATAAACGAAGTTACGAAAATATATTTGTAGAACGCACAGTCGGCACATGGGTGCACCGCAGCGCAGCCCTTGATTACTAATTGAACGCAATGGTATGAAATATTATATCTAAATATCGTATTAAGACCGCCACTACAGAGCATAATAGACCTCAGGTGACGTTGGTCTGTGACATATCTACTAATTGGTCCCTGAAACAAACTAACTGCTTAGCAAATGAAGCACTTACTATAAGCCTGATTTATCAAAGGTAGTAATCAGCTAGTAAAGCTAGGAAATTACACCGGTTAATACCTTTTTACTGTCTTTTTCCTAAGAGTGCATGTGGAATATAGCGAACAAACTTCTATGCTCAATGCGGCCGCGCACTCCGCGATCATTACCGCTTAATAGGACACACATTTTGTCATTTAATAGCAAGTTGTTTAAAACTTTGACCATCGATATTAAAGCGCCAGGTCTACGTGGTTTCTGCAAAGTTTATTCTTAAATTAAGGAACAGCGTATACGCGGACATTTTGAAAAAAATTTCTTAGTTCTTGTGTTATACAAAATTAATGCCTCTTTCGTAACACGATTCGATATCTTCTTTGTTCTTGTAGGAAGCTTTTACGCTTGAAATAAGCAATCTTCTAAACAAAGGGGTTGCTTGACACGCCCAATTTTTTTTTTTCAGTGGCTAGTGATATATATGCGCCTGTTGCATCGAAAACGGGCAAACATTTTTTTTTCACCGCCTTTAACGGGATCCTGAATTGTTCTATGACAACATTGAAAGCCAATTAGGTAGTAAGTTCAGGCATTAGCCAAGCTCTAGAAGCAGCCAGAAGCGCATAGAACGCGTAGCTATAGACTTGCTTGTGAAGTCTACGACCTGCGCTGTTCGTTCTGGCGTCATTGAAAGTTATCGCTCGTTTCGCTCCGTGCACCGTGGACGCTGTCCTAACTTTTCGCGATGGAAGCATTGCCCGAGTCATTTGATATTTAACCAGCCCCGCTACGCAGTGCGATGGTTGAGAGAGATTGACCGGCATCGACTCTCCTGACCGGGTGGCACGGAGGATGACATATGAGGCGCGGGTGCCAAACAGGAAGCACAGAAAATGAAAATTTGTTACGTAGATGTATATGTGCCCGGTGGCTGCTAAATAGGTGTCTCAGTAGATCTGTACAAAAGTGCAACTGAACAGTGGCTGCCAAGTAGGTGCCTCAGTAGACCTCTACTAAAGTGCAACTGAGCAATAAAGCTTTGTTTCTGCTTTCGACTCAATTATCTGAAAACGTCAGTTGTCCCCATCATTACAATAACTACTTAAGCTAGAAAAATGATTTTTCACCGGTGCTTAACAACTCATTACATAAGTCTACTGTAGCAGAATTATAAACATGCAATGAAAGCAATTATTTCGAAAAATATTATTATCAGATCGAGCTATTAGTACACAATACACCCGAGTTAAAGTTCTTAAATACGAGGTATGCGGTACAAGCACACGAAACATTAATGAATAAAAGGTAATCGCATAAGCAAAAAGGCTGTGTCAGAAGTGGGATTCGAACCCACGCCCGGAAGACCGGACTGCGACCTGAACGCAGCGCCTTGGACCGCTCGGCCATCCTGACAAGACGTGTATCCGCTGACACAGATTGCAACTTGTGCAAGAGAAACGCACCTACCGTGTAGGAAGCAACTTTTTTTTTACTGGAAACACTTTTAAATCATTTCTGTACTGTTGACGAGCTCGACTCGTTTTTGTCCAGAAAGCAATTGCTTTTTATTTGTAAAAGAAAACACTGTGGTTTCGTTTACAGCTGTTTATATTTAGTTTGGTTGCCAGCATCCATTCACAGATGGGTGCTGGCAAAATATTTATGAAAACGCCATACCAAGACGCAAATAGGCTGACCAAAAATTTTGATGACCAGGACCGTAAAGGCTGGGCACCTACCCACTACTAGAAAATGGGATCTCAAATTCACGTAATCGTCTTCGTCTTCGGGTAAAAACCCTGTAGTTGCGCCTCGCAATATGGATACCGCACAAAAGATTACTCTAAACTCTTGTGATTACGAAGTAAACTTTTAAGCAAAGAATGACAGTGAAACGCTATATTCGTACATTTTTCCCCGAATATTTAGATTCTGAAGAACACGCCGAGGTTGCTCAATGGCTATGGTTCTGGGCTGCTGAGCACGAGGTCGCGTGATCAAATCCCGGCCACGGCGGCCGCATTTCCAAGGGGGCGAAATGCGGAAGCACCCGTGTACTTAGATTTAGGTGCACGTTAAGGAACCCCACGTGGTCAAAATGTCAGGAGTTCTCCACTATGGCGTACCTCATAATCAGGAAGTTATTTTGGCACGTAAAACTCCATAATTTAATTTCTAAGATTCTGAAAGTAAGCGTCATCTCAGCGCGTCCACACCGGGCAAAAAATCGAATTGCGTACAACACCCAATCCGTCGGCAGGGCTAAGAGCAACTCGAAGGAACCGTGAAAACCTGTTCGTCTAATAAGAAGTTCGTCTTGACAGAACCGACATCAAGAAAGAACTCCAAACATGTTATTCCCAGCTGACGTAATATCTACGACGGAAATTTATAAATAAAGTATGCTTAAAAGAAAATGGCAGCTGCAAAAATACAGATTTATTGGAGTTCCATGACGCAGAACACTGTTCTATGGACTGAGTGATTGCTGGCTGCGTGCACTGTAAGAACTGGTTTGCTGTCACAAAAGCCGACATGTTATACCGAGCGTGCTAAAAAAAAATCTGTGTTTTCATATTGTCGAAAAAGAATGCACCAAATAATTCAATGCGTTATCAGTTGCATGAATTGTGAAAACTGCTGGGCTCGTGCCCCGCAGTAATTATGAGTCTGCAAGGGACACCTGGATGGCCTCCTCAGTCGCTATTTTTGGTGTCAACCCTGCGGGCTTCAACGTCATCACCGACGCTGACGTAGCTGTTTGTGTCCACAGATGCCCCATTCCCTCTTCCTAGCTACAGTAGGATACAACTTAAAAAAAAAAAACAGCAGCTGGCAACCAAGGCACGCGGACCGCGCGGGATTGTTACTCAGCCTGCCAATCACAGGCGCAAACAAATCGTCGTCATGCGGCCTTTTCAAGATGGCGTCGTACTTGATAGCTCCGGAGCGTCTGCTCTTCTTGAAGAGTCTTTTCATAGGCGGAAGCGATGAGGTGCGCAACAGACATGGACAAAGTGTATGGAGTCCGAGAACTTCACTCTTTAAAAATCCGCGGTACAGTTCATTTAATTGCTGACCCCGTTTTACCCATGAAACTTCACTACCAACTGAAGTGAAACTTGACAATAAATAGTTACTGCGAAGCAAGTGTTTTATTTCAGTTGAATAAACAATTAGGCTTTCAACGTTCCACTATAGTAGACGGATGAAAAGGTACAAAACTACGCGCTTATAACTTTATTTTTGTCGTTACTGCCTTATTTAGCTCACAGGGAAAGTTTGAAGTACGAACTCTTTGCAGTCTCGCGGAGTAACAGTGGCTGGCGGTTATGAGGGCGTGGTCGGGGCTTCACTGCAGACTTGAGTTGTATCCGGCTTTAGCAAAGCAGCCTCCTCCAAGGTTACCCATCTGGACTTCTCGCTGGACTCAGTACAGGAGCGTTGAGAAGTTTGGCCTAATAGAATTAGCGGGTCATGTTATGTGTGCCACTTTTGCACTGGGCATGCATATGGATAACTGGCCAAATATTTGCCAGCTATTCCTAATTACTGAAAAATTACTAAAGCAAGCGTGAAATTTTTGCAGCATATGGCACATTTGTAGGCCTTAGAACTCCTGATGAACACTGGTTCGAGTTTCAAATGTTACACCTACTACGGCATAGTGAACTCATGGACAAACGTACTGCCGAGCTACACCTCTCCGAACACCGCGCTCAAGGCTAAATTTAGCTCCGATTGCGTAATACGTGGCGCGAAAAAGGCGCCCTCTGTAGACACGATACATGTACAGTCGAGTAATGACTTCTTTCCTCTGCGCAATGGTACCAATGTGACGTGCGTATGTGGTATGCTAGCGAACATGTAAGCAACAATGCTATAACATGCTTTCGTTACACAGGTTTCAGTAAGAAATCCCATTTCGGACTTTTACAGCGAAACTGTTCAGCGCTACTTTCCCGACTATCGTGTCCGCGTGTAGTAAAAAATCCCGAAGATAGTGAAATGACTTTGTGAACTTTGTGATAGTGAAACACTTTGTATAGTAAACGGAGAGCTGTAGCCGGCTTTAACATTCGTTTGTTGCAAAATATAGGGTGTAGTTTTGTATATATGCTTTCTCGACGACGATGGTATGAGTCCTGCGAGAATCTTTGATCTGGCATTGGAAACAGAGCACTTTGGCGTCCGTTCCGATCAGTGGAACGCTGTCATAAGCAACCTGACCTTGCAGCAAGCGTTAGCTTAGCGATGCAGAGTATGCCACATAAATTTGCAGAACATGCTGCTAGAGCGTCTTTCCCAATGTACGAAGATGAATCAGAAAATATTTGCCTTATTTTTGTTATTAGCCAAAATATGGTACATACAGGTAATTACAAAGATACGTACCTTACACTATTTTTGCACATGGTCGTTACACCGGTTCAGACATTTTTCCCATCGCAGCGCTAAACTTGAGATGCCCCTGAGGTAGAATTTGCGACGCACGCGGCGTCCCTGAACGCTCATTGTCATGCAAGTCTTCACCGCCTTTTCCGTACTCAAAACACGACCACCTCCCACTTCTCAAAGCGAGATACCTTTCCCCATATACATGAGCTGCATTTCCCTGTGGATTTCAATGGGCGTCTGTCCCTCGCTCCATAGGAAATGAATCGCACTTCGTTGCTCGTACGCCGTGGACGTGCGAAACACAACATTCCGCCAGAGCTCCCGGCAGATAAAACCGGGCCGGTCCAAGAAGAATCCACCGCTGGGAATTGATATCCTGATTTCGCGTTTACAGCCGTAATTTGGCTAAAAGAAAATAGGGGACAAACACTTTCTGATTCACCCTCTTATGGTCACGCGTCATCTATAAACTGCCTCGAAATTGACGAGTCTGACACAAACGCCAAATCCGAAATATCCAGCTGTTTCAGCATGGCCGAACTAATAGCGGCGATTGAGACTTCGAAGAAACGAACACGTGGTCCCGATGGTATTCCTTGTGAGGTTTTTCCAGAACAAGGAAGGATCAGCTCTTGGCGCACTTCTACAGGTTATTAATAAAGTACGGGAGACTGGTAACGTTCCATCCGATTGGAAGCATTATGTTGTTGTCCCGATTAAAAAGAACCACTGACTACAACTGTCTGCAAGCAACTGTCTGCTAGCACGGAAAAGATGCTCGCCACACGTGTTCCCTAGTGCCTTGAACGTCATGATAAATATCATCCTGCTCAAAGTGGATTCCGTTCTTAATTGGGAATTAAAGACCGACTTTCTATCTTGTTAGACGATGTTTTACATGTTTCACCACACAGTCAAGCTGTAGGCACAGTAGTAGCAACAGACATAACGAAAGCTTATGACAATATATAGACCATGAAGTCATTATTGGCAACCTGATCGAACTGGAACATCCACCGCGGAGAATAAGACTTACCAACTCGTTTCTTCATGATGATGATGATATGTAGTGTTTATTGGCGCAAGGGCCAAGTGTGACCAAAGAGCGCCAAGACAATGGTGATGAGCACTGAATGGACTAATGGCTGATGTGACGTGGCTGTAGAGAGGCCTAAAACTGAGAGCTATAAGTTGCATAAAATACACAAGGAATGAAAATGTGAGAATGGCTAAAGTAGGGTATGCTATAAGTATAGGATGTACAACAACGGTGTAATAGCGTTAGATGAATAAAAAATGAACAGGTGATTGTTGTTGACGAATAGCAGAACAGCCTCAGCGGGTCCCTTGAGTACAAGGGCCTGGAGGCATCTGCTATAACATAGGTTCACATCGCAACCGTGGCCTCTCGCAAGAGGCCGTGTTACGAATTTCTTGGACGGAAAACGTGGAGCGTATCAACGTCGTTTAGAAAGGCTAAGGTAGATTGCATGTGAAATAGCGGTTCTTTGCCTAGAAACAGTGCCAGGTGAAGTGGTATACACTGACTGTATGCTAAAGGGAAGTGTTTTTTCCTCTCGACTTGTGTTTCGCGGCATTCTAGGAAGACATGTTGAATACTGAGTGTCTCCCCACATCTACTACACATTGGACGTTCACCGTCGCTCAACAAAAAGCTATGTGTACCGTAAGTGTGCCCTATTCTGAGACGACAGAATAGGACATCACTTCGTCTGGACTTGGTCAGTGATGGCCAGTATCCTAAATGTGGCTTAACTATGTGGAGTTTATTAAGGGTTTCAGCGTCCCATTTATGCTGCCAGTAGGTTCTGAGTTTTTTCCGTAAGTATGGCTTTAGGTCTGAGACCGGAACGGCTACGGACATGTTGCAAGCTTTTGTGTCTAAGGAGGTAGCAATTCGGTCTGCCAGAACGTTACCTTCAATACCTCTGTGTCCAGGCACCCAGCATATCGTTACATGTTGGCCAGATGCATAAATAGTACAGAGGAGAGAGAAAAGATCTGCAATTACTGGATTTGTGTGGTTGAAGCATGACATCAATGTTTTCACAACGCTTAATGAGTCTGTGTATATGACCGCCTTATGTAGTTTTAACTGTTTGATGTGTTTCGCAGCCGACCACAGTGCATACGCCTCTGCTGTAAAAATGCTTGTTTGAGGGTGCAGAACATCGGACTCGGAAAAGGATGGGCCGACGGCTGCATATGACACGCCAGCATGTGATTTAGACGCATCTGTGTAATACTCTGGACACGGGTATTTAAATTGTAATTCCAGAAAATGCATATGAATGTGCGCCTCTGGAGCATGCTTCGTTACCTCCACAAATGACGTGTCACAGGCAATAATTCGCCACAACCACGGTGGAAACGGCTTGGCAGAAGCCATGAGACTATTTTCATGAATAGGAACATCCATGTCTTCGCTCAGCTTTGTCACACGGATCGAGAATGGCTCTCTGGCTGTAGGTTTGTTACGAAAGAGTGTTGCAGAGGTCATGTTGTTTATGGTGGGATAACAAGGATGGTTTTTGTTAGCATTTACTTTCAGAAAATAATTAAATGTAGAATATGACCGCTGCAGATCTAGCGACCATTCATTTGATTCGACATAGAGGCTTTGAATCGGACTCGTCCTAAAGGCGCCGGTGGCGAGGCGGATACCAAGATGATGCACAGGGTCCAGCATCTTAAGAGCACTGGGTGTAGCTGAGTGATACACAACGGCACCGTAGTCTAACCGCGATCGTACAGGCTCCTGTAGAGGTTCATGAGGCATTTCCTGTCGCTTGCCCATGTTGTATGTGACAGTATTTTCAAGATGTTCATTGTTTTAAGGCATTTAGCTTTCAAATACTTGATATGAGGAATGAAGGTTAGTTTTGAGTCGAGTATTATGCCTAAAAATTTATATTCAGTGTTGAGTGGTATGTGTTGTCCATGCAGCATAATATCAGGATCTTGTATCAAACCTCTCTTTCTAGAAAAAAGTACACAGGAGCTTTTGAGGGGGTTTAACTTGAAGCCATTTTCATTTGCCCATTGTGAGACCTTGTTCAGTCCGAGTTGGACTTGGCGCTCGCAGACAGCAAGATTACAAGACTTAAATCCTAATTGCACGTCGTCTACATATATTGAATAAAACATTGAGGATGGAATGACTTTGTGGAGGGAATTCATTTTCACAATGAAGAGGGTGCACCTAAGCACGCCTCCTTGTGGCACACCAGTCTCTTGAGTGAATAGCCTGGACAGGGCATTGCCCACTCTAACACGGAACGTGCGGTTAGTCAAGTAGTTTTCTATCATATTTAGCATGTTGCCCCGTACGCCCATTGCAGATAGGTCTCGCAGGATTCCAAATCGCCATGCTGTGTCATAGGCTTTCTCCAAGTCCAGAAATACAGAGAGAAAAAATTGTTTGTGTATATAGGCCTCTCTAATATTTGCCTCAATGCGAACTAGGTGGTCTATTGTTGACCTACCCTCCCTGAAACCACATTGAAGGGGATCAAGTAGACGGTTGCTTTCTAGGAAATAGATTAGACGTCGATTTACCATTTTTTCATATAACTTACACATGCAGCTTGTTAGTGCTATTGGCCTATAGCTACTGGCTAATGCGGGGTCTTTGCCTTGCTTATGAATTGGGATGACAATCGCTTCTTTCCATGAGGATGGAATATGCCCAGATACCCACATGGTGTTGTAAAGGGACAGAAGTGTGTTCAATGTTTCTGGATGCATATTCTTGATCATTGCATACATTATGCGGTCACTACCTGGTGCTGAGTTGCTGCAGGAAATGAGAGCAGCGTTCAGTTCAGCGAGACTAAAGGGACAGTTGTAAGGTTCATCTGCTGCGCATTTTCGTTAAAGGCGCTCTCGCTCTATGCGTTCCTTGAACTTTAGGAAAGTTGGCGCATAGTGTGGTGCACTAGAAATATTTTCAAAATGCTTACCCAGGAAGTCTGCCTGATCTTTCATGGTGTTGCCTTGAGCGTTTACTAAAGGAAGCGGTTGTGCTTCCCTGCCTTTTAATCTGTTCACCCTGTTCCATACCTTACCCTCATCTTTGTAAGAATTGATACTACATATGTACCTTTCCCAGCTTTCTCGCTTAGCACGTCGTCGTGTTCTTCTGCCCTGTGATTTTGCCTTCTTGAAATTAATGAGGTTCTCCGCAGTTGGAGAGTCACGAAGCAGGCTCCAAGCTTTATTTTGTTTTTTCCGTGCCTCTTTGCATGCGTCATTCCACCAAGGCAAACGACGCTTATTAGCAAGTCCGTTAGTTTGTTTTACGCATTTTTCAGCGGCGTCAATAATAAAAACTGTTAAATATGCCACAGCATCATCAATGTTTAAAGAACTCAAATCATCGTACTGTAAATATGTGATCTCCTGAAACATTTCCCAATCCGACGAGTCGATTTTCCATCGAGGAATCTGTGGAGTACATTCAGCGCGTTTTGTTAAATTGAAGAGAATAGGAAAGTGGTCACTTCCGTACGGGTTTTTCAGGACCTTCCAATCAAGGTACGGCATTAGAGATGGAGAGGCTATGGTTAGGTCTATTGAAGAACATGATTTGTGTGTAGTGCTATAAAAGGTGGGTTCTTTTTTATTCAGAAGAACTGCACCGGTGCATAAAAGAAAGTCTTCTATAGTACGCCCTCTTGCATCACAGCGCGAGTCGCCCCATAGCGTATTATGGGCGTTCACATCACCTGTTAAAATGAATGGTTCCGGAAGCTGATTGACTAGTGTTTCAAGGTCCCTTAGTTGCAAGCGATGTTCCGGTGGTATGTAGAGGGAACAGACCGTAACCAACCTGTCGAAAAGAATCGCCCTAACCGCTACTGCTTCAAAATTAGTTTGAAGGTGGAGGTGTTGGCAAGCAACTGACCTCTGAGCTATAATAGCCACGCCACCAGACGCGGCATGGCCATCATCGCGATCTTTCCGGAATAATGTGTATTGTGTTAAGAAATTTGTATTTGATGTTTTCAAGTGTGTTTCCTGAACGCAGAACAGCCTAGGATTAAATTCTCGTATTATTTCTTTGATGTCATCTAAGTTGTTTAGAATGCCACGGGCATTCCAATCAATAATTTGTACAGCCATTTTATTAGGATGAGAAATGTTCTGTGTTCAGGTGTGTAGTGGTGTACTTTAGGTAACAGGACCGTCGTCTGGCCCTGTTATGGGTTTTTTGTTTGTTTTGGTGAGCTCGAGGGAGCCACGCCGGTGTTTCGGCATCAAACGTGCCGGTGTTGTGTCCATTGCCTCCTGGGAAGCACTGGACGCCCGAACGTGCGGGCTTCTAGTTTGTTTGTCAGACCTCGCCTGTCGAGGCGTGGTCTTGAGGCCCGACGTACCCGGGGTAACCGGCCTCTGTGTCTTGGTGGGTGGCGCAGGTTTAACTGCTTCCACCTCGGGGGCGGGCGATGCCACAGCCAACGGCTCGCTGTGCGCGGGCCGGGCAGGTGGCGCAGGCTGGTGCGGCGCTGCCCCCTGACGCGTCGCATCGGCGTACGTTGTGGTGTGGAATGGCGAGCACCTTTTTCGTGCTTCCTTGAAAGAGATGTTTTCTTGTACTTTTAAGGTGATTATTTCCTTTTCTTTTTTCCAGTTGGGACAAGATCGGGGGTATGCTGGATGTTCACCGTCACAGTTTACACAGTGAGGTGTTGCTTCACATTTATCTGAGGCGTGGCCTTGGACTCCACATTTTGCACATGTGAGTTTACCACGGCAGCTCTGCGATCCGTGGCCAAATCTTTGACATTGGAAGCATTAGGGATGTATGGTCTGACAGCTATCTTTGTGTATCCAGTTTCTATTGTTTGTGGCAGATCGCAAGTGGCAAATGTGAGGATCAGGTGCTTTGTAGGAATTTCTTTATTTTCCCTTCGGATAATGATTCGTTGTACGTTAGTGACATTTTGCTCTTTCCAGCCCTCTAACAGCTCTGTTTCGGACAAATCGATGAGATCTGCATCAGATACTACACCGCGTGCTGTGTTCATAGATCGGTGAGGGGAAACGGTAACAGGAATATCTCCAAATGCCACAAGTTTGTTTAGTTTGCTGTGCTGTTCTTTATCATGGATTTCAAGGAGGAGGTCCCCGCTCGACATTTTGGTGACCTTATAGCCTGGGCCAAGTGCATCAGTCAAGCCTTTTGCAACAAGGAAAGGAGATACGGTTCTAGCTGGTTTTTCTGTTTTTTCGCTGTGAACAACTTGGAATCGGGGGAAAATTTCTTTTGGTTTCAAAAGGCTTAGAATTTCGTCGGTGCGTCCCTTCTTTTGAGGGTGACGATCAAGCAGACGTGGAAAAGCAGGTGTTCCCATAATATTTTGGTCACTTTCGGCGGCAATGGCGGCCACCCACCATGGAGCCCAACAGGGGGACGCTGTATCACTTAACGTGTAAGGCTTCAGACGCCAGCCGTGCATTGCTGCTATAACCTAATATAACATACCCAAGGGAGGGCGCATACACAAGGTTAACCCTAGCCGCCTAGAAAACTGGGAAGTGACGGAAGAGAATAGATGATAGGACAGTAAAAGAAAGGAGATAGAAAAGAAAAGGATTGAAGAAGGGGACAGGAAAAGGCGACTGCCGATTTCCCCCGGGTGGGTCAGTCCGGGGGTGCCGTCTACGTGAAGCAGAGGCCAAAGAGGTGTGTTGCCTCCACCGGGGGGCCTTAAAAGGTCCAAACACCCGGTATCGGCTCAACCTCCAGGATCCCCTTTTCCCCGGACACGGCTAAGCCGCGCACGGTTAGACGCGGGAGGGTCCAACCCTCGTGTGCTCGGGTACGTGGTGTCGCAACGTACCAAACGCCTGCTGACGCAGACGCCCCTGCGGGGAACTCGTTTCTTCAGAATCGCGCCTTCGCGATTAAAGTAGATGGCAGGCAAGAAGGGTGCTTCACATCGAACAGAGGAGTCCCACAAGCTTTGGTTTGGCTCCTCATCAACTTTGCTCTAATACCTACAGCCTGGCTACTGCACCGGATTCCAGACGGGAAATTTTTATTCTCTGCGGATGAGGTCGCTTTGTAGTCCATGCGTAAGATGCCTCTAGACAAACTCAACAGCTTCAAGGAGCCTTTTAGGTTCTGCACAACTACGTTCGGCAAGTAGCGTTGGATATTTCCGGCCAAAAATCAAGCTACGTTGTGGTGGCTAACAAGGCAGGATGCAAAAAGTGTCACGCAGTACCCTCTTACATTTAAACTCGGTGCAGTGACAATCCCTGAGGCTTCTGAGGTCCGCATAGTAGGTCTTGATATTCACCGCTCCGGCAATGGTGCACACTGGCTCCGCGAAATCGGACAGTGCTCGACAAAAACACTTCACCTTATTAGTCGCATTGCAGCAAAAGCAGCTGAAGCTCGTATTGACGTATACCTCGACGGCTGGTACGTGCAGTCTTGCCGCTACGAATTTTATATCAGGCACAATTTCAACGGCGGACTTTGGCACAGTTGGAGACAACTCATCGCGGTGCTATGCGCACAATCACAGCACTACCCCGCATCACTCCGACACCAAACTTACAGCAACACGTCCAGCTCAACACAATTTCAGAGCCAATTTAGCAACGTGAGAAAGCAAGTGCCATCAAAAAGCAACTTGTTCCAGCTGTCGCTGCGTTGCATGCTCATTTTCGACGCACATCTCGGATTGAGAATCAGCCATATCCAACACTTCCTGGGATTTCGCCAGCATTACAACTAATAAGCCAGCGAAGTTACGACGCACGATACAACAGGTATTATTGACGAACACAATATCATCGATGCATCATGCGTTAACGCCTGCAAAGTCTATACGGATGCTGCTATCCTACCAGACGGCGGAAGGACATCATTCCTCAGTACTACGCATAATTTCATCAGTTATTTAACTAGGGAAGCCAGAGCTCTAGTAATGCAGCTTCAAGCCATCCACGACATTGTGCAAGATGCCATATCCAAGCTGCCTACAATCAAACAATTAGATATCTTTACAGATTCTTTAGCGGCTATTCAAGAACTCAAGAAGGTTTACAAGACGATGGAAATCTGCGAGACGATATGCACTGTGAGTAGTAAAACAGCTACTTGCGTCAAGGTACACTGGATTCAAGGCCAGTTGCTGCGACTTTGTTGCAGCAACTTTGTTGCTTTGCTGCAGCGACTTTGTTGCACTCGCAACTTTGTTGCTGATTCTCCTAATCTGCCCTCCTAATCCAAATCTTGCGTCTGTTCCCCTCCCACCTCAACCCCTTAGCTCACTCCGAGCCCGTAAAATTTTCTCCCACAGGACAATGTGTCCCACCGTGTTTCTGCTCCCTCCCGCTTCACCTTACCAGGGCGGAGGAAGTTGTGCTTAGGATGCTTCTGGCCGGGGTGGCCCTTACACGGGCTGTGATCTCAACGTGGAAGTGGTCGCATTTACCACTGGGTGCTGCATGTCCATATTGCTCTGTCCCAGCGATGGAAGCAGATGCGTACCTCCTAATATGTACATGTGGCGTACAATCGGAACGCTCGCGTCTTCTACTGCAAGTCGGCCTCCGCTACAGTCATAAACAACTATATATATGACCGCTATATAGCTGATAACAGATTCCCCAAAACACCTCTTCAATTCATACATAACAAACGCCTCATAGCACACATATAACAAACATATACACATAAAGAATTATGCCTGAAGGGCAAGTCTTTACCGCAATAAAGAAATGTGCAATCCCGGCAATCAGTTGGGCTCCTTTATTAAGAAGGACGTCCACATATTAGCCATGTTGATTTTTCAATAGCATTTAGAAAACATAACGACAGTCATCACGGCTTCAATTGCAAACTTTGGTACCTTATACAACAATAAGCGGAAAGGCAAGCGTAATATCTAAATGACACTGATAGTCGCGAGGTTCCTTGCGATTATTCCGGATACGTGTAGCTGCCGTACAAAACGAAACGCTTCGTAAGCATATTTTGGCAGACTACGATGTCGGTGCATGCTTTATTATATTGCGCCCGGTCATGCTTTTAACTCCGTTTATGAAAAAATATGCGCATTATTGATCGCACTGGGTTGTCAAGCTTTCCCGGCACTGTTCCAAGAAACAGACGCGAAGACCCGAAAGCGGCTCTCTAAAGTCCTCATCACAGCGTAAGCGACCTGGGCACACAAGCTACTCGCTATAATAAAGCTGAATAATACTGATGGGCACCCCATTATAGACAAACTAGTGGAGTCACCATTGGCCTCGAACTCGGCTATCGTTACACGTGGGTGTCGAGCGTCTATCAATCGTCGTTCCGCAGACTAGGCCTTGGTGTAGGCCACCGCAGCACTCCGCAGCGGTTCATCGGCGCCATGGCGCTCCGGCCCGGTTTGCACCCGAAGGCTTCGGCAAAGTGCGCCATCTGCCGGAGGGGAAGGTTGACCCGCTGCTCGGCCGGCAGCCGACGCCAGGCGCCGTACTCCTGTGCGCGGTGCGTGCGGTCGCTGTGCTCGCAGTTCTCGAGCACGTAGTACAGGAAAAACAGCTGGTCGGCCGAAACGTTGGCGAGGGAAGCGAATCGGAAGTTGAGTCGCCAGATGAGATCGGCGCGAAGCATCTCCTGCAACCAGTAAAGAGGCATCAAACGTGGATAGTTAGCGCAGTCACATGTCAATAATACGAGAGAGGCTGATACGAATTTCCGTATGCTACGAGTTGGAAAAGAGTCATGGCCGAAATGCAAATGGGCTGTGGAGTTCTATCAAGCTGCTCCTAGGGGTAGCTTTTAAGTTACTTAGCGACTCCTTCTTCTTTTTGATGAAAAGAAAATGTTATTGTATCTTGCAATTCGTTCTGTCGCGTGATTACTCAAACACTAACGCGCCGAAGTGGATGATACGAATGTCTGAGCCCGCCGCGGGACATTTCTGCAGAGTACAGGAGTGCGGCCCACAGGTACGAGATCGGGGGTATAAAAGCTTATCTTCCGTCATCCGGGTGGTAACCCGCGTACTTTAAGAGCAGTCACTACGGCGTGTGTAGTGAAGACCGAGAACACAAACAAAAGAACCAGCCCTAAGCGTTACGCATACAGGAAACAAACCACGACATTGGGGAAACAAAGGTCCAGAAAGCCATTAAAGACGTCTTCAGGCGAAAGTAATTAGCATAAGTAAACCAGAATGACTTATGTTGACTGCGGAGAAAGAAAAATATGTCATCCAAGTTTTACTGTGTAGTTACGCCTTGCTTTCAGAGTTGCACGTGAGAACTCGCTCGCATAAAAAGAAAGAAAGGAAGAAGAAAGAAAGAAAGAAAGAAAGACTGCTCTGTGGTGGTGTCCAAGTTGTACAGGCCGGACGCTTTTAATACAGGCCTCACGTTTTTTATACAGACCGCGATCGCATGCCTATACACCCGTGAGTCCTGTACTTGAGCTGCATAGCAGTGCACTACAACTATGGCTGCCGCCAGTTATGCAGAATACCATGTACTGAGCACACACGGTCATCACTGCAACACAAACTGTACGCCTTGGCTCACAGCCTTCCGCCAGCGCAAGCTGCAGATTCCGAAATTAGTGGAACTTAGTTGACCAGAAATTGAATTTAGAGTAAAGCTCAGGGGATAAAGAACAACGTCGCAGACCCAGTGAGAGACCATCCAATATTGGCGGCGAGGACTTACGGAGTCGCCATCTGTCGGAAGCACCTTCCTTGCGTAGTATGAGGGATCACGCGGCACGCTCCTCATAGGTTTGGCTTACGGCGATTAATAAAAACACCACGCGGCAGCCCTCCTGCACATTTTTGTAAGTACTCTCAAAAGGAGGGAACTTTATTACTGTCAAAATAATAATCTTGGGCAGACGAAAGCACAGAATCGTTTACAGACGCTCTCTCTTTACCGAATGCGTACAGTGAAAGCCACTGCGCCCGGTCGCCGCGATGGAGTCTCCCGAACCGGCTACTTGCCTGGAAAGTCGGCATTCGCTGAGCGCAATCTATGACAAATATGTTCTTACAGTGGGCGGTCTGTATAACCAAATGGCGCATAACAGAACGAAGCCTCAATGCATGCAGCGATCACACGGGTTTGCGGCGACCGACTGCGCGCCTGCATGCATGTCCGCGTACAATGTTTATCTTTCACTTAGAGCGTTTTCGCACCGTGCTGTGAGCTTTAGGCCGCAGCATGAGCATTTAACAGTCCTCAAGTAACTATTGTTGCGTGGACGTTATCAGAGCTGTTCAAACACAATTTCGTTTTAATAAGGGACTTTGATGCCTACGGTGACTGTGATGTGCCAACGCGACGATTCAATATTTATTTTCTAAATTCTTGGACGTTTCAATATTATTTCTAAAGTTTCGTCGCACTGTATGCCGTCAGCGGGCGATTTCGCACTGCTTCTTTTCCGTAATCTAAAGTGCGTTAATTCATAACACAAACATGACCATTTGCCATGCCTTTATTTAATGTGCTTCTCACCACTCCCTTTCCATTCCAGTGAACTTGCCAGCGTCTAGCATCAACAGGTTCATAGACCAAACCGCCGTGACATTAGCCGGGCAGGGAGTGCGGGCGAACGTGTCACTGCGCGTTTTCTGCTACTCGCCGAACATCGCCGTCACGGCGCCGTAGCAGAAATATTCCTCGCATTTGTGCTTGCTGCATACACGAGTTGTAGCCGATGTCTGTTTACCGGTTGTAAGTTTCGCGAGCCATGCTTTACGGAGGTTCTTGTCCTGCGGCTACGTGTGAATAAGGCTGACACCGGGCTCCGTTGCGTATACGTACGGCACTGCGGCACCGAGTAGTAGCCTACCATGCTGCACACCTCCAAAGGCAGCCACTACCTATTATGGTGATTTGAAATATTGTCAAGCAGACGCCCACGGCGGGAAATCCTCACCATATAATCAGAACCGCAGCTTTAAACTTTCGTTTTCAGCTTGCTTCGGCGCTTCTGAAGCAGACGACGCGGCCGCTGTGTCCATGTGATCCCTCATGCCACGTCACGCCGACGGTGGCGCCAGCTTTTCCAGTGGTGGAGCTCGCCCCCAATACTCGAAATAGCGCGTGCTCACCTTGAACGCCGCGAAGGCGAGGCCGAGGGCGGCTGTCTGCGCCAGTATGGCGGACCCGGCTTCCCCGCCTTCCCGCCCTTCGCCGTCTCACAACACGTCCGAAGCTCGGGGCTGGAGCTGCGAAGGCAGCGACTGCGCGTCCTTGGCCAGACACTTGCGGAGTCGGACAAGGGATCGCTGCGACTGCTGCGTCAGCGCCGAGGGCACCGAGCACTGGCCGCCCTCCGCGCTTGCCAGCGGCACCAGCGTCCGGAAGAGACGCGTGGCCACGCGGGACAGGTGGAAGGCGAGCATCGTGCTGTTCTCGGGAACAGAAGCGTTGACGAGACCAGGAGGAACGTACACAGTCTGCAGGGATTGTGCCAACCTGCGACCATGAGAGCCGCATACTATTAGGCTGCATTTCTGAATTCGTGCACCGGTGAACTCTGCGCGATGCCTTTTTTTTATGCCGCGTCACTCGAGAACGTTGGCTTGAAACAAATTTTATTCGGTATGCGCGCACTCGTGAAGCAGTTGCTCCGCTAAACAGCTATTTCTGACCAAGTGACAAGGACCGAACGTGGTATCCCTACGTAGTGGCGGCTCGGGAAAGGCTCCGGGTAATTTTTTTGTTTTGTTTTACTTGATTGTTCTGATGTAGAGGTCTTGCACAACACTGATCAAACGATGAAGTGTGACACGAAATCGGTGCTGTCGATCGTAATGTTGGTCATATTGGAAGTTGTGCCACATTGTCGCGCGAACTAGAGTTATATTAGATGATCGAGCAACTCTAGCTGTAACTCACGTTCTTTTCTCAGTGATGCAGCTATGCGTCCCTGCACAATATTCACATTTCTATACGTCGTTTCCTACTTCTAAATGAAAGAGCTGTCGAAGGTCGACTGCATGTGCGATCATTTCGACTGTGCACTACAGTGTACGGAAGCTTAAGAAAATAAAAAAATATCATTGGTGATTGACCAGCAAATAC
This sequence comes from Dermacentor andersoni, assembly GCF_023375885.2. Lineage (NCBI taxonomy): Eukaryota > Metazoa > Arthropoda > Arachnida > Ixodida > Ixodidae > Dermacentor > Dermacentor andersoni. The sequence goes on from NC_092817.1 coordinate 150,200,637, forward strand.
GAGAGAAATGCTTTAGTATTACGTTGACCGTCTTTGACGTCCCATGTCCGTGATTTAGACCACGTTCATCATCAGCCTGGTTACGCCCACTGCAGGGCAAAGGCCTCTCCCATACTTCTCCAAATACCCCGATCGTGTACTAATTGTGGCCATGTTGTCCCCGCAAACTTCCTAGTCTCATCCGCCCACCTAACTTTCTGCCGCCCCCTACTACGCTTCCCTTGGAATCCAGTCCGTAACCCTTAATGACCATCGGTTATCTTCCCTCCTCATTACACGTCCTGCCCACGCCCATTTCTTTTTCTTGATTTCAACTAACATGTCATTAACTTGCGTTTGTTCCCTCACCCAATCTGCTCTTTTCTTATCCCTTAACGTTACACCCGTCATTCTTCTTTCCATAGCTCGTTGCGTCGTCCTCAATTTAAGCAGGACACTTTTCGTAAGCCTCCAGGTTTCTGCCCCACACGTTGTTGGATCTCTTTGGACGAAGGCTCATCCCTAGCGCTGCCACCAGATGTTGGATCTGGAGGACAGTCCCAATTGCTGTCCCCCAGATTTTTGGACTTTGCCGTTGGGTGCGGGAGTTGGCCGAGGTTGAGGAGGACGTCGGGATGAACACTGGAGGTTTATTTACATTATTTACAGTGAGAGTACAAAGAAATTAACAGTCATAAAGTCATTACGGGCCGGCAGCAACTCGGACGCTGCGGCACGTGGCAAGAAGCACGAAAGAGATGAATGAAGGAATCTCTCTTGCTGCTCCCGGTCTGTGTCTTTTAAGCCCTTCGGTGTCTCGAAGTCACGTCACGTTCGGCCAATCGGCGAGCCCGCTCAGGGGACGCCATTTTCGGCCAATCGGCGAGCCCGCTCAGGTGTCGTCATTTTCGGCCAATGGTAGGCGCCCGTGCGATTGTGTCACCCAGCGCACAGGGTCGCTCCTTGAGCCCCAATTGTCCGAGGGCTTACTTCTCTCTGCGGTATTGCCATCCTGACTTGCAAACGCCGTAACAATAGGCGGAAAAGGGCGACGTTTCAGTACTGCAAAGCAGCTTTGCTCGGGCCCTGCGTTACCTGGAACCGAGCCAGGCTCCCGCTACACTTTCGGGAAGAGTGGGGGACGCCAACTCGTTTGCACGTGCCGCGCCTCGGGAACGGGGTAGATGAGCTTCTGCGCTCCTTAATTAGCTGTGACACGATTCGATGTGGTCTGGTGAACTCGAAGTAGGCTCAGGAAAAGGTCCCGTATCTAACAACGTGAGTACTGGTAAGACACAGCTGTTACATACTTTTCTCTTGAGGGATAGTGGCAACCTGCTGTTCATGATTTGAGAAAGCATAGCCAAACGCACCCCAGCCCATTCTGATTCTTCTGATTATTTCAGTCTCATGATCCGGATCCGTGGTCACTACCTGCCCAAAGTAAATGTATTCGCTCACCACTTCCTGTACCTCGCTACGTATTGTAAACTGCTGTTCTCTTCCGAGACTGTATATTGAGCTCCAGAGCAGCCCACCGTCAGTAGGACTAATATATATATATATATATATATATATATATATATATATATATATATATATATATATATATATATATATATATATATATATATATATATATGCGGTCAGTTGTTTTTTCATTCACTTTCCCTTCCATTAAATTGTCATTTATTTATTTCAGTTAGTAAGTACAACCAATCCAATTTCCCCTGTGTTGCCCGTGGTGCCCTTGTTCGATTCTTTTGACATATATATGTATATATATATATATATATATATACACCCCAAGTATGCAAATTCTTTAACAGTCCATTCTAGGGATACTTGCATACTTGGAGTCTGTATGCGGGAGGCCGCCATAGGTCTTCGCGCGGCCTTGGCGAGTTCTTGTATATTTTTGATGGCCAATGTTGACTTGCACGATTGTAACTTATTATGATCAAGTGCGCGAGAGTATATACACATAATGTTTTGTAATAAACACGAGTTCGAAGTTAGCGCTTGTCCTTGTCGCCTTTTTAGTGTCCCGTATCCACTCTTGCGCTAGTCACTTCAGCATGGAATACCAACTAGCCCGGGCTCACGCCCTCCTTCGCATACTTCACACCCACACTTTTTTTTCTCTGCGACACACCTAATGCTAACACATTAAAGATATTCAGTTATGAACTTGGTCGTTTCATGCAGCATGCGATGTCAGCATGCTTTGTCCACTAACATGAGGTGTACTTCGAAGAGGAATCCCGGATCCCTTGGTAAAAGTCGCTGACTTGTTTGGCTTAGCTACATCTCCTGATACGTCTCCCACGTAGCTAGAATGGCTGCCACGAGCAGAGACTTACTCAGTCGCCTTCTCGAAACCAGCAATTTCCGCACATTTTCACAACCAGCGCTATTTCTCGAAGCTTTATCGAACGAAACGTGAACAAGCTGGTAGCGTTCCATCTTCTTTTCCATAAGGCTTAGAGTCTTCTCCGATATCCACGCACAGAGGCGCAGGTTTCTCGAGAAGAAATCTTCTATTTGCAGCAGCCAGAACCACATGGCCAGAGTAGGTGTTCTCTTCTCAGCAAACATCGTCGCCTGCGGGTTTTCCAGGCAGGCAGGTACCACAGCCTCTGCAAGACGCATACAAAGGAGCCACTTCAAGTCATCCCGCATAAGCAGAAAGACACCTGCTTGTCCTTTCTTTTTTTTAAATAAATGTTTCTCCTCCTCCTGGAAGAGAACTTCGTCTTGCAGTGGACATAAAAATCAGGTGATGATGATGACAACTAAGTACACGAGCGTTTTTGCATGCCAACTCCGTCGAAATGCAGCCACCGGGGCCGGTGTCGAACCCTTGACCATTTTGTCAGACATGGGCTACCGCGGCGGGTGACGCGCTGGGTCGAAAAGAAAAATCAGGGGCCGAATCCAGAAAGCTGTTCGTTCGTGTCTGTTTTGCATTGGCCGGACGCCAATGCATCAGAATTGGTTGATGTATCGGCACTTACGAACAATTCTAGCGTACGAGGTCATTCTGAATCCGAGCCCAGAAGCACTTGATGGTCTCTAGTCCTGTACTCGGCCACTAAACCAACTGATTCATCTGCTGCAATGCTGGCGAGTTCACTGCGGTCAGCGAATTTAAATGCTGTTTAGACAAATGACCGACGCTATTCAAGGCGTCATTCGGCCTACTGCAATTTGTCCTCCGCGCACCGTAGTGACAGCGCCCCCACCGTCCGAAAAATACCGTAACTAAGTTTTATTAGAGAGCTTGCAGGAATTTCTATTTTCTGCTGGAGCAAAAAAAAAAAGTTTAAGTGCTTAATACTGATCCATAAGCTATAAAGAACAACAGCCAAAAAACTGCAGTTAATACTCCTTACTGTCCTTCGTCCTTTAGGCTTCAATGCGTTGTAGCCAATAGCGACTGTGACTCGCGGGACAGTTGTGGAGAAATGACCAAAAATAATTGCGCCATAAACGGATTAAGGACAAAAACTGTACGCGTCGAATAGCGTGCTGGATCTCTCGAGTAACGTTGCACGTCAAACGAAAACGATCATGATTACCCCAACGAAAAAAAACTTACAATTTTGCCCACGCATCATACCAACATGAGCTCGCTTCCTTCAAGTTACTTCGCAAGTTGAAGCTATACACAATGGTTCTCCTATACAACGAATTTCCACCTGCATTTAGCGCGGGTGCTCTAAGCGGACGTTCATTTCATGGCAGTCGCAATAACTGCTTCGAAGTAAAACGACTGTGCGAAAGTTCCTGAACATCTCCGATGGGTTCGATTTAGTGGGCTCGACGTGCGAGTGCTTTTGTGCGACCATCGCGAGCAGTCAGCGTCGCAGATATATTTTCCAGAAAGGAAACGGTGTACTGCAAAAAATTTACACCGCTCAGTAGAAAAGAGCAATTAAGATAAAAAGCATAGAAAGCAACGGGAAAGAAATAACGCTAGGGAACCATCCTTCTGTCCTTTAGTGTTCCTCCTGTGGAGCTGCTTTCTGTACTTTTGTCTTCCGCTTTCCCACTTAATAAGCGCCGAAATCGTCTTAATATCGTTATGGTTCCAACTAGCCTAACTTTCTGCAGAAGCAAAATAACGCACTTCTGCCAGCGGACATGCAGCCCCCTATTCCAAAATCTTCGGTGAAGGCGTGCACTCGTCGTCAAAAGTTCACGGGGCACGGGTTCTATAAAAGCTATGAACTTCTGCTGCGTTAACGCACGCGCTGATTCTAATAGATCGGCGTGTACAAGCCACGCAAACTGCTGCCAGACTGCAGCTCTCAATTCGGGGCTTCTGGTGTTCGTCCAAATTCAGCTTCTCGGCAAATCCTGTGTCTCACGAACTTCTGAGGCCGACTGTAAGTTCTCCCTCCATGCCCGACAGGAGTGTATATATATAATGCGTTGCAGATACGAAACCACTCAAAAATGATGCTTAATAAGCCCTGTTTGTCGCGCATTATTCGTCATCGATCTCGTGGATTTTTTCCTTATTTATTTAAGGTCGCGCACATAGGTGCACACGGCGCGCCTGACTCGAACGTGGTGAGGGCGCAGCTTTAGGCAAACGAAATGCACACAAGGCTGATAAAGGTTACTGAGACGTAGACAAAACTAAACCCCTGAGGATGCCGCAGTGTTTAAGAGCATCGCTTGTGTTCACACACTAAATGTTTACACCCTTTGAGTCGTATCTTGCCACACAACAATAAACGTCATCTGTCTTGTCCGCATTTCCTTTCTTTAACACTGCAAGCCCGGTATTTTCCAGTAACGAACGGAATGTGCGTTACCAGCATCACATAGCATTGCAGACAGGAAAGTAGCGGTCGCGGCGTTTTCAAGAAAGCAAATGCAAGGCAGATGACGATTATTGTTGTGAGGCAGGTATACACCCCAAAGGGTGTAAACGTTCTTTAGAGTGTACACTCTTAAGCGAATGTGCACCCTTTGGAGTGTACATTTGCCACACAACAATAATCGTCACCTGAGAAGAAACGCAAGAATGACGATTATTGTTGTTTGGCAAGATACGACCCAAAATGGTGTACATTTCTTGGATGAGTGTAGTCCGGCAACTGCTGTGTACTTGTTGTTGACCTCTATTTCTGACTGCGCTATCGAGAGCACAGGCTTAATCAGGTATGCACTGCCCACACCTGTCTGAAGCGAGATAGCGCGAAGCCTCTTCAACGCGTACGTGCAGCGATAAGCGGTATACTTGCGTACTCTGCTGTCGTCTGATACAGCGTTTCTCGCGCGATGGCTTCCATCCTTGAAACCTGTCGTGAGCTGCTGTTGGAGTTGGGCGTGTACTTGTGGTGCACTGTGGCCAGGCTGGTGTTTGCACTATGGTTCTTCTGGAAAAAGCCTCTGCCATTGCCAGCTGCCACCGACAAGCTTCTGCTGCGTTCTGCTACATCTCTTGCGGCCGACATCAGAAATGGCAAGGTGAAGTAACCTTTCAACGTCTCGCGAAACGCGTCTATGCAAATCTAACGCGATCACTGCAGAAGGGCGACACTTTCCGGATTCAACAATTGTTGCCTTAGCGGCACACACACGTAGCTCAGACAGCTACTTGTGTCTTTATAGTAGGCGCTCATAAACGCACTAAAAGCTAACAACGACGCAACGCATACGTAAAGGTCGTTGCGTCGTCAAGCACAGCATTTCGCCATTCGCGAAACATTATTTATCGACGCAATTATAACACCGACGGGCGCCACTGGTTGTTAGTAGAACCTCGCAGTCAGCGTTCCCAGATATGCGCAGCTTTCCACGCTGATCCACAGTGTGCACACTCGGGAGTTTTCAAAACGTACCAGCGTCTTCTACAGTGGTACAACTGGCGAGGGATGTAGAGCTATGTTCAGAAGTTAATTCGCTCTTGACCCGATTGTCAGCGCCGTAAATCTTCACCCCGCCTCTTGCCAGCCATTTTGCAACCTTATCTTGTGCTACCCGGCCATTTGGGAGAGTCTGCATAGAGAATGAGATTCAACAAGACTGGACACTCCCATAGAGCCCAGCGTCCGAATCGACTGTAGCGCAACAGGCGGATGGGATTAACATCTTCCGGTTTCGGTTATGGGCGTGCGCGTTTTGAACGACAGCTGGTACACTCCATGCGGGCTCCGCTTATCGGCGCGGCCTTTTTTTTTTTTCGCTTCTACTGCTGAACCACGCGCAGCCTTCACGCGGAATCGTTTTATTATTTAGTAAAGATGATTGCGAACGACCTTTACAAGCCTCCACCGAATCTGTGTCACGTGAAATTTCACAAAGTAACCGCAAGACGTCTTCTGAAATGATGAAATGTTTATATTGCCTTATATAAATGCTCCTTCCGGGCTTTTTGTGCATTCATCCAAAGTTGTGGCACCAGGTAAGCAGCAGTCGTTGGCGTACGAAGCTCCATCGGATGCAATCAGCTGAAAAAAGGTAAATTGCAAGCATGTATCAATTTGGTATATTGACCTAACAGTAATATTGCGTGTAAGGGCGAAACGTGCGTGAGTGTTGAATGCATGGCATTACAGATAAATTCCCTTTTACATACACTTCGTAGCAAATAGACTTCTCCCATACAATGCCATAAAATATGAAGAAAACATCTCATTTTCAAGCATCCCTCCCTTCCCGGGCAATACTTCCTGCACTTCAAGAGCACAAATACGCGGGTGACTGCGCGTTTCCAAAACAAGTTGGCCTCAGTCGACGCGATGGTACGCCAAGTACGCAGAAGTGGCCACAACACAGGCTCTCAGCCGGACCATGTCACACGCTCGCAGACAGCCTTCTATCGCACTCAAGAGAAATTCGTGCATGCAGGAGCGTGTTTTCAGTCGCTCAGAAGACAGATTTGTCAAGTTCTTGGTTTTTGAATGCCTCTGCGTTATCTTTTCACGCGTCCTGCCGGCGCAAGCAACACACTCCAGTGTTTTCACTCTTGGCAATCGCTCGTCGCGTTTTCGACAAGCGCGAGTACCGAAAGTAGGTGTATGTTGTTGCAGGGCCATAAAAAGTGTGGGTTCCCTTAAAATTCAGTACACGCCAAACTGTCACCACGACCGGCTTGCTTTTTTGCTAACTGCTTCAGAACCCCAGGCGCGGCGAGCATGGCTCAAAAGTATCCAAAAAAGTGCTGCTGCTTTTCGCTAACTGTGGCACAACGCGTGGCGCAGCGCGCGTACCTCAGACGTATCCCAGAAAGTTGTGAAATACAATAATGTTGGGGGTCAGGGAAAGCGTCATGAACTTGTCCCAGTAAGATTCAGTACACGCGAAGCCGTCACCACGGTCGAGCTGCATTTCGCTGCGTCACATAGCCGAGTGCTGCAAACGTGCCCAAAAACTACCGAAATAAGATACAATAACGTTGGGGCTCATAGAAAGCGTCGCAAACATTTCCCAATACGAGTCATTAACTCAAATTAACTGATCCAGAACGGCCGAGCTGTGTGTGTTTCGCTAACTGCGTCACTAGTCTCGGTTTTGTGACGCGTAAGCCTAAATTTGCCTGAAATCCGTCGCAGACTGTCAAACAAAATTTCTCACCTTCCCGTAGCCCAATAATGGGGTTGTGCCATGTCGAAATGCAGAAGGAACGCAAGAAAACGCCGGGAGCCCAACAAACAGGCTACATCCAAAAGAGACGGGTCGCCGAAAAGGCGAACTTCAATGCGCAGCCGGCCTCGCTTGCTTCGGTGGCCGCGTCTGACGCATCATATGGCGCCTCTGGTGTGCCGCTAGCTTGTTGCTACGTAACCGAAGAAAGATAAGTGGCGAAGTATAAGCTCATTTATACGCCAAACGTTTTAGTTGTAGCGGGAAAGGATAAAAAAATAAAATGGCTGTAAGTTCATTTCACATTTCTTTTTCCCCGATCGTCGCGTCAGCTATAACGGATCTCATTACCACTAGGCGCGACGTGTTTCCGGTTGCCAGTTTTCGCCCAGTGTCCCCTCTTCTTTCTCTATGATAGAACTACCGCATATCATCGTCAAACCAACAGCCTTACGAAACGCTTCAAACGTACACTCGGCGACATACTTGCGATGTACGTCCCCTCCGACCACACGCATTGGGACGTCATTCTGCCCTTCGTGACCTACGCGTACAACACCGCTACGCAGAGCACCGGCAACTTTTCACGCTTTTTCTTACTGTACGGACGGCGCCCATCACAAACCATCGACACAGTTCTACCATACCGGCCGGATACATCTGAATGAGCATTCATTTCGGCCATGGCAAGAAATGCTGAAGAGTGCCACGATTTCGCTCGGGCATTTACCTCCAATGACCAAAGGCGCCAGAAGAGCACTAGCGGTGACACAACCTCTGCGCCCACATTCCTACCTGGAGCGCTTGCGTGGCTCTCGGTTCCTTCCGCTGCACGTGGTCTATCTTCAAAACTACTACTCAAGTTTGAAGGGCCCTACTGTATCGTCGAACGTGCATCACCCGTCAGCTACGTAATCGAACCCGTTGAACCGTCTTCGGGCATGCGCCGTCGTGGACGAGACATTGTGAACGTCGAGCGCCTCAAGCCGTACTATTATCCACTCACTGTAAGTAGCTGTTAGGTCGCCGGGCGGCTCCCCATTCGTTCCCGGGGGTAACGGTAGCAAAGGAGAGGAACGACATAGTGGGCCATCCTCAGGCCCCTCTAGTGGGTCAATCCCGCGCTTTTGCTCGGGGAACGCCGCTCGTGCTGGGAGCTCGTGCCCTACTCTAACGGTCGCTCCCGAACTCCGGTGACTAATAAACGCCTTTATAGTTGATAAAAGGTTTCTATTGAGAATACAACACTCGGCAGATACACATACAATCCCAGAGCAGTGAGAGCAATTAATCACGCTGAAAATTTTCAAAAGAAGCTGCTAGCCTTGTATTTTGTTGCTCTGCTATTTCGCTGGTTACTACGCATGCGTAAATTTAAAGGTAATAACAGCCTTTCATATACAGACAGCGTTAATGTCATTTGTAAGGATGTTACTACATTGTAAACGAAAATAAACCCACCTGGGTGTTTTTAACAGGTGATGTGCCCTAAAACCTCCCTATCCTTGAATATTTACTCAGATTTACAGGAGAAATACAGAGGCATTCCCTCGTTTCACTCCGATAGCTATAGCAACGGGACGATTAAGGCGACATGACGCGATTTTACTCTGCTTCAATATCTTGCTCTCCTGTGAAAACTGCGCTCAAGGAGTTGTAAAAATCTCCCCCCGCCACGGAGGAAGGAAACTAAGGAGAGGCCCTACCCCCTCCGCGCGCCAGGAGAAAAGTGTGGCGGAAATGACGTAGTAGGTTCTAATTTTTTTGCTGCTTTTTTATTTTTTTTTTTTTGTTGTATGGCCACGCCTTTTGGGCCACAATGGCGGCGTTGTTATGGTTTTGAGCGCTCACACGTGTTGCTGTGGTAGGTTTCGGGCCGTGGCAAAGGCGCTGAGTGGGCGGGTTTGCGTTAGTCACCGTGTCTTGTTGCGCTGTGTTACCTGCACCGTGCTCTGCCAGATGTTGCGCGAGCGCGCGCGACACCACGCGCAGCGCGGCGTGGTTTCGCGAAAGATGTAAACAAGAGAGGAGGGTGGCCCAAAAGGCGGAGCATCGCCATGAGCAACGCCAAATTCCGGCTTCACTTTTGCTTCACAAAGAGTGACGTCAGGGCCTCTCCTTAGTTTCCTTCCTCCGTGATGAGAACAGTTCAGTTGGTTGGCCTTATATTTAAGGCATGTTTATTTTCATAAAAGCCGGTAAAAGCAGCCGATTCGACCTCACGGCCCAATTTGCGAAGTTCATTATGAACTTCTTTTAACATGGGTTCGGCAACGGCAACGCAATGAGACATCGCGATTGTTTAGTATTGCTGTGGAGCGAGCGCGCGCGCTCCGCGCGCGAAACCACGCGCAGCGCGGCGTGGTTTTGCGAAAGATGTAAACAAGAGAGGAGGGTGGCCCAAAAGGCGGAGCATCGCCATGAGCAACGCCAACTTCCGGCTTCACTTTTGCTTCACAAAGAGTTACGTCAGGGCCTCTCCTTAGTTTCCTTCCTCCGTGCCCCCCGCCGAAACAGGTTGGTCATGTGGCGCTTCCCATGAGGCTCTGCGCCGCGCCAGCGACCAGCGGCGTTCGGCGGAGTCGGCAGCGCTCATGGCTGTTGGTCTGTTTGCATCTGTGAAGTGGCGTCCCGTGACAGCTTTTCGTCAATTTGTTTACCGTGTTTCCTCGCATAAAGTGTTATAGGCGTACCTGAAGTTCAGTGTATCTGCGATTCAAGTACGTTAGCTGTGATAACTTTGCTGACGACGATGAATGCAAGAGCAACGTTTCCAAGTGCGGAAAAAGGCTTGTCCAAGCTGCTGATTGACTCGTGATGTCGGCTCAGGTTTCTGACTGTGTTTTCGGGCTGCGTGACCGTGGCTTTTGTTCTTCAATACGTAAAATGCGACTTTATGTCCGTGAGTACATGCCGACAACGTCCGGTGTAATGATTGAAAGGACCGCATAGCAATGACAACAGTATAGCCACTGTTCGAGCGACGGTATCCGTGCGAGTCGCACATGAATGGCATATTCCAAATTTGTTGCGGTGCTGTGTTATCAGTGAGAAAGAGTAAAGTGCAAGCAGATATCCTGGCCCAAGAAAAAGGGTGTAGGACATAGGTATGCGTAATGTAAATAAGGCTTCTTACTGAGCGATGTGAATAGAATTGTTATCGCGCACATCTGTTTTGATCACGTCGTTGCTTCCGATATTGCATTAACATTATGATCTATGCCAGACACTGATTAAAAAGCATGCCTGCCGGTTCCGAGAGCGAGGATTCGTTCGACAGATCAGCGATGTAGCTCCGTTTCACAAGGAAGAGACATTGCTTGGAGGCTAAGCAAGTAGTGCGGTCTAAAAAATGTATGACTACGCACTTTTCGATGTCATGTCGGCTGCTGCGGGTCATGCTCACACATAATAAATTCCTGATACGCTACCTCTATTTCGCACAAATTTAATTTTGCCATGAACCACATGCACTTACATTTTCCTTGCTTACTGCAACTAACGCACTACTTTCTGGCCACGAAGGCTGGCTGTGTGCGAAGTCGTTTCAGTACTCACAGAATGGCATGCTAATTTTGAAAAATTGCGCCATTAACATTTTTTCTCACTATTCTGAATTAACACTTTTGTGTTGACTATGGTATGGTATGGTGAACTTTATTGGGTCCTGAAGGTCAACCCTATGTCAGGCCGAGCCTTTCAGCCACATCGCGGGCCTTCTGGACTGCCCGTAATTGGTCAGAGGGTGATTCACTGTGTAGCATTTTCCGCCACCATTCTTGTTCCTTTTCACAGTCTGTGGAGACCGCGGGACACTGCCAAAGCATGTGGTCAAGAGTAATGATGCCATTGCACTTATTACAGTTGGCCTGAGATCTTCTGTTAAATTGAGAAAGACAGGTCTCGTATGGGCAAGCATGCGAGTCGTACTTCTGAGAACAGCACAGTTGCTCCCTAGGTGGTTTCGAGGCACACAGTATCGTGGCTATACATACTGACAGCGTTGCTTCTTGTGAGTCGTGTGTACGTTGGAATGTCGTTCAAAGTCCTGCATTGGCGTTTCTCAAATGTTTATGTAGGTCATGATTTATGTGCTTTCATTGACTTGTATCGTTGATTTTCACGTGGTTTGCATGAGCTGTTCAAAATTAGACCAGTAGCCTCTGCCTGTAAAAGACCACGCAAACTGACACTGTACTTCTTTTGTGCTCCCGTTGCACCTCGAAAAAACTCCGTTCAGTACACAGTAAAAGAAAAGACAGAAAAATATACTCCCATGGTACCACGCGACAATTCCGCTCGCACGGAGTAAAAATTCTACTCCGATCATACGGAGTATAATAAACTCCCAACCGGGAGGCCGCTAGAGGACAAGCATTATACTCCCACCTTCGAGTTATTTCCGTTTACAGTGTACCAGGAGTGTCTGGAATTTCACGAAAAATAACGATATGTCGGTAAAGAGTTACATGTTAGAATGGATCTCATTAGGTAAACCGTTAATGTATATTAGAAAGAGAAGAGGGTCCAGGACTGATCCTTGAGGAATGCCAGATTCAACGGGGCTAAGTGGAAGAAGTGGTTATCAGATGCAACGAAGTGTGATCGATTAAGAAGAAAGTGCCCGTAGCCATGCAAACTTGAAAGCATTGAAAAAGCAAAGCTCAAGTTATATGTTTCTTATATACATCAAAACAAGTCAGTCCAAATTTACACCTGTAGCAGTTTTATTTCCATATTCCATACCTCTCGTTTCGTCTGGCTGGTACAATGAGTGCAAGTATGAAGGCTGAGCCACAACAAGACAACATTCCACAAAAACATTTTCCCAACACATTGAGTTTGAGCAGGCATCTAATCGCCTTGATTAAATGATTTATACGGCAAAAGGCCTAGCGCATCAGAAAATTTCATGGAGACTGTTTTAGATGAAGGCACAAATTTAAGCATCATGGCTTGGATGAACGAAGTTCGTGTCGACTTTTTGCTGCATTTTGGGTCGCCCGAAAATATAAGACATAAGTGACTTTGTTGTTGTTGTTGTTGTGCTGGTGCACAAATGTGCCCAGCAAACGGGCATAGCAGGGTGTTTTCGCCGATCAAATTGTCAAGCACCTTTCCTCTCACGTCGTGAGCCCGAGAAGTCAACGTAGTGGACACATGCGTAGCTTCGTTGAAATGACAAACGCTAGGCAACGCCGCACTGAATAATGCACGCACATGTATGACCGCTACAACAGCTCCAACACAATACAGCGGAGGTGTGGCACGGGCCTGGTCACCCGGATGTCGCCGCTCTTAAAGGCGGCGCTGACATCGAGGCACCGTATTCCCAATTAAAGCCCCTTAAACTTCGTAAAGTAGCGCCACGCTCTCAACAATGCCGCCTTCTCCTCGCGCGCTCTGGCCGAGGCCGACGCCGCGTCGCTATTGGCCTAATAGCATCATGTAGACCCTCGCGCCGTGCATTAGCGCCATTTTTGCTCGAGAAGCGTCTACGGAGTGGCGAGGAGCGTATGTTGGCGCCATTGCTACGCTCGAGCAGTGTAGGTAGCGCCACGGTCGAGGAGGGAGCGTGAAAGAGAGGAGAAACGAGGAGGAGTGAAGGCGGAGGAGGAGAGTATCACTACTTTACGAAGTTTAAGGGGCTTTATTCCCAATGTACGTGTTGCGACATCTGGCGGTGCCCCCGCAGAGTCCGTGCGGGACGCGTGTGTGAGTCAGTTTCTCGCAATAATTGCTAGCGGGAACGTTGGCGCTACATTTCCCTCTAAATGGAGTTGATTAAGGCACTCGAACCCATGACCTTGGGTGGGAGTCGAGCGCTCCATCATTGGAATTAAGAGGGATGGCTAAGCGAAGAACACTAAGCGAATTAAGGGGGATGTGTGCGTCATGTGTCCGCCTTTAAGTAATCGGCACTTGGGCTTTCCCCTTCAGGTCGTCTTAGGGATAACATAAGAGACCTTGTGGGCTTGTGCGACCATCTGTGACTTTTAATGCAATTTCTGTTGGACCGCACACGTCAGCGAATTCACCGCAATTTCCTTTTTTCCTTCCCTCCTCCCTCTCTCCCTGTTATCTTTGTTTCCCTTTCCCATTCCCCCGGTGTAGGGTAGCCAACCGCACGTTATTCTGGTTAACCTCCCTGCCCTCTACTTATCTCTTTCTCTCCTCCTCATTGTGGCTTTTCATTTATTTTTCATCATTTTAGTGAAATAAGTCTTAAGTCTTGGTTTTCGGTACTTATTGTATGCACATATAGGTATTTACACCTATCAAATATCTAGATATAAGCATATATCTTGATTACACTCTATACTTTGCCTGTCATTGCTTATGTTCTTCTACTCTCCTCGACTTCCGAATTCACTGTGAATTTTAATCCAACCACTTCTGTTGTCTGAGTGAGATGTATAGAGAATTAGGGATGTCATTTGATGCACTATCCCGCATTCGCGCCTTCGATGCAGCTTCGTCGACCAGACAAATTTATTTTTGGTAATGTCGTCTGAATAAACAACGACAGCAAACCAACGAACAAGCTGCGGTAGCTATTGCCTCACACGCCGTTTCCTTATTCTCGCAGATCAAAAGCGTCGACCTCGTCTCGGCCTACATCAGGCGCATCCGGGAGGTTCAGCCCGTCATCAACGCTGTCGTCGAGGAGAGGTTTGAGGAAGCACTCGAAGACGCCAAGGAGGTCGACCGACTGGTGGCATCGGGAAAGATGAGCGCCAGCCAAATGAGCGAAGAAAAGCCGTTGCTGGGGCTGCCGTTCACTGTCAAGAACAGCATTGCCATCAAAGGTTATTTGTGGGTTGCCTTCCACGCTATGCCGGCAGCATTCAATCATATAGAGACCTTGTGAAGAGATGGGGGGTTATCATGAATCTTTTCTTCATTCGAGGCCAGACGTGCTAGAAAAAACAAATGAAACCTCGGTGGCATCGCTACGTTGAAAGGCTATGCTATCGCCCATGCTAACACCTTCGAAAGCCCACTGGTTCCCCTTTCCACTTCGTGTATGTTCCCAGGCCATCCAGTGGACAAAGGACACAGCGCAAAAAAAGACAGGGACACGAGAGAGCGGCCGACATACAGCGCACTGTCGTGCCCCTGTCTTTCTTGCGCTGTGTCCTTTTTCCAATGTGTCACCAATAACCCCAAGCTTCCATGCTAAATCGCATCCAGTGGACAACTCCTAACGATACACACGATCATTTCAAGGCACATCCATCGGACATTTGGAGACGGGCATTCGAACTTTTCACTGCAAGGAAATAAAATAAGCAAGAAAATGCTCATTGTCGAATAGAACAATACTGATGCTGGTCAGTATCGTTCATCTTCTCAGCTGTATTTCACTTCGAAAGAGGGCGTGCAATGTAGCATTGTACATGTCCAGTGCCAAGTAGTTCACTTGAAATCACTTATTTCAGCGTGTCATCGCTATAGAGTTACCTTAATTGAAAATTTTTTCTAGCCGCTTCTTTATCACGACCAGAAACTGCGTGTAAAAAGTGGGATTTCACATATAAAACACATTGAGAACGTGTGTACTTTATTATGTATTTTGTTTTATACACTGTTCTTGCCTACCTAGCTTGACAAGACATGCGAGCAGGACACATAAACCTGTACTCCTTGCAGTTGTCAGTGTTTTATCTGCAAAGGTAAGTGATTTATTGCAAAGTGTATAAAAATAGAATATTTGTGAGACATATCTATGCCGAACACCAAACTATGATTACAAGTCGTGGCGTGTGAACTCAATCGGATACATGTTTGGCACAGCTCATGGTGACTGGAGAGGACTAGCGGAGCATGAAAACAAGCACTTGTAGGGCCATTTGAAGAATACTCGCAGAAATTAAGCAAACTATATGAGTTGAAATCAAGCTGTAGAATCTGAATCCAACTTATACGCAAGCGCTGTAGCAAGCGCCTGAAACGTGCGTGCCGTATGCAAGATTGGAGTTATAAGCAGCCAATGTCGCTGAAACCAGACGTTATGTTCTTGGCTGATTTATTGGCAGTCTTGCAATATACTTTAGAAGTTTGTCGCTTAATTGATACGAAAAAGTAGCTAAATTTTCGCAATGTTTTGCTGAGAAGTAGCTGAAATTGTCGGTAAAGCTTCTGAGTGACTATTACTTCAAGTTAGTCATTTCCGAAATATAAACTTTTCAAAGGAAGCTTTAAAATCTATTCGCTACGCTAAATTTCAAGCTATAGACAACAGCATTTAGTTATCATTCATTCGGTTGCTCAGTGTTTCTTTTTTCTGCCTTTCCTTTTTCTTTCCTTCCTTTCTTTATTCTTTTATTTATATATTTATTGCATTTTAGTAAACTTTCTTTTTCCACGAGTGCCACTTCCCGCCATTTTTATAATCTCTTTCATTGAGACGATAGCTCACTGACCCCTTCAACGAAAAAGCACACGGCCGGCTAAAATGGCCATGTCACCGGCCGTCTCAATAGCACTCCTTTCGTTTGAATTCTACCCTCTCGCCGCTAGCACACCTTTGATCGTTGCCTCACCCACTCTGCTTAACCCCTCTCTCCCATATAGAAGAAGCCTACCCTTAAACTGTGCGGAAGGAAGCATATCTTGCCTTGAAAAAAACCAAGTGAACTTGTCGAAACGTTGGCGGCCCGCTTTTACCTTCTCGTGTTGCTCGTCGTCATGAATTTCCATGTCCCGCCTTACCCGCGTTCTCCCTTAATACACGCTAGTATGGCGTAAATCATTTATACACACGTCTCACGTTTGTCTAGGCTCCGTGTGAGTGAGGAATAAACAGTGGATTTACCAGCAGTTTGTGGCGGCCTCTTACTTTACTATTCTGCTTTTACATAACGGACAATTATGGCTGAAATTCAGCGTTTACCCGGATATTGTAATGTTCCAAATGCTGCACGATTCGAAAGAACACAAGCCCCATGATTTTGCTAGCACGCAAAGGCACTTACTTGGTTCACATTATCCATCATAATTTTTCCAGCGAAGCTGTCAATAGCTGTAGAGTTCTGTGCATTTTTCGTCTCCGTCGACAACTCTGTGTGAGCAAAAAGCATCAGCAGCAGCAATGGCTCGTGCCACTTCTTCCCCGCTCGTCGTCGTGGTCGTCTTCCAGAGCTCACTGCAATGCCGGTCATCGGGCTAGCGTTCCCATACTGCCCCTCCCTCTGCGAAGGCGCTGACGGCACTCGTCCAGTGCACCAGTCGGTGCGGTGATAGTGCTGTCAAATTCTTTGCCTCTATATATTGCGAATTGAAAAAAAAAAACGAATGTATATAGCGAATGTACAACACGAATGAACGCGGACACTTAAAAATAAATGTGGGTGTGTACCTTTGGTCCCGATGACCACCGATGAAAATAATGAAGTTGTGCCTTTGTTCAAAATTCTGTGTCAGCTCTTCGTCGTGTGCTGACACAGCTTCGCTGGCCATGCACCTTTTTCTTCAGTTTTCGGCACTTCTGATGCACAAGGTCGCATGTCAATACGATGACAATTGCGCGACTTTTGTCTGCAGGTCAAATACCGTATTTACTCGCATAATGCTCGCACTCGCGTAATGCTCGCACCCCCCACATTGGCTATCAAAAATTAGAAAAATTTTTTTCCCCGCATAATCATCGCACTCCCCAAAATTACTGCCGCGAGCCGTCTGCTTGTCGTAGCGATCGCCATGGTTGGGCGCGCGTGCTACTAGGCGGCGGTACTGTGGTACCATCCGCTGCCACCGCCGCTACCGCTCATCCACTCACCACCGCTACGCCATTTTGCGAAGGTGTCTCCAGCTCTCCGGTGTCTCGTAGGTCTCGTTTGCCTTGTTCGCGTGTTGCACCGTGCTCTTTGTGCCACTTCGCCATGGGACGCTACGCAAGCTACACAGCTGCTTTTAAGCTAAAAGCTATTGAGTATGCGTTGGAACATGGCAACCGCGCCGCCAGCAGACACTTCGGCATCAACGAGTTTTGCGTCCGGTATTGGAGACGGCAGCACGACGAACTCAAGACGACTGGTAAGACGCGCCGGGCCTTCCGTGGACCGAAGACTGGGAAATTTCTGCCGTCGAATCCTCTTTACTGGAATATATCAGGGCTCGACGAGCGGATACAATTGCCGACGAGCGGAGAGTACAATTGCCTGCAGGGCGTACGCAACGCGAGTAGTGACGGGGAGGTTGCGCGCGGCAAATAAAGTGCTTTAGCAGCTTGAGCTTACGTTCACCCTGTACTTTCATAACGAAGGTAAGTTACGCTTGAAAGTAATGTTTTCGTTATATTTACAATTGCGGACCTGACAATCCTGATCTTGCACCCATTCATCTTTGCATTTAACCCTCCGAAACATTTGCTTGAAAATTTTCCCCGCATAATTATCGCACCCCCAAACTTCGCGTTGATTTTCAGGGAAAAAAAGTGCGAGGATTACGCGAGTAAATACGGTAATACGCTTCCGTCCCTTGGGCTAAGCGAAGGCTCTTCGCATTACTGATTTGTCGAAAACCCATGCGTTTGAAAAGCAGTTTGTTCAGGCTCGCGTGAACCAGCCCAGCCACTCCCGTGTTATACGCCTTTGTACAAACGATCTATCGCATTATGCACATGCCGCGATCTAAATCTTCTAAAATTTTAAGATATCCACCAGTCAAACGGATTAAAAGTAATCTGATCAAATTCACACGTATCCTAGAGAAACGCGAGAGGTATGTTTGTGTAAATGATTCACGCCATACTATCATATATTATAGTGTTTCAAGAAAATCTAACCTTAAGTAAGATTTACAGAAGCGTTTTTTTTTTTTTTTTTGCACTTCGCCCCCATCGAGATGCTGCCGCCACGGCCAGGGTTTCATCCTGCCCCATAGGGACTAGCAATGCCATTACCCACCAGGGCGGGTAATAGTGCAAAACACAGTGCAGAACACAGAGCGTTAAGACAGATTCAAATCGGTTTCGTACAGAATTGAAAACAAAAACAACGACAACACGCATTCTGTGAGCGCATATCTGTGACCCTTACAAAGTCAACCATTGCTCCATCGTGGTCACAGAGCCTGCGCGTCATACCGCCAATTTCTGCCGGTCACATAAAGCTTTTAAACAACAGAGCGCGTTCTAGAAGGCTATTTTCGAAGCAACTTAGAAGTAACTAAAATGACGCCAATTGTTATGCCATATCGCTAAGAAACGTCACCGATCGCTAAATAAAAATACATTGCTAAAAGGGCAACGCTGATTCTTTCTCAGAATTTTTTTATAATTGTTGCGCGGAAAGAAAATACCATTAGAAATTTCATTGACAGCGCTAGCTTCATACTTTACATTTTCTGATCCTACTAAAAGGTTGAAAAAACTTATTAGTGCTCACATTCTAAAAGTGATGTTAATTCCAATGACGCCACTCATTACGGACAGCGTAACGCGGCGTCCATGCGATGCCCTACGCGCGTGTTAAACATGCCCTACGCAGCGTGTTAAAGCTTGTGAGGGTGCCAGAAGTTCTTGCGCACCTGCGTACAGTGCAAACGCAACGTTAAATTTGGCTATTGCTGACAGTGCTTCGCAGTCCGGGCAAAACTCTTAATTTTTGTTTTTATTTTACGCACACCCGCTTCCTGTTGGGTAATTGTGTGACGCCGGGAGTTGGCAAGTAGGAATGTCTTCGCCTTGCAGGTTTGCGACAGGACGCGGGATCCCTTTTCTGGCGCGGACGGCGGGCCGAGGAGGACGCCCCAAGCGTGGCGTTGCTCCGGGCAGCCGGAGCCTTCCCGCTGGCGCTGACCAACGTGCCCGAACTGTGCATGTGGGGCGACTCGCAGAACCTGGTGGACGGCTGCACGCGGAACCCGCACGACACGCGCCGAAGCCCCGGTGGAAGCAGCGGTGCGTGCTTCGTTTAGCCTCCGTTCATCCGTCGCAGGAAAACAGAGGACTCGATGACGAGTTTTTGGCTGCCACAACGCAGTCCATGAGTGCAGGAATACTTAGAAAAGGTCATGCCTTCTCCTTATATGAAATGATAATACGAATATTAAGGGTTTCGTCACGCCCTCAGCACGAGAACATTGATGTGTCAAATTAACCGCCAGCAGTGATGTTATCCGGCTATGGCGATGGCATGTGTTTCCGTTCACCAGAGCATTCAATGCGTGTTAATGACGTTCCCGTTAATTCATCCGTCAGCGATTGTCTGCCATAACCTGATCGTTATGGCGGACATGAAGGTTCGTAAAGATTGCTGCAGCGCAGCGTGAACAGCACACGCTGAAAAAGGAAATGGTTTCTACACAAAATGGGTAAAAATTCGTCCTTGTTGGTTCGGCATGATGGAAGTGAAGTGCAACAACAAAAAAAAAAAAAAAAAACACAAGGACAGGCGAAGGGTACAATACGTGCGCTAACTTCAACAAATGATTTGTTTGAAACATACGAGAGTATATATTCATACACGTGACACTCAAGTGCCATCCAGGCGCGGACTAATTAGCATTTAAAACAAGTAAATCGTTTTTTTTTTTTTTTTTTGCGCGGGGGGGTCACAGATATGGATGGGATGCTGATACACTGAGAAGCAAGAGAATTAAGTTTTGCAGATTCAAATATAAGCCTATTTAGAGCCTTTATTTCTTGTCAGAACGGCGCAACTTTGAAATGCCAGACGACAGCGAAACGCGCTACATGCAGTACAATGCTAGCCAACCATCTCGACCGTTTCTAACGTTGTTCCTATATTCTCTGAGCCCCTCGTTTAGGCAGCGACCGGTCTGCCCTGCGTAGTAATTGCCACAAGAGAGATGGATGTGGTACACTACTCTCTCTTTACAGGTAACATATCCAGTTTTGTGCCACTTCTTGCACCCTTGCATATTACTACGACGTGGGTGGCTGGTATTGGACAGTCTATATGGAATTTGCAAGGGGCGGTAAGACTACATTTATGCTTGCGCGTTTTTCTACCTTCATCAAGCGGTGTGAAATTTTTCTCTAGTTATGGCACAATGGCAATTTGTTGTCAGACCCTAGAAGTGTTCACAGCATTAGCATGCTAATGCGAAAACATTTCTTTTAGCATACGTTCGACTTCAGACACATGGATGTGCATAGGGTAACCTGCAAAGAAGAGGCGGTCACATTAACTGTCATTAATGCAATGGCATCAGCATTTCCTTGCGGCATTACCAAAGCACAACCTAGCAACGGTTCGTTTTGCGAGTTTCGAATGTGCCGACTTGTAGAGTAGCAATTGGGTGTCTAATCAATCAATCAATCAATCAATCAATCAATCAATCAATCAATCAATCAATCAATCAATCAATCGAGGTACATAGCAGCAACAGGTGCGATCGACCAAGAATTAAGACGATATCTAAGAACCTCAGAATCTCAATATGTGAGTGTCCTTTCCATATCTCTGCCAAAAACAAAGTATCTTCTTTTAAATGTTGATTAGCCCATGCATGACATTTAAGCCGCTTCAGTGTCACTTGTGTGTTTATGTATACTCGCGCCCTGTTCGAAGTAAATCATTTGTTAAAGTTAGTACATGTATTCACCCATTCGTCTGTGTTTTTTGCGCTTGACTTGCAGTACACAGAAGAATATAATGTAATTTTCTCCACGACACCCTTTTCCATGAACGGACCTTGTCGCGACCAACGCGCTCAGATTCTAACTTCCCATTGTTACGTTTATGGCAACAGAGTGAAATTTTAAATACGCTTCTGATACTCTGTCCTATAACGGGTATACCATAAAAATGGGAATGGGTTTGTAGATCGCGTAAAAAAAACAGTTAAATAGTGTCTTCTCGTCTTACATAGTTGTCTTCGGCACACGTACAATTTTTGTCTGGCCACTATGAGAAAAAAAAAAAAAAGGCTCAGAAGGTGTTGCTATTTCTGTCCTCTTTTTGTTGTACGCACTTGCTGTGATCACAGGACGCCCGCCATAATTCATATACTGTTAATTTTTGTTAACAGTCATACCACTCATCAGTTCGAATCAGGTTTTCCATTCATAAAGAATTCTGGGAACATTTACGGGCGGCCATGCTACAGCCTTTGGGACTCTCCCATAGGCTCTATTTATATGTCTTAGGAACCTACGCGCTTCGCAGCACGCTACTGGAATTTCACCAGAAGGCCCCAGTAGGTCTCTAGTATGTGCAAGCTCGAGCAATTTTGTATAATTAATTTGGTTCATGAGGTATAATTTTTTCGTCTTTTTCTCATTCAGTTACGGCAGGGTGCACTGAGAAATGGCGCGACGTGTACATGTCCCGTAGAGTTACTGTACAGGCTTCGTATACAGTAACTCTAATGTACCGAAATACTGGACACTGTTACGATCGGCCTGCGGGGTCTGGCGATCTTCGGAGAAGCGACCCCCGAACCCTTCCCAGCCCGCGGCGACGACTCGCTTTGTAAAGACAACAATGCACCTCGTGAACAGCCCGACGGCGCCGGCATGTCTAGCCATGTTCGGCGGGCCGAGGGTTGTTAGTTGATTCGCTGCCGTCTTCATGGTTTGCTTGGAGCGGGGGAAGTCCTGGAAGGGGATTTTTTTTGCGGTGTTTTCCCACGGGCCCCAGAGGTCGTCACAATCAATGGACAGACGCGGCGGCTACTGACTGCGGGGTCAGCTCTGGGATCAAGAGGCGCCTGCTTGGGTCAAGATCCCTGTCTTCAAGAACCCTCTCACCTCGGTGTGTTCAGTGAACCAAAGTGCGGAAGTGAGTTTGTGAACTCTCCCCCTCATAGGCGGCTCGACAACAATGACTTTGGACGCTCCCATTGGTCGAAGGTTGAACGGCAGTTTTCCCTCACCTAGGGATCTAGGGAGGACACAGTGTTTTAAGCAGCCGTTGTCGGCTCTTCAGTGTGCATTCTCTTTCAGTCATGCTAGACTGATGAAATGCAACGTTCTCCACCTTTCACGTAGATATTCTAAATAAATCCCATATTCCTCGTTTTCGATGAGAACAAGTCGCTCCCTTCAACAACGTCCTATGCGTGGATGAGTCGGACTACGGCATCGGCCAGCTACGACTTATTTCATGCCCGACCCCAACTCTTACAGCGCATACCCTGTCACACATTGTGTTGGGATGTTCTGGGTCCGAGCGATCACGAAGGTTCCGCGCTGGTTACGTGCCAGGTGCCGGTCGAAAGACAGGTCTAGGACGACGTCCGAGCGATGAGGAAATAACGTTTTGTGTACAAATTTACATGATGATGGTTTGCAAGAATGGCTCCATGATTCTCGGAGTACATTACATGCGAAAGTCTTTACATGTCCGAGCACTCCCCACATGATACTCAAGCTTCGCTATTTAAGCATTTGATTTCCATCTTTCGCTCGACTTGGGAATTGAATGTCCTTCTATCAGCCAATAGATTGTCGCATAGTCGACAAAACCCCCGCCTATGGTGTCGCACCCCACCGCCGGACTCCACCTCTGGTATCCCATCTTCGACTGGTCCTCGATTCAATGAAGAGGCAATTTCAGGTGAAACCGAGTTCGGCACTCTTCCACGGAAGTTGTCAGCGTCGACTCATTGCAGCAATTAATAGCCTCTCGGTAAGGGCCAGCTTGTAGCGATTTTCTTCTTGACTGCCACTACCGCATCCAAAGAATGTGACGGTTGTTTCCACCTCAAAGGCAGGTTCTCTGTCTTCATGTCATAGTCTGCGCACGGCCCCGTCGTTACACAGGGGGGCGATGGAAATTACAGGGTTTTACGTGCCAAAACCACGATATGATTATGAGGAACGCCGTAGTGGGGGACTCCGGTAATTTGGACCACCTGGGGTTCTTTAACGTGCACTTAAATCTAAGTACACCGGTGTTTTCGCATTTCGCCCCCATCGAAATGCGACCGCCATGGCCGGGATTGCGCTGCTGCTTCGAGTGAAGCACACAGACTGGCGTTGCCGTTTTGAGACGCACATGGCTGAGTACCCACCGCAGTTTGGGGTTTCAGAACTCTTCTCGTTCTTCAGCTCTGGGTTGTCACACCAGCTGTGATGATCCAGGTGTCAGCTCTCGGTCGCGACATACAGTCGCTGTCAATTATCTTGAGTTGACAGTGGTTTCGTCGCCAGCACTTTGGCGTCGAAAAACTATGATGCGAGGATGGCATTCCGTAGCTGCAAGCTCGCTGGGGAAGCACCTTTTGTCCAGAAGAACCGCCAGGCACAATAACACCCAGGCACATCAGTTGGCGTTAAGGAGGTTCCTTGAAAAGCGGCATATAAGCAATGGCACATGCCCAGTAGCATAAACTGGCGTGAGAGAGAACTGGGTTCGCGAGAACGAGCCCTGACCTTTGGCCGCTTAACCAAGGAAGGTCAACCTGAGCCATGCGTGCCACCGGTAGCCTGGCCACCTGTGGAAGCCAGTAAACTGGCGTGAAACGAGTAAGCTGTCGTGTTTTATAGAGCTGGTTCTTCCATATTTGCATAATCCATCTAGCTCAAAGTGCTGCTAATCAGGAGTTAAAAGGCTTCCAAGTGATGATATTCCACGCTTGCTCGTTTATGACGCCGCTGTGTTCCCCCCTATTGCCCAAACACCCTCTGAAAAACAAACGGGCCCACTGCGCATAGGGTGTGAGCACGATTGCACAGTTACTTTGTAAGAGCCTTACTAGCTCTAGCATAAGTTAAGCATGTAAGCATTTTAATGCGTAAAAGTGTAAGTTGCCTGCTTGGTTACGTAATTTCTCTACCACATATAGCCCCCATGCACCCTCTGAAGCAGGCACACAGATGCTGTTTCATGCACCGAACTGCGGCTGCGTCCCTGATACACGGCCTACCAGATTTACAAAAACATTTTTTCCATCCTCCGCAGGTGGAGAGGGAAGCCTCCTGGCTGCAGCTGGCTCACTGATTGGCCTAGGCACAGACATCGCTGGAAGCGTGCGAGTACCAGCCGCCTACTGCGGGGTTTTCAGCCACAAGCCAACAGCCGGTGAAAACTATACATCGAGCTTTTCGAATTTATGAACCGAGTAATCTCTTTTCTTCGGCCCACCATGATAGTAAATTGACTATGACACCGTCTTCATGAGCGCAAGTGGTATTATATTAAATTCCAAACCTCACCTACGACATTCTGACGGCGCCCGTGGGCAAGAACGCCGGTGTGTAGAGGTTTCGGCAAACGTTTGTGGCACAAGAAGGTTTAAATTAAAATGACCCTGAAAACGAATACATCTTTCGTTAGTGAAAGGGTTGATTATTAGCATCATAAGGTACCATAAATCTACAACTTCTTCACCACTTCCCTCCCCCTTGCAAATTACTTAATGTTTTCTTGTGCTCGCAATTCAGCCCTGAACTCCCTCCAATCACGCTTTCGCTGTTAGAGGCAATACTTTGCATTTGCCAAAATTGGGCTTAGATGGAGGCGATGATGGCGCTACCGTTGTTATGCTGACCTCTGGCCTTTCTCACGTTAACGTCAGGAGCGGTGCCCAACACAGGCCTGCTGCCACATGTTGGAGAAAATCTGGAAGAGTTCAACTGCGTGGGTCCCATGGCCAGGTTCGCGGAGGATTTACCGCTGATGCTCAACGTTCTGGCAGGAAGTGCGACCAGCAGGCTTAGACTAAATGAACAGGTGTGTACGATTCTATGGGGTGCTGTTGTAGAGCGAGTGAACGAGTCACCGTTATTGAGCACATAATGGACAAAACTGTGAGCATGCAATGCGAACAATACACAGCCTCACTTCGTGGAAGAAATACACGCAGTTGTCAGTGTGTTAAAGTATACAAACATGTTTTGTAGTCTACTATGAAACAAGCCAGGTACTCCAAAGCAATGAAAGAGCGCCGATCGAACACGCAGGCGAGTGGAGAAAAAAATGTTTTTGCTTGAATTCATTGTTCGTCTTTACGGGATGAATGCCGAACACAAATGAGCCAAGGTTTCGTATAGAAAAAAAAACATACCCGATCACTAACTCTTCAAAACTACTAAAAGCAAGAAAATAATGCAATTTGCTTTTTTTTCAGCAAGGTAATTTCTGTATATCTCTGATCACCTACTAGAAGCTTAAAAAAAGTGCTGATCGAACGCAAAGATTTATGTAGAGGGGACAATAAAAGAAGTTAAAATTGCCTATCGAAAAAAAGCTTATTGTATGAATAATCTGCAAAAAGTGCTTTATCTTATAAGTAGGGGAACGAGTAAGATATTAGTGTAGCTAACTTTCTTTTCCTCCCGGCAACTAATTTATCCAAATATCTGGAAAAAGTCAACTTAAAGAAGCAGCCTTCAAGATGCAAATCTTGTGGCATGGTAAAAAAGTTCAGCCCCATGATTTCAAGACAATGAGAACACGAATGCGGAGAACTTGCTAAAGCAATCGCAACGCATTTCTACACATTTCCTCGTGATTACTGATAAGATTGACGCGTGTTGCTTTTACGTAGGAATGCACTATTGCTTCACCGGGGCGCCGTCCTTAATAAAAGATATATCGCAGCACTACAGAAATGCAAATATTTTTTTCTCTTCAGGTAAATCTGAAGACGCTGAAGTTGTATTACATGGATACAGAAGAAAGCCTTTACATCAGCCGTGTGACGTCTGAGGCTCGCCAAGCAGTTAGACGGGTCAGTGCTTTCATAAAATCTGCACCATGTCACTTTGAACATGTCATTAGAAAGAGAATGGCAAGGGTGTTCTGTTTCGATGGGCATATGCCACGAGATCGAGCGGAATCGCCCCCTGGCGGACATTCATTGAAGCACGCATAGTGTGGTTGGTGCCTTGCGATGTCCGCCAGGCACTACGTGTTTACGTCTCTCCGTACGGCGTGGATATCGTATAAAAACTCCTTTTACGTGGCAATAGCCCCCGCCCCCCTTCCTGATTCTTCGACACATCTTGAGACTACCAAGTGATCGTGAGAAGTTCTTACCTGCTCATGTGGAAAACTGAGAAACTGAAGTGGTACTGAACGAAATCTCGAAAAATTCTAGGCAACTTGAAGAAGTTCCCTGCATCTAAAAAAACGAATTTAGCAGGAAACGACTAGCTTAATCAAGCACCTAATTCATTGACAAACAACGCATGCAGGACACGCCCAGTTGGCGAGAACTCTACGAGGAGTATGAGGAATCTTGGCGCATCGCGTTGTGTATTTTCTCAGTGAATCGGGGAACCTCGTTGACATCTACAGTTGAATGAGAACGGCGTCGGAACCAAGTAAAAGATTACGGTAGAGCTCATCTCAAGCTGAATATCGAGGTGAATGCGATTAGCATTGAAGCAACGCAGCGACAACGACACCCTATTTCCACTACAGAAGCACGCCATCTATGCGGAGTGTATGCAGATGGGCTCACCTTCACTCGCACTTCCCTATGGACACGCTGCACGTGAAATTTGGCGGCCACGCCGCGACGTTCGTGGGTAGCATCTATGTAAATATATATTCAGACAAGATTGTCTGGTTGCTTATGGTGTGGGATTGATTCGGCTTAGCACCAGATGAATTTTAGGGAATGTTTCTGTGTCCTTGAAGAGTGGCACATATCCAGTGACCACGTCGGCGCCTATGACTCATTGATAAGCCGCACATACCTAATGTTACATATCCAGTGACTCACGTTGGCGTCAATGGCTCATTGATAAGCGGCACATACCTAGTACATATCCAGTGATCCACGTTGGCGTCAATGACTCATAGATAAGTAGTACATACCTAGTGCTGCATATCCAGTGACCCACGTCGGCGCCAATGACTCATTGATAAGCAGCACATACCTAGTGCCTTATATCCAGTGCCAGCCCAGTGACATATACATTGGTGTCAGGTAGGTGTGGCACATGACCAGTGACCGATGTCGGCATCAGTAACTCGCTTATGAGCGGAACATACCTACTGTCACATATCCACTGCCACATTCCCAGTGCATATTTTTGCCAGATAGGTTCATTGAAGAGTTGCGCATAACCGGAGACCGATGTCGACGTCAGTGATTCATCTATGAGCGGCGTATACCTAGTGTCACATAGCCACTGCCACATGCCCAGTGACATACGTTGGTGTAAAATAGTCTCATTGAAGAGTGGCACCTAACCAGTTATCGATGTCGGCGTCAATGACTCATTGATCAGCGGCCCGTACTTAGTGTCACATGTCCAGTGCCACATGCCCAGTGACATACGTTGGTGTCAGGTTCATTGAAGGGTGGCACATAACCAGTGACCCACGTTGGCGTCAATGACTCACTGATGAGCGGCACATACCTAGTATCAAATATCCACACCATACGTTCGTGTCAGATAGGCTCATGGAAGAGTGGCACCTAACCAGTGACTAAAGTTCGTTTCGAACCCGGTGCTGGCAAACCTTTGCTCAATATTTTGAATATACGCGTACCTATCCGCTCTGTTCGCTGGTACTGCTAGCACAACCACGAGGATTACCGGAGAAGCTTTCATATGTTCCCCGCAGCCGCTTGAGATCGAGGTGCGTGGCGATTCAGGCGGCCGTGACTTTCCGTTGCAGATGCTATCAAGGCGCTAACCCGCGAGAGAGTATTTCAGTTACCCCAGGCGCTTCCGCAGCAACGAAAACATCCAGCGCCATTTTTAATGTAGGCGCGACAATAACTCCCCTCTCTCACAACGCTCTTGACGGTCTCCCCGGTCTCTGTACGTTCATTTAGGAACTTTGTTTCTAGGCTTTCGAATTTTTTGGGCTACTGCGGAGAGCAACGGCACAAGTGGCGGCAATCTCTCAGCGTCTTGCGGGACTTCATTCGATTACTTCGGAAACTCGCACATTTTGGCGATTATTTTGTGCTGACACGCTCACCGCAGGTTGGACAGTGACTCTCGTATTCTTCTAATATCTTTTCATGTTGTTGCCGTTGATGAGGTGTCAGCTGCTTCGGTGATGTGAGCAATTTTCCGCCGCCACTTCCAACCAGAACCACCTAGACTAGGAGACGGCCTCCGCACTCGCCCACACCTATCCTCTGACGTCACCACACTCTGCCCTAGCCGTTCCACTGCGCGCGGTGTCGCCTTTGAGCACCAGATGGCGCTAGGTTCTAGGTGCTACGCGACGCACGTGACGCGCATATCCTGCGCCGTCGAGACACCGCAGGAGAACGTCGGTGCACGTGGTTCGCTTTTTTGCATTTCCTCTGTGTACACGTACGGTCTGTTCAATGTCATGGGCCGATGTTATGTGCGAAACTGTAGAGGAAACTACGACAACGGGCCAAAGGTCAGGCTGTTTGGGTTCCCAAGTGATCCCGAACGAAGGAAAAAATGGCAGCGGGCAATACGACTGGACGATGTCAACATTGGAAAACTGAAAGATCCGCTGGTAAGTGTTTTCTCGCTTTTCAATTCGTGCAGTGATTATTCATATAAACAATGTATAATGAAAGTGTATTAGTGCAAACTACGATATTCAGTTGTTATATAAATACGTTTTCAAGTGGCCATTTATTTACACGTGTCAACCACGTGGGCTCGCGTGCGCTTGCGATTGTGTGTGTATATTCATTCGTTAAATGGCTCATGGGTCAGTAAAATGCGCTTTTCACAGATCTCGCGCTTAGATCTGTAAGCGTATGTCACAGTTTTGCAGGCGTCAAGGCATGTTCATAATACCACGGCGCTGGTTGTTTCGCAGGTTTGTGAACAGCATTTCAAGCCCGAGCACCTACGTACAACATCAAAATACACGGAATGCGACGGACGGACCATCGAGGTTCAAATGAAGCTCACGCGGCTTACGCCTGATGTCATTCCAATGATCTTTCCCAACTGCCCGCAATATATTTCGGATTCTCACCAGTCGAGAGAAGACCCCGCTGCAAAGCGACGACGTGTGGAGAACGAACAGCTTCAAAGGGCCTTAAATCAGTCAGCTTAAGCGTACGAGAATGAGGAACGAGAAAAAAAATTAACAGCCTCCAAGACATCAGTTCACACCTGCACAAGCTAGGAGCGAAAAGGTTTTGGACAGCGGTACCTTGCGACAGCTACATGATTTTTGCTCACATCAAAGTGGCAACATACGCTCCTGATATTTTGGTGTCAGTGGCTGTGTCGTCGGATATGTCTGTGCGTGTGTTTTGTAGAGGTGCTCGTCTTACATCTGACAAGTGTTTTGAGATCCCGGATCATATCCACGATGTCCGCGTGCTTGTTCAGCTCTTGGCTAATGTCGAGGACCACTGCACTAATGAAGAACCACCACAAGTGGACAAAGGAAAGGCTGCACTGAAATTGGTGATCTCACTCCTTGATGACATTTCAAGTGGAGACTTTCTGGAGGACGAAAAGGTGGGCGCTGTGATGTTCCTCAGCGTCATGTCATCATGAGGAATAATGCTGTTCGGTACTCTGCGTAACTTTTGGTGTTGTGCAGCCTTTTCTACACTATTTCACCGCACGGCTACAAGTTTTTGAGGAGAAGCGGAAAGTTAGTGTTGCCTCATACTGAGACAATCAAGCGTGTCTGTGGTGCACATGATGTTAGTCTTTTAAAGGAGCAAAATGAAGAGGGATTCCTAAGATATATGAAAAGGAGATCAAGTCTGCTGAAAGCTCATGAAAGAAATGCAACATTAATGGTAGATGGAATACACTTACAGCACTTCTTTGAATACAAGGGTGGCAGCATAACAGGGGCTGCTGCAAACTGTTCTGAACCTGCTAAAAGAGCGCATGTACTTATGGTGCAGTCTCTCCTGTCACTGTTCAAAGATGTTGCACCCATCCTTCCAGTGTCAAGAATTACTGCGGAGGAACTGCATGAAACTGTAAAAAAAAAGTAGTCTTGAGACTTGAAGAAGCGAACCTTCATGTCGTTGCAGTCATCACAGACAATAATTCCATTAACCGGCAAGTAATGGCTATGTTCAGTGAGGCCCAGAAGCTCGAAATTGTTTACCCCCATCCACCTAATCCGCAGCAGCCACGCTTTCATATTGTTGACTCTGTGAATTTGCTGAAATGTATCAGAAACCATTGGCTAAGCTGAAAAATCCTTAGAAATGTCTATATTACCCACCTTTTCCTTGTGGAACCACAAAAAGTAAGAACATGGAGGGTGCTTCATTCACATCACTCAGAAAGCTTCATCAGGCTGAACAAACTAATACTGTGAAAGTGGCTTTTGGGCTAACATATAAAGCATTAAATTCCACAAATATTGAGATTCAGAACGTGAAACTTGCTCTGCAAATTTTTCACTCTTTTGTTTCATCGGCTTTGAGGATAAGAGGCGAAACCCTGCATCTGACGCTTGCAGATGATACTGCAGATATCATTGACCTAAATGTGCGATGGTGGAGCATCGTCAACGACAAGACCCCCCATAAGGGACACAGAATGAGAGATGTGTGGCAAGAGCCAGTACGTGAAATCAATGGTGAGCAGCTGCAGTTCCTCGACACGTTTGTTACCTGGCTCGACGACTGGAAAAGTAGGTGTGCATACAGATGCGTTGACAAACGAGACCCACTCAGCTCTCTGGCTTTCAAGGCATACGCCTTGATCGAGTTGTCAAGATGTTGTTTGGAGGAGCTCGATTTTACGTACGTTCTCCTTGGAAAATTTCAAACTGATCCCCTCGAAGCTCGGTTTGTGAAGTACCGGAAGTTGTATGGGTCCCATTACAATGTGTCGATCACGCAGGCATTTGAAGCTGAGGCAAAGATCCACCTCCAGAGCATACTGATCTTGCCAGATACGCCAGCATCCACTGACACTTGCAAAGAGACGTGTGCTGAAATGCTGATTGGCAAATGTAACATAGAGCTTAGAAGCTGTGACCTAAAGAAGCCCCGGGAAGACATGCCGGCATTGGTGTACATCGCTGGCTACTGTGCCTATGCTGCTTTGAAGCACCAGCCTTGCAATGACTGCTGTGATTTATTCACAATTACTGAGAGAGAGCTTGAACGCAGTGAGCATCTGCTGATTGATAATATGAGCAGAGGCGGCTTGAAAGTTCCACGGCCATGTGTCGTTCATGTGGTGCTGTGCACCGATTGTGCTAGAACATAATACAGGCAAAAAATATGAGAATACGGTTTATGCAGAGAGTAATCAGAGAGCAGCACTTCTAAGTGTGATGAAGTATTTGCTCTGTGACAGTGAAGACTGGCACTTGTGCAGCTGGTCACAATCAAGAATCAATGTTAAAGAACATCCTTAATCCAGCAGTAAACACTCTGCTGAAGAATTACGCAGCCTTCAAAAATGACAAGATAAAGAAAGAAAGTAATAATGGGAAAAAGAGAAAGTTGATTACCCTTAAGTGAAAATGATGTGTGCTGTTTTCGCGAATGTGTATGCTACAAGATATAAAAATATATGAACTGTGTGTTATGTTGTCTTGACTTGTCTGGAAATCTTTAAATTATTCAACATTGTAAAGTTAGCAGATTTTTCTTATTAAGCTAGTGAGGTTGATGAATGTCATATTTTATTGATGTGAGTGTTGTGTGTTCGAATGTCCTTCTGTGATAGTGGAAACCAATGCCAAATAAAATGTGCGATATGAGTTGTACAGGTGTCTGTGACAAACTGAAAAAAGAAAGATGTTCTTCCGGCGCATCGTCTTTCTGGACCCAAATTGTGTAGTGCATTTTGTTGTATGGGGGCCATTGTGAGCTTTGCTCCAAATGCCGAAGTTGACGAGGAAAGAACTTGTTTTAGTTCCTTAAATCATGCCAGTGCTAAATGTATACTGGATGCAAATAAGTTCCGGAGGTATACCATCGAACATGCTGCAGTATTGTGATTTTTTATTTCTTTCGATGGCACCTCAAGCGGAGGCGCACGGGCTGAGTGTGGTGACATCACGGCAGGAGTGCCGAGGCCTTCTCCTAGTCTAGGCGGTTCTGTCCCAACGCACGTGAAAAGAAGACAATATCCTCTCGCACCGGACGGCGTAGTTCCGTGATCGACGTCTTCGTCTCAGCGTTTGGCGACGCAGCTGCTTGATTACGTGAGTCGAGGTGGCGGCAGTAAATTGTGTGAGACACCGAAATGACCCCAAGCCACACCGCTGTGCTAGAATTAAACACGTCGCCTCAACTTTCGCCGCGTGCTTCAGCTTGTGACCACTGTGTTGCAGCAAGTGTGATGGTATACCCTTGTTTCGAAGACGTTATAGAAAGTGTACCCGAACTATGTGCCTCTCTTACGGTCTATCTTCTCTTTCGTTTCTGTATTAATCAAAATACGTGACATTATTTTTATATCCGTTCTTGTCTCTGTACTCTACACAGGTGACCCAGTACCTGAGTGGGGCGCATGGGCTCGAAGCGCATCGGCTGCATCTGCCCGAGATGCGATTTGGCATGTTTGTATGGTTCAACGTGGTTGGCATCAAAGAGCCTAGACCTATAGCCGAGATGTTCCGTCCCGGTGGCTTCAATATCTTAGTCGAACTGTTCCGCCACCTAGTGGGCGCTGGCCGGCACACACTTGCTGCGTTGGCCATCTCCAGCATGGCGCCGCTTTGTCGCTTCCTTTCGAAGCAGAAGGCTGCAGACTACATCACCTCCTTCGAAATCGCCCGCGACCGGTTCGAGGAGGCGCTGGGAGACAACGGAGTGCTTGTCCTCCCCGCGGCCACCAGCGCTGCCCCGTTCCAGAATAAGGACTTGCTATTCTTTGATTCGGCGGGCATGACGGCACTGTTTAGCTTGTTCAAGGTGCCCGTATCAGTGTGCCCCGTAATGCTGTCAGCGGAGAAGTTGCCATTGTGTGTCCAGGTGGTGGCGAAGAGGGGAAACGACAGGCTATGTTTGGCTGTCGCCAGGGAGATCGAGAACCACTTTGGTAGATTTGATCTTTCATTGAAACCGCAAGGGCGAGCCTGATGGCCCGGCAATGGACACTTTATTATAGTTGGCCCTTCTTGTGAGTGCTTTATGTGTTGGCGAGAATTGCCAAGAAACTGTTTCCAGGTGTGCGCAATCAGAAAGTAGGAGAGTGCTCCAGGTGCAGTAGCTTGTACGTGTGCAAAATATTTTGTACATTGGTTAACCTGGGGAGTGAAAACATGCACCGTAGAAAGCATGTGACAGTTTCAAAAATTAGGCGTCACATCCGCGTATAAATATATTTCCTCTTGTATGTTATTTTAAACCGTTCAACAGAAAGACTAACATTTCTAGCGGTTTGTTTTGCAGGAAGTATTAATAAAAGAAATTGAAGCTTTTCAGGCTTAATTCCTTGCAGGTGTCCCTTGCGTCAAATATCATCTTTACCAATGCATGTCTGGCTTTATGGAGTGCCATAGTGCTAGGCGTACATATGCACAGGCAGTGGGAAGGCCAACAAAATGCCAATTTGCATACGTTATTTGCCCAGATAAAGTGTGTGTACATCTACAAAAATGCCAAAAAATAGTCAATGTCCAGAATCGGTGATACCTCTGGTTGTGGGGCACCTGTCTTCCTCTTAGAACGCGCCTCGGCACTAACATAGCAGTCGACCACGCCCTTTTTCTTTTCTTTTTTTTTGAATTCGTCCGTGTACACAGACAGCGTCGGTATATAAGTCCAGATGTGTGGGTGACAGCGAAAGCGCCCCTGGTGTGTGTCAGTTACACAACAAGACGCGCCACTCCACTCCAGAAGACGCCGCACGGGAAAATGAGCCTTGGTACATACCGTACTACATCACGATTCGCTAAACGACATAAGCTTCTTCAAGTAAATATTATTTTAATTAGTGCCTCCAATAATGACGTTACGGCAACAAACAACGATTGCTAACTAGCACTATCAGCTACTTCCACAGTGCAGGTTTCCCACGTCAGCCCGGCGGTGCAGGCGCGCTGGCTTCCGACTCATTAGAGAGTTTTAGAATAGGGGCCCCAATAGTTTGGGGCCCCAAAGAGCTTAGCGGGTGTTCGCGCTGGGGCACGCAGGAGTCAAGAGTTTTAGAATAGGGCTCGAAGTCAAGAGTTTTAGTCAAGAGTTTTAGAGGAGTCAAGAGTTTTAGAATACGGCGTCGAAGAAATGCTATTAGAAATAATTAAATTAAATACACCATTTTATGATAGGAATAGTATTTTGACTTGTGTGTATTCACGTTTAATTACAATTTAGGGGTTATTCTGTAAGCAGCAAACAATTAGTTGCGCTTAGTTTTGAGCAAACCAACTTTACGTGCCTTCACCAGCCAAGCTCAACCGTGTTAGGCCTACGAGCCATAAAATCCACAATTGAATTCGGAATCAGAGGCGTCTAATGAATCAATCTTCATAGCACACGCTAGTTGCGAGAAAGTGATAACCGCAGTCACTTCTTCTAGCTTGCGAACTGCACGCGTTACCACGAATCGAACCCAGTTTGGTGGTAGGCTAGAGCCGTCGCTTCGATGGGTGCCGC
The DNA here is from genome assembly GCF_023375885.2 of Dermacentor andersoni. Lineage (NCBI taxonomy): Eukaryota > Metazoa > Arthropoda > Arachnida > Ixodida > Ixodidae > Dermacentor > Dermacentor andersoni. The sequence goes on from NC_092817.1 coordinate 150,235,638, forward strand.
CATGTTTTCTGACGCAAAGCTTTTGGGGCCGCTATTTGGGCTCCCGCGAAATCGGTGAAATAGCGTTCCCAACGCAAAACCCAAACAGTTCGCGTCTTGCGCATGCGCAGTGGCTTCGATGGTATTCTTTTGGGGTCCCAAAACGTTTGGGGACCCTATTCTAAAACTCGTATTACATCACATGCGTTCGATAGGCGTTTATAAAGCTGTACGTGTGCACGGTGTGAAGTTGCTAAATGACGGCGTTCTAGAGGCCGCCGCACAGAGACGATAGCAAAACAGTCAAAAAGAAAACACTTCGCGTTTCACTCAACCGGCTCGCGTGAGCTCAGAGATCATTTGTTTCGCTAGCTCAAATATACATTTCCCTCTTTGTCGAGATTATTCATATGGGTCAGTAACGACAAAAACAGAGAGGTAAACTACATATTCCATTACATACCTGTCCCAAAGTGCTGCCATGGATGCCCTTGTGCATCTTGCCGCTTCAAAACTCTAATCCAGGCTTTACGGCGCTGTCGATCGCGTTTTACCGACGGAAATCGAAAAAACCGCATTGTTCTGCTGGGATCGTCACGGGAAGTGCAGCCGTAAGCGACACACAACAATGGCATACCGCCGAATTTCCATGGCAATAACGCTCGAAAGGCGTTCCGTGCGCGCCAACGAGAATGTCGAGGCTGACAAGTGAGTGAAACAACTTTATTGGAGGTCCGTCGAGGGGGACGCGAACTCGTCGCGCACCTTGCTAGTCCCACGTTGGCCCCGGCAGGTCTAGCCCACCGGCCCAGTCGCGGGCACGCCGGACAGCCGCGATTTGCTTGTCTAGAGCGGGGCTACGCAGAAGCGAGTCCCACTCCTTCTCGCTGAACTTGGGGTATCTCGACTAGCACTCCCAGAGCAGCTGTGCTAAAGTGGAGGTCTGCCCACAGGACGCGCTTGCGTCCTCGTGATATACGTCAGGGTAAACTTCGCGTAGAACGGCCAGACACGGATATATGCCGGTCTGTAAAAGTCCAAGAGAAACGGCTTGTGCCCTATTCTGACAAGTGCAGCGCCTGCCACGGCCGGCGTCCACTCACTCGAAGGAGAGAGTCGAGTTCGGCCGTGCGCCCCATGCGCCTGCCAAATCGCTTTGTTCCGCAGCCGCTAGGTTTCCTGTGTTTCGATCACTGAAGTGACCGTAACACACCCTCTGAGGGCAGTTGGTGTAGCCGACGGGCAGCGCGGACCGACCACCGTGCGACGGAGTTCGCCTGGTTTGCTCTTTTCTGCCAACGGTGTACAAATAGCCAAATCTATTTTTCATTTAGCCTCTTAATATTGATGCATGCGCTAACGAGCTCGGAAAAAACTATGCGTTCAATTGCTAGTACAATCTTCTTCGTAACCGGCGACACCCACGGCCAGCGAGCAAGGCCTACCGTCTTCATCGGTACAGTGGAGAGAACGGCCCGCCGGTTTAGACTTTCCCGTATTTACCGTGCGCGAAAAAGGAGTGTCGTAATAAGACAAACAGCTCCGTGAAACTTTGCTTCATCGCATATGGGCCATATTAGTAGTATGAACTGTCCTAAGCGGAGCATCACGCTCGGTGCGCTGACTTTGTCGGCAGCCGTCAATCGTTCACCTATAAGCTTATAGCTCCCGGTTGTCGAAGTAGCAGCCGACGGTGCTTGCAACGACAACGCAGCGAGTCATAAAGCGTTTATTTTCGTGGGCATTTTAGCGTCTGGACAATTATGTCGCGGTTAAGTGAACACAGAGTTGGTTCTCTCTATGCTCTGTCGGCAGCAAAGAGCAAATAAGGGGAGCCGCCTTGCGCGGTAGTCGCTGCGCGCGGCCAGTCCGTGAAACCAAGTGTGGACACTCGGCGACATATCGTCAGTGTGTTTCGACGACGTGCACTGGGCTCCTTGTTGATGGAGTGCATGTCACTCGCATCAGTCCCGTGCTGGCATCAGCAGCCTCCGATAATACGATATTTTTAACGTAACCTTCCTCTAGTGCCGAGCCTCGATGAGCCTGGAGAATAGTGGCAGTTATATACAGGGAGGAAGGCTCGGCGACTGATGTAAAAGGCCTTAACGAGATCGTTACAAGTGGTCAGATTGCCCCTGGTGTCCAACCCACCTCCAGTGACTCCGGTGCGCACGACTAAGCCTCGCGCAATGGAGTGGGTGACCTCGTTGAGATTGGGGAGGCGTGGGTGGACAGGGCCCGCATGCGCCGGGTTCCATGTCAGGGAGATCATGCTGTCTTTAGAGTGTGGTGCCTGGCAGAGGATGCGGAGAGCTTGGGGAGAAATACGGCCTTTGATGAAGTTAGTCACAGCTGAGCGAGAGTCACACACGATGGTGTGACAGGTGGGATATAGAGTGGCCACGGCAATGGCCATTTCTTCAGCCGTCTCGGCAGAGGGGGTAGTGACGCTGGAGGCGTGGTGTATGACTCCATCGCGTGTGGCGACGGCCACAAATCGTCTGCTATGGGAATATTGGGCTGCATGAACAAATGCGACGCCAGGTACGTGAGCAAGGGCTTTTATGATAGCTCCGGCCCGAGCTTGGCACAGGGCCCTGTTATATTCAGGGTGCTTGTTTCTAGGAATAGGGTCTGTGTAGATCCAGCTACGCATGTCATTCGGGATCGGTTGTTTGGGGCCCTGTTGCTGATGGTAGGTGAAGCAAGCGTGGGTAGAATAAAGCGTCCCGTTTCAGTAAGGGTGAGACGTTCAAGCTGAAAGCGTTGTTGGGCTTCAATGGGTTCGGCAATGGTGTTGTGAACTCCCAGTTGGTTCAAGGGTTCAGTGCTGGTGTAATGCGGGAGGCCAAGTGCTTGCTTGCAGACCCCTTGTATGAGGGTGTCGAGCTTGTTTTGCTCAGCCCGGTACCAGTTGAGGTACGCAGCAGCGTAGGTAATGTGACATATGACAAAGGACTGCACGAAGCGGAGAAGGCTTTCTTCTTTGAGTCCCCCTCGTCGTTTAGAGATAGGTTTAAGAAGGCGTAGGGTGTTTTAAGACTGGGCACAGGTATTGTTGAGAGCGAAGGCGTTGGAGCCGTTGGTAGAAATGGTGAGGCCGAGGACCCGGATACTAGGGACGTGTGGGATAGGACTGCCATCTTGAAGGCGTAGGGTGGTGGCATCGCAGGGTCGGTGATCAGATTGGTGTTTGGGAGGGCGACCCCGCTGAATGGGCTTGTAGAGAAGAAGCTCCGATTTAGCCGGCGAACAGCGCAGTCCGGTTCCTTGAAGATAGGCTTCAACCATGTCAATCGCCGTTTGGAGGGCTGACTCCACTTGACCATCACTGTCTCGGTGCGCCCAGATGATGATGTCGCCGGCGTAGATGATATGGTTGATATTGTCGGCTCAATGTAGTTGCTGGGCAAGGCCAATCATGGCTAAGTTAAAGAGCATGGAAGAGATAGCTGAACCTTGCGGGGTGCCTTTGCTGCCAAGGGGAAGCTGGTCCGATCGTAAATCCCCGGCCGAGAGGTTGGCCGTACGATTGCAGAGGAAGTCACGTATGAAATTGTAGGCTCGCTCCCCCAGGTGGAGGTGGGAGACCTGGTCAAGGATAGCTGCATGGGAAATGCTGTCAAAGGCTTGAGTGAGGTTTAGTCCGAGGATGGCTTTCATGTTAGGGGAACGGTCGTTTAGCACTTGATGTTTGAGCTGCAACATAGCGTCTTGAGTAGAAGGGTGAGGGCGAAATTCAATGATGGTGTGGGGATAGAGAGAGTTGTCTTCGAGGTAAGTGTTGATGCGTGCTAAGAAGGCGTGTTCCATCACCTTGCCTACGCATGAAGTGAGGGAGATGGACCTTAGGTTGTTGAGGCTAGGTTTGCCAGGCTTTGGAATTAGGATAACGTTGGCAGTCTTCCAGGCAGCTGGGAGGGCGCCATATCGCCAGCAATAGTTGATGTAGTCAGTCAGATGGGACACGGACTCGTCATCGAGATTGCGAAGGGTTTTGTTAGTGACCCCGTCTGGGCCTGGAGCAGAACGACGGTTAAGCTTGCGAAGAGCAGCATGTATTTCAGATACGCTGAAATCGGTGTCTAGTGTAGGGTTGGGATTACCGATGTAATTGCTGTGTGGACTGACTTGTCCCCTGGAGATATATCTGGTGCAGAGGTAGTCAAGCACCTGTTGTGGACCTTGCGTAAGGGTCTCCGTATAAAGGAGTTTCTGCAGCCGATCCTGTTGAGTGGTGCGGGTGGTGGTATTGTCAAGCAGATGTTTGAGGAGTTCCACGAGGATGGGCGATGAGGTTGTCCATCCACAGTGTTACACACATCAGTCCATTGTTGCCGGCTGGGGGTTTGACAATGCTCATCCATGGCTGTATTGAGTTTAGAGATCTTACTTCTGAGGCGACGGTTTAGGCACTGCCCCTTCCATCGAGCTAGGATGGAGGCCTTAGCCTCCAGAAGACAGGCGAGGCGGCTATCAATGCGCTCAACTAGGGCCTCTGTAGTTACCACCCGAGTGGCCGTTTGAACGTCACTGCGTAGCGCTTGCATCCAGGCGTTCATGTCGGCAATAGCACCAATGCGTATCTTACGAAAAACATCCCAGTTGGTAAAGGTGAATTCTTTAGTGGGGGCAGGGATGGCAGCGAGTTGGGGTAAAGACATAGGAAGAATATAAGGGTCGCTGCCCAGGTCTTGCTGGATATTGGTCCAGTGTGCATTGTTGGTATGCTTGATGAAGGTGAGATCGGGGGTGCAGTCCTGGATATTGGAGGTACCGAGGCAGGTGGGAAAATAGGGATCCTTGATAAGCGTGAGGCCTAAGTCTGGTAATCTTGCCAGTGGTTGCGAGCTGCAGCTTCCATGCGAACGTAGCCCCAGCCTGTATGGGCGAGGCTGAAATCGCCGCTGATTAGTAGGGGGTGCGTTCTAGCTACGTGACGGGCCTTCTTAAAGAGGGTGAGAAAGCGACACTTTCTTTTGTCCTTGAGGCTATTGTAAATGTTCAGAAGGAAGACGCATTCTTTCCGTTTACGATTTGGAATTAATTCACGGAATAGATGTTCGATGTGAGGACTATGGAGATCATGTTGGATAACAGGGATACGACGTCGTACTAGGGCGGAGACCCGAAGAAGAGGGTGGGTGGTATGGAAGGTTTGATAACCGGGGAGCATGGTGGGGGCGTTATGGGTTTCTTGAAGTAGAATAGCATCTGGGCGACGGGTATGTTGGCGTAGGTATTGATTGAGTACCGGTTGTTTCTGGTGACAGCCTCGGAATTTTAACTGCCAAATGAGGGCGTCTTCATCATTAGTGTGAGCCATGATGGGAGATGGTGGATGTCGCCATCGGCGGCCCGGAAGGGTCGCAGACGGAGGCGGCATGGCTAGGAGGCGTGAGATTATGAGTTAACAGGTTGGTCACTCTTGGAAAATACCAATAAAGGCGTGCTGTATGGAGCCTAATGCATGTTGGAAAGTGCTAATAGTTGTTTGAAGTGAGATGAGCATGTCTTTAACTTCAGAGCGGACCTGGCCCCTGGCTCCGTCTTGCAGAGCTCTCTTGGAGGCGGGAGACGTGGACGCCTCCTGACTAGGGGACTCAAAAGTTATCTAAACTGCGTTATTGGTTCTGCGTTTGCGCTTGACTCACTCGGGAAGCTGCAGAATTGGCGAGAGCCATGGAAGGTGGTGTCTGCCAGGAAAGGAACCGCTACGGCCTACGATGACTCAGGAGAAGCTCGTCTCTGAATAATTTGGCCGTTGGTTAGTTTACAAAAAAAAAAATGCGGTGGACGCTTAAGCTTCACCTTTAAGAGTGAAATGCGATAGAATTCAAAGAGCGCTGACTGCTTCTCACGTTACCCTACAACTGCAGTTTATGTAACTGTAATGTTTACCGGGAGACGCTGGCGGCGAACGCTATGCCCGAAGGCACGCTTTCAGGTAGAAACGCGGCATCTTAAGTGGGCCGATTCCGGAAGCAGTCAAGAGCCTCGCCAAGAAACATACATCATTTTCAGGTTCCTAGCTGTTCTTGTTTCGCAATTTTAATATTTATATCTGAGGAGATTTAATATCAACGGCATGTTTGCAGTAAAAAAGGTTTACAGGCAATTGCACAATCAACGTGCTTGCTGATCGCCTCCCACTGATCTCCTTAATGTATCCAAAAAGGTGAGGCTGTGCTTTTGCTTCCGCTAAAGTCTACCGCTAATTTGTATATTTGGCAAGCTGTCGCAACAAAACGGCGTGTCGGACACATGAACCTGGGACAGCAATTGGCGACGCCGAAGCTGTATCTAGATTGTTACTGCTATATGCACCGAATAGCTAGGAAACTGAGGATTTTTGTCTTTCTATACTGAAGGATTTGCCTCTTACAGCAAAAGGCATAGAACGTGAAACAGGGCGACACAAGCGACTGTATAGGGTGCAGTACATGATATCGCAATGCCGGCCAAAAAATATACCAGACAATTTTGGACCTTTCTTGCTTTCTGAACAGCACCTTTGAATCGCAGAAATAGCGCGGTAGCGATATCTGTGGTATTGCGGAAAGTTTGAGAAAAGTGTCTGAAAGTGCGCAATTTGCTAAAATACTTATCTCAAAACACAATCACAACTCTCATCGTGTAAGCCAAGCGAAATCCATTGGAAAATGTACGATTATCTATTGCTGAATATGAAGTTTGTGCACTCAGCATGGTTGAAATAACCTAACGGCCTGCGGATACGCTTAAGCCATTTCGCGTCCGAGTCTGAATAATGTAATTCAAGGTGAAGGACACATAGCTCTTCAGCATTCGGTATCACTGATGGCCCAATGTTTAGCTCAATGTTACTTTTGGAGGACTCTTTGCCTGACTTGTTAGCAACATGAATGCAGCAGAACTTTCCTTTTGGTAGTTGAAGGTTTGCGGCATGTATCAAGATACCTGCAAGTTGACCTGGATGATGTCCGCACAGATAAAAAATTTTAGGCTCGTAATGTCTTGCTGTATCCATGTCAGAGGACTTAAAGCAATATTATATACCAACCGTTCAAGAACTGAGCTTTGTGGCACTGCGCGGATGTAGTAAAAAGTCCAACCGACCATACAATTGTCCACATCCACAGCAGATGTCATCAAGCGCAAAATCGAAGGTAAAACTTAACGAAAGAGGCAGGCCGAGTTCCTCCATGTTTCATATAATAGTCTCTCATGTTGCACGTTATCGTACGCCATGATTATATCAGTCGTCATCGCACAAAGTGGATAGTTCGCGAGACATGCATGACTTGATTATCGAGAACTAGCGTGAAAAAAAAGACACAAGAAAGACGGACCAAACAGACGATGACTACTAACAATGCGTTTATTTTTGCGAGCACAAATATATGTCATACCAGGATAGAAGGGCGGAGGGGCGGAGGCGAGACACGAGCATGCTTCGTACAGTGAATTGCTAATCTGCGGACATTTTCGTTTAATGTCGGTGAATGCATCTTCGTCGGCTAATGCATCCGATAATGAACTAACACTTGCACGTATTGTATGGAATGCATGAAAAACGCTTCATATATTTCTCGAGTGCGGGTATCGCGGTAGCTGCGGGCGATACGTGTCTGGTGGAGGTGAGGGCTGCATCCACACTGGGAACGAGAACCCCTGAAACTGCGTAATGTAGCGACACGCTTTCAAGAATACGGCTGACGGCGAGTTACGGGAGGCGTTCTTTGCCGAACGGCAGCACCGTAGGTGTTTGAGACGTGTACGTGCCAACTCGCGTGAGCTTGAAAGTATGTGAAGGTTTAGATGCGAGAATGGAGATCTAGCAAAGAAAACCTGCGGTCACCAGCTTGTAGGATGGCTCGTTTAGTCTTCGCTCGCTTGAGTTGTTCGATCCCTTGGTCATAACTTTGCTTTAGTCATATCTTACAAATGTTATTTCGGAGTGAGCGCAACCGTCCCCCCCCCCCCCCCCCCCAATGCATGCTCTTCTACATTACTGATGGTGCAACTCGGTTCGTGTTGCTCAATGTTGCTCGTGATCTGTCACTAACACGCAAGACTAAAAATACTTTACCCGACGTAAGCCCACTATGCTCTTGTTTGAGCCTGTGAGAAACGCTGTTATCACGTATCGCTTCGAGAACGAATGCTGAAAAACTGATTTCATTTTCTGTGTACGCAACGTCCAGACTTGTTGAACGGCCGCGTGTACTTCAGTCGACTTTGACGCATGAAAGCCTTAATAGCAACAGCGCCAATTTCCGAGCCTTTCCGGAAGCAAAAAAAACACGACGGCAACAAAAGGGAACGAAGACACAGCAATGCTAACAGCTGAACTTTTATTGCACATGGCTACCACATATATAACTTCGTGCGACCGGCCAATATCGCAACATAGGTTTCCTTCCGGCACCAGTCATCCACCACAAGCCGCCACAGCGACAGGAACATGATTTCTTTTTTTGACAGTTACACAGATGGGCCACTTACAGAGTTATTTCATTTCATATCATTTGGAATGCCTCGATGATCTCCGTAGTGACTCGATCTGGGTTCCTAGATATCACTTTTGATTTGTCAAACAAGGGTTTACAGCCACAACGAGAGCAGTGCGCGGCCAGATGACTAGTCGTTACCAGATTATTAACATTGTTCGAATGTTCCCGTAAGTGATCATTGAGGAACCTTCCCGTGTGACCAATGTATTCCTTACCGCAGTCTAAAGGAATACGGTGCACCACTCCTTCCATGCACGAAACAAACGCTTCTCAGTGTTTTTTTTTTATTCGAATCATGGCGCCTCTGTAATATTGTTGACTTCTGTGCACAAGCTAGACAATTTGAAAGGGGCAGAAAGGACGACGTCAACGCCAACATGGGTCCAAATTTTTTTCATGTTATGGCAAGATTGGTGAAAGTACGGCATCACAACCACTTTGCTGCTTTAGCTCTGTAGGGCAGCGGATTCCGGGTGATCACGTTTTCTTAACATGCCGCCAGTCAGTGCTGTCAGCGTTTGCAAGGGGTAGCCAGCTGCGCTTAGGCACGAAACCTGGTTTTCAAAGCTTCTGTGTACCAAGTGATAGCAGGATTTTAGAAGAGCGTTTTTAAAACAAAGATTATTGATGCCTCGCTTAACTAGTTTGGAATGCGCTCATGAATACGGTAGAATGGCTTTCTTCCCTGGGCTTTCTTCCCTTAGCACCAACACACATGACTGTTTCAGAAAACAAGCGCGAGATCTAAAAACCTAATGGAACTGTTAGCAGGCTCTTCACATGACAAAATAAGTCCTTGGAGGCGTTCGCGAAAAACTGGTCAAGCATTCATTGTCACGTTGTCAAAATACTAATCATCGATATACCTAAAATTTTTTACAACCTTTGACCCTTTCAGGATAGTGCACATAATCATATCGTAATGTGCGAGAAATACGCTGCTTAATAGAGGCGCGAGACAGGATCCAATGCATGCACCTTCTCTTTGTAAAAACGTTGAGTCAACCCAAGCAAAGACAAGTAAAACTTTAAAAGTTCTAAAAGCTAGTTAGCGGTTAGACCGACTTCATTCTGGAAGCCCACTATGCCGCAGTTGTCAATGACGCCTTCCACGCATTGATGTAGCTCTTTTTGATGTAATGAGTAAAAGAAATCACAATTAATGTCTCGAGAGAAGACAGAGAAGCTTACGTGAGTGTTGACTTTCAAAAATTCTGTCACTTGCTCAGAGCTGCTGATTCTAAAAGGGTCGTCGAGAGCTAAAACCTGGAGCACCGCGTGGAAGCCGCCAGTGAAACTAAATAGTTTGACTGCATAATTATCGATATCGCGGATTTCACACAAGAGACACCTGCGAAGAATTAAGCCGAGAAAGTGACTATTTATTTTATTTATACTTCCTGTAAAACAAACCGCTAGAAAAAGTCTTCTGTGCAATGGTTTAAAATAATAAACAGCAGAAAACCTTTTCATACTCTGACTTGACGCATCATTTTTTTTAATGGCACATGCTCTTTACGGCGTATGTTTTCACTCTCCATGATAACAAATTTACAAACTATTTTGCATACGTACAAGCTATTGCATCCGAGGCACTGATCTCCTTTGCGATTGCACACACCTGGACACATCTTCGCAAATCTGGGCAACATAAGAAGCCCTCACAAGACGGGCCAGCTATAATGAAGTGTCATTTGCCGAGACGTCAGACTCGCCCTTGCGGTTTTGATGAAAGATCAAATCTACCAAAGCGGTTCTCGATCTCCCTGGCGACAGCCAGGCATAACCTATCGTTTCCCCTCTTCGCGACCACCTGGACACACAGGGGCAATCTCTCCGCTGACAGCAATACAGGGCACACCGAGACGGGTACCTTGAACAAGCTAAACAGTGCCGTCATGCCAGGCGAATCAAAGAATAGCAAGTCCTGATTCTGGAACGGAGCAGCGCTGGTGGCGGCGGGCAGGACAAGCACTCCGTTATCCCCCAGCGTCTCCTCGAACCGATTGCGGGCAATTTCTAAGGAGGCAATGTAGTCTGCAGCCTTCTGCTTCGAACGGAAGCGACAAAGAGGCGCCATGCTGGACGCAGCCAACGCTGCCAGTGTGTGCCGGCCAGCTCCCACTAGATGGCGGAGCAGTTCGATTAACGTGTTGAAGCCACCGGGACGGAACATCTCGGGTATAGGCTTGGGCTGCTTGACGCCGGCTACCTTAAACCACATAAACATGCCAAATCGCATCTCGGGCAGGTGCAGCCGATGCGCTTCGAGTCCATGTGCACCCCTCATGTACTGGGTCACCTGTGTAGAGTACAGAGACAAGAAACGTTGCAAAAATAATGTCACCTATTTTGATTATTACAGAAACAAAAGTGAAGGTAGACCGTAAGATGGGCGCAGAGTTGGGATAGAATTTGTCTAACGCCTTCGAAACAACGGTAACATCACACTTGCCGCAGCACAGTGCTCACAACCTGACGCGCGCGGCGAAGGTTGAGCACAGCTGTATGGTTGTAGCATACGGCTGCATTTAAACCATACGGCTGTGCTACATTTGTAGCACAGCCGTATGGTTTGTGGTCATTTCGGTGTCTTCCACGATGTGCTGCCACTACCTCCACTCACGTAATCGAGCTGATGTGTCGCCAACCGCTGAGTCCAAGACATCGTTCACGGAACGACGCCGTCCGGTGCGAGACCATCTTGTCTTCCCTTCTTTTCACGCGCGTTGAGAGCCGCAGCGGAAAATTGCTCACATCACCGAGGCAGCTGTCCCCTCATCAAGGGCACCAACATGAAACGGTATTAAAAGAATACAAGAGTCACGGTCCTACCTTCGGTGAGCTTGTAAGTACAAATATATCGGTAAAATGTCCGAGCCTCCAAGGTAATCTTACATAGCCGCGCACGACGCAGATAAATTACCGCCGATTGTGCTGTTGCTGTCCGCGGTAGCCGAAAAAATTCGAAAGCGTAGACAGAAAAATTTGGAGGACGCTTAAGCTTCGCCTTTAAGAGTGGAACGCGATAGCATTCAAAGATCCCTAACTGTTTTTCACGCTTTCTAAAAACTGGAGCGCATGTAACCGTAATGTTTACCGGGAAACGCTGGCCGCGAACGCTATGCACGAAGGGGCGCTGTGTGCTAGAAACGCGGCCTCTTGCGTGTGCCGCGACGCGCCGGACGCGAGCGCCAGTTGGAGGTAGTGCAAGAAACCGGGCGCGGCGCTCCGTGATCCCCAAGGCACCCGCGCGCCGGCGCGCGCAAGTGGCGCACGCCGTGGCTGGTCTGTGAATTGCAGAAACGCTAGAAACAGGGTTTTCTTGAGTTTTCGCGTAACATAATTATGTTTTCTCATGTAGTCAAATTACAATCCGAGAGCTATCATGTCTGTAGGTTGTGTGTACGTCCTAGTTTACGATTTCTCCATGTATTTTACTTGAGAAATTAAATTATCTCAGTAAATTCCTTGGGTCACATGGAGGGCTTGGGTATATGTGGTTCGAACATATTTTTGCTGAAACGACACCGGATTTTCTGCGACACGGGCTCCTTAACGCTCCACGGACAGGTACTACACAAACATGGACAGCCGCGCTTTCACCAGATTTGCCTTCTCAAGTGAAGGATTTTCATTGGCAATATCAGTGGGGCATCCTACCTACAAGAGACAGGCTTGAACGCTGGCATATGGTAGCGAATGATAAATGCATTCATTGCGCACAAATAGAGATCAACGCGCATGTAGTAAAGGAGTGCGTTGTAGCACGCACCTTCTGGAAGCTAGTTGCAAGAATGTTTGGAATATCCATCGTGCGGCCACGAAACCGCGGAGATCGGTTTCCGAGTCTCGTTTACTACAGCTCTAGCTACGTTCTGTGGTGCTTCTGCAACATTGCATAACGATCTCGGCAGTCAAGTAGAGCAATGTACCCCAGAATGCGGAAACTACGGGTGATAGTATGGGGTCATCTTGAAGAACAGTTGTTCAAACTCGGTGAAGCTGAGTTTCTTCGCCGCTGATCTACGCGGTACCTAACCGTCTCCCGAGGCGAAGTCTCTCTACAGCCAGAATAATGCTCAATTCTGTTTGCCTGAGTTGAGAGTTTGTATTGGTATGTGCCCCGAGTGTCTTTCACAAATTCCAGGCTGACAATAATGCTTTTACGTGGACGCTGTAGTGATGTTTTGTTGTTGTTGCTGTGTGTGGCAAAGCCAGCGTCAAGCAAACACCATTTATTATTTAATTTGCTTATCTGTTTTGTTTACATCAAGTATGATGTATTACATGTGCTGCACCTTATATTGTACTTTACGTTCATACCACAGTTGTAAGTGTGCCTACGCGTGAATAAATTTCCTTGTCTTCCGCTGAAATGTATACGGACCTAGCGAAGCCGTAAAGAGTATTGTGAAAGAGGGGAATTGGTCGCCCAGAGTTGAAGGATGGCGCTAGTTGTTTTCGTTGCTGCGGAAACGCCGGATTATTAACTGAAGTACTCTCTCCCTAGCGTTAAGGCGTTGGTAGCGTCTGCAAGGGAACATGAAAAAGCTTCTCCGCTAGGCCGTCTGTTGACGCTAGTAGTACCAGCGCCCAAAATGGATAGGTCATGCACTACAAGTCTATTCAAAATGTTGAATAAACATTTCCCAGCGGCTTCTGAAAACTATTATTTCATTCATCACCCCATCAAAATTCACCTTAATATTTTGCATTGTAAAAAAATTACGAAGTGAAGGTCTGAGTTGGCTCAAGATTTTAATCCTATAAGCATTCTTCGAATACTTCAGGCACTTTTCAGAAGCTATGTGTCAGTTTCTCTAATAATTTGCCCGCCAACCGGGCCACTGGTTATATGCAACTCTTCAACGAACCTATGTTGCACCAACGTATGTAACTCGGCATGTGGCACTGGATATGTGACTCATCAATGAGTCATTGACGCCAACATGTCACTGGTTATGTGCCACTCTTCAACGTGACACCGACGTATGTCACTGGTCATGTGGCACTGGATATAGAATGCATGAAAATGGATGAGATCAACGAACCTATCTGACACCGACGTCGGTGGGCATGAGGCTGGATATTGTGACACCAGTTATGTGCCGCTCATCAATGAGTCATTGACGCCAACATGGGTCACTGGTTATGTGCCACTCTTCAACGAACCTGGCTGGCACCAACGTCTGTCACTGGGCACGTGGCACTGGATATGTGACAGTAGGTATGGGCTGCTCATCAATGACTCAGTGACGACAACATGGGTCACTGGTTATGTGCCACTCTTCAACGAACCTGGCTGACACCAACGTCTGTCACTGGGCACGTGGCACTGGATATGTGACAGTAGGTATGGGCTGCTCATCAATGACTCATTGACGACAACATGGGTCACTGGTTATGTGCCACTCTTCAACGAACCTGGCTAACACCAACGTCTGTCACTGAGCACGTGGCACTGGATATGTGACAGTAGGTATGGGCTGCTCATCAATGACTCATTGACGACAACATGGGTCACTGGTTATGTGCCGCTCTTCAAGGACAAAATAAACATTCTTTAAAATTATGGATAGATTTAAAAAATCCATCCAAATTTAAAATGATGGACTTAGAATGGATGGAGACGACGACAAAGTGATTCTCTAGTTGAACGCTGACACTGGCTCCGTCTTCGATGACCGATTTGGCAGTGTCTTTTGACTCAAATCGCAGTTTCCTTGTTACCAGTATATTTGTGAAGGCGCTACGAATCGTCCGATACCCAATTTTTACGTAAGGCAAGTATTTCGCCATTTTCTGGAACTTGTTCGCCGGCGTCCATGCGGTGGTGAGCTAAGACTAGGCTTTATCCGCGGCCGCCGTGATTGGGCCTGACCCCGGCGTGGAATCATACGACGTGGCGTCCGAGATTGAGATGGCCACGTCTCCGACGAAATCGAGCTCCGGCCCTGGCCAAGTATCAAGAAAGCCAGATATCATCATGATGCATGTGATCCTCATTGAGAAGGTCAAGCTCTCAAGTTACCGGTCCCACGCCAGCCCGCCAAGCCTCCGGGCGGCGGCCGGCAGTAACGGCAGGGGAGTTTGCCCCTTGGCGAGAAAAGGCATCACGTACGTAGAGCACGAGTTGTTGAGCAAAAGCACAACTGAGCACACCATGGTAGAGGTGGTTACGTGGAAAAAGCAGAAGGAAAGCACTTTTCTGATAAACATGTACAGTAGCCCATCACACAGAAAGCAGAAATTCAAAGCACTGCTGCACAAAGCGTGCAACGACAGCAGGCTGGTAATCTGCGGGGACTTTAACGCGCAGAATCAAGCCTGGTGTTACCCCACAACATCGGCAAATGGTAGGGACTTAATGCGAGATGCTACCGACTTGGGGCTAAGTCTAATCATCGACCTAGCATACCCTACAAGAATCGGCAACTCGATCACCCGAGACACAACGCCCGATCTCACTTTCGTCAGGGGTAACGGCGGTGATACGGGGGACTTTGAATGGCGAAACACGGGGCACGAGTTGGGCAGCGACCATTAGATTGTGGAGGTCGCTGTCCCGCTCGGTGGCAACGAAGAAGTCGGCAGAAGCTTTATGAAACATAGACTTACGGATGGGGACGCGTTTCGAGGGTTGTTACCCGAGGAGCACACCGAAATTACAGACATTGAGGAGTGGTCGACTGAGATTGTAAACAAGGTAGAAGAGGCCGCCAAGGAAGTCTAGACGGACGAGCGTGTCCACAGGGTCGACAGCCGCCTGGGCCACCTCATCGCGGCCAAGCATGCAGTCCATCCTATCGAGGTGGAAGGCGCAGCAGACAAACAGAAAGCTACGCAAAATCACGAGGGTTGCAATGTGGGCTTGTTGGTGGTACATCTTCAATGGGTGTACGGTAGCGCGATTAAAAGACGGGACAAAAGAAGTGTCCCTGTGCGTCTTTCTTTCGTCCAGTCTTTTAATCGCGCTACCCTACACCCCTTGAAGCTATGCAAGAAGGTCGCCGAACTCAACCGCGAGATTGAGTCCCATAGCAGAGTGCTTTGCACTGAGGAATGGGAGGAGGTTTGTAACGCAGCGGACGGCCAGATGCATTGCGGCAAGACGTGGAGTATGCTGAGACTTCTTTTGGGTACGACCACGACCAAGTCTCACCAGCACAACAACCTGGCCAAGATCGTTCACAGGGCGCTGACCGACCGCGAGGAAGACGAAGTGAAGAAACGCCTCGACGACAAGTACCTGCCGGTCACTTTCGCAGAAACGCACCCGGACTACCAAGGCGAAAGGCAAACGAGAGGCTAGATCGCGACATTGAAGTATGTGCAGTAAGGGTTGCCCTGTACGATCTCAACCGCAAGTCTGCCGCTGGTCGCGACCACGTTACGAACAGAACGCTGAAAAATCTTAACGAAGCGGACATCGAGAACCACATGGCATGCTTCAACAATTGCTGGCGGGGCGGGTCACTACCCCGGCAGTGGAAAGCAGCCAAGATCATCTTGATTCCCAAGCCGGGCAAGCCACCCAACATTGAGAACCTCCGGCCAATCTCGCTTTACGTCCTGTGTGGGCAAGTTGTTGGAGCATGTACTCATAAAAAGGTGGCAGAGGTACCTGGAAGATTCGGGACTTTATCCAAACACCGGCATCGGGTTTCCAAACAAGCTCGGAACTTAGGACGCCATGATACAACTGAAAAATAAAATCCTCGATGCCACTACCAACACAAAAGACAAGCGAGCCATCTTGGGTTTGGATCTGCAGAGCGTTTTTGATAAAGTGAGACACTCTGCGATCCTGGCCCAGGTGTCACGGCTAAACATGGGCAAGAGAACATATGCATACATCAAGGATTTTTTGATGGAGCGGACCACCGAGATCATCGCCGGTGACCTACGGCTCCAAAAGAAGCTCGGCCGTGTCGGGGCCCCCCAGGGCTCGATCATCTCGCCATTACTTTTCAACCTTGTAATGAGAGGGGTGGCCGAGTGGCTCTCGTGAGTTGCGGGGTTCCGACACACCATCCATTCCGACGACACAACGCTCTGGGTCCCAGGAGGAAGCGATGGGCACATAGAGAGTGCATTCCAAGAGGCAGTTGACGGTATCGAGGAGCAGCTGGACGGGTCTGGGCTCACCTGCTCCCCAAGCAAGTCTAAGCTGTTGGTGATTCCACCGAAAGGAGCAGCTAGGAAGGCGAAAGGCAACGAACCTACGAGAAAGCAAGAGACAATAAAGATCAAGACGAGCGGCGGTCACACGATCCTGATTGAGCAATGCTGATTGAGCGCAAACGAGTGAACGGCGAGACGGTCGACCGTGTCGCGGCCAAAGTCACCAAGGCCATTCGTCTCATCAAGAGAATGTCACACAGAACAGCAGGCATGAAGGAAGAAAGCATCACCCGGCTAGTGGAATCCTTCGCTGTAAGCCACATCGCATACGTTCCTGCTTTCCACTACTGGAGGCAGTACTTGCGAAACAAGATCAATGCGCTCATACGCAAAGCGTACAAGGCAGCACACGGACTTCTCGACTGCACAAGAACCGACAAATTCCCGGCCCTGCGAGTGCATAACACCCTGGGAGAAATCGCCGAGGCACAGAGGACCACCCAGCTCGCGCGGTTATCGGTAACAAGAACGGGCAGACAATTGCTGTGTGACCTAGGCCTGGGGCCAAAGGAAAGGGGACCCGAAAATACAGAAGTGCCTGTACCAGACGCAATTAGTAGGCGGTTACGGGTTTGTAAGGTGCCAAGAAACAAGAACCCTGAGTTCCACAAAGAGCGGCGGGGGCGAGAGCCATGGCGCTCATCGATCTCCATGCCAAAGACAGGGGTGCCGTGTTTGTGGACACGGCAGAGTATTCAGATGATAGAAAGGCATTCACCGCAGCAGTCGTCGGGGCATCAACCGGTGCAACGAGAACTTTGGCGAGTGTGCGGACTCGCGGGGCACATCGAGCCGAGGAAGTGACCATTGCCCTGGCCATTGCCGACCCCGAGTGCACGACTGTGCTCTGTGATTCTAGGACGGCAATGAGAAAGTACGCCAAAGCAACGGGTGTGTGGTCAAGCCACGCGTGTGTTGCATGCGGTCGATCTCGCGAGTGAAAATCGGTGTGTCGTGATCAAGTGGTTTCCGGCGCACATGGGCAGTGATGTGTCGGATCGCGGCAACGCAAACCACAACGAGACGGCGAACGCGGCGGTGCGAGGACTAACCAACCGTGCCGCTGCTACTGCGATCGACCCGTCGCGGTGGTGGGAAACCAAGGACAGAATCACCTTCTAAAACGAAATTGTGAAATGGTACAGACTAGAGAGAAGGACTATCCCGCCACCTCATCCGCGCTTGAACCGTTAGGAAGCGATGTTATATCGACAACTTCAGACGGAGTCGTTATTCATTCCGGTGCTTATGAGGCGCCTTTGCCCGAGTGTTTGTATGAGTGACCTATGTCGTGTGTGCCGAAAGGAAAGAGTCACTGCAGCTCACATCCTTTGGGACTGTGCCAAGAATCCGCACGAAGCTGCAACGATGACAACGACCCTTCGCGGATCGAGGCCGCAACGAGGTGCTACGATCAAGAGGTCCAAGCCTGCAGGCCGTCCAGCAGATCACGGCGGCCTTCGAAACGCAAAGCGAAACCGGAGGGAGGCTGCCACCTCAAAACACGGGCAGGCGCGGTCGACCAAAGGGAGTAGTGCGGCCACGGACGGAGTAGAGGCGCCACACACTGGGAAGACGTCATGGCCACGTCACGGTGACGCGTACCCCGCAGGGGAAGGCTAATCGTTCTACAGGCATTCCTAATAAAGTTGCTTCGCTCACTCGCTCTTTAAAATTTATCCGGTGCTGGCCCTAATCGAAACCGCACCATACGCAACCAGACAATCTGAATTGTTTCAATATATATGCATATGGACGCCGCCCGCGGACATCGCGGTGCTGCCGCTAAATTTCGCAAGCAGCGTGTCCATAGGGAAGTGTGAGTAGATGAGCCCGGCTGCATACACACAACTTAGATGACGCGTTTCGGTATAGTGGCAATACGGTGTGTCGCTACACTGCTGCAGTGCTAATCGCATTCACCTCGATATTCAGCTTGAGATGAGCTCGACCGTAATTTTTTACTTCGTTCTGCCGGCTTGCTCATTGAGCTGCACATATCAACGAGGTTTTTGGATTCGCTGAGCAAATGCACAGTGCGATGCGCTAAGATTGCTCATACTCCTCGTAGAGTGCTCGCCAACCGGGCGTGTCCTGCATGCGTTGTTTGCCAATGAATGATGGTGCTTAAGCTAGTCGTTTCCATTTAAATACGTTCTCTAGATGCGGGGAACACTTTAAGTGGCCCAGAATTTTACAATATTTCTTTCACTACCACTTCAGTTTCTCGGTTTTCCGCATGAGCAGGTAAGACCTTCTCACGATCACTTGGTAGTCTCACAATGTGTCGAAGAACCGGGAAGAGGGGGGGGGGGGGGGCTATTACCACGTAAAAACAATTTTTAGACGATACCCACGCCGTACGCACACACGTAAACACGTAGTGGCTGGCAGACATCGCAAGGCACGAACCACACTATGCGTGATTCAGTCGATCTCTACAAGGGTGCGATTACGCTAAATCTCGCAGCAAATGGACATAAGAACAGTACACTCGTTTCTTTTCTAATTACATGTTCAAAGTGACATAGTGGAGATTTTATGAAAGCACTGACCCGTCTAACTGCTCGGCGAGCCTCAGTGGTCACACGGCTCAAGAAAAGGCTTCCTTCTGTATCCATGTAATACAGCTTCAGCGTCTTTAGATTTACCTGAAAAGAAAAAAAAAACATATTGTTTGCATCTCTTCGGTGCAGAGAGATAACATTTATTATGCACACTACCTCGGTGACACAATATAGCATTCGTATATAAAAGCTATGTACGTCAATCTCATCAGTAATAATTAGGAAATCTATAAGAATGAACTGCGATTGATTTAGCAAGTTCTCAGCTTTCGTGTCCTCCTTTTCTTGAAATCGTGGGCCTGAACTTTTTTTACGATGCCTTATAATCCGCATCTTGAAGGCTGTTTCTGTAAGTTGACTTAAACGAGAAATTTAGAGATATTAGTTGCCGGGTGGAAAAGAAAGCTAACTACGCTAATATCTTACTCGTTCCCCGACTTATTGAATAAAGCATTTTTGGCGGGTCATTTATGAAATAAGCTTTTTTTTTTTTCGATACACAATCTTACCTTTTCTTTGTCCCCTCTAAATAAATGTTTGCGCTCGGTCAGCACTTTTTTAAAGCTTTGAGTAGACGGCTGTACGTATACAGAAATTACCTTGCTAAATAAAGCAAACGAATTTAAGCAAAAAAAATTGTCTATACTCGCCTGCATGTTCGATCAGAGCTCTTTCACTGCTTCGGAGTAGCAGGCTTATTTTATGGTAGACTCTACAATAAATATTTTATACTTTAACACACTGACAACTGCGTGACGCTGTGCATTTTTCGCGTTGCTCACCGTTGTGTCGATTATGTGCGCGATAACTGTGACTCGTTCACTCGCTCTACAACAGCACCCCATAAAATCGCACACACCTGTTCATTTAGTCTAAGCCCGCTGGTCGCACTCCCTGCCAGAACGTTGAGCATCAGCGGCAAGTCCTCCACGAATCTGACCATGGGGCCCACGCAGTTGAACTGCCCCAGATCTTCTCCAACATCTGGCAGCAGGCCAGTGTTGGGCACCGCTCCTGAGGTTAGCGTGAGAAAGGGCAGAGGTAAGCATAACAACGGTAGCGCCATCATCGCCTCCATCTGAGCCCGATTTTGGCAAATGTAAAGTATTCCCTCTAATAGTGAAAGCGTGATTAGAGGAAGTTCAGGACTCAATGGCGAGCAGGAGAAAACATTCATTTATTTACAAGGGGTAGGGAAGTGGCAATGAGAGAAGTTGTGGATTTATGGTGTCTTATGATGCTAATAATTAACCCCTTGACTCACGAAAGACGTATTCGTATTCGAGGTCACTTAACTGAAACTCTCTTGGGCCACAAATGTTTGCCGAAATCTACGCACTGACGCTCTTCACGGACCCCGTCAGAATGTCGCAGGTGCAGTTTCCAATGTAACATATCACTTTGCGTTCACGAGGACGGTGTCACAGTCAATTTACTATCATGGTGGGCAGAAGAAAAACGATTACTGAATTGATAAATTTGAAAAGCTCGCTGCATAGTTTTCACCGGCTGTTGGCTTGTGGCTGAAGACACCACAGTACGCGGCTGGTATCCGCACGCTTCCACCGATGTCTGTGCCTAGGCCAATCAGTGAGCCAGCTGCAGCCAGGAGGCTTCCCTCTCCACCTGCAGGGTGTGGGAAAAATGTTTTTGTAAATAGGGTAGGCCGTGTATCAGGGACGCAGCCGCAATGGGGTGCGTGAAACGTCTTCTGCGTGCTGCAGAGGGTGTATAGGGGCTATATATGGAACAGAAATGACGTAACCAAGTAAACAACTTACATTTTTACGCAATAAAATGCCTAGCTCCTTATGCTGCAGCTAGTAAGGTCCTTACAATCTAACTTACAAACCTACTGCCGAATTACGCCACTATGAAACCAGCCCGATAGGTGAAATGTAGCTTGGATTGCTCCATATGCGATTCTACAACGGCACTGCCGGCGTACGCGACATATGCATTGTAGAGTAATAGCTTCTGACGTAATAGTTCTGCGCAAACCCGCAAGGTGGAGAGAAGTAATTAAGCGAAAATGAGACATCCGTCCAATCGTGGCACTTGCTACAAAGAAAACCCATACGGGTTCCTCGAAAGAAAAGCTTCGCAGTCGAAGAAAAATTCGTCCTGCACCGGGACTCGAACCCGAGACCACCGCCATTCTGGGGAAGCCGGTCTACCATCTGAGCTAACCAGGCGGCTAGCAGGCGGCTCAGTCGAACTAGAAGTCGAATTTGTCAACTGGAAGCGAAGGCAAGAGTTTGACGTAATAGCAATGCGTAAACCCGCGAGGTGGAGAGAAGCAATCAATTAAGAGAAAATTAAATAAAAAATAAATTGTGGGGTTTAACGTGCCAGAACCACTTTCTGATTATGAGGCACGCCATAGTGGAGGACTCCGGAAATGTTGACCACATCGGTTTCTTTAACGTGCACCTAAATCTAAGTATACGGATGTTTTCGCATTTCGCCCCCATCGAAATGCGGCCACTGTGGCCGGGATTCGATCCCGCGACCTCATGCTCAGCAGCCCAACACCATAGCCACTGAGCAACCACGGCGGGTAATTAAGGGAAAATTAGACTCCCACCCACAATCGTAACAACTGCTACAAAGGAAACCCATACGGGTTCCTCGAAAGAAAAGCTTCGCAGTTGAAGAAAAATCCATCCTGGTTCGGGACTCGAACCCCCAACCGCCGTTTTTCCGGGGCAGCCGCTTTACCACCTGATCTAACCAGGCGGCTAGCAGATGGTAGAGCGAAGTTGAATTTGTCAACAATTCGAAGTAAAGGCAAACATTTTGACGTAATAGTTCTGTGGAAACCCGCAAGGTGGCGAGAAGTAATTATTTGAGGGAAAATGAGCAGTCCGTCCGTCTAACCGTTTTCCAGCCCACTTGCGTCACTGGGAAGTTCATGATCTAACGTGTACATGGCGCTATCGGACGGCTGTGCTGAGAAAACCGGGTTTGAAACCAACCGCCCTACCACCTTCGGTCATTGGGCACGTGACAAAGGGCGTGCGGCACTAGGTATAAGCCACTCATCAGTTCACTAGTTTCATGCCAGTTTATGTTACTCTGCATGTGCCATTACTTACATGCCATTCTTAAGGGAACCTCCTTACCTTCAACATAGGTCACTGGGTATTGTTGTGCCTGGCGATCCTTCTAGACAAAAGGTTCTTCACCGGTGAGCGTGCAGCTATAAAATTCGATCCTTGCTTCATAGTCTATTCGACACCAAAGAGCTGGCGGCGAAACCACCGTCAACTCAAGATAATTGACAGCGACTGTTCCATGACCCAGCGACAGCTGGGTCGTCACACCTGGTGTGACGACCAAGGTGCTATGAACGGGAAGAATTTGGGCACCCCAAGCTGCAATGGATCATCAGCGTGTACATCTCAAAACGCCAACGCCAGTCTGTGTACTTCACTCGAAGCACCAGCACCCGCCTGTACAACGATGGGGCCCGACGCAGAGTGTTCATAGACAGACCTTCCTTGAAGAACCTCCCTTCAAGGTGATTCCAACCGCCGCATTCCTTGGATGCGGAGGCGGCAGTCAAGACAAAAATCTCAACAACCTGGCCCTTACAATGAGCGTACTAATTGAGGCAGTGAGCCAACGCTGACAACTTCCGTGGCACAGTGTCGACCCCGGTTTCACCTGGAATTGCCTCTTTATTGCATCGAGGGCCGGTCGAAGGTCCGATACCAGAGGTGGAGTCCGGCGGTGCGGTGCGACACCATGGGTGGGGTTTTGTGGACTGTGTGACAATCCAATTGCCCGAGAGAAGGGCACTGAATTCCCATGTCGAGTGAGAGAGGAAGATCAACTGCTTAAATTTATAGTTGAGCTTCAGTGTTGATAATGATATGTGATCTCTGATGGCACAAGAGCCAGCTCTGGCCAAAGAGCGCCACGCAAGTGAGTATGAGTATTTATGGGGGCAATGAAGTGAAAAGTATTGATGGAATACGGCTGTATCTTTGCCTAGAAATAGAGCCACTGTTCAGTGCATAAAACACAAATGTAATAAATTTGACAATGGCTTTAAAGTTTTCAGGGAATGTAAAAGATATGTTTTGAAAAATGATGCCACTGGCTCTGCTGCCTCATCAGAAACCTTGGAGGCAAGGCTTTGGAGGCATGTTCCATACAAATGCTACTATCGCAGCAGTAGCCTCTGTTAAGAGGTCATGCTACGAATTCATCGGGCGTAGAACCTCTAATGAGTGAACATCATTTCAATATCTTAAAAGTTATTTGCTGCTGAAAAATGAGTACACATGAAGGAACATTGCTGGATGAAGGGGAATATTCTGTTTTAAGCTAGAGGAAAGTGCTTTTCTTCTTTCAGATTCTGGTTCACGGCACTCCACCAGGAAATGTAAGACGGTCAGCGTCTCTCCACATTTAGCGGAGACGGGAAGGTCACCACCAGACAACAAGTAAGATTGGGTCTCATAGGTATGGCCTATCCCATGTTGAGAAAGAATTACTTCAGTTCGCCGTGGTGTCGTCGTTGGTCGCCAATTACCCAACTGAGGCTTAGTTAAATGAAGCTTTTTCGATGTTTCAGTGTCCCAGATTCGCTGCCAGTATGTCCTAATTTTTCTGCGGAGAAAACGCGTCAAGTCTGTCACAGGGCCAGTCGTGAAAGTGTCGCTCGCTTTTGCTGTAACAGATGTAGCCCTCTGGTCTGCCAGCATGTTCCTCCTAGTGCCTCTGTCGCCGGGAACCCAGCTGATCGCAACAAGCTAGTTTGACATGTACGCAGTGCACAAAAGTGAGTACAGCTCTTTGAGTGAGAAAATGTTCCAAAAGCCAGGGGAACTCATGCTTCAAAGTGTTGTTTTCACTGGCTTTACTCAACGATGTTTACGGCAGTTTCATAGATAAATAGGATGTATTTCTCATTTGTTGCCATTTATGTACTGACGATGCCACCCGCATAGGTAGCGAAACGTCTATGTATTTTGTTATTTTTCGTTGAGTAAAGCCAGTGAAAACAACACTTTGAAGCTCTTTGAGTACAGGAGTTTTGATATTGCGGGACGACATTAAGGACCTTATTACACTCAAAGAGTCACTGAATATGATGGCTCTGGGTAGGTTGGCTTTCCTGATACATTTAACAGCCGACATTACTGCGTATGCCTCAGCGGAGAAGGCATTTGTTTCCGGGTGCAACACATCAGATTCTGAGAATGATGAACCAACCGCTGCAAAAGACACGCCAGCACAAGACTTTGATACGAGAGTATAAAATTCCGGGCATGAGTACTTTAAATATAGTTCTAGAAAGTGTTTTCGCACGTGTTTCTCCAGAGCGTGCTTTGTGACATGAATAAACGACGTGTCCCATTCAATAAGCTTCCATTGCCACGGCGGTAAGAGCTTTGCCGGGGCCTTTAGACGAGGTTCTAAAAGGACACCCATTCCATTACTGAGCTTCCTCACACGCAGTGAGAAGGGCTCCTTTGATATGGGTCGGTTGCGAAGCAGTACGGTGCACGTCATATAATTTATAGTAGCGTAACAAGGATGTTCAGTGTTTGCGTGTACCTTCAAAAAATATGTAAAGCTAGAGTATGATCTTTGCAAGTTTAGTGACAACTCGTTCAGTTCCGTGCAGAGGCGTTGCGCAGGACATGTCCTGAACGCACCTGTTGACAGGCGGATACCCAAATGGTGAATCGGATCCGGCTTCTTTAACGCGCATGGTGCGGCCAGAGTGGTACACCATGGCACCATAGTCTAAACGTGTACGTATAAGGCTTTTGTACCGGTCCTATAGGCACTTTCTGTCTCTACCCCAAGTGGTGTGTGACAGAAGTTTTAGGACGTTCACGGTCTTCAAGCATTTTGTCCTGCGATATTTGACATGAGGTATAAACGTTAGTTTTGAATCAAAGATAATACCTAAAAATTTATGTCCACTGCTGACAGTGAGTTCATCTCCATTGATAAAAATACTACGGGTTGGTGTTGCCCCTCTCTTCTTGGAGAAGAGCATGCAAGGACTTGTCGGCGTATTCACTTTAAACACGTGTTCATCCGCCCATCTAGATAATTTGTTTAAACGAAGCTGGACCTGGCGTCCGCAGATAACAATATTGCACGATTTAAAGCCTACCTGCGCGTAGTCGAGATATGCAGAATAAAACATGGTGTATAAAATGACTGTATCAAGTGAATTCATTTTCACAATAAATTGTGTGCAATTAAGCACGCCTCCATGCAGCACAACGGTCTCTTCGGTGAATGTTCTTGACAAATTGTTGCCCACTCGTACACGAAGCATGTGATGAGAGCTATATCCTTCGATTCAGTTAAGCATGTTGCCACAGACACCCATTACGGAAACGTCCCGAAGAATACCGAAACGCCATGGCGTATCATACGCCTTCTCAAGGTGTCGTTTACACTGGGCTACAGCTATCTTCCCGAACCCTCATGTCTGTCATGAAGATCAGGTTGATCTGCCTACAACGATATCTAGAAATCGCTGACGGATGAATTAAGGAGAATGTCCTTAACATGCATGGAATGATCTGGCCAACAGAAATCTACACGTGTCATTGCCGTAGTCAACACACAACGTCAACATTGTTGTGTCCGGGCCCTGAGAAAACACTTAATAATTGGATAATCACAGCATATCAGGAGAAGGCATGACGTTTTCTAAGTATTACTCAAGGCGGGAACTGCGCTTTGACGGCCAGAACATCGTCCCCTTTGTTCCCGACGGTTGAACGGAGGACAAACGATGTACTCACCGCTGCTTCCACCGGGGCTTCGGCGCGTGTCGTGTGGGTTCCGCGTGCAGCCGTCCACCAGGTTCTGCGATTCGCCCCACATGCACATTTCGGGCACGTTGGTCAGCGCCAGCGGGAAGGCTCCAGCTGCCCGGAGCAACGCCACGCTTGGGGCGTCCTCCTCGGCCCGCCGCCCGTGCCAGAAAAGGGATCCCGCGTCCTGTCGCAAACCTGGAAGACATTCATACTTGTCAAATAACGCTGTCACACAATTACCTAACAGGAACCAGTTGTGCGCGAAAAAAAAAAAATTCGAGTTTAATCCGGACTGCGAAGCACTGTCAGCGATAGCCAGATTTAATGTTGCGCTTGCACTGTACGCAGGTGCGCAAGAACTTGCGGCACCCTCACAAGCTTTAACACGCGGCGTAGGAGATGTGAAGGCATCACGCGGGCGCCTCCACGCCGTCCGTAGAGAGCGGTGCCACAGAAATTTACATCACTTTCAGAATGTGGGCACTAATAAGGTTTTTCCACCTTTTAATAGGATCAGAAAATGTAAAGTAAAAAGCACGCGCTGTCAATGAAATTTTTAATGGCATTTTCATTCCGCGCAATAATTATAAACAATTCTGAGAAATAATCAGCGTTGTCACCTTAGCAATTAATTTTTATTTAGCGACCGGTGACGTTCTTTAGCGATATGCCATTGCAATTGGTGTCACTTTAGTTACTTCAAAGTTGCTTCGAAAATAGCCTTCTAGAACGCGCTATATTATTTAAACGCTTTATGTGAGCGGCCGATTTTACCGATTTGAGTGTGTCTTAGCGCTCTGTGTTCTGCACTTTCGCTAAGTTTGCACTATTAGCCGCCGTGGTGGGTAATTGCGCTGCTAAACCCGATGGGGCAAGATGAAACCCTGGCCGCGGCGGCAGCATCTCGATGGGGCGCGAAGTGCAAAAAAAAAAAACGCTTCTGTATATCTTACTTAAGGTTAGATTTTCTTGAAACAATATAATATACGCTAGTGTGGCGTGAATTATTTACACAAAAATACATATCGCGTTTGTCTAGGCTACGTGTGAATTTGATCAAATTATTTTTAATGCGTTTGATTGGTGGACATCTAAAATTTTAGAAGATTTAGATCGCGGCATGTGCATAATGCGATAGATCATTTGTACAAATGCGTATAACACGGGAGTGGCTGGGCTGGTTCACGCGAGTCTGAACAAGCTGCTTTTCAAACGCATGGGTTTTGGACAAATCAGTAATGCGAAGAGCCTTCACTTAGCCCAAGGGTCGGAAGCGTATTATTTGACCTGCAGACAAAAGTCAAGCAATTATCATCGTATTGACATGCGACCTTGTGCATCAGAAGTGCCGAAAACTGAAGAAAAAGGTGCATTGCCAGCGAAGCTGTGCAGCACACGACAATTAGCTGACATAGAATTTTGAACAAAGGTACAACTTCATTATTTTCATCGGTGGTCATCGGGACGAAAGGTACACACCCACATTTATTTTTGAGTGTCCGCCTTCATTCGTGTTGTACATTCGTTATATACGTTCGTTTTTTTTTTTCAATTCGCGATATATAGAGGCAAAGAATCACCGCACCGACTGGTGCACTGGATGAGTGCCGTCAGCGCCTTCGCAGAGGGAGGGGCAGTATGGGAACGCTAGCCCGATGACCGGCATTGCAGTGAGCTCTGGAAGACGACCACGATGACGAGCGGGGAAGAAGTGGCACGAGCCATTGCTACTGCTGATGTTTTTTTGCTCACAGAGTTTTCGACGGACACGAAAAATGCGCGGAACCATGTAATTAACCAAGCGCGGTGAAACCCTAACGAGCGGGCCAACTGCCTGGCGCGTGATTTCACGAACCGCGCCCGAGCTAGTGGCCCGGCTCTCCCGCAGGATTGTGCTTTCAAAGATAATCTTACGACCTTTCACGAAATTACGTCACATTACAGACACCCCCCCAGCAGGAGGAAATTCCCTCCCCCCAACCCGAAACTGAACAGGGCTCAGGCTGTTACTTTCAGGCTTTTACAGACGAGATCCTACCTCACCCCGAGAGCGCTTAGTTGGATAGACCCGAACTTCCCCCAATCGTGCTCCAAATGCGGTCATGCGTGCTGCTCTTTAGACCACATGCTCTGGCTATGCCCGTACAACGCGGGCTCCGACTTTCATAACAAGTCCAAGTGGGACGCCTTGCTGAAGAGCTCGGATTTCACAAACCAACTACAGGCCGTCCAGAGGGCCCACGACGTCGCGGAGAGTCACCACCTCCCTGTCCCGTCGTGGGCGGGGCTACCGGTTACTTCGGTTACCCGCAATCGAGTTTCTCAGGGCACTCTAATAAAGTTCTTTTCACTGTCACTGTCTAGCCATAAACAGCTTCGCTGGAAAAAATTATGATCGATAATGTGCACCAAGTAAGTGCCTTTGTGTGCTAGAAAAATCATGGGGCTTGTGTTCTTTTGAATCGTGCAGCACTTGGAACATTACAATATCCGGGCAAACGCCAAATTTCAGCCATCCTTGTCCATTATGTAAAAGCAGAATAGTAAAGTAAAAGGCCGCTACAAACTGCTGGTAAATTCACTGTTTATTCCTCACTCACACGAAGCCTTGACAAACGTGAGACGTGTGCGTAAATGATTTACGACATACTAGCGCCGTGAGACGTGTGTGTAAATGATTTACGACATACTAGCGCGTATTAAGGGAGAACGCAAGTAAGGCGGGACAGTAAAGCGGGCGCCAACGTTTCGACAAATTGACTTGGTTTTTTTCAAGGCAAGATATGCTTTCTTCCGCACAGTTTAAGGGTACGCTTCTTCTAAAGGGGGGTTAAAGTTGAGTGGGTGAGGCAACGATCAAAGGCGTGCTAACGGCGAGGGTGCAGAATTGAAAAGAAAGGAGTGCTATTGAAACGGCCGGTGACATGGCCATTTTAGCCGGCCGTGTGTTTTTTCGTGGAAGGGGCCTGGACGACGACGTGTGGGAGATTATCTTCTTCCACTGGAGTTCAGTGAGCCATCATCTCTCTGAAAAAGATTATAAAAGCGGCAGAAATTGGAGCTTGTGGAAGAAAAAAAGTTACTGAAATGCAATAAATATACAAATAAAAGAATAAAGAAAGGAAGGAAAGAAAAAGGAAAGGCAGAAAACAGAAACACTGAGCAACCAAACGAAAGATAACTAAGTGCTGTTGTCTATAGATTGAAATTTAGCGTAACGAATAGATTCTAAAGCTCCCTTTGAAATGTTTATGTTTCGGAAACGTCTAATTTGAAGTAATATTTACTCAGAAGTTTTAGCGACAATTTCAGCTACATTTCAGCAAAATTTTGCGGAAATTTAGCTACTTTTTTGTATAAATTAAGCGACACACTTCTAAAGTATATTGCAATACTGCCAATAAATCAGCCAAGAACCTAGCACCTGGTTTCAGCGACATTGGCTGCTTTTACTTTTATCCTGCATACAGCACGCACGTTTCCGGTGCTTGGTACAGCGCT
The DNA here is from genome assembly GCF_023375885.2 of Dermacentor andersoni. Taxonomy (NCBI): domain Eukaryota; kingdom Metazoa; phylum Arthropoda; class Arachnida; order Ixodida; family Ixodidae; genus Dermacentor; species Dermacentor andersoni. The sequence continues at coordinate 150,265,170 of NC_092817.1, forward strand.
TGAAGTATAAGTTGGATTCGGACTCTACAGCTTGATTTTAACTCATAGTTTGCTTAATTTCTGCAAGTGTTCTTCAAATGACCCTACAAGTGCTTGTTTCCAAGCTCCGCTAGTCCTCTCCGTCACCATGAGCTGTGCCAAACATGTCACCGATTGTGTTCACATGCCACGACTTGTAGTCTTAGTTTGATGTTCGGCATAGAATGTATCAAAAATATTCTATTTTTATACGCTTTGCAATAAATGTTTCACGTTTTCAGCTAAAACACTGACAGTTGAAATTTCTGCTTCTGTACATAGAGCACAGGTTTCTGTGCCGTGCTCGCATGTCTTGTCAAGCTAGGTAGGCAAGAACAGTGTATAAAACAAAGTACGTAATAAAGTACACACGTCCTTAGTGTGTTTTATATGTGAAATCCCACTTTTTACACGCAGTTTCTGGTCGTGATAAAGAACAGGCTAGACGAACTTTTTCAGTTTAGGTGACACTATAGCTATGACATGCTGAAATAAATGATTTCATGTCGTGAACTCCTTGGCACTGTACAAGTACAATGTTACATCGCAGGCCCTCTTTGGAAGTGAAATACAGCTGAGAAGATGACCAATGCTGACCAGCGTCAGTGTTGTTCTATTCCCCAATGAGCATTTTCTTGCTTATTTTATTTCCTTGCTGTGAAACTTTCCAATGTCTGTCTCCAAATGTCCCGGGGATGTGCCTTGCAATGCTAGTGTGTATCATTACGCGTGGTCCACTGCATGTCCTGGGAATATACACGAAGTGGAAAGGGGAGCCAGTGGGCTTTCGAAGGGCTTGGCATGGGTGATAGCAAGGCCTTTCAACAACGTAGCAATGCCACCCAGCTTTGATTTGTTTTTCCTAGCATGTCTAGCCTCGAATGAAGAAAAGATTGATGGTAACCCCCGAACTCTTTATAAGGGCGCTTTATGGCTGAATGTTGCCGGAATAGCGTGCCAAACAACCCATAAATAACCTTTGATGGCAATGCTGTTCTTGGCAGTGAACGGCAGCCCCAGCAACGGCTTTTCTGTGCTCATTTGGCTGGCGCTCATCTTTCCCGATGCCACCAGCCTATCGACCTCCTTGGCGTCGTCGAGCGCTTCCTCAAACCGCTCCTCGACGACAGCGTTGATGACGGGCTGCACGTCCCGGATGCGCCTGACGTAGGCCGAGACGAGGTCGACGCTTTTGACCTGCGAGAATAAGGAAGCGGCGTGTGAGGCAATAGCTCCCACAGTGTGTTTGTTTGTTCGTTTGTTTTCGTTGTTTATTCAGACGACCATACCAAAAATAAATTTGTCTGGTCCACGAAGCTCCTTCAAAGGCATGAATGCGGGATAATGCATCAGATCCCTTTCCCATCCCTAATTCTCTACACATATAACTCCGACAATAAAAATGGTTGGGTTAAATGTAACAACGAATTCGGGAGTCGGGGGAGTACAAGTACAAAAGCAATGACAGGGAAAGTATACGATGTAATCACTTCAAGATACATACTTATATCTATAAACGAGAAAAAAGAAGATTGACCGAGAGCCCTGATTTTTATTAGTCATATCATCAGAAGCCAACAAACACTCGCACCGAAGACAACATAGGGGAAATTACTTGTGCTTAATTGATGAAATAACGAAACGATAAATTAATGGAAATGAAAATGGATGAAAAAACAACTTGCCGCAGGTGGGGAATGATTCCGCAACCTTCACATTTCGCATGCGATGCTCTACCAATTAAGCTACCGCTGACGCCGTTTCCCCATACACTTTCTTGGGTATTTATGTTTCCTAGTAGAACCCTGTGAATGTTAGCCAGCGCCACCACTCACAAACCTTGGTGGCGGATGTGGAACATCCCTTCACTAAAATGATGAAAAATAAACGAAAATTCACAGGTTCTCTTGTGCTATCCCTAAGACGACTTAAAGGGTAAAGCCTAAGTGCCGATGTGTACGACACAATCGTGACGTACACATCCCCCTTAATTCGCTTAGTCTGCTTCGCTTAGTCATCCCTCTTAATCAGCTTATGATGATGATGATGATTTGGGATTTTTATGGCGCAACAGCTGTGCAGACTATAATGCGCCAAGAACATGTTTTTCGTATTAGCTTATTTGTTTAAATGCTGTAAAATGGTGTAAATGGCCAACTAAAAATATAAGACATGAAATGTGCTACAGTTCTTGTAGAATTCCTGTGGCTCTTAAAAAGTTAAAAGTATCTTCATATGGGACCAGTGGTTCATCGCTCAATAAGAACATATGATGGATAGGGATTCTTTTGTCGTAAAAAATCTTAAAATATCTTTCCCTCCATTTTTTAAAGCCAGGACATGTTATTGAAATACGTAGCACGGTTAAAATTTCACCGCCGTGTTGGCATGTTGGTTGTGGTTTGTTATTAATTAAGTAACTATGTGTTAGCCTTGTGTGACCAATTCTTAAGCGACATAATATAACCTCATAAAATCTTTGTCTGTGGCGACAACTCTGCCATTCTCGTAGAATAGGTTTTATGCAATGAAGCTTGTTAACTTTTTCTTGATCCCACACTTTCTGCCAGTGTTTTTTAACTGCTATTTTTAAAGTGGCTTTATAATCTTGCCAAGCTAGGCCAACATCATGTAGCTCCAAATCTTTGGTACGGACTGCCATAAAATCTGCTCTTTCATTACCGGGAATTCCTACATGACTAGGAATCCAGCAGAAAGTGACATTTAACGCTCTCTTGTGACATGTTGTGTATTGTTTTTTTATTTTCTTCAGTAGATTATTTCTAGATGGTAACCTAGATGCGAGAGCTTGAAGAGAGCTCAAGGAGTCGCTAAATATAACAGATTGGTTATTTCCTCTTTTCAGGATGTCTTCCAAGAGCTAACGAAATGGCATGAAGTTCTGCAGTAAAGACAGTAGTAGCCTGACTTGGAAGTCTCATTTGTTTTTCAAATTGATTTGATGTCACTGCAGCGCCTACATTGCCATTGCTTTTTGATCCATCTGTAAAGTATTTCACGCAAAAATTATATTCTAATTCTATTTCTAAATATTCGCTTAGTAACGCCTCTCTTGGTGAAAATTGCTTTCTGTTTTTTGTTAACCTAAAGTCGCATTGCGCATGTTTCATCTCCCAAGGAGCAAAAGAAGGGTCATCTTGCAAGAATTTATTTCTTACGTCGAAACATAGGTCCGCATTCAGCTTTTGGTACCTGATGAAAAAGGAAGGAATGATTGCCGGTTTGTTGCTAAAATGTACTTCAAAGCGCGGCCTTGTAAATAGTAGTCTACAAGGATGCGTTGAACAGGACAGTATTCTCATTATGTACATGTTTCCAAGAAATAGTCTTCTGTGTTCCAAAGACAGCTGGTTGGTTTCTGCATACAAGCTTGTACGGGAGACGTACGAAACGCGCCGGAACACAGACGTAGTCCGAGGTGATGCACCGGATCAAGAACCTGTAATGCTGACGTTCGAGCTGAGCCGTACACAAAACATCCGTAGTCTAATTGTGACCGGACAACTGCATTGTATATGCGAAGCAGACATATTCTATCTGAACCCCATGATCGGTGGGATAGGAGCTTTATTAAATTTATGGATTTCAGAGATTTCTGTTTTGCATAAGCGATGTGCGCTTTGAAGTTGAGTTTCTTGTCAAAGATCATACCAAGAAATTTGTGTTCGTTCTTTACGGTGATTTGCTGTCCTTTAATATGTAATGTTGGGTCCGGTGTGAGCCTTCGGTATTGGCTGAAAGGTACGCATATTGCTTTTTCTGCGCAAAATTTAAAACCATTTTCGTTTGCCCATCGCACTATAGAGTTTACACCCAACTGGAGTTGGCGTTCGCAAGTAGACATATTACAAGAGGAGAAACAAAGTTGAATGTCATCGACATATAAAGAATACATTAAGGAAGAAGGAATAACTGTAGTTATCGAATTGAGCTTCACTAAAGATAGTGTAACGCTCAATACTCCACCTTGCGGCACTCCATTCTTCTGTATAAAACAGTTGGAGAAAGTTGGTCCAAACATCACCTGAAAAGTTCGGTCCTCCATATAGCTTTTGATTATACGAAGCATGTGCCCTTTTATTCCGTATCTGTGCAAGTTCATTAAAATGCCATGTCTCCACGTCGTATCATACGCTTTTGATAAGTCAAAGAAAACGGAGACGCAATGCTGCCTTTGGACGAAAGATTCACGGATTTTTGTTTTTAACCGGACTAATTGGTCGATTGTGCTGCGATTGGCTCTAAAGCCACACTGGTACTGATCAAGTAACCCGTTACTTTCCAAAAGGTGTACAAGCCGTTTGTTAACCATTCTTTCGACTGTTTTTCCTAAACAACTGGTTAAGGCAATGGGGCGATAACTGTTAGGATCAGAGCGTGCCTTTCCAGGTTTTAGAAGTGGTAGAACTATCGCCTTCTTCCATGCTTTTGGAAAATAGCCTTCCGCCCACAACCTGTTGAAGAGGTGAAGGATTGTGTCGTACGTGTTCATGTGTAGGTGTCGCAGCATTTCGTAGTGTATGTTGTCCGGGCCTGCTGAATGGCTCTTCCCTAAATATATCGCATCGAAGAGTTCAGTTTTTGTAAAAGGACAGTTATATGGCTCAGTACTATTCAGTGATATCCGGAGATCTTTCTTTTCTGCCGTGGCCTTTATATTAAGAAACTCGGGAGTGTAATGAGCGTCACTCGAAATTACAGCAAAGTGCTCGCCAGGTATACTTGCTTGCCCTTTAAGATCCGTTTCGTCGTCAAATATAGGGAGTGTGTATTCTGTATGAACACCGTCTATTTTTCTCATTTTCTCCCATAATAATTTACTTGTTGTTTGACTGTTTATCGAGCTCACATATTTCACCCATGATGTTCTTTTTGCTATCCGTCTTTCTCTTCTAGCCTCACTGCGCTTTTGTTTAAAAAACAATAAATTTTCTAAAGTTGGGTACCTGTTTAGTCGAGACCATGCACAGTTTTGTTTCCTGCGAGCTTTATCACATGCATCATTTCACCACGGTTTTGGTCTACGTGGAAGTTTCCCTTGTGAAAGTGGTATGGAGTTTTCAGCTGCATCTAAAATTTGTTTCGTTATCGCATCACATAAGTCGTCAATATTGAGCGCGATGACATCATCAATCCTTATTTCGGAGCTTTCCAAAAAAACTGACCAGTCTGCTTTACCCAGCTTCCATCTCTGTCTTCGTGCTGGCATTGTGGGAGGCGCGTCGATCGGCTTGAGTATTATAGGGTAGTGGTCGCTGCCACGTGGGTTTTCCCTCACGCCCCAAGTAAAAAACCCAGCAAGTGATGGCGTGCCACAGGAGAGGTCAATGCTTGAAGTAGATTGTGATTTAGCAATAAAATATGTTGGCTTTCCATCATTAAAAAGGTACAAATTGCAGTTGTCTAAAAATTCTTCTACCATTTTCCCCCTTGCGTCAGTGTGGTTACTGCCCCAGATGTTATTATGAGCATTAAAATCACCCAATAAAAGGAAAGGTACTGGAAGTTCTTTCATGAGATTTTCTAATTCTTTTATTGCGATATTCTTACCCGGTAGTAAGTACAGGGAGCATACTGTTATTGTTTTCCCTATCTGAACCTTTACTGCAACAGCTTCTAAGTTGGTGTTAAGCTTCACTTCGCGTACTGGGACTCCTTGAGCGACCACTATAGCGACTCCTCCAGATGCGACTGACGCCTGTTCCCTATCTTTGCGAAATATGCTATATCGACGCAGAAGTTGTTTATGGCAACCTTTCAAATGAGTTTCTTGCAAACACATAACAGAAGCCTCAGCATCCTCGAAAACATCGTAAATGTCATCAATATTGGTTCTTAAACCACGGCAGTACCACTGCACAATAGTAGCCATATTTGATGATGTGGATTATCAAGTACTTCACGAGAGATTCTATGTAAGAGGTCACAAAGATGACGTATGTGAATGAGCAAGAAACTTGCTAAAATGCTTTGTAGGTCACTTCTCCTTGGCAGGGGGAATGACCGGAAGTCTACCGCCTTTGTGTTTTCCAGGGGGAATACCCGACTTTTTGGTTTGCCTACCAGATATAGGCTCTTTTGTTTGATTCGTGTCCGGCGGACACACTTCCATCATATCATCGCCCTTTGGGCATTCATCGTTGATGGTGCTTGGTGAAGGTGCCGTCTTCTTGGAAAGAAAGCGGTCCTTCAGCACCGGCGTTGAGACCTTCGTGGCCTCTACTGCGTGCTGACTGCCGTCAGGCTCAGCAGAAGCCTCTGGGCCTCTTGGGAGAGGGTTTCGACGAGCGTCTGTTATTTCAATGGGTGAGGAGGGCCGGAGAGCTGAAACCTTGTCCAGCAGCTCCACCTGGGTTCCAATTGACACCATCGGCGGCGCACGCCCTCTGCGCACAGCCTGTGCGTAAGTACCTCTATCGGCAAACGCGACTCTCTTTTTGGCTTCAATGTATGATATGTTCTCCCGTACCTTCAACGCAATCACTTCTTTTTCTTTTTTCCACTGAGGACAAGATCTGGAAAATGCCGCGTGCTGACTCGCGCAATTTGCGCAGCACAGCTCGTTTGTGCACGTTTCATCACCATGGTCTGGTTGACTGCATTTAGCACAGGTTGCTCTTCCGCGACATGACTGGGATCCGTGCCCATATTTCTGACACCGAAAGCACCGGCGGGGATTGGGCAAATATGGTCTTACTCTAAGGTACAGGTAGGAGGCCTTAACGGCACTTGGAAGCGTTAAGGAGTTGAAGGTCAGCACAATGTGTTTGGTCGGAGTTTCAATGTTATTTTTTTTAATTTAATTCGTCTTGCACATATAACACCCTGATCTCTCAAGGCTTCTTCGATTTCCTCGTCTGTGCACTTAAGGAGTTCTGTATCTGAAATCACACCCTTCGCGTAGTTCAGTGTCCGATGTGGTGAGACAGACACACTGTTCTCACCGATCTTCTCAAGTTTCTTAATCTGCCTGCTATGCTCAGCCGTCATAACTTCGAGCAAGAGGTCTCCAGAATTCATTTTCTTGGCTTTGTAGGTCTCACCAATACACTCGTTAAGTGCTTTGGCGATGAGGAAGGGTGACATGTCTTGAATTTTTTGTTCAGTTTCAGACGTGATGACAAAAAATTTTGTGAAGCTATCACTAGGTTTATTGAAGTTCATTACCTCGGTCCGGTGCCTTTTCGGCCTCTGATCAGGTTTTGTTGAAGAGGGGATTCTGTCCATGAAATTACATATAAGTTCGGCAGCTAAGCTGGCCGCCCACCATGGAGCCCAACACGGGAGTGTTTTAAAAACCACTAGCCATACATAACTGCTATAACCATATAACCATGACCAAGGAAGGCCACGCCCACATGGTTAACCCTAGCCGCCCGGAAACTTGGAAATGAAATGAAGCAAATAGGAGACAGGAAAGGTCAAAAGTGAGAGAGAAAGACGAAGATTTGAGTAGAGAGAGACAGGAAGAGGCGACTGCCGATTTCCCCCGGGTGGGTCAGTCCGGGGGTGCCGTCTACGTGAAGCAAAGGCCAAAGAGGTGTGTTGCCTCCGCCGGGGGGCCTTAAAGGTCCGAACACCCGGCATGGGCTCAACCCCCAGGATCCCCCTTTACCCGGACACGGCTAAGCCGCGCACGGCTACACGCGGGAGGGTCCAACCCTTGTGTGCTCGGGTACGCGGTGTCGCAACATACCAAACGCCTGCTGACGCAGACGCCCCTGCGGGGATATCAGCTTACTCCTCCCCTTAATTTGCTTAGTGCACTTCGCTTAGTTATCCATCTTAGTTCCAAAGGTCGAGGGTTCGACTCTCAGCCAAGGTGGTGAATTCGAGTGCCCTAACTCTACATAGAGGGAATTCTAGTGCCAGAGTTACCTCTAGTATTTATTGTAGGAAACTGCGATTCACACACGCACCCCGCACGGACTGTTGTGGCACCGCTAGATGGCGCAACGCGTCCATTGGGATAGCGTGCCTCGATGTCCTCCTCCCGCACCGCTCCGCCCAGGGTGGCGACATTCATTGTTGGGTGCAGTGCCATCGATTTCAAGGACGTCCGCCATTGAAGTGACCGTGCCTTCGCTCCCGCGCATGCCAAAGCTGAAGTTTCTTTATGAGCTTTAAAAGCTAAATACCGAAAACGTTTGCGGCCCCGCCGGCGCTTATTTGGACAGCGCTCACTTCCGGCTGGGAGCTAGTTGCGTCCGCCATGTTCTTCCTGGGCCAGTCCATCTACTGAGTAAGACGGCGCTAGCACGCTTGTTTTCTTGCTTGTCTAGTTGTGTCGGCTGCAGATCTTCAGCGGAGGTGACTTCTGTATATCTGTCGTTGTTTGCTGGAAGTCAGCGTGCCTTTCTGGACGTGTCTTGCTGCCTGCTATTGCAATGCTTCATTATTCGCCTCAAGACAATGGTTTACGCATATTAACTGCGAAGATAGCACAACTGCGGGCGCAATGCACGTTTCGAAAAGCCCAGCATCAGTCTGAATAGCGCTAACCAGATTCGCCTATGAACGGCAAATTTGCCTTTGTGATCGTGGGTCCGTTCCTGAGCGCGAACGACGCGTTACCGCGCAGTGCGACATCCTACTTAAATTCGCTTAGTTGAGCTATTGTTGAGTATTTAAACAGCAACATACAGGAGATTCGCGAGTAGTTTTATTACAGTACAAAACGAAAGGAAAAGACACTGCCAGTCGCGGCAGTTGCTATCTGAGGTTTTGCGCACACAAGCTGCGGCCGGCAGAAATAAAAGGGATAGGGAGAAGATGGCAAGGGGAGGAACTGAAGATGGCGAGCAAGGACAGGGAAGAGCTATGGGCACTGTTTACCAAGTACGAAAATAAGTTTTCATTACTTGCACGCGAGTGTACAGGCACAGTTCTAAATTGTACCACGCGCGAGTAACTGTTGCAAACAACTGCACTAACACACAGCCGATATAGGGACTTTAGCCAAAGCAAGCTCGCACATTGGGTCGGTCGCCGCGCCCCGAAAAAGATGGCTCGATGTTGCGTGCCCTTGTGCACGAATCATTCCAGGAATGGTTGCAGAACGTTTCCGTTTCCTAAACAGCCAAAACGAAGACTTCTCTGGATTCTCTGGGCCCGTTTAGGGCCTGTACTATGCGTAACAAATAAAAATAATAAATGGGGTACATCTTAACAGCCATTACAGTTTGTATAAATCCTACTGCGCGGGCGGCCTTGTTTGCTTTAGTTCAACTTGCAATTAAATTATGTCCATGCGGGAAACGTTAGAAGCATGCGCGTACGGCTCACTAGTTTTAGACTCACCTCTTAGTGTACTCCGGTACTTATTACTTCTGATAGATATAATAATCCCTTTTCGTCTGTACAGTAAGTAAGCCAACACATCCGATTAAAATGACCACCTAGACCACGGTATTTTTGTTTGTTTTGTTTTACCCGACATTATTTAGTCACTAGAGTTCATTTGTGATTGGTATAGCCACAGGCCCTTTCATGGCCGTACTCTCATAAGTCATTTATTATAAAGCCGGATGACTCGTCGAGTTTCGGGAAATATTTATTTGCCACGGATAGAATCTAATACAATACTTTTCATTCGACTTGCAGGCTCAGTTTGAAAAAAAGTAGCTTTGAGCAAACCAGAGCAGACGGGTGGACAAAGCTGAGGCCAGACGCTTTGCCACAGGTGTTCCCTTTCAGAGGTAAGATAGCGGACTCCAGCATGCTCATTAAATGAGAGTGCACATCCCATAAGGGACCACTTGCAAATTCTTAGGTTGCCTGCCCTGCATGACTATTTTGCAAGCAGAAAAGTGTTGCTTTAAGTGGTCTCCTCACAGACTAGCACAAATAGTTAAGGAGATACCTTGCGTCTAATTGAGACAAACAAAAGGAAGAAACAGACGACGCGTTGGTGGCTTGTAAATTGTCAAGTCACGGCTTCCAATTGGGCGCGACACTTTTCAAAAAGCACAAATGTTTCTGACAAGTGTCCTGGAAATTCCAGAAATGCCATATCGTGGTTATCCCTACATATCCCCACTACCACTTCGGGAGTGCCTCCATTGTTCCGTTTAAGTAGAATTTATCCCTGTCGAATAACCGCAGCATCGACAGGTCATAGTATAGCTAAGCTGTTTAATCGGAACAATAAATTGCACTATGACCCTGTGGTGGATATTGTGTGAAAAAGTGCAGTGACCAAGTCAAACTTTTTGCAGGGGTGGCGCATGCACTTGAGCGTGGGCGAGGAGTACGCGGAGACGGAAGGGCAGGCAGGCCGCATATTAAATAAAAAATTTCGAGCTGGGGGAGGGTGGGGTCACGTGTCGAATGTGAAACCCCCTGCCCCTCCATCAAGCTCATCATCATCATCATCATCATCAGCCTGGTTACGCCCACTGCAGGGCAAAGCCCCCTCCCATACTTCTCCAACAACCCCGGTCATGTACTAATTGTGGCCATGTCGTCCCTGCAAACTTCTTAATCTCATCCGCCCACCTAACTTTCTGCCGCCCCCTGCTACGCTTCCCTTCCCTTGGGATCCAGTCCGTAACCCTTTATGACCAACGGTTACTTTCCCTCCTCATTACATGTCCTGCCCATGCCCATTTCTTTTTCTTGATTTCAACTAAGATGTCATTAACTCGCGTTTGTTCCCTCACCCAATCTGCTCTTTTCTTATCCCTTAACGTTACACCTATCATTCTTCTTTCCATAGCTCGTTGCGCCGTCCTCAATTTGAGTAGAACCCTTTTCGTAAGCCTCCAGGTTTCTGCCCCGTAGGTGAGTACTGGTAAGACACAGCTATTAGATACTTTTCTCTTGAGGGATAATGGCAACCTGCTGTTCATGATCTGAGAATGCCTGCCAAACGCACCCCAGCCCATTCTTATTCTTCTGATTATTTCCGTCTCATGATCCAGATCCGCCGTCACTACCTGCCCTAAGTAGATGTATTCCGTAACCACTTCCACTGCCTCGCTACCTATAGTAAACTGCTGTTCTCTTCAGAGACTGTTAATCATTACTTTAGGTTTCGGCAGATAAATTTTTAGACCCACCCTTCTGCTTTGCCTCTCCATGTCAGTGAGCATGCATTGCATTTGGTCCCCTGAATTACTAAGCAAGGAATGCTGTGAATGCGGCCGAACGTTAGTCTTTTCACCAAGTTTCACTCTTTCCGTAGCCAAGTTTGTGAATGCAAAACGTCGCCGTCACCCCCACTTTCAATGGTTGTTTTCAGTAAGCCATATTTTGAGCCTTCATGCTTTCATGATGTCATTGCCACATTTGTTGATCGGTGTGATATTCCCCGTTTATCGCTATGTCGTCTTTTGTTTTGTTTTTCTATTTTTATTGCCTTTTTGTTTTCTTCAAACGATTTTATGCCCTCATCCTTCGCCATTACACTGGTTAAGTGCCATATCCATTTCCTTCACATACTCGCGGTCTCCTACTCTTTTTCTTTCTGTGCTTTTTTATGTTACCTCTCTCTCTTTTGATGATGCTGTAAGAAAGACTCATGGTTATTTTGGTGATCGCTTGTCGCAATCTTGGTCTGCACTGTTACCCAGCAGATAACATTTACGTTTTTATGTTTATCGGTACATGTGAGAGTGGCAATGTGGGCACGTGTACAGGTTCCTGAATGAAATATATGTATGTTGCTTGCTTTCCAAAAATAAACAGTTAGCAGTCTGCGCTCGTGGTGTGGTGTGTGTTTTTTTTCGTGTGTCCTCGTTTTCTTCACGCAGTTAAAGAAACGTCTAAAACCGGCGAGATTGTTAGCCGTATCTACTTGAAATGGATCTCCAGGATGAGACGTACCACTTTCGACATGTTCCCCCAAGTGGGGGGCAAAATACATAGGTGTTCCAGTTACTTTGTGCTTAAATGTATAAGAGACCGTGTCAAAGGAGTGAGTGGAACAACAGTGATTTTTTACATCGAGTTTGATGGCGTACACCCCCAAACTGGTCTCAATCTGGAAATTCATTCAAAGTGGATACCCGTTGCATGCTCACGGGCTTATATTCGTAAATTGCAATATTTGCCGTAAGGTAATGAATTATCGACTTAATTAGTGAATTTATTTACTTCGTTGAATATGTATTTCGATTTCTCATGCGAGTAATATCCGCCTATCTGAGTAATCCATTTCAATGACTCGAATTATGTTGCCTGTTACAGGGGATCTTTAAACGTCCGGAAAATTCGGCAACCCCGGCCGCCATCGAAACCGCGACCTCGAGCTTGCTTTTGAAACTCGCATACTATGTCTATGCCAATGTAAGACTGTTTCCGGCCACGTGCTTTTTATCATTCTTACCTTTCACACGTACGATTTTTATCTCGACGAATACAGTACCTTCAGTTATTGTGAACGCTGCTGTATTTATTCACCACGTTTTCTCCTATATATTTTCACGGCATCACGCAGCTAAAGTTTTACGGTCCAAAGTTGCGTCAGTCCTATCGAAGGACAACTTCTAAAACCTTTATTGTGCACATATGCGCAAATTTTGTTTTTCAAATAATATTTTTTTTTTTTTTTTGCGTAAGCGGGAGCGCGCCAAAAACGACTCGTTATGTGCTGGGCTCGAACCTTATTCTAGTATTGCGTTACTGTAAACGTCCCACCTCCGTTTTTGAGGTGATGTTTAAATATTGCAATGCTCGCAATCGCACATACTGCGATAATTAGAAATATTCACGCTGCCAGTGAGCGCACAACCTAAATTACCGCTGTTCGTCATTGCGCGTCTTCGCGTGTTTCGACACAATATGGTGGCGCAACCGCACGTCTCACCACCCTATACGAAGAACGTGGCACCGAAGCACCCTAATTAAGAAGCAAAAGCGAGGAGTCCTGTTGCACGCACGCCTTATACATGAGGAGTGCCGACGCTGTCAATACGATGCGTCACTGCATTGGTTCAACACTAATTGCATTAACATTGACATTCATCGTGAGATAGATTCTGCAGGAATTTCTTTTTCACTTCCGTCACAATACGAATGCAAAACGATCTTAAATACTGCATATATAAGACTTTAGTCTGTATTGACATACAAACACTCCTGCAGCTATATTTTACCTAGCGATACCTACCGGACCACGTAATGCGTAAGATCAAAATGCTCATGTACTAATTAGCCGTGAACAAGTCATGTGCCGTGGTAACTCGCACAAAACCATAATGCTACGAGCGCGAATCAGAAAGCCAAATTACAGCCGTAAATGCGAAGTCAAAACATCCATTCCAAGCGCTGGACGTTTCTTGGACCGGCTCGGCCTTATCGGCCGGTAGCGCCGCGGCGCGGCGCTTCTGTCAGTTGTCGAAGATGGCGGTGAACCTCCACGACAATGCGAGATGACATGTGGCAACGGAACCGCCAACAAGCTCCGGTCATTTCATTGGGAGAGTCGGGACCACCCGCCATACAGTTCGGACCTCGTCCCTAATGATTTTCGCGTTTTCGGTGCGCTGGAGAAGTTCCTGGCAGGACAGCGATTCACGTGCAACGATGAAGCCGATGGCAGCAGTCTGACGTTGGTCCCACAGTCAGCCGGACGAATTCTACCACCAGGGCATCTCAAAGTTAGTGCTGCGTTGGGACAAATGGTCTGAATCGGTGTGGGGACTATCTGGAAAATAGTGTAAGGTACGTAGAATGGTACGTGCACTTGTAATCACCTGTATGTCCCCTATTTTGGCCAATAATAAAGAGGGGCAAAGACTTTCTGATTCGCCCCCGTAAATATATTTATATGAGATGAATTTAGGTTTCGATGTGTCTCATGTGATTTCTGTTGTCAATTGTTGTATAATGCGATACGTTACCTGTGTGTCTGACTTTCTCTTTCGTTCTGGATACCTTTCTTTTGTTCGGTGCTGGCTTTTTAGTTCATTTTCAGTATATTTATTCTACGTGAAAAAAAATAAGTACCCGGCGCCACCACTTTCTAAATATCACGTAATAAAAAGAAACAGGATAATTGAAGAAACTTAGATTAAAACGCCTGCAGATGATTAAAACTAGGTTGCGACGACGTTCACTGATCGCACACCATCCTGCATAAAGATAGTTCGTATCATAATCTGATTATCGATAAAGGTTCAATCGTAGACAGCGTTTTCTTCGGCAACCACGGCGGGTAACGCCGTGGTTGCTCAGCGGCTATGGTGTTGGGCTGCTGAGCACGAGGTCGCGGGATCGAATCCCGGCCACGGCGGCCGCATTTCGATGGGGGTGAAATGCGAAAACACCCGTGTACTTAGATTTAGGTGCACGTTAAAGAACCCCAGGTAGTCGAAATTCCCAGAGTCCTCCACTACAGCGTGCCTCATAATCAGAAAGTGGTTTTGGCACGTAAAACCCCATAATTTAATTTTTTTCTTCGGCTTTGCAAAGGCTTTCGATAAGTACGTCACAAACTTCTCATTTTTAAGCTTAGTAAATGAAATCTTGATCCTAATGTGTTCGCATGGCTATAGGTCACTTTCTTTTTAATCGATCACAGTTCGTTGCATCTAATAACCACTTTTATTCATTTAGCCCCGCTGAATCCGTCGTTCCTCAAAGATCAGTTTTAGACCCTCTCCACTTTCTGAATTACATTAGCGACTTACCCTATGAGATCTCTTCTAACATTTAACTGTTTGCCTACGATCGCGTTATTCCTCGTGAAATTTCTGACACTGCTGGTAGTAATATCCTGAAAAATGACATTAACGCTGTCTGTAACTGGTGCGACTTGTGTTTAATGCAACTAAACCCCACTAAGTGCAAAACCACGCCTGTAACCCGCCATGAACTTCGTGTTGCAACCTATTGTCTTAAGAATGCTACCTTACAGATTACATCTTACAGATGCCTAGGTGTTCATATAATCTCTACACTTCCCTGGCCTTTACCATCGACAGCGTTATCAATAAAGCCAATCGCATGCTAAGTTAATCCGTCGAAACTTCTCGTCCGCTCCATCATCATTAAAGTTAATTTTATACAACATGTTATAATTAGGAGTAAAATGGAATACGCTTCATCAATTTGGGGCCCGTATGCTGAAACGCTAGCCCCGTCTCTCGAACGTGTTCAGAATAATTCCTCGAGCTTCACATTAAGCAAATATAACCGCACGGCAAGCGTAACTACTTTGAAAAAAACATCCGGTAACTTCCACCACTTTTCGCTCGTCGCAAATACTTTCGCTTAGATCTGTTTCATAAAAAAATATACTTCCACAATTAACATCTTCGTAATAATCTTATGTCCCCCCCAACCTACATCTCACATCGCGTTGATCACCACAACGTGGTTTTGAATACCGCAGTGTCGCACTAGAGCTTGTCATGAGCATTTTGTTCTCAGCACCTGTCAAGAATGGAACCACCTTCCCTGCTCAATGGTTGCTAGAGAAGACTGCGCACATTTCCGCACGGTCATAATCGAAACCATCACTTCGGGCTTCACGCGATAATAACTACGTCACTTGCTGCCTTTCTTTATTCTTTATTGTTTGGTAACCTTTTTTTTCGACCCCCACTCCCTTCTGTAATACCTTTGGGGTCTTGATGGTATAACAAATAAAAGGGAAAAAATAACGCAAGTACAGCGATGATTTAGGCATCAATGGAACGTGCAGGGTTTCTTTTGCCACGGCGATCGTCTACTATATTCATTCATCACCAAACCAAAGTACATCAGAGGATGTGAAACTACGGAGTGAAAACGCCTGCATGCGCACGGCTAATATCATTGCACTAACACACGAGGCCATTGGCGCTTGATAATCAATTCGCGACGAAAAGGTAATCGCCAAAGTATAATATATGACAATTCAACTCAGGGCATGGTCATCTGTATATGAAGGATAGTTATTACGTCTCAGTTTACACATGCGTAGTAACCAACAAAATACAAGGGTAGCAGCTTCTTTTGAAAATTTTCAGCGTGGTGAATTGTTCTCACTGCTCTGGGATTGTCTGTGTATCTGCCGAGTGTTGTATTCTCATTAGAAACCTTTTATCAACTGTAAAGGCGTTTATTAGTCACCGAAGTTTCAGCGCGACCGTAGGATCAGGGCACTGACTCCCAGCACGAGCGGTGTTACCCGAGGAAAAGCGCTAGAGAGATTCACCCACTAGAAAGTGCTGGAGAGGATGGCCCACTATAGCGTACCTTTTCTTCGCTACATTTACCCCCAGGTACAAAAACGGAGCCGTGCGGCGACCTAACAGCTCTCTATGAGTGAATCAAAGCACGGCTTGAGGCGCTCGACGTTCACAATGTCTCGTCCACGACGGCGCATGTCCGAAGACGGTTCAACGGGTTCGATCACGTAGTTGACGAGGGATGAGCGTTCGTCGATACGGTAGGGCCCTTAATACTTGGGTAGTAGTTTTGAAGATAGACCAGATGCAGCGGAAGGAACCGAGAGCCACACAAGGGCTCCAAGAAGGAAAGTGGGCATAGAGGTTGTGTCACCACTAGTGCTCTTCTGGCGCCCTTGTTAATTGGAGGTAAAGGCCCGAGCGAAATCGCGGCACTCTTCAGCATTTCTTGCCGTGGCCGAAACGAGCGCACATTCAGATGTATCCGGCCGGTATGGTAGAATTGTGTCGATGGTATGCGACGGGTGCCCTCCGTATACAGTAAGAAAAAGGGGGAAAAGCCGGTGGCGCTCTGAGTAGCGGTGTTGTACGCTGTTATGCCATACTACGAGCACCACGTGGCAACCACGAGGCGACGGGAGCTCCCACTTCTCCGCGACGAATCAAGAATTCGATGCGGGCGACGTCATCACCCTGCCCCGCCTGGTTCCTGCTGACGAGGGGTCGCCGAAGTGATTTAAGGGAGAACCGGCCCATTGTAGAGCACAGAGAGTCGCTTCCATCCGCCCAGTCGGTGTGATGCGCTCTTGCTGCTACCTGTATGATATTATCGACTATCTGTAAATATTGTATAAAGTTCTTCCTTTCTTCTTCGTCTGCGGAAAAAGTCGGTCTTTCGTCCTCCACACCGAAATCGCAACAACGCGTAGTTCACGAAGGGCAGAATGACGTCCCTATTCGCAATGGTCGGAGGCGACGTACATGGCAAGCATGTCGCCGAGTGTACGTTTGAAGCATTCCGTAAGGCCATTGGTTTGAGGATGGTACGCCGTGGTTGTACGATGAACAACCACGGTGGCACGGTGGCACTCTTTGAGAATGGATTCAACTACTTCCGAGAGGAAGACACGTCCGCCATCACTGAGTAGTTCTTGAGGTTGCCCATGGCACCTGAATTGACGATGCAGGAAGGAGGCAACATCGCGCGCTGTAGCTGAGGGAGGGCAGTAGTTTCGACGTTGAGGTGGTCAACTTCCACAATGGCCCAGCGGTTTTCAGCCGATGTCAGCGAAAAGGGCCGATACAAATTGATGCCGACGTGCCAAAACGGCCGGGTAGGGCGAGAAAAAGGTTGCAAAATGGCTGGTGAGAGATGGGGTGAAGATTTACGGCGCTGACAATCGAGCCAAGAGCGAATGAACTTCTAAACGTAGCTGTACAACCTTGCAATTTTTTAACAACAACGCGCGAGCGCCGACCACACGACGTGTCAGAGGCCTTGCAGCGGTGAGGGGCACTCCTGAAGCGAACAGTGCAGCATTACACATTCGAACTAGAGTTCGCCTTGCACGACCGCACGTAAAGTTGCCAATCCCGCCATCCCTGGCCACTACAAGGCCGCAGAGACGCCTTACCATCGACGCTCGCGTGCTATTGTTAAAGAATTGCAAGGGTGTACATCCCTAGGCAGTAGTGCCGCTGTCGAATGCTCTGGTGAGTTTTGAATATTCATAGTGTGCACACTGTGAATCAGAGTGGAATGACGCGCATAGTTCAGAACGCAGACAGCGGGGTACTACTAGCAACCACTGGCGGCCATCGGCGGTGTAATTGCGCCGGTGGAGTAGGTCGTCGCGAATGGCGAAATGATCAGCTTGACGACGCAACAACCTTTACGTTTACGTCTTTGTTATATTTTACTGCGTTTATGAGCGCCTACCACAAAGACACAAGCAGCTGTCCGAGCGACTTGCGTTTGCCGCTGAGGCAACAATTGTCGAATCCGGAAAGTGCCGCCCTTCTGCAGTGATAGCGTTAGATTTGCATAGACGCGTTTCGCGAGACGTTGAAAGG
Organism: Dermacentor andersoni; assembly: GCF_023375885.2. Classification (NCBI taxonomy): domain Eukaryota; kingdom Metazoa; phylum Arthropoda; class Arachnida; order Ixodida; family Ixodidae; genus Dermacentor; species Dermacentor andersoni. The sequence continues at coordinate 150,283,400 of NC_092817.1, forward strand.
TTACTTCACCTTGCCATTTCTGATGTCGGCCGCAAGAGATGTAGCAGAACGCAGCAGAAGCTTGTCAGTGGCAGCTGGCAATGGCAGAGGCTTTTTCCAGAAGAACCATAGTGCAAACACCAGCCTGGCCACAGTACACCACAAGTACACGCCCAACTCCAACAGCAGCTCACGACAGGTTTTTAGGATGGAATCCATTGCACGAGGGACGCTGTGTCAGAATTTGCCAGCGTACACAAGTATACCGCTTATCGCTGCACGTACGCGTTGAAGAGGCTTCACGCTATCTCGCTTCAGACGGGTATGGGCAGTGTATACCTTCGTATCAGCTGCTCTGGATAGTGCAGTCAAAAATAGTGGACAACAGACTGCACAGCGATCGCCGAGCCATAGGACGGTTGCCGGAGGGAAGGAAGGAAGGAAGGAAGGAAAACATTATTTGGTCCTGCAAGTAGTGATAATTAATCACTAAGCGGGCCGCTCCCACGGAGGGAGTACAGAGCGTTTCTAGCTTATCCGAAAGGGTGGAGTGTTTAGGTTTCAGGGAGCGTTTCAGCGTTGCGAATGTGCGCGTGGCTAGCCACGGTCACGTTATTAACACGTACACCCGTGAGCAAAAGTATACGGACGAGGAATAGCGCGGTAAAGCCGATTTTTTCCTCTGCCTGGGAATACAACTTGGAATAGAAAGCAGCAATCCAAACTTGGCATTGCGAACTTTCCATTGTACTCGTCAATTTCAGTTTATGCACGTTAATTACAAAGAAATTCATTTTTTTCGGCGACCCTGTGCTTCGTATACTTTTACTCACGGGTGTACCTGTCCGTGTTGACCGAGCGACGCCGGCAGCATGTGTAGAAAGGCGGTTAACCGAGGGGCCCGATTTTTAATAATCATATCATGAGAAGCCAACAAACAATGAAACCAACGTAAACATAGCGAAAATTCCTTGTACTTAGTAATTCAAGTAAAGAATAGATAAATTAATGGCAATGAAAGTGGACAAAAAAAAAACAACTTGCCGCAGGCAGGGAACGATCCCACGTCTTCGCATTACGCGTGTGATACTGAGCTACCGCGGCGCCGTTTCCCTATCCACTTTCTTGGGTATATACGAGTTACTACTAGAACTAACCTTGGGAGTGTTAGCCAGCGCTACCACTCACAAACCTTGACGGCGGATGTGGAACATAACGAGGGTCCCGAATCCGGCAACATTGGTGCCTTCAGGTAGCATATGTGGGTTTATTGACCAGTTCCCTACACCCAGGAAGATCACGTACTCGTGACGCCTGCGGCATGAAGGATGTCTTCTATATATGCAGAAAAGAGACGGCGATCGTTTTGTAAGATGTGTTAACGTTTGGGTCTATATATATATATATATATATATATATATGTATGTATAACGCAGTTCGTATAGCAAGTTAGCCTTCATGCGCTTGTTTCTTTAATAAATCCTATAAGGGGGAAGGAGTGTGGTGACGGCGCCTATGAACATGGCCTGCGCTTCTGTGGTTACGTCATGCCCGTCGAAGGCGCCCGTGCGGCTGCAGCAGCGGTTGCGGCAGATTAATGGGGTTGCGGCGACCGCGGCGGCGCTTGTGTCGGCGTAGTGTGGTGCCGTATGAAAAAAGAAAAAGATGCATGATTTCATAGTCCACGCAGCTCATGTATGCAGCCTCTGAACAGATTCGCTGACAATCCGTCCCTACATGAATGTTGCGGCCCGCCTAATATTATGATACACTTCCATTAAACTTTCAGTAGTGAGTTTGCGCTTCTGTAGTCGTGTTTCTTTCGCGATCCATCTGATTTCTCCTCCCTGTAAGTTACCATCGAGTTGTACGGACTCGCCTTACATGTTCCACATGTTATGGAAACGTTGAGGAAGTATTTTCTCGCCTTCGTGAATTTGATCAGCTTCCTTCTTGCTTCTCGTGTAACTGGGGAGAAATATTCTCGTATAGAAAACCTAGACTCGTTCCACTGATAAGATGCGTTCTTTATCCTTATAGAAGGTCAAATTCGATATGATGGGCCTCTCTTTGTTATCGGCATACTTGCCTAATCTGTGCACCCTTTCTAAGTGCATGCCCGATAGGCCTATGTCAAGTTTTTGAAAGCATAAATGAACAATTTTCTGCTCGGACGCAGCCGAGTCCTTTCTTTCATTGTCCGCTATGTTAAAGAACAGCAGGTTTGAGCGTCGCATTATATGCTCAGTGTCATGGCACCGTGAAGAAATTATGGCCAATCGATCAGATACTTCGCGCAGGATATCAGCACTAGCTGTGGTATCAGCCGGGCTTCTCGACGCGGGAGTATTGACCAGAATGGCAATCTTTGCGCTCGGCAGTTTGATTTCACCTTCAGCGACCTTCTGTTCTTGCTTCAAATTTTTTAGTTCGGAAAGTAGCGTTACCGAGCTCCACTTTTAACTTGAGAAACTTGTTTGTAACTGCCATATGATCGGCTGTGACACTAGTTCGGAAAGCAAGTGTGAGTGCGCTTATTCTAATTTCTTAACTGCCTCTATTGCAGCAACAAAAGCTTCTTCTTGAGACTTATACCGGTGTCAAACCTACACTTCTGAACGCGATCGCAGCCGATCCGGATCGGATTTCTTGATCGCGGTCAACAATGGACTCTGCTACACGGCCCGGTTATCCGGACCGAGTTATCATCGCCTGCTGATCGTCGGCAAATCTCAGAGCTGCATAATGCCTTGGCTAAAAATTCAGATGCGCAAAATATGGTTAAATTTGGACACCAATTCAATTTTACAGCTTACTATTGCTCATAAAAAAGTTTTCAAACGTTTATTGTTATTATTATTATTATTATTATTATTATTATTATTATTATTATTATTATTATTATTGGGCTGCCTTCATTTCTTTGTTTTTAGACTTTTCAGAGAACTGCGTTAGAGGACGCAGAGGTCAGCCTACGATCGCGATTAAGAGGTTGATCACGATTCTCGAAAAGCGATCGTCCGGATCCGGACCTTGCAAGACTGCGTTCTGAAGTGAACGTGTAGCAACTCTCGATCCGGATCAAGCTCAGTCCGGATTGATTCCGATCGCGATTAGAAGTGTACCTTTGACACCGGTGTTAGTCATTCGTCTAGAATTTCTTTCAGCGTTTCCCGACGGCATCAGTTTTATTGCAGACATTGTATAGCGCATTTCAGGCGGAAGAGCCAAAAACTGCTGATGTACCATAGCAGTACGTGCTGCCCGAGCCAGCAAGCAGCAGCAGCCTGCGGTGCCAACGCCGCATGCCACCGACGTCGTGTGCGACCAGAGACCAAGGAAGCAGCAGCGGCCACCAAGGCCGGCCAGCGATAGCGGTACGTGCTTCCTTAGTGCTGGCTCGACCACCGTGCGCCGGCTTCCGAGAGCGAGAGCGACGGTGACGTGGCGTAGCGGCGATGCCCTTTCCCCTTACGCAATACCTGGCGCGCTATCGTGGCAGGAGGCGTACCCTTTCACCCGCTTTGCTCCGTCACAGTCAATGGGATTTTAGGTGCCGTTTCGCTGCTACAGACTACATACGCCTGCTTTTTCGCTCAATGGGTCATTTGACGGTCTCGCATCAACACGTAGGCAGATAAAAAGGAGAAAAAGGAAAACGAGGGACGCATTGCCACTTATTTTAGTGGTATTCACAACACCACCAAATAATAACACGTAAGTGTCATGACAGGATCATTAAACTGCGTAAATATACTGCACAGAACAAAAAGGAACAAACAACGAAGGAGAACAGCGCATCGCAAGATGCAGTGATGGGGATAATATACGCAACATCTTTCTAAGAATGGCCTTATAAGTATTGTAGCGAAGAAGACTGGCGCGCCCTACGGACGCACTATCCTCACCGGCCCGCCGACGAAGAGGAGCTCGCGCTCGGTGTAGCGAAGACTAGCGCGAGCCCCTCTTCGTCGGCGGGCCGGTGATGATAGTGCGTCCGTAGGTCGCGCCAATCTTCTTCGCTAGAGTATATACAGCGTGCGTTTTTTACAATACATATTTTTATAACAAGCTATTAGTGCATTGAACATGGCGGTTTTGCAGACAAGCTCCTATGTAAGTCGGACATGCTTTGCCGCTATTAACGTGAGCTTCAGAAGTGTAATAAATTAAAACTTACTAAGTAACTTTTTAGTAGATCCTGAGGGGCAATAGTCTAAATGACTAATTCAAAGGCAGTGACATTTTATGCACCCTCATTTTCAGAAAAAAAAATTTTGAAAATCGCACCTAATTCAATATATTTATCATCGAATTTCAGTGGTAAATTCAGGCAATATCGAAAGCTAGCACTGCGGTAACGCAGAATAGGCGGCCCTGCTATTGTGTTAATGGTTCGGCGATTATGACTGGCCAAGACACGGTCATCACATTCCCTATAGTCTAGTCACCTAGGGAAGACCAGTATTTTAAACGCGGACCTTTGGTGCAGTGAGTGTCTCCTGACGCGTCCTGACGTATGCTCAGACATGTAGCGAGTTCAAACATTTAAAGTGCTCCTTCATAGAGCTGGCTTCCATATCTGGAGTCGGCGTAAGTATGCAAAATAAATCCGTTTCTTTCGCTCCTATTCCCGGACGTACTCGCCCCTGTGCCTGGAAGATTCCTGGCCTAAACAATACCCCGATTTGGAACACGGGGCAGGATTTGCCGCCGGCATGCTATCATTCAAACTTGGCCCCACACTTGTTTACGGGGCATTGCCGTATGACGGCCAGCGCTACGCGCTCAGTGTCGATATTGCCTCGACTGAGCTTCGGAATCTGACGATGATTATCTCGAATTAGGCACGATTTTCTAATTTTTTTTAAAGATGGGGTTGCGTGAAAACGTCACGACCTCCAAATGTGCCCTCTCGACAACTGCACCGAAGACATTAATAAAAACGTTAATTATTAAAATGTGTTAGTTAGTCTTCCGAAGCGCATCTTATTAGCGGCAAAGTATTTCCGCTTCGTGTAGTGTTTCGTCTGTGAAAACGCCGCGCTTGCGGCGCTCATTACTTTTCATATTCTCAGTTCGGCGGCGGTGCACCGTGTGAACACATACCTAAAAGCACAGTCCTGATTTTGCAGCATCCTTCAACATGGCTGACCAGTTCTTCCGCGGAGAGCGCCGTACAACCTATTTGCACCGGCCGTGGTTGCTCAGTGGCTATGGTGTTGGGCTGCTGAGCACGAGGTCGCGGGATCGAATCCCGGCCACGGCGGCCGCATTCCGATGGGGGCGAAATGCGAAAACACTCGTGTGCTTAGATTTAGGTGCACTTTAAAGATCCCCAGGTGGTCCAAATTTCTGGAGTCCTGCACTACGGCGTGCCTTGTAACCAGAAAGTGGTTTTGGCACGTAAGACCCCGTAATTTAATTTTTAACAACCTATTTGCGACGGGCTGTTCCTATCGCAGTGGCCCAGGAGCCACCCACTATATACGAACAGCTCTACTGCTCAATGGGGCTCCAGAACACCGACTGCCCGTCGACAGATCCCTGCTGCCACCATAAAAGGCGGAACGCGCCATCGGCTCGTTCAGTTCGGCGGCGGTGCACCATGGACACACATACCTAAAAGCACGTTCCTGCTTTTGCAGGTGAGCACATTTGTCGTAACTATTCTTTCTTTTATCTCCTTGCCTCATGCATGGCCGCCGAAATCGGCCTCCCTTTTTTTTTGCATCCTTTCTTGTTTCTGTTTTGGGCTGCATATCTGATGTCGAAAGATGTCAAGGACTTGTGCAAGCAGCTTGATGAATTCCGAAAGGGATATGCGCCTTCATATGCGCTCGCTTAATGAAAGTGTCAAATTTTGCTCGGATACTTGTGATAACGTAATAGAAATTCAGAAAGACATGAAAGAACTCAAGGATGACATGAAAAAGCTTATTCTTAAAAACAGAGAGCTTGAAGAGAAAAATTAGGCTTTATAGGCGCGAGTGCACGAGCTAGAACAGTACCAAAGAACAAACAACATGTAAATTAAAGGACTACATGAAGACTGTGACGAAGTCGCTGCAGTTAAAAGCGTAGTCGAAAAATTGGGTGAAGGAGTTACAGATGTAGACATTGACATCTGCCACAAAGCGGAAAGTATAAAACACAAAGAAAAAAATTTTGATAATTCGCTTCGCTCGCCGGTCAAAGCGAAGTATCTTAGGAAAGGCGCGGAAGACGCGCTTGACGACTGAGTCCCTTGGATTTGATGGCCCTAACAATTCAGTATTCGTTAACGAACACCTGACTCGAGCGAATAAGCAGTTGCTCGGTGCGGCCATTGCCCGTAAGAAAGTAGCAGGTTGGAAGTTCGTATGGACGAGCAATGGCAAAATTCTTGCAAGGCAAAGCGAATCGTCCATGGTTCTGCGCATAACTTCAGTTCATGGCTTGGATCTGGATGACTCCTGATGCTGATCAAGGCTCCTCTTGAGACAGCTGGGTGGAAACGGTCGAAAACTTGAAAAAGCACAAACATGCCTGATCCAGTCGTTCCTGCAGACTTCAGACTGCAGACTCACCTTGACGTTCCATATCTGTCCGGCGCACCCTTGAAATGTTTTCATATTAATTCGCGGTCTCTTTGCAATAAAATATGATTATTTTTCTACCCTGCTGGAAAGTTTTGGTTTCGACTTTAATGCGCTCATATCTGAGACTTGGTATGTGAACGACTGTGTGTTCACGCTGCCCTCATATGAAACATTTTTTCTAAATCGTCGAAACGGACGGTAAGGTGGTGGCGTGTCCCTGCTCGTGAACAAATCTATGAAATGTGAATTTCTGCCTGAACTAAGCTTCATTACTGATTGTTGTGAAGTCTTGACAGTTCTCTGCAACTATACTGCTGTTTCAGTTTTTTACCGTCCTCCAAACAGTGATGACAATGGATTTCTGGAGTGCTTGGATACATTATTTCAGTTCATTAATGACAAAAAGTATAATATTGTATGGGGTAGTGACTTTAACATTGATATGCTGTGTAATAATGCTATTAAAATAATTCTGAAATTGTTCTTGCCTCGAATGGCTGCACAAATGTTATAAAAGAGCCCACTCGCATTACTGCCACCACAGCAACGTTACTTGACCTTTCTATAACTAGTTTTGATGTAGCACACACCAAAACAGGTGTATGTGACATCAGTGACCATGTGGGAATATATATATTGTATATTCTATATATATATATATATATATACAGAATATATATTGTAAAGCAATCACGGAGAATATACTTCAGAATTTCCGCAGAGCAGCAGAGAGAGAGAGAAAACATTTATTTGTCATGAGATTGGGCGACTTCCTCGCAGGGTGGAGCCCTTAGTTCAGGGCCCCATTGGCTCGCGCCACTCCGCGTGCCCGCCGGATCAGCCGTCGCTGCTCTTGTGGGTCTGAGCTGGTCAGCGCAGTCTCCCAGGAGGAATGGGAAGGTGAAGGAATAGGGGAGTAGCCTGGAGGGTGTGAGCACTCCCAGGTGCAATGATATACTGTGGGCTTTGCTCCACAATAGGGACAGTATGAGGGATATTGTGTTGGCTGGAAGAGGTGAAAATAAAAGAGGCAGGGAAATGAATTAGTTTGAAGCTGTCGCCACGCGACGGCATCTTCTCGATTAAGGGGATTATGTGGTGGAGGGAAGTGTCTCCTGGTATTTCTGTAATATTGTAGAGTTTCAGTATAGTTCAGTGGTTCTATCGGTGCGTCGTCTGGGTTGGACGGCTCTTCCAATGGCGTCCGGTTAGCGAGCTCTCGGGCTACCGCATTAGCGCGCTCATTACCATGGAGAGAGGCGTGTCCAGGTGTCCAGACGATACGCACCCTGTGTAATGCTGTGGGGTGTAATGATGTAAGGATGTGGTGTGTGTAGGGTGTCACCCTCCCTTGTGCCAAAGTCCTGAAGGTGGTCTAAGAATCAGTGACCACTGTGATAGGTCCATCTGGCGCCGGCATGGTTGAAGTGTGTACGATGGCTAGGGCGCTAGCAGGCTCTTCCGCCGTGCCACTGTCCACAGTGTTGAGCGTGGCCGAAGCCCTCAGAATTTCTGCACTATCTAGTGCGACTAGACATAGGACACGTTTATGTGGGTAGCCGGCGACGTCGGTGTATAGGACTGGTGTGTTTGATGTGTCATCGCCAAAGAGTCGAGCCAGGGCTTGTGCTCTTGCCTTTCTTCGACCTTTATGACGGTCAAGGTGCATATTCCGGGGAATTGGGGCCACGTGAATTTTGTTGCGAATGCTAAGCGGAAGAAGCGTGCGGTTTTCCTGTTGTGGTTTTCTCGGTCTTTGGTATCCTAGCCGGGATAGAATGTGGCACCCTTGCATTGTTCGCTGCAGGCGTTGCAATTGGCTGTTAAGAGGACCTTCAACTAGTTCGCGGATGGTGTTGTGCACCCCCCAGTCGTAGAAGGAGCTGCGTAGACGCATGTTGGGATAGTGCCAGCGCTGCCTTTAGTGCCGTATGGAGGAGGGTGTCCATCTGGTGCATCTCAGTCTGTGTCAGATTATGATAGGGGAGGTGGTACGTTAATCGGCTAATTATGAGGGCTTGCACAATTCTGAGTATGTCTTTTTCTTTCAGTCCTAGACGGTGGTTTGTAATGCACTTTATCATGTGCGTTATTTGGGTAAGTTGTTGGCGGAGCACGTGTAGGCTGTGTGGCCTTCCCGTTGTGTTGTATGTGAAGGCCTAGTACACGTAGTCTGTCTACCCTTGGAATAACGTTGCCATTGAGATGCAATGTGATGACTGGTGGAATATCGGCCTTGTTCCGTTTTTGGAATACAAGCAGGAGCTCCGACTTCTCAGCTGCGCATGTGAGTCCTCCGGCTGTTGCATACTCTTCAACTATATTTACGGCTTCCTGTAGTGCGTCTTGAATGGCGCCGTCTGACCCTGTGGTCACCCAGATTGTGACATCATCGGCGTACAGGGCGTGCTGCACGTTCGGAAGTTTGTCGAGGAGCGGTGGTAGCTTTGCCATCGCCACGTTGAACAGGGTGGGTGAGAGAACCGAACCCTGGGGAGTCCCTCTGCCGAAGGCTCCTTTGAGGTCCAACGCCAGAATGGCTCTTGCTTGAGCCATTCTGGACATCCTCCTTAAGTTGTAGGAGTATGTCCTGCGCAGACAGACCTGGTCGATAGCCGAATAAGGCATTGGGGAAGAATTGGTTCGCTTCGAGGTGAGGCTGGAGGCGATTTAGAACTACGTGCTCAAAGAGTTTGCCAATACACGAAGTCAGGGAAATGGGTCTGAGATTTTGGAGGGACAGCGGTTTCCGGGGTTTCGGAATTAAGGTGATATCGGCGTGTCGCCATTCCTGTGGAAGCGTTCCGTTTTTCCAATTGTCGTTGAAGTATGCAGTGAGTTGCCGTATGGTCTGGTCGTCGAGGTTGCGTAGCAGTGCATAGTGAATGCCGTCTGCTCCGGGCGCCGTGTTTCGTCTTATGCCGTGCAGGGCTGCTCTCACTCCTGTTTCTGTAATATCGCCGTCCAATTGGGTTTCTTCCTCGCGCGGATAGTCTTTGTAATCCGGTCGGTGGCATGTAACAATGCATTTCTGTTGCAGTGTTTGGAGGAGCGCGTCATCATCCATTTGTTCTTTGTGGATGATATTCCTTGCTGTGTTCGTTGTGTGCATTTTTGTGTGCGTTGGGTTGAGTAGTGCTCTGAGGAGGGACCACGTTTTGGAACTACTTAGTGTGCCATTAAGGCGGTCGCAGAGGTTGTGTCAATTGCTATTAGTGAGGCTGGTGGCGTATTCTTAAGCTTCTGCTGTGATCCGGGCGATTCTTTGTTTCAGCCTACGGTTGTGCCTCTGCCTCTTCCATCGTTTGGTCAGGCCTCTTCGAGCATCCCAGAGATGGAGCAGATGTCTGTCCACATCCGCTGTCTCCGTTGGTGCAGTAAGTTGCTTAGTGGTTGCTTTAAAATCTGCTTGTAGCTGTTGTGTCCACTCGTGTAGAGATGGCGGGTCGTGTTGTTGAGAATTGGTTCTGTTGCGCCGGAAAGTGTCCCAGTTCGTTATTTTAATTGGACGTTCTGGGGTACGTATGTCCACCAATTGGACTTCTGTGGCTAGAATGCTGTGGTCACTGCCGAGATGCTCCATTAGGTTGTTCCGGGAGCATTGAGTCAACCCCTTGAGCATTGTTAGGTCAGGGCAGGTATCCCTGCTTACGCTGTTGCCCGTTCTGGTTGGTGTGTCAGGTTCTGTCAGCAGATTGAATTGATGAAGGTTCATGGCGTGGACGAGACGGCGGCCTTTTGGAGTTTCTGTTTGGTACCCCCAGGCTGGGTGGGACGCATTGAAATATCCCAGAATAATCAATTTTTTGGCTTGTGTACTGGCGGCCGAAAAAAGTTGTCCGAAGTCGTCTTGTCGCGATTTGGGTGCACTGTAGATATTAAGTAAAAACAAGCTGGTTTCATATCGATTCCTAGGCACAACTTCTAAGAGCACATGCGGAATATGGGAGCTGTCGAGCGTGTGCTCGATCACTGTGATTTGTTTGCACACAAGGGCGGCAGCTAGTGGTTGTTTGGTTGTGTCATGCTTGTCGGTGTATCCATTGTATCCAGTGAGCGTGGGAGTGCAATGTACTTCTTGAAGTGCTATAACGTCTGGTGGGTGAGGCTGTGTGGCTAGGAACTGTGTGAGGGAACCCCTCTTCCTTCGGTACCCTCTACAATTCTATTGCCACACCCGGAAGGTGGTGGTACTGCGCCTCTTAGGTTTGCTGGCCATGATTGGTTGATACCGCCTCGCTGGTGAGGGCAGGTGTTGTACGAGCCGGACAGCTATAAGGGTGTGACCTTCTTGGTTCTCGAGTGGCGTTAGTGTCATGTGGATGTGAGTCGTTTTGATGGCTGAAAGTTGAGCTAAAAGTTGCACTGATGAATGGTTCCATGTCAGTCATGGCTTGTTGTATGACCTGTTGTAGCATGTGTTTGACATCAGCCATGATTTCTTCTTTCACTTTTTGCATCTCCGCTCTCAAAACAGTCGCCATTTCCTCTATCATTTCACGCACTTCTTGTTTGGTTCAGGAATTGTGAGGGAGTTTCTCAGGTGCGAGTGTGTGTGTCTGGGTGAGTGAAAGCGTCGCTGTGGGAGACAGTTTGGTTTGTTTGTTTGTTTGTTTGTTTGTTTGTTTGTTTGTTTGTTTGTTTGTTTGTTTGTTTGTTTGTTTGCTGTGCGGACGGAAGTGAAGGAAGGGAGGAGGAAAAAGGCGGAAACTGCGCTGACCAACTCACCGCTGTCACCTTCCTGGTGTGATGGTCGGGCGTTTTCGTCCACGCGGCCTGAGGTTCCTTCGGTAGCTGTTTCTGCTGCGTCAGGCTGTGGCTCCCAGATCGGCTTCGACCACGTGGTTGCTTCTGGTCCTTGGACAGCCTGCGGAACCTGGACCTAATGCAACTTTGGGACTGGCTGTGTCCCCGGGATCGGTAGCGAGGACGACCACGTGTTGCATCAGTAGTCGCAGGCGCCGCACCGTTGAACCTTGCTGGACTTCTTGTCGTGCTGGAGTTGTTGCTCCGCCATTTTCTGCTGCTCTCGGAACATGCGGCTCTTGTTACAGAGTTTGCGTTGCCTTACTGGACATCGAGAGTCATTGGCGGGGTGCTCACCACCACAATGAAAACATTTCAGCTTGCAATCATGTCCTTCGGAGGGTTGGAAGTTCCGCGCGCAGCACACCGGGGTTCATCCGGGGTAGGGAAAACATCCGCTCGATGACCCGTGGAGAGGCACACGCTGCATAGCTGCTGTCGGGGTTTATGAATGTAGCACCGGTATTCTGCTCCGTAATAGTATATGTACCGGGGAACCCGAATGTCAGAGAACGTGATGATGGCCGTGGCTGAATTTCCCATCATTCTTGCATGCAGGACCTGAGCCATCGGTGATCGGATATTTATCATAACCGTTGTCGGCGTTGTGTTCTTTTCTATGCGGGAGATGACTCCTTTGCAGGAAGCATCCGGAGCAGCCACATAGGCCTGAACCTCGTACTGCTTGTCTTCCAGGCATATAGACTTGATCAGCTGCAGTCTTGCCGCTAGTTCTTCGTCCGGTGTGCTAACCACTGCGACGTTCTGCTCTCGGCGTATGCGGATGGTTAGCTGGTGGAGCGTGCTCTCGTTTAATTGAGGCGCTGTGCCTATAGCTCTGGCTATAGAGTGCCGCGGCCACTCACCGAGATTCAGTCCATCTCTCGGTCGGAAGATCACTTTCAAGTCGTCGATCGGTAGCGGGGGCAGCTGCGAGCTCGTATTGCGCGATGTCAGATGTAGGTGGTCCTACTGTGCGGGTTCGGTGTTGGGTGGCAAGCTCGACGTAGCTTGGACCTGTTTCTTGCGCTTTCGGGCGACGAGAAACCAAGTCCCGTCTTCGTTGTCTTAAGTCGGTTCTTGATCCATAGCGGCGGCTGGTGTGGTTTCGTCCAATGCTGCGGCAGGCAGAGGGTCTCGGGCAGCCATCGTCACGGTAGCAGTGCCGTGGGCATGGGCGGCACGCGATGCTGTCACGCCTTAATCGCGGCGCCTACGTTAGGCCTACCGCTGCGGCCTGCTCGCCTCGAAATGTCCAAGGGCCGAGGTCTCAACGGATCTGGGAGATCTTGGTCTCAAACGATTTCACCCGTTAAGATCCGTCAACTGGTGGTGGTAAGCACGTTGTAGAAACAAAAGATCAGCTTTGAGGTGTTCCAAGAGCCGGAGCCCATTCGGAGTTTCTTCTTCTTCTTCCTCCAGAGCAGTAGAAAATAAGCCATGGGCGAACATCTGTCCCATAATGTGTCCCAAAAACGCGTATAACACTTTCTTAGACAAGCTTATGGCCCTGTATAAGGATAGCTTTCCCTATACGAAGGTAAGGAAACGAAGAATGAGAAAACCATGGAATTCAGTTGCATTGCTGCATCGTATTGAGGGAAAAAAACTTTACTGGAGATTTATTAAAACGAGAGAGCCTGATCAGTGGACACAGTACAAAGCTTATTGAAACAAATTAAGTAGTGATATTAGAATTGCTAAGGACAGATACTACACTGACATTTTTAGAGTAGTAGTGGCCGTACTGGTATGATATGGAAACAGCTGTCCAGCATCCTTAACCCTTCTAGCGCGACGAATGTCCTGATCACCTAACGCTGAGTGGTGTATAATTAAGTAAGTCCAACTTAGCTAATGCATTTAATGACTCATTCCTTGATTACTCGCCGTCACAATATAACCCGAAAGCGACTTAACATCTTCATCGCAATAACCCCCACAGTGCCTTCCTCGCTCCTGTTGACAACGCAGAAATTCAATCAGTTTATATGGAGTTACACAATAGCACCTCTAGGGATGCGAGTGGACTTCAGATCGCACCTGTTAAGTATGTTATAGATGTAATTTCACCTCCATTGACTCACATCTTTAACCTTTGCCTCAAAAGTGGTATTTTTCCAACGCAAATGCAACTATAGCCAGAGTTTTACCAGTGTTTAAAAAAGGTGATCGCAATAATATCGCTAACTATAGGCCAATATCCCTCTTACCAGTTTTTTTCCAATGGCCTTGAGAAAGTAATCGCTAAACGCCTACACCAATTTTTGGATCACCATAGTATTATCACCCGTTCTCAACACGGCTTTCACAAAGGATTTTCCACCGAAACTGCATTAGTATCCCAGAATGAACTTATTTTATATAACTTTGAAGCAAAAAAGATTGTACTTGGTGTCTTCATAGATTTCAAAAAGGCTTTTGATAGCATTAGCCATGACACTCGCCAAAATTCAGAGTTATGGTATCAGAGGTCATTTTCTGGAGCTAATACGCTCTTATTTATCACACAGATATCAGTATATCGATATCAATAGGAGTTACTCGCGCATGACACAAATTAAGGCTGGCGTCCCACAAGGAAGTATTTTGGGCCCACTTCTATTTAATTTATACATTAATGATATCAATAATGTTAATAAGAATGCATACTTTCTTATATATGCGGACGACACGAGCATTTCCTTTAGCGGGGACCGCCCGGACGACCTCCTTACCCTTACAAATCATACTCTTTCAGTGCTTGCCCACTGGGTAAGATGTTACGCATTACAAATAAGCATTTCAAAAACAAAAGCAATGTTCTTTCGACTGGTAGGAAAGTCACTAAGCGTCTCCGCAAAACTCTGCTATGCGTCGAGTACAATAGAGATTGTTAAGAGTTTTAAATCTCTAGGAACCTGGTTTACGGAAGAACTGCTCTGTGATACCCATGTAGATCACGTATGCCTTAAGGTTGCTCGTGTGGTCGGTGTACTTTCTCGGTATCGCCATTTTTTTCTCGCCTAAAATTAAGCTGGTTCCGTTTCAAACGCTTTTCATGTCGCATCTGCCTTACTGTAACCTAGTGTGGGGAACTGCTCCGTACACCACACTTCAAAAAGTCTACCTCCTTCAGAAGAAGGCTTTCAGAATTGCCTTCAACCAACCTTATGATCACCCCTCCGCAGACCTCTTGAACGGCAGCAATATACCGCGAATATTTAGTCTTTTCGATATACGTCTGTGCTTACGCTACAACCAGGAAATTCGGGACAACGTTTCAACTCTGTCAGAATTAGGTAATCTAAAACTGCTATTGTCGGCATACTCGTTACGCAATCCAAGGCACTACACTGTTAACACACCACGGACTAACTATGGGCAACAGATGCTTAAATATTATCTTCCAGCATTATAAAACCACCTTTATGATGCGTCCCTTGATATTAACAGGTGCAGCAATACCGACCTCCGCGCATTATTTCGATAAGTGTTGTTTTTTTCAATTTCTGTATGGTTTGGCTGATCCTTACGGAAGTACCGGTTAAAGGAGAAATATGTAGCTTGCGGAAATATGTAGTGAAACCTTCCTGTAAGTAAACATCATATCTTGATTATTTGTGCTCACTTTTTTTTTTCTTCATACTATTCCAGAAGGTAAACATTGTGGTATAAAGTTTGTAAACAGGGATAAGGTGCCTCAGCAGCCTTTCTGAGGCACCTTATCCCTCTTTACAAACTTTAAAGCGCAGTGTGCTATTCCATCCGTCAGCCCCCCTCTTGAGTAGGTAAACATCGTATCTTGATCATGTGTGCTAACAAATCGGGTGGCATTGAAATGCAGCATGAGTTGGGAGCGTCTCGTTATGCTTTCTATACTGTCTCCGTTTTTTACACTTATGTATATAAAACCTTGTCATAGGCTTTTTTTTTTCTTTTTCACCTAAACTTACAGCCAATGTATTTGCTACAATCAAATTAATGCCGTTATTCCTGCATATTTTATTTACTTACATACCTACAGCGCCCAATGTTGGGCATTAGAGTAGGGGGAAGGAGTATACAAATTATGGAAATACAGATGATTGATGTTACAAAAGGATAGATCTCATACACAATACAACAAAAAAATTGATATTGAAAACACAGTACTTAACACAACATTACACTAGAGGTTATTATGAAATACAATATAAATACACTTTAGTACATAATACGACGCAAGATATTATTAATAATTATAATAATAAAAAAAAAACAGCGAGTAAAAAAAAAAAGAGAGAAAGCCGCGGACAGGAAAGGTTAATCTCCTATTCTGTCCGAAGCGAAACACATTTTAGAACTAAAGATATAAATGTTTCGACAACAAAGTTTCGAACACAGATGGCGTTGCTGTAACAATTTCGAGCGGCAGTTTGTTCCAATCATGTACAGTTTTTGGAAAGAAGGAATGCTTATATAGGTTGATACGGCATTTGTATTCTTGCACCTTTAGCGGATGATCTGTTCTAGGCGATATGTAGCTTGGGTTCTTTATGTATGTGTCACTGCACAAACCAGTCTTGCCTGTGTAAATATTGAAGAAAAGTTTAAGCCGCAAATATTTCCGTCGGTTCTCGAGAAGTGGCCATCCCAAGTTAACACGTATTTGTGATGAGCTCTGAGTGAAATCATAGTTGGCAGTAACGAACCGGGCGGCGCGTTTTTGTATTCGTTCCAGTTGGTTAATGGCTGTGTTTGTCTCTGGGTCCCAGGCAGAGCTGCCGTACTCTAACATCGGACGAACGTTTGTTAAATAAAGCGTTTCCTTTACCTTATGGGGGGCTCTCCAGAAATTACGTTTTAGAAAATGTAACATACGACTAGCCTTTAACGCCACGCTCTCTATATGGTCATTCCAAGAAAGATTATTTGTAAAGACAACGCCTAAGTACTTGTAACTAGTTACCTCGATCAATGGTTCACTGTTTAGAAAGTAATTTTTAACAAGTGGTACCCTCTTGTTAGTGAAGCGAATGACATTGCACTTGGCAGAGTTTAGTTTCATGCTCCAGCTGTCGCACCACGTGGACACTGTTAGAAGGTCATTTTGTAAGATACTTGAATCGGCAGGGGACGTAATGGTGCGATATATACAACAATCATCAGCATACAGGCGTATGTGACTGGAAAGATGCGTTCCTATGTCATTTATGAATATTAGAAATAACAGTGGGCCCAAGACGGACCCCTGTGGAACGCCCGATAAGACTTCAGTCTCTGATGAGGTCAGTCCTTCAAGGACAACACGCTGCTTTCTACCAGTAAGATACGCCTCAAGCCATTTCATCAGTGATGCTGGAATTTTGATGGCAGACAGTTTTGTGAGTAGAAGGTTATGTGCAACAGAATCAAAAGCTTTCTGAAAATCCAGAAATACGCAGTCAACCTGGTGTCCGTTATTTATTGATGACGCGATATCATGGGTGAATTCGATTAGCTGAGTGTCACATGAGAATCCCCGGCGAAACCCATGTTGCGTGGGGCAAAAGAATCTGTTGCTCTGTAAGTGACTCATTAAGTTGGTATAAATTATATGCTCTAGTAGCTTACATGAGACGCTAATTAGTGAAATAGGTCTGTAATTTTTTGTCTTTGTCTTGTCGCCGCCTTTGAATACAGGTACTACGTTACCACTTTTCCAATCTTAAGGCAGGGACCCCTCTTCGATAGATGCCTGAAAAAGAATTACTAGAAATGGGGCGACGGATGCAGCACAGTTCTTTAAGACATAGTTTGGAATGTGGTCGGGACCAGATGCGGAGCTAACTTTAACGTTCTTGAGCAGTGAAGCAACTCCCTGTTCTGTTATGTCTATGTTTTCCATTTGTTCGTAGTCGGTAGGAATTGGTAAGTCTTTCACAATAGCAGCAGTGCCGGAAAATATTGATTGGAAGTAGTGATTGAAGTGCTCAGTTTTGCCGGTTACGTCATCACCGTAATTTACGTCATCTATAGTATCAGGCACAGTTACTTTGTTGTTCCCTTTACTTTTGACATACTTCCAGAGATCTTTCGGATTGGATTTTATTTTATCACCTAATGTGCGCAGGTATGTAGCCTCAGGGTTCCTCATTTCTTTGTTGAGTCTTGCTTAGGTCTTTCATCTTAAGATACGTGTTGGAATCCGGGCATGCGCAATATTTGCGATATAATCGGTGCCTTCTGTTAATAATTGATCGAAGGTTGTGGTTCATCCATGGCTTATCAGTTTGCCGTCGGGACGATACGATGCGTGATGGGACGTAAACTTGAACTAATGACAATAGCTTAGCTTTAAACAAACACCAGGCAGAATTAACGTCGATGTTTGAGGTGTGTCGACGAAATTCAGGTAGAAAGCTGTCAAGTTCCAGAGATAGCGATGAGTAATCTGCTTTATTATAAAAGAACACCTTCCGTGGCGGTGGGATTTTTCGGCGCATAGGAGTACACGTTAGTTTTGCAGCAACGACTTCGTGGTCGCTTATACCGGGAATTACGGTGACGCTGGATACAAGATCTCGATCGTTACAGAGGAACAGATCAATAATGCTTTCATTAGCTGATCCTAACCTTGTTGAGCGCTCAACAAACTGGAACAGAGAGTTGGCTTTTATCAGCTCGCAAAATGCTGTGGAAATAA
Source organism: Dermacentor andersoni (assembly GCF_023375885.2). Classification (NCBI taxonomy): domain Eukaryota; kingdom Metazoa; phylum Arthropoda; class Arachnida; order Ixodida; family Ixodidae; genus Dermacentor; species Dermacentor andersoni. The sequence continues at coordinate 150,301,412 of NC_092817.1, forward strand.
GAGACGAGGAATTGTTTTGCGGTTGAAAGTTTTCCCATTTAATATGGGGAAAGTTAAAGTCGCCACCAAGAATAATATATGTCGTGTTTAATGAGAGCATGATGTCATTCATTTGAAACAAAGGCTTCGGTGACCTGCAGTTTGGGGGCCTGTAGAATGATCCGATTGCTACAGAGTGGCCGTTTGCGAGCATCACCCTACACCAGACCGTTTCGCAAAAGCAGCTTTCTACGTTGATGGGAGTGCTGCTGAGACTGCTGTCGATCAAAACAAAGACGCCACCACCGTGGCCGTTGCGGTCTTTTCTGTAAACAGTGTAGTCTGACGGAAATAGTTCGCTGTTGTAGACTGAACTGTCTAGCCATGACTCTGTGCCAATGACTACATGTGGTTTTGTCGATTCCAAAAGAGATTCAAACTCATGTTTTTTAGACTTCGACAATTCACGACAATGAAATTCAGGTTGCGAGCCGTCTTCCGAGATGTAGCGAACTGTGATGGCTATCCGTCTAACTCGATTACGTTATCGGAATCAGCATTGTACTTGTAGGTCTTTTTACCTATTTTGAGCTTATTGAAGATAAGTTTGAAATCACTGCCACGGGATTTAGCAAACTGAAGCAACTTCTTGCGCTCAAAACAAACCTTCTTAGAGTAGTCTTCACTAATGCCAAATCCTGTTCCCTTTAGTCTCGAGGCGGCCTCAAGGACGCGTTGTCTTTCTTTAAATGATATAAATTTTACTATTAATGGTCTTTTCTTGTGCTCAGAGTACCGCCCTATTCTATGTGCTCTCTCCATAGATTGTAGTTCAAGTGACACATTTAATTTCTCGGCACAGAAGGACGTAATCTTTTCTTCTGATTCAGCCCATGTTTCCTTCGCGGTGTCGGAAAGGCCGACAAAAATCAAGTTATTCCGGCGAGACCTATTTTCTAGGTCGTCTTGGCTATCACGCATTGAGGCAAGGGCAGAAGTGGCCGAGTCAACACGACATGAAATCCTTTCTATGGTGGCATGCAGTGATGTGACGCGTGATGCGGTTTCCTCAGCGAGTTGAACTTTGACACTCAAGTCGTTTATCTTTTGTTCCATAGCTTGCTGATTAGCTCGAAGGCAGCGGATCTCATCTAGTATGTCGGACTGCCCTTGCATCATCAATGGAATTTTCATAATAGCTTGAAACATTTGCTGTTCTTGTTCAGTAGAAAGGGGTCCTGGATTTTGTTCTACATCTCCAGAGAGCAGTAAGTAAATCTTAGACAGACAACCAGGGCTAAAAATGCAACTTAATCCAAAATAACACAGTTTGCTTGCAGCGAACAGTAAGCATGCAATGGGACCTGACGCCGATTTTTTAAATGGCTTGCCACTCACGAAACGGTAGGAGTAACTAACCTGCATAAAAAGTAGGCGTAAATTTCTGGTAGCCATGTCGGCGCCAGATCCCAGAGTGGCGTGGCGAGGCAGCTGCTTATGTAGTTTTCTGTCCGGGGCTGACCCCTGTTGCCAGCAGACGAGTTGTTCAACCACAGGTGTCGCTGTGGCGTCCAGTGTTCCTTGTGGATCCGAGAAGCGAAGAGTCGGGCAGGTGCCGTCAAAGTCGAAAGGTGCCGTGATCAGCGCTCCGCGTCGAACCGGAAAGCGAAGGGCCGTACTGCTGTCGGTCAATCCGGCGCTCTCGGCGCTCAGGGGACACGTCAAGTTGGCGAACACGTAAGCAGCGTACGTCATCTGCATAAAAAGTAGGCGTAAATTTCTGGTAGCCATGTCGGCGCCAGATCCCCTTCTGGCGTTCTAAAGTTGCGTTCTTCAAGCCCTTAATTTTGTATTTGATTTGTTGTTTTGTGTGTATCTGATGCTGATGTCTTACTTGGTGTTTTTTGTTTAGTAATGCAGAATTACTGTTTTTTACTACAACGTCAATCATGTTTCTGCATCCTATCTTTGTACCACATGCTTGATGGTGTCATTGTCAACGAACCTTGTGGGCCTCGGGAACTTGTCAAGCTACGGCTTTTTTTCCCGAGGTCCACTGCTCTTCGAAGCAGGAAATAAAATGAAATGTTGTAAAGCATCTGTATGGTTCAAAAAACCACACTGTATAGCCACAACCTTTAGGTGCCCTAGCTGTACTGGTGCGAACTTACGTATTTGAATAAATATACAAAGTTATGAAAATATATTTGCATAGCGCACATTGCGCACATGGGTGCACCACAGCGCAGCTCTTGATTACTAATCGGACGCAATGGTAGAAACTATTTTATCTACATATCGTATTAAGACCACCACTACACAGCATAATAGACCTCAGGTGACGTTGATCTGTGACATCTTCACTAACTGACACTTCACAACTAACTTTACTTATATAACTTATACTTTACTTAACTTTACTTCTATAACGACACATATAACTGTCATATCTCGTCTATTCAGCACTTACAAAGCCAAGCAATACGCATTACCAGTAACAGTGGGCTTATCACGAGTGCTACTCTACTACTCCGTGAAAATAACATCCTTGTTGTAACAAACTTGTTCAACTATCATCTAATAATTATGTTTTATAAATTACTTACTAAACAGCTCTCATACCAAAGCATTGATTCCAGGCACCTCATTAATAACAATAATACCAGGTTTGCGCGTAACTCCAATTTTCTGCTACCTATGGTTCATTCTAACTATGGAAAAATGACATCATCGTTCGCTGCTATAAAACTGTGGAATGGTTTACCCGTCAACATTAAATCTTCATCCTTTCGTACATTTAGTCATATCCTTAAGCAGTTTTATATGTCTAACTACGTTTACGTCATTCATTACACTACATTTGTCATTTGTATGTATTGACAATTCTTTACGCACTATAGGGTTGTATACAATCAATTTGTTTTCATTGATCTTATTTTTGCTATGTTGTATTTTCGAGATTGTATGTGTTTCTTCCAGTTAGCTTGCTCTTTTTTAATACATCTCTACATTGTCATTATTAATTGAGGTTCCCGTTGCAGTCTTTGACTTTGGGACCCTCGTCTGTATATTGTCTCTTACTAATTCATTGTATTTAAAGAATAATAAACTGAAACTGAAACTGCTTAACAAAGGAAGCACTTACTTTAAGTCTGATTTATCAAAGATAGTAATCAGCTGGTAAAGCTAGTAAATTACACCCGTTAATACCTGTTTACTGCCTTTTTTCTAAGAGTGCGTGGGGATTGTTTCACTATAGCGAACAAACTTCCATGCTCAATGCGGCCGCGCACTCCGCGATGATTAACGCTCATTGGGCTACACATTTTATCATTTAAGTGCAAGTTTAAAACTTTAACCGTCGATATTAACGCACCAGGTCTTTGCGGTTTCTGCAAAGTTCCTTCTTAACTTAAGGAATAGCGTGTACGCGGAAATTTTGTTTAAAAAGTTTCTTAGTTCTTGCGTTATACAAAATTAGTGCCTCTTTCATAACACGATTCAACATCTCATTTGTTCTTGTAGGAAGATTTTACGCTTGAAATGAGCAATTTTCTAAACAAAGGGGTTGCTTGACACGGCCACTTTTTTTCTCAGTGAATAGTGATATAATGCTCCTGTTGCATTAAAACGGGCAAAAACAATAAGTTTTTTTTTCACCACCTTTAACGGGATCCCCAATGGTTCTCTAGCGGCACTGAAATCCACGTAGGAAGTTCAGGCATTTGCCAAGCTTGAGAAGCAGCCAGAAGCGCATGGAGCGCGTAGCTATAGACTTGCTTGTGAAGTCTACGACCTGCGCTGTTCGTTCTGGCGTCATTCAAAGTTATCGCTCGTTTCGCTGCGTGCACCATGGACGCTGTCCTAACTATTAACGATGGAAGCATTGCCACAGTCATTATATCTTTAACCAGCCCTGCTACGCAGTGCGATGGTTGAGAGAGATTGACCGGCGTCGACTCTATTTTGCTGACCGGTGGCACGGATGATGACAAATGAGGCCCGGATGCCAAACGGGAAGCAGAGAAAAGGAAAATTTGTTATGGATATGTCTATATGCCTGGTGGCTGCTAAATAGGTGCCTCAGTAGATCTCTACTAAAGTGCAGCTGAACAATGGCTGCTAAGTAGGTGCCTCAGTAGATCACTACTAAAGTGCAACTGAGCAGTGAAGCTTTGTTTCTGCTTTCGACTCAATTATCTGAGAACGTCAGTTGTCCGCATTATTTCAAGAACTGCGTAGCTATAAAAATGTTTTTCCACCAGTGCTTAACAAATCACTACATATGTCTACTGTAGCAGAATTATAAACATGCAATGAAAGCACTTATTTCGAGAGAGAGAGAGAAGTTTAATGATACGAAATGCTGAGAGGTCGGCCTGAGGTATATTCCTCTAGCCAGCTACTCGGCATTGGGGGAAGGGGAAGAGGGAAAGAAAGAAGGAAGAAAAATATTATCAGGTTGGCATCAGATCGCGCCATTAGCCCACAAAACCCCCTACTTAAACTTATTAAATACGAAGTATACGGTATAAGCACACGAAAAATAATAAATAAAAGAAACCGGATAAGCAAAAAAAGAAAAGGTTTTGTCAGAAGTGGGATTCGAACCCACGCCCGGAAGACCGGACTGCGACCTGAACGCAGCGCCTTGGACCGCTCGGCCATCCTGACAGGACGTCTGTCGCCTGGCACAAATTGCTACTTGTGCAAGAGAAACGCATCTCCGACCGTGTGGAAAGCAACTTTTTTTTTTTGAAATGCTTTGTCATTTCTCTGCTGTTGACGAGCTCGACTAGTTCATGCACAAAAAGCAGTTGCTTTTTATTTGTTAAAAAAGATGGTTTCGTGTACAGCTGTTTATATTTAATTTTGTTGTCAGCATACATCCACAGATGGGTGCTGGCAAAAAAATGATGAAACCGCCATACCAAGTAGTAAATAGGCTGACAAGAAATTCTGATGACAAGGACCGCAAAGGCGGGGCACCTACCCACAGCTGTTGTTGTTGTTGTTGTTTCAAAACATGGCTCGTACCCACAACTGGAAGGGATTCCATTTTCCATTTTCCACAATTGGAAAATGGGATCTCAAAGTCACGTAATCGTCGTTGTCTTCGGGTAAAAACCTTGTAGTAGCACCTCGAGAAATGGATACCGCAACACAAGATTACTCTAAGCTTGTGTAACTTATGCTTTTAAGAAAAGAATGACAATGAAACGCTATATTTGTATATTTCTCTCCAAATATTCAGATTCTGACGATTAGCGTCATCTCAGCGCGTCAACACCGGGCAAAAAAATAAATTGAATTGCGTACGACATCCAATCCGTCGGCAGCGCTAAGAGCACCTCGAAGGAACCGTGAAAATCCGTACGTCTAAAAAGAAGTTCGTATTGAAAGGAGCGACATAAAGAAAGAACTCCGAACATACTATTCCTAGCTGACGCAACATCTACGACGGAAAATTATAAATAAATATACTTAAAATTAAAGGACAGCTGCAAAAAGATACATTTATTGGAGTTCTATGACGCAAAACACTGTTCTGTGGACTGAGTGATTGTGGCTGCGCGCACTGTAGAAACTGGTTCGCTGTCACAAAAGCCGACATGTTATACCGAGCGTGCTAAAAATAATCTGCGTTTTGATATTGTCGAAAAAGAATGCACCAAATAATTCAATGCGTTATCAGTTTCATCAATTGTGAAAACTGCTGGGCTCGTGCCCCGTAGTAATTATGAGCCTGCAAGGGACACCTGGATGGCCTCCTCAGTCGCTGTTTTTGGTGTAAACCTTGCGGGTTTCAACGTCATCACCGACGCTGAGGTAGCTGTTTGTGTCCACAGATGCCCCACTTCCCTCTTCGTAGCTATAGTAGGACACAACTTAAAGAAACAGCAGCTGCCAACCAAGGCACATGGACCGCGCGGGGTTGTTACTCCGCCAGCCAATTGTCGTCATGCGACCTTTTCAAAATGGCGTCGAACTTGATACATCCAGAGCGTCTGCTGTTCTTGAAGTCTTTTCATCGGCAGAAGCGATGCGGTGCGCAACTGACATGGACAAAGTGTAGAGTCTGAGCACTTCACTTTTCAAAAGTCCACGGTGCAGTTCATTTCACTGCTGACCTCGTTTTACCCATAAAACTTCACTGCCAACTGGACTGAAGCTTGACAATAAATAGTTGCAGTGAAGCAAGCGTTTTATTTAGTTCAATAAACAATTACGCTCTCACCATTCCACCATAGTAGACGAATGAAAACGTACAAAATTACGTGCTTCCAATTTTATTTTTGTCGTTACCGCATTATTTAGGTAACATGGAAAGTTTGACGTACGAAACATTTGCAGTCTCGCAGAAGAACAGTGGATGGCGTTTACGAGGGCGTGGGCGGGGCTTCACTGCAGACTTGAGTTGTATCCTTAGCAAAGTTACCTCCTCCAAGCTTACCCATTTGGGCTTCTCGCTGAACACAGTACAGGCGCGTTGAGAAGTTTGGTCTAACTGAATTAGCGGGTGGTGTTATGTGTGCCTCTTTTGCACTGAGCATGCATATGGATAACTGGCCAAATATTTGCCAGCTATTCCTAATTACTGAAAGATTACTAAAGCAAGCGTGAAATTTTTGCAGCATATTGCACATTTGTAGGCCTTACAACTCCTGATGAACACTGGTTCGAGTTTCAAAAATTATACCTACTACGGCATAGTGAGCTCATGGACAAACGTACTGCCGAGCTACGCCTCTCCGAACGCCACGCGCGAGGCTAAATTTAGCTCCGATTGCGTCATGCATGGCGCGACAAAGGCGCCAGCTGTACATGTGGCACATGTGTGGTCGAGTGATAACGTCTTTCCTCTGCGCAGTGGTGCCAATGTGAGGTGCCGGTGTTGTATGCTAGCAAAAATGTAAGCGACAATGCTATAAAACGCTTTCGTTACATAGGTTTCAGTAAGCAATCCCATTTCGGACTTTTACAGCGAACATGTTAAGGGCTACTTTCCACACTGTCGCGTCCGCGTGTTGTAAAAAAATCCCGAAGATAGTGAAATGCCTTGCCGACCCGCGGTGGAGGTGAAGCGGGTGTTAAGCACTCTCCATACGAGGGCCGATACCGAAGATAGTGAAATGACGGGCCAACCAGCGGCGGAGTTGCTGTTCGCCATACATATACACATATGCATATATACATACACAGCTTCGCTGGTCATCTTTCTTCGTATAGTGGAAGGTCACTGAATTTTTCTTAAACTTTTCAAGTACAAAAATGTTACTGAAGAACTTACGGTCGATACGTGTAAAAGGCCCCGTTTCAAGAAAAACATAGTATGTCTTAGCGTAAAAAATGAGGCTGTTACATGACTAGACTGCCAAAAACACTAAGTGACGACAGCATGCTGAAATCAAAGGTTGTCAAGGAGGCTTCCGCCGCGAAACCGAAAACAAAGCTAGCTTGCATTCTGTTTCTATATTTCCTCGAATTATTATTCTTTCGCACCGTTTCTTAATTGCGGTAAGGCGGAAAAGGTGAAAGTCGATTCTCTAATCAGAACCAGCCTCAAGCGTGTGCTAGGCCTTCTGCAATCCATGAGCACCAAGAAACCGCTGGAGCTAGGACTCCACAACACCATCGATGAGCTAACAGAAGCTCACAAAGCGGCTGAAACAATGAGACTACCATCCACTAAGCCAGGAATCAAGATTTCAGAGTAAGCGGGCACCCAACCAAGACATGAGCTGGCGACCAAACTCAGCTTGACCCGAGAAACCAGAACTCGCATCATAGTTTACGCCGTCCCGCGAAGCATCCAGCCAGTGCATTACGAGGGTAGACGATTCGCGAGAGCCAAGTCCACCATTAAAAAGTTCAATCAGCAAAAACTAGGTGCCCTCTTTGTCGATCCTGCCAGATATGACAGTGGGGATAAGTTCGCTGTCTCGGTTCTAGACGCGATGGTCAACCTGCTTATTGCAGCGTCTACATGGGCGAACTTGTATAAAGTTTGCCCATGCAGCGGAGGAAGCGGCGATCACTCTAACTTTTCACAGCGCAAATTTCCCCCTGTTGTCTTCTCGAACTCGCGCACGGCGGATAGATCCTTCTCATCCGCCCTCGTGTCTGAACAGGCGAACAGTATTGTTAGCAAACCACTTTAAAGAACTCGGGAGAGCAGCGAAGGAGGATACCACATCTCGTGAGTCTCAGCCCATATATATGGCTCACTTAACCCACTCGGTTGTAATCCTAACGAGCAGGCCCACCGGAGAACGCGCGATTTCACGTACCGCGCCGTCGCGCGTAGCCAGGCTTGGAACAAGGCCAACATTCATGAAGATCGATTATGTACTTTCCAGAGTATTGTCCCCCTCATCATCTGTGCAGGAAGACTTTTCCGCCCCTTCCCCCTAAATTCAACAAACCTCAAGCTATCAGACTCGGACTTCTGCAAACCCATTCGTATTCCACTCCTCGGTCCCTTAACAGGATAAACTCTGACCACTCACAGTCATGCCCCATATGTGGTCATGCCTCATGCTCTTTTGATCACATGCTCTGCCTGTGCCCAGCCCTTAACGCCTATCGACCCATCACAAGACATCAATGGGAGGAATCCCTCAAGAGCAAGAATCTTCACATTGAACTCCAAACTGTCCAGAGGGCCCATGACATTGCGGCGGGACTTCGTCTCCCGTTCCCATTGTAGGCGGAGCCACTGACTCAGTTTTTCAGACTCAAATAAAGTTCTTGTCATGTCATGTCATGCCTCACTTCTGATGATTTCCGATACTCTGTTTAGCAAACGGAGAGCAGTAGCCAGGATTTAACATTGTTTGTTGCAAAATATATGGTATATTTTTGTATATATACTTTCTCGACGACGATGGTATGAGTGGTGCGAGAATCTTTGATCTTGCATCGGATACAGAGCACTTTGGCGTACGTTCCGATCAATGGAACGCGGTCAAAAGCAACCTGACCTTGCAGCGAGCGTCAGCTTAGCGATGCAGAGTACGCCACATGAATTTGCGAAACATGCTGCCAGAGCGTTTTTTCCAATGTACGAGGGTGAATCAGAAAGTCATTGCCTTATTATTTATTAGCCAAAATATGGCACATAAGGGTAATTACAAATATACGTACTATTCTACGTACCTTACACTATTTTTTCACATGGTCGTCACACCGTTTCAGACATTTTTCCCATCGCAGCACTGAAGTTGAGATGCCCCTGAGGTAGAATTCGCGGTGCACGCGGCGACCCTGAATGCTCATTGTCATGCAAGCGTTCACGGCCTTTTGCGTACTCATACCACCACCACCTCACACTTCTCAAAGCGAGACACCTTTCCCAATACGTGAGCTGCATTTCCCTGTGGATTTCAATGAGCATCTGTCCCTTGCTCCATAGAAAACGAATCGCACTTCGTTGCTCGTACGCCGTGAACGTGTGCAACACAGCATTCAACAACTGACAGCAGCGCCGCGCCGCGGAGCTCCCGGCAGATAAAACCAGGCCGGTCCAAGAAAAATCCACCGCTGGGAATTGATACCTTGATTTCGCGTTTACAGCAGTAATTTGCCTAAAAGAAAATAGGGGGCAAACACTTTCTGATTCTCCCTCTTATGATCACGCGTCATCCATAAACTGCCTCGAAATTAACGAGTCTGACACAAATGCCAAATCCGAAATATCCAGCTCTTTCAGCATGGCCGAACTAATAGCGGCGATTGAGACTTCGAGGAAACGAACACGTGGTCCCGATGGTATTCCTTGTGAGGTTTTCCCAGAACATGGAAGTATCGGCTCTTGACGCACTTCTACAGGTTATTCATAAAGTACGGGAGACTGGTAACGTTCCATCCGATTAGAAGCATTATGTTGTTGTTCCAATGCATAAAACCCTCAAACTACAACTGTCTGCAAGCTCACTGAAAAGATGCTCGCCACACGTGTTTCCTGGTGCCTTGAACGTCATGATAAATGTCATCGTGCTCAAAGTGGATTCCGTTCTTAATTTGGAATTAAAGACCGACTTTCTATCTTGTCAGATGAAATTTTACATGTTTCACCATGCATTCACGCTGTAGGCACGATAGTAGCAACAGACATAACGAAAGCTTGTGACAATATACAGACCATGAAATCATTATTGCCAACCTGATCGAACCTGATCGAACCGATCATAAGATTTATCAACTTTCTTCTTCAGAATCGCGCCTTCACGATTAAAGTAAATGGAAGGCAATTAAGAAGGGTGCTTCACATCGAACAGAGGAGTCCCACAAGGTTTGGTTTGGCTTCTCTTCAACGTTTCTCTAATACCTTCAGCCTGGCAACTGCACCGGATTCCAGACAGGAAGTTTTTATTCTGTGCGGATGCGGACGCTTTGTAGTCCGTGCATAAGGTGCTTCTCGACAAACTCAACAGCTTCAAGAAGCCTTTGATGTTCTGCACAACTACATTCGGCAAGCAGGGTTGCATATTTCCGGCCAAAAATCAAGCTATGTTGTGGTGTCCAACAAGGCAGGACGCAAAAAGTATCACGCAGCACCCTTTTACATTTAAACTCGGTACATTGACAATCTCTGAGGCTTCTGAGGTCCGCATGCTGGGTCTTGACATTCACCGCTCCGGCAGTGGTGCACATTGGCAGTGAAAAATCAGACAGAGTTCGACAAAAACACATCGCCTTATTCGTCCCATTGCAGCAAAAGCAGCAGGAGCTCATACTGACGTAGCTCGACGGCTGGTACGTGCAGTCTTGCAGCCACGAATTTCATATCAGGCACAATTTCAACGGCTGACTTTACCACAGTTGGAAACAATCGCGATGCTATGCGCACAACCACAGCACTACCACGCGTCACTCCGATACCAACCTTACAGGAATATGCCCAGCTCAACACAATTGCAGAACTAATTTTAAAAAATATTATGGGGTTTTACGTGCTAAAACCACTTTCTGATTATGAGGCACGCCGTAGTGGAGGACTCCGGAAATTTTCACCACCTGGGGTTCTTCAATGTGCACCTAAATCTAAGTACACCGGTGTTTTCGCATTTTGCCCCCATCGAAATGCGGCCGCAGTGGCCGGGATTCGATCCCGCGACCTAGTGCTCAGCAGCCTAGCACCATAGCCACTGAGCAACCACGGCGGGTGCAGAACTAATTTTGCAACGTGAGTAGGCACATGAAATCAAAAAGCAACTTGTTCCAGCTGTCGATGCGTTGCATGCTCCTTTTCAGCGTGGATCTCGGATTGACAATCAGCATTATTCAATGCCTCCCTGGGAATTCAACAGCATCACAGCTAATAAGCCAACGAAGTAACGAGGCAGCGATACAACAGGTATTATTGACGAACACACTATCGATGCATCATGCGCTAACAAATGCAAAGTGTATACGGATGCAGCTATCCTATCAGACGGCGGGAGGATATCATTCCTCAGTACTACGCATAATTTCATCAGTGGTCACCAGCGTTATTTATCTACGGAGGCCAGCGCTCCAGTAATGGAGCTTCAAGCCATTCACGACATTGTGCAAGATGCCACCACTAAGCTACCTAAAATCAAACAATTAAATATCTTCACTGATTCTTTAGCGGCTATTCAAGAATTCAAAAAGGTTTAAAAGGCAATGGTAATCCGCGAGACGATACACACTATGAATAGTAAAACAGCTACTTGCGTCGAAGTACACTGGATTCAAGGACATGCTGCAAGCCCTCAACATTGCCGCTGACCAGCAGGCGCACTGTCCTCCTGATCCAGGTATTCCGTCCACTGCTCTCCCAACTGAACGCCTTAACTCCCTCCAAACCCGCAAAAGTTTTCTCCGGCAGCACACACACGCTCTTATCCCACCGTTTGTCTGCCCTCTCCCCCTTCACCTTACTAGGTTGGACGAAGTTGGGCTTAAGAGGCTTCGGGCTGAGTTGGCCCTCACAAAAGTTGGGATCCCGACGTGGAACTGGCCTCATTTACCACTGGTTGCTACGCATCCATACGGCTCAGTCCCAGTGATGGAAGCAGATGCGTACCACCTAATGTGGAAATGTCCAGGGTTACAATGGCAACGCTCGCGTTTCCTACTGCAAGCCGGCCTCTGCTACCGTGTCCGCAGAATACCGCAGAATACATAACAGATTCCACAACACACTGCTTCAATTCATACACAACACAGGCCTCATAGCACCCATGTAATACACATATACACATCAAGAATTATGAATTAAGGGCAAGCCTTCATCGCAATAAAAATAAAGTGCAACCGCGTTAATCAGTTGGGCTGCTCTATTTAGAAAAGAAGGGCTTGTACATAATAGCCATCTTGATCTGTCAATAGGATTTAGAAAAGATGTAATTGTTTTTAACGGCGGTTATCACGGCAGCCTTTGATGCCTTATATAACAATAAGCGGAAAGACAAGCGTAACAAGTAAATGACACTGCTTGTCGCAAGGTTCCTCGAGAATATTCCGGATGCAAGCTACCGCAGTACATAACGAAACGGTTCTTAAGGACATTCTAGGTAGAGGGTACGGTTTATTGTAACCTCGAGCCAGGTCTTGCTTGCAACCGTAGTTATAGAAAAATGCGCATTATTGATCGCAGTGAGTGTCCAAGCTTTCGCTGTACTGGTAAAAGAAAACAGACGTGAAGACTCCAAAGCGGTTCTCTAAAGTGCTCATCACAGCCTGGGCCAACAAGCTATTCATCCTAATAAA